>NC_138031.1:80533157-81253164 GCF_964106645.2 Podarcis pityusensis
CTGAGCACTGCTCAGTCCATAATGGTCAGGAGCAGGGAAACTATTTTGCCATTTCATCAGAGTAGGGCATAAACTAACATACTGTACACTTGTCCAAAAGTTCCTTTTCCACAATAAACACCCACGGCCAACAGGAAGAAGCAAACAAGACAGCTTCCACCACCCTCATTTGGTTAATGGCTTGCCATGAATCAGCAGCTTGAAAGTTTCTGCGGCCCAAGTGTTCTCTCCCCTGGAAACCGTATGATGAAGGCCAGATTTGTAAATCAAACTATGAAGAATAAGTTTGCAAAAGGAGATGAAGTTTAAGAAGAAACCAAAATAGAGTCGCAAAATGGATATCTGTGTGTTCATTCGTAACACACCTTAAAAAGCTGAAATGTTAGTTTTCAACCAGTGACACCAACTGTTAGCTAGCTTACCTGGTTGCATTGAACTGATGTCATTACACTTCCAAAGTGACCACTGCCTGTCTCTTGAAACTGCTAACAAGAATTTATCGTTGGGGGAGAAGGAAATCTGTGTCACTGTCAGGTTGTGGAAAGGTAAGCTCTGTATCTGCTTCCACGTTGTGGTGCTCCACAAAATAATGGCTGCATGTTCTTTTTTAGAAGCCTGCGAAAGGAGGGGGGAGGTGGTGGAGGAGAGAGAATAAATACTGAGAATGAACAAAAGCAGCTTTGAAAAAAACAACCATAAGGGCAGATAAACAATTTACAGAGACATTTGCCAGGTAAGATTGTGTTTAAGATGCTTGATGTCATTATTGCAGTGGTTTTATTGTTGCTCCAGTTGGTGTTATTTATCTACTCTTTTTTTGTATTACCGTTTAAATTGCTTTAATGTTTTTAAATGGTCTTATCATGTCGCACCCTGGGACTGCCTGCCAATGAAGGGTGGCCAAAAAGATTCCTAAATAAAGCCAGCTTGATGTAGTAGCAAAAAGCGCTGGGGGAAATAGTGAGTCTGAACCCGTGTTTTTCGGATGAATAAATATTTACTTTGCAAACTGTCCTTCGGCAGGATTCTTTACTTCACTTGATTCTCTCTTTTTGCTTGCATTACGGAAATGCCAGAAATACTTATTTGGTTGATTAGGGCAATTCCTCATAACAAAGCAGGTGTTTCAGAAAAGCTTCCCTTAACGACTCTTCCTCTCAAAAAATGACCACCACCACAAGTGGCTGACTCCGCTACTATTACAATGCAAGAACTGATTGTATTTCTTACAGTCCTTGGCTTCCAGAAGCTCATGTTCGGCATATGTTGGCCCAGGACTCCCTTCTACAATAAAATGGCCAGGTCTGCCCCGTCCTTCGAAAAACCTATTTTGATTTTGCTGATTAATCAGCATGCCCCATGTACAACAAACAGCCTATATGAGGAATCATCCACTCATTTGCAGCTGTGGAGTCTCTCCGCACATTAATTTTAATAATATGCATCTGATGTATTTAAGATACATGTCTTCATTTTTTTAAAAAAGAGGAACAGTTCCACGCAATGAGGTCACTCTCCCAAAGCAGCTTTCTGGTCAGCGCCAGTTGCTGCCACAGGTTTGTGAGACTAGCTGGTGGGCCTCTGGTCTGATCCAGCAGGATTCTTTCACATGACTCAGGCCACCCAGATCACTGTGATCGAAATTTCAGAGCCGCTTTTTTCTTCTTCTTACCTTACATGCTGAGGCGATCACAGTTTTTGCATTATTGCAGGCAACACAAAAAACTTCATAGCCGTGTCCATACCTAAAATGACAAAGACCCCAAGGTAGTAAAAAGGCAAACTGGTGGGCTACAGTTTGTTGCAGTATACAGACACCCCACTGGCCTGTGAGCGCTCCAATTGGAGAACAGCCTTTACCAAAGGTGTCATGGGCTTTGAAGACACTCAAACTCAGGATGCAAGGGAGAAACGTGCTAAGAGGAAGGCACACTTGGCAAATCCACACCGTGATCAACTCCCGCCCAGAAGCCAATGTCTCCACGGTGGAAGGACGTGTGGATTCAGAATTGGCCTCCACAGTCACTTATGGACTCATTGTTAAAACCGTGTTTATGGAAGACAATCTTACTTGGCTACGAGTGATCACCAAAGAAAAGAAGAAGACACACACCCCAGTTCCTATTCATTTCCATATAACTTGGCTATTACTGGTTTGGAGGTATCAAAGCTCTGCTGTCTTGCACCCAAACATTGAGCTAGATAAGATTCAATGCGATCTCAAAGCGAAGGCTCTCCTAAATGTGTGTGTGTTTGATTCAGAGTGTCCCAAAACATATTCTGGGCACACACACACCTTGCAGCCTCTCCGTTCTTCCTCTCTCCTTCCTGTGCGGTTGCAAAGCCAAGTTGTGCCTTCATCATCCAGCTGGAAGGAAAAGCCCTTGCGAGAGGGTCGCCTTCCTTTTCTACATGTAAGGATGTCCAGATGATTAGGAAGCAAGGGTGGAGTGCTTTGCATGCTGACGACCGCGAGTTCAATCGGCAGCAACATCTCCTGTGACAGACTCCCTTCCTGACACCCTGGAGAGCTGCTGCCAAGCAGTGTAGACAATACTGAATTCGATGGACTAATAATAATAATAATAATAATAATAATAATTTATTATTTATACCCCGCCCCCGCCTATCTGGCTGGGTCCCCCCAGCCACTCTGGGCGGCTTCCAACAAAACACTAAAATATAATAACCTATTAAACATTAAAAGCTTCCCTAAACAGGGCTGCCTTCAGATGTCTTCTAAAAGTCTGGTAGTTATTTTTCTCTTTGACATCTGGTGGGAGGGTGTTCCACAGGACGGGTGCCACTACCGAGAAGGCCCTCTAACTTAGCTTTTCGCAGCGAGGGAACCGCCAAAAGGCCCTCGGCGCTGGACCTCAGTGTCCGGGCAGAACGATGGAGGTGGAGACGCTCCTTCAGGTATACTGGACCGAGGCCGTTTAGGGCTTTAAAGGTCAGCACCAACACTGACCAACAACCTGACTTGGCAGAAAGCAGGTTCCTGGAGCTCCTATGCAGGAGATGCTGCTGCCAATTGATCTCTTATTTGGCCTTGGAAGGAGCACAAATGTGATGTTCAACTAAGAAGCCATATGGGTCAGAAAATGGTCGGCTGGAGAAGACGGAGGGGCGAGGGGCAGGTAGGCACCAAGCGGAGAACTGGCAGACTTGACTTAGCATCATAGAACAGTAGAGGGCCTTCTCAGTAGTGTTGCCTGCCCTGTGGAACGCCCTCCCAGCAGATGTCATGGCAATAAGCAACTATTTTACTTTTAAAAGACACCTGAAGGCAGCCCTGTTTAGGGAAGTTTTTAATGTTTAATGCTGCTTTGTGTTTTTAATATTCGGCTGGGAGCCGACCAGAGTGGCTGGGGAAACCCAGCCAAATGGGCAGGGTATAAATAATAAATTATTATTATTATTCCCTAATCATTTCTTTATAAATCAGCTATTAGTGGCAGGTCACTTGAAGAGGCCTCAGCAACCACATGGGGTCTATGAAGATCCCACAGCAGAATGGTCTGCAAAGCCTTGAGTTATCACCTTTATTCACCCTGTAGGAAGACCAGCCCAACAAATGTGAGGTAAAAAAGCAAACGCATTTTGCATGAAGCTAGACACTGCAAGTTTTACTATGTTGCCTGATTATTCCTGTAATTATTTTAAAGTTCAACCGTACTATTATTGAACTATAAAATGTAATCTTTGCAATGGAACACTTCAGTAGACTCCTATGCACAATTATCTCCTTAAATATTTATCAAAGTTAAAAATTTATTCTAAAATCTAAAGCTGAGGTGACAGTATTTCACACAGAAATGCAACTGCCAAATGGTCTATTTTTAGCAAGCCGGTTCCTGTTTTTCTTGCTGCTATGGCAACATTAAACCTACATTTTCTATTATTTCACATTGCTTCTTTCAAGATTAATACTGCACAAATACAATTGGGAACTGACAATATTTTCTTTATCTCCTGTCAAAATACATTGCTTTCTACAAAAAAAAAAAAAAAAGATGCTGTAGAACTCAGTCTTGGAAAAAGTCTTCCCTAGCAGGTTTGAGGAACTTCATCTTATTAATAGGAAATGCCACGGCCTAAATCATCCTCTTCATTGGGCCAGTGATCCTTTTTGCATGCCTTTGAACATTTGAACCTAGACTGCGTTCTGATATAACGCAAAGCCATGCATTGTTCAGCTAAATCAAAACTTGCTTTAATGTCTGTACCCAAATTGTGGTTTGTTTAGGGCCAATAAACCACAGTTTGAAGCTGGTTTGTAAAACGTAACATTTGGAAACAGCTGCTTGCTGTTTCGTAGGACCTCACAAGCCACGGTCTGGGCAATTGATCCACCTCAAAGATCTGCTATACTATGGCAATAGTTCTGAACTTATAAAAAGAGCAGATGGGAAACGAAAGTAGGCAAGCAGATCTTGGATCACAGTTTGTTGTTGTACTATGGTATGAATTCTTAATCATGGTTAGCACAGACTAGCATTTTAACTTCGCACCAGATGGGGAGAACCAGTTCCAGCTTGGTAGGCCTGATCCTTTCATTTCCCCATGCCATGAGCCAACTTTGACAGGTGCTAGGGACCGCTACATGACATCCACCCAACTTCATAAAAGGGCCACAATACCTCAAGGACCGCTTCTTTCCATATGAACCTACCCAGACCCTGAAATCATCTTCTGAGGCCCTCCTTCGTGTGTCTCCTCCTCGAGAGGTTCGGAGAGTGGCAACACGAGAACGGGCCTTCTCTGCAGTGGCTCCCTGTCTGTGGAATGCTCTCCCCAGGGAAGTTCGCCTGGTGCCTTCAATAATAATAATAATAATAATAATAATAATTTATTATTTGTACCCCGCCCATCTGGCTGGGTTTCCCCAGCCACTCTGGGCGGCTTCCATAGAAACCAAAAATACAGTAAAATATCACAGATTAAAAACTTCCCTGAACAGGGCTGCCTTAAGATGTCTTCTAAATGTCAGGTAGTGACATACACCTTTAGGTGCCAGACAAAAATGTTCCTTTTTAACCAGGCCTTTGGTTGATCCAATTTACATCCTATGCCCTTTTAAAAAAAATTGAGTGGGGGGGTTGGGTTGTTGTTTATATTTTTATTAGGTATTTCGTGGTTTTATATATTGATTTTATTCTGTGAACTGCCCTGAGACCCCTGGGTATAGGGTGGTATATAAATTCAATAATTCAACAACAACAACAACAGGTGATTGCCAAAGGGGCTTGCTGTAACCTCCAATCAGCTAATCGGAAGTTACAGTGACCTTGAAGGCACTTCCAGCACCTATTGAGTGGTTCCATGGAGTTCCCTCTGAAGTTCATTTGTAGGAAACATTTGGATACAAACCATTTCCTGCAAACAGAGCATTTTCTTTTCTTACAGGGAACTCCACTTGCCAAAACAACAACAACAACAGCAATTGGGAGCTCACTTAATAGCTACAGCCATACTTGAGCTATACCTGCCATCCCATATGTGCTCAGGTGTGACAGTTTGTGGGGAACAGCCTCATGGGCCAGATGATCCCTACCATTTTTTGTTATATATTTTTTCTAAATTAATGTAACTTAATTATATATAAATTATGTTATTTGTGTGATGGAAAGGAGAAGCGCGCGCACACACACACACACACACACACACACGTCCCTCCACAAACACGAGTCAAGTTTGATGATGAGGTATATAAGAATTGTCCAAGGCAAAGCAGCAAGTCCAGAAACAAGCCAGAATTTGAAAATTTGGGTCTAAAGTTCAATGCATTATTCTGTAGATCAGGCTGCCTCCACACTCATAATTATTATAATAACATTTTTCTATTTACACATCAGACAAATGGATCGTGAGACATAATCAGCAATTTTCTCAGTACTGAAGATGTTTCATATCTCTAATCAGATGCAAAGTTACATGAATCAAACATTAGATGAAATAAGACTCCAGATATTTGTTATATTGTATTTAATTGATTTTATGGTTGTTTTTAAGTGTATCTCACACTGGGATCACTGCTCTTAAATGGGGCAGACTTATAAACGGACTAGATGCACACACACACACACACACACGGATGGTATCTGCAACTTGATCCAACAAAACATCTGTTTGGTGTGCTCTTTGCTAAAGTACAGCCTTGGTTAGAGAAATAATTCTCTTTCCTTTAAGAAAAACCTATGGTGAGCAGACGACTTCACTGGGGATTCACCAAGCTTATTCAATGTACGCTGCTGCTACCTGTTCCTCTTGCCATTCTCTCAATAATGAGCTTGCAGCCGAATGTAACAATTGTCCTCTCAGAGCACCTTTAGCCAGCTAGCAAAGAGTCTCTCTCCTGAGTTTATGAGAGTTCACCTACTAAGATTACTACAGATTTAAAAGAACTTCCCTTTAAAAAAAAAAAAAATCCTGCTGCTCCCTTTCCTCCGAATACAATGACAGCACTTATGTGCCTTTAAAAGTTATTTATTTACTAAGTGTTTTCGGTTACTTGGTTATTGGTTACCTATTATACTGACCTTCAACAAAAGAATTTGCAGGCAAGGGTGAGGTGCAGTAACAACCACCCTAGTTAGGCTTAGAGAGAGAAAGGAAATTGGTTCTTACTGTGAATTTCTATTTACTGATTGTGTTGCGAGGACAGTCTCTAGATAGGATGACGTCCTCAGGATCTTGAGCAGAGCGACACATCCCATCTACACCCACAACCAAAAATAAATAACTCTCTCTCATTACAAACGGAAAAGAAGTAGTGAACACTGAGTTCATAAAATAGAGGAACTGTCAAAATGTAGTTCCCCATGCCAATCTGCCCACCCCAGGGAGAACCAAGAGTGAATGAGGACCCTCCAAATCCCAGCCAACAGTCCCAGACAATGGTGGGGAGTTAAACAGGGTGGACAACAGAGTGGATAACACAAGAGGAATTGTTTTTATTCCTCTTTTTAACTGTAGAGCAGTTAAAAGTACCGCACTGGAAGCCTTTTCTCCTAAGGAACAAAAGACTCGACCTAATCCGTCATGGGGATGTGGGTGGCGCTGTGGTCTAAACCACAGAGCCTAGGGCTTGCTGATCAGAAGGTCGGCAGTTCGAATCCCCGTGACGAGGTGAGCTCCCGTTGTTCGATTCCTGCTCCTGCCCACCTAGCAGTTCGAAAGCACATCAAAGTGCAAGAAGATAAATAGGTACCGCTCCAGTGAGAAGGTAAACGGCGTTTCTGTGGCTGCTCTGGTTTCGCCAGAAGCGGCTTAGTCATGCTGACCACATGACCCGGAAAAACTGTCTGCAGACAAATGTCGGCTCCCTCGGCCAGTAAAGCGAGATGAGTGCCGCAACCCCAGAGTCGTCCGCGACTGGACTTAACGGTCAGGGGTACCTTTACCTTTACCCCATCAGGAGGCAGGGAAGATTTGGAGGGTAGGACGACTTCTCCTCCCCAGAAGAGGCGAAGCTTTCAAGACCCTGTGCTTCACGTCCAGAGAGAAATGCCATCCTCCAACATAACCTGGTTTTTGGCTTGGCCCAACATCTTCCACTGAAGGCCATATGGTTGAGTGAATGACTGACACCTCTTCACACCGTTCTAAGAAGCAGACTGAGCTACTACCTTCCCTCCACCAAAAACATGCAACAAGCTTCTTCCCCCTGCCGCTGCCCCTAACACTGAGCCAGAGGGAGAGTTTTATGAAACTCTAAAACCCATCCATGTAAAGCTGGTCATACTGCTGATTTCAAATTGCTTTGTTTTTGCTGTTCGCTTGTGGCTACAAAAACTACATCTGGCAGCTGGCAATACATGGCCTACGGGCTGCATTCTGCTTAGTGGGTCACAAGGCGTGCAGGCCTGTGGACAGGGCTCTGGCAAATGGTCTTGGCAAACCATGCAAGGATTTCCCCCCGGCCCTGAGAATATTTCCAGGCTTCCCTGCTCAGATTCAGCACAAAGCCAAATTGCTTGGAATCATGGTACCTCTGCCACCTCCAGCCTGCCAAGAATGAGAGACTGTGAAAAACTGGCACACTTTGCAAAGAGAGCTGCCACAATTTAAAGCGCCTTTAAGGCAACTGCAGCGAGCAAAGAAAAACAGAGGGGAAAACAGCCTCCCTGGGAATTGTTCCAGGACAGCAGACCTCGCTGAATCTAAAGGCAAAAATCTATCTCCTGACCTCTGCTCAAATGCACACATATTTGATGCAACTCAGCAACTCCTTCACTGAACACAGAGTTGCCTCTGGGTTGCCCTCTAGCTCCTAAAAGCACTTGTTTCAGGAGAGCAGCCACTCATTCGTCTATTATTTGTTTCTCAGTTTCAGGAGGGAGCTATACTCAGGATCAATAAAGCTACTGCTCCATGTTTACCAAGTGATATAGTATAGCAGCTAAAATGCCATTAGTAAGCCAGAAGGTCACAGGTTCAAGTCTTATCTCAGCCACTAACTCTTATTAGTTAGGAACCTACACCCTTCAGGAAGCCACTCTCTCTCAGTCTTCGTTCCCATTGCCCAGATTATATTAATAACAGAAGCATAAAAAAAAAAATCACTACTACTACTACTACTAGGGACGTGGGTGGTGCTGTGGGTTAAACCACAGAGCCTAGGACTTGCCGATCAGAAGGTCGGCGGTTCGAATCCCCGCAACGGGGTGATCTCCCATTGCTCGGTCCCTGCTCCTGCCAACCTAGCAGTTCGAAAGAACATCAAACTTCAAGTAGATAAATAGGTACCACTCCGGTGGGAAGGTAAACGGTGTTTCCGTGCGCTGCTCTGGTTCGCCAAAAGCGGCTTAGTCATGCTAGCCACAAGACCCGGAAGCTGTACGCTGGCTCCCTCGGCCAGTAAAGAGAGATGAGCAACGCAACCCCAGAGTTGGCCACGACTGGACCTAATGGTCAGGGGTCCCTTTACCTTACCTTTACTACTACTACTACTACTACTACTACTACTACTACTAAATAACAACAACAGCTGCTTATGGGGTTTTGAAAAGGTTGCAAAGAATTCAACAAAAACTTGCCAAAGCCTAGGCCAGTAGGTCTTCCAGAAGCATCATCCGGCCTTTTTTAAATTCAAATTGACTGTCAAGCAGCTAATTGATAGGGCAGAGTAATTCGCATACTGTAACTTGCCCCAAGCCTTTTGGATAGGATAGGACATAAAATCAAATACATACGTAACATATACATTAGATGCTAAACGTTCTTACTAAGTATCTTCAAACCTGGCTAAAGACCCAGGTTCAATCCCCACCCATTCAAGGCTGTTGTGGGAATAAGATGAAAGGTGATTTTGCATGCTATTCTGAGCTACCTCAATAAAGAATAGGATGCAAATGTGGTTTTTAATAAATGCCATTCATTCATTTGGCCCACATTTAGCCCAGAACAACTCCAAGTTTAATGAGGAAATGAGGACAACTCATGGAAAGTTGACTTTAAACAAGTGAGTTAAAACCTTTTCCCATATTTTTTCAGTTTATTTCTCATCTGATAAACAAAGCAACTTACAATTTTTGTGTTTCAGGCCATAACGTGTTCTGCAAGAGATGATCTTCTGTGGGAGGTTCTGGAAGATATTAATTGGTTTAGAACCAAGAGTTTTTTTTCCTCATACTGCCCCCCTTCCCTTTCATCTGCTCCCTTAATTTACATAACAAAATTCCCAAACACAGCATTT
Organism: Podarcis pityusensis; assembly: GCF_964106645.2. NCBI lineage: Eukaryota > Metazoa > Chordata > Lepidosauria > Squamata > Lacertidae > Podarcis > Podarcis pityusensis. Next base: position 80,542,858 of record NC_138031.1, read on the forward strand.
TAACATGTTGCATACCTGTAAGACTACATGGCTGAAAGTAATTTTCATGATACTGACTGGAAGCGTTACTAAGTTTTTCTTCTTCTTCAGTTGTCTGGGCTGCAGTATCTTCAGCTGTAAAAGAGGCATATTTTAGAGTCCGAAAGTAGCATGCCAATCAAAGAATGGTTAACAAAATACTGAACAGAAAAGAACAATTCTGTTTTCAGCTTAAATTATCTAAAAGAATATTTGGTCCATAATCCAATTATGTTAGAAAGTTTAGCAAATTTTACAATGCAAGGTAAACTACTTGGGCCTCATGACATAACTCCAGGCAGGACCTAGAGAAAGCTGAAAGAAGCTGGTATGGCGTTCTCCTGAGCTCACCCCATAACTCATCTTCTTGGTCAGCTTTCTACAGACTTTTCTGCCTTATACTTTTCCCAGCTGCAACTCAGCATTTGGCAAAGTAGGCCATCACCTACAGAATTTAGTCTCCAGATGCCATCAAATTTTTGGTTTTGCTTTTGTTAGATACCCCTGCCAATTTGAGCTCCCTCAACCGACTTCTGTAGGAAATGAAGTTTGCAATTTCATAACAATTGCACTAAATTTATTAATCAAGAAGATTTGTTCGAAAAAAGGGAAAGCTTAAAATATACACTCTAATTGAATAATTTTACCCAGCCATCAAGTATGGGTGTGAGCCATGAAGCGTGGCATTCAGAGACTTTAACCAGTGGCATCCGATTAAGTTTTCAGGGAAACGTATGTTACCAGATCTGAACAACATGGGAACATACAGCACCCAAGACTTCCAAGTACATCTCCTGCCATCTTGACACCAACAGCAGGATGGGCTATGCACTGAAATAATGGCAGTAATTTAACTGCAGAAAATGAATTCTTGAAAGGACTTAGGGACAACAGCTCATGAATTCTGGTATGACACAGCAGACTATGCATAGGCTTTATCACAGTACAGTGGTACTTCGGGTTACATACGCTTCAGGTTACAGACTCCGCTAACCCAGAAATAGTACCTCGGGTTAAGAACTTTGCTTCAGGATGAGAACAGAAATCGTGCTCCAGTGGCACGGCAGCAGCAGGAGGCCCCATTAGCTAAAGTGGTGCTTCAGGTTAAGAACAGTTTCAGGTTAAGAATGGACCTCCGGAAAGAATTAAGTTCTTATCCCGAGGTACCACTGTACTGGGTAACTGACAAATGTCCTAACAGAAAGAAGCGATATACTGGGATAAGGACTGCAATCTAAAAACCCTATCTAGCATGCTGGGGGGGGGGGGCGTTGTACAAGATGAAGCAGAGGGCTCCCTCTGCCCAGCCCAAAACAGCGCTGCCAGTCTTTGCCACAAAATCACAGCAGTGTCACACCTCCTCGTTCATCTTACCAAACATACAGCCAGGAGGACTTCCGCCAGAGGTAGCCCATTGAAAGCCCCCCAAACAGGGCATTCCAGGAGCAGGCAGAGGGGAGCCTAACCAGCCTAGGATCCAGAGCCAGCCCAACTACAGTTACTTGACTCCAGGCTAACATAGAGTGTAGCAGTGTTCTGTCTGCTCACCCCATACACCCCCCAGCTTCTACCCCCGCTGGCATGAGTGGTGGGATTGCAGAAGCAGCCGTGGCTATGTCACTCTGTCTTGGACCACTGCTGCCTGGACAAAGGTTAGGACTGCTCTTCCAGTGTCGCTTTTGTTGACAAAATAGCTTCAATCATAATATCTCTTTAGAGACAAGAGCCAGTCAATTCCTGGTTTTTGAAGCTACCTTACACCCTATCAGAATATTTGTCCATCTAGCTCAATATTATCTTGTCCTCTGAGTGGCAGCAACTAGTCTCCAATGTCTTAAAACTCTTTCCCACCAGCTACTATCTGATCCCAGAAAGGAAATGTTTCCAAATTCCTCCAAACGGCTAGGCTAGAATTAGCAACTTCCCAGAATTCAAACCAAGGCTAAATAAGGACCAGCCACCTAGTGCCTCCCCTCTCATCAATCTAAACAACACAAATCTTATTAAAAACAACACACACACAAACATTTTATTAGTCACATACGAGTATATATGTATATATGTGTGTGTGTATATACACACACACAGGTGTAGCTAGAGAATGATTTGCAAATCTCACAAACAACACACAACTCTTACCTTGAAAGACAGCCTTATTGGACAGCCCCAAGGCTGGCACAGTAGCTCCTTCTGGAAGATCAATCATTTGCTAAAGAGAAAAAAGAAAAAGTTATGTAGAAGTTAGCTGCGTATTTGCTTTCCTTGGGTGGGGGGGGGGAGTTACTCATATAAGCTTTGAAATTTCTTGATGGTCCTTCTTTAGTGTACTTTCAGCCTGACCTTTCATGATGTAAAAACTCAAGCTTGGTAATACATAATGCCCAATATATTCCAATTACTAGGAAAATACCAATCCGAAACTGTTAAAACTTAAAACTACATGCTTCAACTTTATAGGTAAGGTGAAAGTACCAACACAATTTTGGCTCCCCTGTGAGCCAACTACCGTAGTTCCAGGCCTCGTGTCTTTTAGTCTGTATTTCTCAAAGACTCAAAGGAGGAACCGTAGCTCGGCTCTAAACAATTTGCATAGTGAAGATCTCCAGTAAGAGCTCACACACTTTAAAAGAAAGTAAAAACACACTTACTCCACTATTTAGTTCCTCCAGAGATATACCAGAAATGCTGCTGAAGTTTTCCATAAAATTCCTGGGTGCAGTAAATACTCGAAGCACCTTCTCATCTGCTCCAGACACAAACTGAAATCGGCCGGTCATCGCTAAACACTGCATGTCATACCCATGGACCTGGGGTCTTGCTATTTCATGCCATGATGCCTAGTAAAGGGACCATTGACATGTAAGTATGTGCCGGTATTGTCAGCTATAGGAAAGAAGCACTGAAGAATTGAGAACATTTAGCCTCAGTCCATTCTAAGTAGTCAATTTTGCTCAAAATGGACATTCAGCCCATTCCCCAGAAACAGCATCCCTGCCCTCGACTTAATCCTCGCTGGAAATGCTAGGGATCTCTTCACACTTATGCGCAATGGAGAAAAGATTGCTGTAATTTTTATCAAGGCTGCAGGAAAGCATCTCTGCCGAAAGTTGAACAGGTATCCCCAAGTCAAGTCTAACTCCCTCCACTTACTGGTTCTAAAATTTCTCTTTAATATATTTTATTCCTCTAAAGGAAACAGAATACAGTGGTGCCTCGCAAGACGAAATTAATTCGTCTTGCGAAGCAACTCAAAAAACCAAAAACCCTTTCGTTTTGCGAGTTTTCCGTCTTGCGAGGCATTCGTCTTGCGAGGTACCACTGTAGAGCAAGGGGATGCTGCATAAACAATGACACAATTAGCAGGAAGTCTGCAAAAAGCAAGATATAATTTTTGAATTGCTCCTTTTAGTGCAAGAACTGGACATTTTTAGACATCCGCAATATTGTAATATCATAGTAGCAAACTACAGATCAGTGTACAGCGCAAATGGTTTTTGAGAAATTAGAGACGAGCCATTGTTCAAGTTTCACATTTTGTGACCTATTGACTTACAGATGATTTTGCAAGCTTGTAGAAAAGATAAAATAAATAAATACCTCTGTTTCGTTCTCCCTTTTCCACGGAGCAAAGATTCTTGTAGTTTGGTCAGAACCAACAGAGATGATGAATTCTCCTTCTGGATCCCACATCACATCTTGCACGGCATCGAAATGCCCTGAAATAACCACTTCCGGAGTCCATTCTCTCTATTAAATCAAGACCACTAATATTATATAACATGTGAACGAGCTATCTGTTAAATATAGAGATCTCACTATAAATGAAGCACACAGCTAAAAAGAAAAGCATTAGAACTCGGGGGGGGGGGAGATGTCAGCAGATCTGCTAACAGCAGCTGATAGTCCAATGAAGGACAAGAGTAAAGTATTACAAGGTTGGGAACCACATTTCCTTGGAGGCCAATAATGGACAGAGCCAAATGTCTAACTAACTAATCCAGAAGAAAAACTGTCCTGCCTCAGTTTTCACAATGACCATCTCAAATTAAGAATTCCCACTGTTAGGTCTACTCAAAAGCAAACCCCACTAGGTTACATGGGGTGACTCTAAAATGAGTATACAAAGGATTGTTATATTTACAATAGACCAATATAGCTACTGTTCTGAGAAAGCAAGAAAAGGGCATTCCTTTTGAACTTTAGCATGCTATTCACAAACACATAGCAGAAGTCTGAGCTGTAAAAACAGTGGCAGGGAGTGGGGAATAATAACACACACACACACACACACACACACACACACATCTCATCAATTTATTTTTATCCAATAAAATACTGCCCCTTCCAATTGTTCTGATGCTACATAAGGGGGGAAAGGGGGAGCTTTTAAAAGCCAGGAAAAATAAGGAGGAAACAAACAGGAACCAAGGAACTTTGATGGGATTCAAGCCACATAAAATGAGGTCATGGTCATATGTATACCTTGCTGGTTACAATGAAGGGCATCTTTGGCCGTGTTTTTATACATTTAAAAATGCTACGTATATTGAAGGCAACGTGATCCTCTCTTTCAATAGCATTTTACCCGCCCCCCCCCCATACCTACTAAGAGCTAGCCTGGAAATGGCATGTGCACTTCGCAAGCAGAAGGTCTCAGGTTCAGTCCTGTCATCTACAGTTAAAAAGCTGGGAAAGGTTTGTCCTGTCTCACAGATCTTGGAAAGATATTGCTGTGGGGTAGACTAGAGTGGGCCAGATGGACTGACTCATACACACACACACACACACACATATATATATATATATGAGATGTTTACTACCCACAGAGCCCAAAAGGCACACCCCAGTGATCCCATCAGATTTAACCTTGTTTGCTACTAATTGTGGTAGGAAAAAAAGAAAATTAAGAAGATCAATGCTTCAGCTTAAATGAGGTGTTCAGAATAGATATCCAATCTAGTGTATCTTTTGAGCACAAAGCCACGGTTTACTACACAACAACAGTCCGTGAACATTTTCCTCTCTAGCAACATAAATAAATTCTCTTGCCTTGTTTGCTGAAGTCTGTTTCCAAAGATGCAGCGCTCCGTGGAAAGCATGAGCAAGAATCATTGAGCCATCTGGGCTGAAGTGACAGTCAAAAAAACCCAGAGTATTTCCACCCACTTCTCCTACTCGGACCTTTTTTGAAAAATTGAACACAAAATACATGAGCCAGCCACCAGTCAATCTACTCATTCATGGCTAAAGACTTAATCCTAAACAAAATAACAAAATTTCATCTACAGTTTAGAATTACACCCAAAAGAGAAGCTAAAAGAACGCAGTTACAGCAGCATTAATGTGCTATTGATCTTACAAAATTAAGAAGCCATTAGTTCAGGGTCTAGGCACACACCTGTTATATGTACAAACAACACAGAAAAATAGATTCAACCCCCCCCCCCATATTTATCACCAATATATCCTAATTTTAAAAATGGTTTGATATGTTTATTTGCCAAGTTCACAGGCAGTCTGCAATAAAAATAAAACATTCCAAGGTGAAATGATGATTATTGGCTTAGCTGGCTTAAATTCTTTTTTTAAGACAAATTCATAAAAATCAGTATTTATTATCCGTAACAGCTAAATTGAACCTCCATGTACTGGTGCAGGGTACTAGATGCTTGGAACATCTGGTTGTGCCATCAGAGATGCCAAAGGTTTATTAAAAAGAAAAACACCAAGTTTCCAGCATAAGGCAAGTACTTAAGTTTTAGTTCAAATCCATGTGTAGGCAGACAGGCTGGACGGGTTTGAAATGTGTGTGGCCTCTTTGCTGCAAGCACAATCTCCTCCTTTCCCTCATATGCACACAGAAGTCTTTACTGCTTTTAAGAATCAGTTTTTGTGGTTCTAAATACAGCAGAATGTTGCTTGTTTGCTCTTCCACTGAAGGAACAGCCTGCTACAATTACAATACTTTCCACTTGAATTCTTTTTAGGCTTGGATATGACCTCATACTCCCTTTACTTAATTTCTAAAGCCGCGGGGGGTGGGGGTGGGCAGGGAAAGCAAGAGAGGAAAACGTATAAAACATGCCTACCTGTTCCAACCACACCCCAGATTCATCATCTGGAGCCCAGAGGATCACAGTTTTGTCCATTGAAGCAGACAACAATTTCATTGGCTGTTCCATCCTGCCATCTACAGTGCAAGGAGAAAATTTACCTTTGTGGAAGAGGCTAGCATGCTTTTTTGCGTCTCACATATTGCATTCGGGATAGCAAAGGTAAGATAATTCTACAAAGGCATGCTGCAGAACAAACTGTGTTGGGCTGAAGAGGAGAGAAATGTGTAGTTGCAATTTACAGTATTTCAAGAAGGGTGCACAGACAAGTGTCTTGTACATTGGATACTAGGTGCCGTAGTAATTGTCTACCGCCCCTGCTTTAAAAGGGAATGTTTGCAGATGGTTCTGGGTCCATACATTTCAAATTGCACAAATTCAGTTCCAATCACAAGAGAAAACATTACACCCAGAAGTGCCAAGTGTAGTCACTATTTGGAAATGGAGCACTTAGTGAATCATTGGTCGTTAACTGGCGACTCGTGACACATTAAGTGGTAAATCATCGGTTGAGATGAACCTTAAGGCAGGCTGCACTGGCAAAGCAATGGCGATTTTCCAAAAGAATCAGTATTTGTGATTCTAAATGTCACTGAATGTTGCTATTTTCAATAGAAGAAAAGGGAAAGAGAGAAAGACAAATCTGGATGCATATTTTAAAAGGCAAAGAAAAAAGGAGCCCCCTTGTCAGTGTTAGTGGCTCCTTGGTCTGAAAAGGCTGGTGGTCACTGTAATTATTGCAATGATTCAGCAACTGGCAATGTTAGGGCTGGAGCAACCCTAAGGACAGACAATGCAGAATAACCAAAATCCATACCCACACAGAATCAGGACTATAGGAAAAAGTTAATGAGCTACAGGTAGAATCAGTATCATTTCCTGCAATTCCCAGCCTCTACTCCACATCACTAGCTGCCACACTGGAATGGGGAAATGCACAACACACAGGTAAGGTATGGGAGAAGTCATTATGGGTGTTCCATTACCCACAGCAATCCAATGTTCTTCGCTATGTCTAGCTGTCCCCCAATTTGCGGCTCACATACTTCTTACCTTTGGGAAAGGAAGGCTGCCAATGAACAGCATATACCCAGTTTTCATGTCCAGCTAACACAGAGTCCAGCGTAACAGCAAAAGATGCATCTGAACCTACCACAGAGCAAAAAAGATAATAAAAATCTTCAAAGCTTATATCTATAAAAGAACCAAGGAAATACCCCCACATTTCCGTTCCTGTCATTGATGTGAGTCTTGCATACAGCAGGGGAGGTTCTTCTCAAACCGTACCTTATTTGTCTCTTTTAGCTGCTTTGCAATGGTTTCGGCTGTTTCAAACAGAATGTTACTTTGTGTGCATTTCGTGTGTGTGTGTGTTTAGAAGTATAGCAAACAAACTACAGTTTTGCATGGAAAAGCAAGGACAGTATGGAGTTATGCTATAGGGACACGGGTGGCGCTGTGGATTAAACCACAGAGCCTAGTACTTGCCGATCAGAAGGTCGGCGGTTCGAATCCCCGCAACGGGGTGAGCTCCCGTTGCTCGGTCCCTGCTCCTGCCCACCTAGCAGTTCGAAAGCACGTCAAAGTGCAAGTAGATAAATAGGTACCGCTCTGGCCAGAAGCGGCTTTGTCATGCTGGCCATATGACCCGGAAGCTGTACGCCAGCTCCCTCGGCCAATAAAGCGAGATGAGCGCCGCAACCCCTGAGTCATCTGCGACTAGACCTAATGGTCAGGGGTCCCTTTACCTTTATGGAGTTATGCTAGCCAATTGTCAAGAAGCACCCAGCCATAGTATGGATAGGTGGCACAACAAATAGATGCCACAACAAAATGTGAAAGCCTAAGTACGACCTCACATGTCACTGAGCACCTTCAGAAGTTTGTTTGGGAAAGGCAGATAGGGTGGTACAGCTTCGCATCTAAAAATCCTGGGTTCTGAATTCAGGTACGCCTCTCAAATATACACAAAACATAGCATCCTATTGATAATGGAGATATGTGCAAACAAACTCGTTTCCATTCACAAATATGTCTCACTAGACTGAGCTGATTCAATATATTTCTCTGTGCAATTTCTGTACACTACTGCTGACTTGGCTATGCAGTAGGAAAGGTTAAATCCCTGGAATAGGAATAGGAACGAATGATGTAACAGGAGTGGGCTGAAGTTTATGAGGTTAGCTGAAACAAAGGACGCAGAAACGCCACATCTCTCTTGGCCCTTTTGCTAGTAACAGCATGAGTTCAGTGAATTATTCTCAGGAAAGGAGAATCTGAAACTCAAGAATGGCAAACCAGGACTTATGTTCACATGTGGTGGAGGTGTAAATATGTGAAAGAAATTTGGCAAAGGGTGTTTAAGGAGATAACAGAAATCGATGGGTTAAAGCTGACCAAAAGTCCAGAGGTAGCATTATTATCAATTTACGAGGGGGTGGAAGGTTCGCAGGCTATGAAGGACTTGCTCACAGATTTATTGACAGCTGCACGACTTATTATAGCTAGGAAGTGGATGTATACAGAGTTTATTTAAAAGAACATTGCAAAAATATAAATCTGTTGGCAAGTCTAGATTGACTTTCTGCGTGTAATAGGAGAATCTTACAAAACTAATGCAATTGAAACTACCTAGAGGAGACAAAGTTTAGTGCGCAGATAAAGAATGTAATCTGTGAACCACAATGGGGGAACCAGAGGTCATGTTGAATCCAACTAAAATTGTTACATACAACAAGCACCAACTATGGAATGAATGTTTGTTTATTTTTGTTTTCTGTTGATTACTTATGTTACACAGTTTTTAAAACGAATGAAGTACATATTTTTTTAAAAAGGAAGTGGAAGGAGCAAGATGAATATAAAGAGGTGTGGGATATAGCTATTAATGATAAATTAACATGTGCTTTTAAGGTAAGATGGGGAATATGTATGAGAAATGATTTTGAGGAGATATTTGTAGAATTTGTGCTGTTAAAATGGAAAGGGGTCAAACTATCGCAAGAGGTGTTAAAATTTTGGGAGATTGGATATTGACAATGGAATGGTCTTGTGGGTGGGGTGCACATTTTTATTATTTATTTATTATTATTTTATCAAAATAAAACATAAAATAACAAGAATGGCAAACCTCAGGTTCTACACTTTCATTTAACCCTACTGACAACAATTGCATATTGCCTCAGAAAAAGCAACAGCTATTCATAAAGTAGAGACTCACCATTGTCATTTTTCACGGTGAAAATGTTCTCCTTCAGCCTTATGGTTTCCTCATCTTGGGCTTCCACAAGCAATGAAGTTGCATGCATCTTCCAGATCCTTATCAGACAATCCTGGGAACAGCTTGCCAAGAAGAGATCTCCGTCTTTTGCAAAATTAAATAAATGAAAAGCAGGAAGATTTTAAAGATGGGAAGTTCATTGCCCAGGGAAATCAGTATTGCCATGAGCAAGTTGCTAACGAATACCAAAATAAATACCGTATTTTTCGCTCTATAGGACGCACCTTTTCCCTCCTAAAAAGCGAGGGGAAAAGTGTGTGCGTCCTATGGAGCAAATGCAGGGGGGAGGCAGGCAGGAAAAGCCCCCAAGAGCCGCACACAAGCTTTGTGCGCTCTTGCAGGGTTTTCCCCAGGAGGGAGAAGGGGTGCAGGGGGGAAAGAGGGCAGGAAATAGATGCCGGGCAGGAAGACACAACCACACTTTGACCACTGGAAAGTCCACCTCAGCCTCCCCAGATTTCCACTGAGACGGCTAGGCTAATCTCGATGGCCATAGGTCAGGCTCAACATTATTAACTGGACTTAGATAAGCCATGGTTCCCCTTCCTACCCTCCTCTGAGGCTCGCTTTAAAGCAGCAAAGCGGACAGGAGCTGCCCGCTTTGCTGCTTTAAATAGTTTAGTGCAACATTTGATTCAGATTTTGTGTGTGTGTGTTTTCCTCCTCTAAAAACTAGGTGCGCCCTATGGTCAGGTGCGCCCTATGGAGCGAAAAATACGGTACTTTGCTGTAGCGCATGTCAGCACCATTCAGTGTGGAAAGGGATGAACATCACACTGTCATATTAGCTACAATACTGTAGAAATGCCTCACATAATCTAAGGAAAGCTCTGTAGGTTGGAATACCTACCTGAATCTAGGTTGGAATAGTTTGGCAAAATCATCTGTTTGTGGAAAGATAGTGCTACGTGGTTTCTCAGGGCGGGGGGCGGGATTCAGTATCTTCTAAGATTCTCTATTTCTAACATGTGCTACACAGAGCAAAGCTGTAAATTATGGACAAGGTTACATATATGCCGAGATTCCACAGGGGTGGAGGAATCATATGATTATATGCTGCCTTAGAGTTTTTAATTTGATTCAACACATGTAACTATTATTAATACTGATTATTTTCAGTTGTTATCCTTGAGAAACGTAGAAAATAACAGGATATATTTATCCGAAAGTCTTCAAACTTACACAACCCTTTAAAAATTAGGTAAGCAACCAAATGTTATATAATACTGTTTTATAAATTATAATTTACGATAAATTAGAATTTAAATGTATTTTCATGTAATATTTGATACTTCCAGCTGATGAAGGTGAATACATCAAAACAGGGCCCTGTCCTGGTTTCTAATCCATAATTGACTTCTGATTTCTGCTCAATGATTGAAACTAAGACCTCCATGACGAATCTGGACTAACATGAACTTATCTCCACTCATAAACTTCTATCTCTAATTCTGTAATGAATTATTGTGTTATAAATATTTTTATGAGTTTGAGTTTGTAATCTCTGTTAGAGTTTGTAATCTCTATTTGAGTTTGTGATCCTTGTCAGAATACATACTTTTGAATGGATTAGTTTTTGTTACTACTGACTATTGATTTGCGAGTAGGGACCACTCCCACTATTGAAACTTACATTGGCCTGAGTTCTTGGTGTGCTCTTTTCTTGAGATTCCACAGGGGAGCAGAAAAACTGGAGAGTGTAGAAGTGGGCATAGAATCCAGTTTCCCTAGAACAGGGGTCGGCAAACTTTTCCACTGGCGGGCTGGATCGCCTGCGTGTGGGAGTGTGCGCGCACACACCACTGCTCTTTCCCCGCTGGTTTTCGGAGCCATGGCCGGGGGGGGGCGGGGAGGAGGCGTCTGCGGCTTCCTATTGGCTGCAGGAATTTCCTGCAGTCAATAGGAAGCCGTGGCTGCGTCCCGGAAGTCAGTGCCCATGCGGAGCAACCAGCACAGTGCGCCAGTTTAGCTCCTTGTGGGTACTGACCGAGCGGGCGGTTTAATGACCCCCTTAGGCTATATCTGGTCCACGGGCCGTAGTATGCTGACCCCCTGACCTAGAACCTCAATTACCATTTTTAAGATGCAAGTGTTGAGGCCTTGATCCTTCTAGGCCAAGCACCTGCATTGGAAGACACAATTGTCCCTCTTCGTTTCAACAAAGGCTGAACTCTAGGAAGCAGGCTACTCCAGACTGAAAGGACCATTCCCTTACTTCATTATCCAAAATGGAATACTTGCCTATTACATTATATAGTCGAATCCTCTGAAATTATCTTTCCCTATTAGCAATGTCACCTTCAAAATGTGGAGAAGAAAATTCATGCCAGCGGAATTATAAAAATAAACATCTAAGTATAGTGTTAAAAATTACAGCACTCTCATTATCAAGTTCTGCCATCCTACTTGTTTCTGCACGCTGTCCCGCTGGGTCTCAAATACTATGCTTGAATATGAAAGGGGGATTAAAACCATCTCAGATGCTTGGCTTTTCCTAGTAATCTTGCTCTATATGGCACATTAGATTATTAAAAATGCCTTGCTGCATACCCTACATACCGCAAACTGCCCATTCAATCCCTCTTATCCAGTCTTCATGGCCATGAAGCAGCAAAGTCTTCTGAAACTGAAACAAACCAGTATCCTTATGTAGCACAAATATCTGTATTTTGATGCTCCGCATTACAGCCTGAGGGTTCTTCTGGATTCAGCTTTGTTGCTATGAGCTCAAACAGCACAGGGTGCCTTTTGGCAGCCTCAGCTGGTTCACCGGCAAGGTCAGAGTCAGCCATGCCCTGGTAACCTCTCTCGAATGGATTACTGTAATGCATTATACATCGGGCTTAATTTGAAGATTATTCAGAAGCTTCAGCTGGTACAGAATGTAGCGGCCCAGATTCTGACAGGCAGGGCTTATTTGAGATAGCTCCAATGGCAGCCTCTCCAATCCAAATTTGATTCAAAGTGATCTGGAGACCTGAAGGAGTACCTTCTCAGATAGTTAGCTGAGGGTTTTCTCTCTGTTCCCTCTTCATTTAAGATGAAGCAGGAGACAAACACAATGAGGACCATTTTGAGCTTGTAGGATGCCTTTCCCCAGCAAGGTTGCGTTCTTTCAGGTGACAGGCAAATCCGCAGGCTTTTAAAGCTTGCTGTCTTATACTCATTTACCTGAAAAATAAACTTTATTGAGAAGGGACGTGGGTGGCTCTGTGGTCTAAACCACTGAGCCTAGGGCTTGCCAATCAGAAGGTCGGCAGTTCCTAGGGCTTGCCAATCAGAAGGTCGGCAATCCCTGCGACGGGGTGAGCTCCCATTGTTCGGTCCCAGCTCTTGCCCACCTAGCAGTTTGAAAGCATGTCAAAGTGCAAATAGATAAATAGGTACCGCTCCGGCGGGAAGGTAAACGGCATTACCGTGCGCTGCTCTGGTTTCGCCAGAAGCAGCTTAGTCATGCTGGCCACATGACCCAGAAGTTGTCTGCGGACAAACACCGGCTCCCTCGGCCTATAGAGCGAGATGAGCGCCGCAACCCCAGAGTAGTTTGCGACTGGACCCAACGGTCAGGGGTACCTTTACCTTTAAACTTAATTGAACACATTGGAACTTACTTCTGAGTAAATGTGTATAGGGTTGCACTGTTTGGCATTTAAAAGTATATTTTTGAAGGCATTTTGATATTTTTAATTCTGTAAACCACACTGAAGCCAAAGTCAATGAAGGGTGGTGTATAACTAATTGGAATAAATAGGCACATCGGTCACCATGAATTGGCAGGCATGCTGAACAATTCCACACACACAACCTGTCTATGATGAATGCTAGCACAGATGTCAATTAACATCAAATGTGAACTGGAAGGAACACAACTAAACCCAAAACACATTATTTGTCTAAGCTCAAAATCCTCCGAATAGAATGGAATATAAACAAATTAAAAGTCATTTTGAAAATTCAATATAAAGGCACACCACAGCAATATTTGTAAACACTTCTCCCACGTATTCAACTTCATTTTTCCTGCCTTCATTTTCTCCCCATACAATCACAGTCACAACAAAACACCCCCAAAATTTCATACTATTCATGGGATAGGAGACAGAAGTAATAGTTACCTGTCCATCCTGCTGCACATATAAATGAATTTTGCAGTCATCCCCACCGCAAGCCAGTACCGGTACTGAAATGGCAAAGCAGTCAGTGGAAATTTGCGGTTTCATTATTATTTTTTTAAAGAGAAAAATAAAATGGACACAAGGGAGTACACCACATTTACTAAAGGAGGGAGAGAGAGAGAGAAAGAGAAGGAAGGAGGGAGAGACGGAGCCTAAGGCTGCAATCCTATGCCAAAGTACCAGGAAGCCAGCACACCTTGAATGCTCTGGGACTTACTTCTAAGGGTGTGTTACACAGTTCCAGGACTATAAAACAACTCATAATCTGCAGAATATCCGGTGCCGCAGTAATTATAATTTCACAAATTTCAAAAATAAGGAATTATGCTGCTTTCCACTCTGCTAAAAATCAAATTACAAAATTTTCTGCCTTCCTGTACTATGCTCCTGCACTAATGTATCTATTTACACTAGGGCAAAGGATGGCTTTTTGGATCTCCATAACAGCACCGTGAAACACATGCTGAGCCTGGGAGGAAGATAATATATCAGGATTGTCTATGCATCATTCCGGTGTTTTGGAAATCCAACTCCTATGAACAGAATCACTGTTTTATATGCATGCAACCCGCATAATCCCAGTACTAAAAGGTACTTTAACACAACAGGTGAATGGCAACTCCTAATTGATCCTGACACAACACCAATAACTTCCCAACATATTCACTTCCACTTTAGCAATTACCTGCTCATCTGCAAAGAGTTAATTTCATAGGTATTTTCTCAAAAAGGATAATGTATAGATATTGACTTCAAAATACAATAGAAGTTAGAAGCAGACATTCGCTACTAAAGACTTGGGTCAAAGGGAACTTTAAAACGCATCCTTCTGACAAGTCTGGTAATCCCAAAAGTCAATATTGATTTTGGCATCAGGCATGGTGGATACAATCACAAGCATCCAGCTGAGCTGAATTTATTTGAATGGACTGTCTCCCAGACCCTGCACCACAATCCATTTGCAGCAAACATGGGGATACTTGGTTGCAACCATAAAGGAGGTACCATTTTCCAATAAAACACATCATCTGGAGCAGATATCCCTTCTCTCCGTTCTGATACGGAAGGGGGGGGGCATGTCTTCTTCTTCACCTTCTTCGCTACAATATATCCATTTATTTCCAATTGCCAATGTCAAAAGGGACTAAAATCTATAGAATTCATAGAAAATCAACTTGCCAATTTGCTCAATTTCTCTAGGACTCCATGACACCTCCCCTGCCCTCCATAATCCCTCAAGCAAGGTGTCAAGACCCTAATCCTGTCAAATCGCTCTGCCAAGCCCTTCCTCCGGGCGATGCCAGGTGACAGACTATGCATACATGGACCATTGTCTTCTCAGGATGTGCTTATCTGCGCATATCTCCAGCTCTGCATATTCCCCCCTCCCTCCTCCATATGTTAATCCGGTGTAACCCAACCTCTTCCTAATGTATTCGTGATGTAATCTGTGTAACCCAACCTCTTCTTAATGTATTCATGATGTAACTGGGATGTATTTTGCACTGTATTCTGGGACATGGAGGGAAATTTCAAAAGTTCATGTTACCCCTTTCTCGCTGTTCAATCTCGCCTTGAACCTGTTGCGCAATAAACTCGGATCTCCTGGAGCTTGCTCCTGTCTCCGGCTGAGCTCATTTTCTTCCGCAGGGACCCGCGGACTTAGTCCGACGAGCTGGGTGGCAGAGTAACCCCGCACCCAGATTTTACCGTAACAGTTCCATCCTTCCACCCAGCAATGACGAGGTAAGGGAGGGGTGTGCACAAACCTAAAACTCCTGCATCGCTGAGAAGCCATCATTTAAAGACACACCAAGCACTAAATTGTTTTGTTACCATACCACCATTAATGTGAATGGTGCTTTAGCAGAGTAATAACCAAAAAGGCAGGGGCCTGTCCCAACCTAACATTCAACACATGGGAGACAACAGAGAGAAGGAGGAAGGTGAAAACAAACGGAGGGAGAATATTCAGCGTTTAGGGATAGAATCACAGCTCAGATGACCGACTATGCAATTTTTGCTTGCATTTATTCTCAAAACACTGAATAGAAAACTGAAAGTGGAAAAGTAATATTCACTATCTCCTTTGATACATTTACCTATAAATGTGGTGCACACAAGAAAAAAAAAATTCCTCTAAACATATTGAGCAACATGGCAAAGAAAGCAGTACTGAAATCAAATTAGTGTCAAGTCACACTGGTGTGGGTGGGTGGGAAAATGGGCACTCACAGGAGCAGATATTAGGAGCCCAGTACTGCACTTTTGAAATACACTTTAAAACAAAATGTTTGAGTCAGTATTTGAAATTTGCTGCCATCCATCAACTACATCGACTAAAATGCTTAAGACACCAGTTAAGCATCCCTTTAAATGATTAAACAGTTTCACAGACACACTTACTGTTGCTGTCTGGCAAGAAGGACAAAGAAACATCCATAACAAATCCATTTCCAAATAGCAGTGTCTGAAGACATTTAACTGAGAGGGAGAGAGAGAGAGAGAATAGTTTTGCACAGCAGCAGTCAACATGACAGACAGCCAATGTAGAACCAAAGAGATAAGCTGCTAATTACAGCTACAAAGAATTAAAACTCACCCAAGATTAACCTAAAGGATTATACATCATAAAAAAAATGCAACAGAGAAACTGACTCAGGTATAGAAAAACTGGTAAGGAGAGGTTACAGTAGATCAGAATGAAAGAACTCACACTGACCTTGGCACATTGAGAGGTGGTTCCTCATCTCAGTGGGACAAAATTCCTCTACTTCTCTTATTATAGGAAACAATTTTAAGGGCTCATGCATTGTGGCATGTAG
This sequence comes from Podarcis pityusensis, assembly GCF_964106645.2. NCBI lineage: Eukaryota > Metazoa > Chordata > Lepidosauria > Squamata > Lacertidae > Podarcis > Podarcis pityusensis. The sequence goes on from NC_138031.1 coordinate 80,559,269, forward strand.
CAAGGCAAGTGACGTAAAGGTTCGGCATAACACAACATAGCTATCGCCTTTGCCCTTTCTTTGTCAAGATGTATAGCTTGTGGGAATCCCTTGCAGATGACTACAGTGCCTGGAGACAGACAGTCAGGTCATGGACCCACAGCAGTGACTAGAGGAGGAATGACTGCTAGGAGGAGCACAGAGGGAAGAAATGCCATGGTGTATCTGGAGCAGCACAACTGGACACCTTCATCTGCCCCAGCTTCAACAAAACATGTCTCTCCTATATCTGTCTTTACAGCGACAGCAGGTACTGTAACTTTCCAATCGTTTGACTTCGCTCCCAAAGGCACACTCTTCCATTGTCACCCAGGACAGATGAATGTCGGTAACATCAGATATCAAAAGTATTTAAGGTCTGAGCCTTATTCAGGTGTTCCATATTGAATGTCCTGAATGCTTGAAGAGGCTCTCTAGAATATACAAGCTAGCCTCTTTCCTAGATGCTGATGCACATACCAGCCATGACTCCTAACTTGACCTGCCTGAAGTGGGGCATTCATGTATGGAGGAACACACACACAAATAGGGCTCCAGGAGGGATCGGGAGTTTTTTTTTTGTTCAGGCTATGGGTCCAGGATTCCATTTCAATATCAGCTACCCAGATGCCTTGGAAGCTCACAGGTACAGCACGAAAGTAATTGCCATCCCCTATGGCTTATCCTCAATCTCTAGCACTTAAAGGTATATCGTTTCTATTAGCTATCATGGCTAATAATCATTAACAGACCTATCCCCCCAGGAATCGGTACAACATTAATTTGTCCTCCAAGTTGATGAAAGTATGACTATGATTTGTGTTTGTTCAGCATGCCTAATTATAATTGAGAACTTCTGTTCTAACATATCCTGAATACTTTCCTAACTTGGACTATCCACTGGATTGCCACCTTTCTGCTATTTTAAGTGTTTTTATATCACTCTTCAGTTACATTCCCAGCTAGCTTTACAGAAAGAAAACAGACACACCAAAAACTGTTTTAAAAAAACATATTTTTGCTAGCTAGACAACTGGTGGCTATTCGAAACCAGTGAATTCCAGCTGGAAGAAATCTAGATTCTCCTAAAGATATGGATACATAGCACTAAACTTTGCTACATGAATGTGACTTTTTGAAACAATCTGTTTACAAATAGAGAAAGTTACCTTCTGTTCCTTGTTTGGACCAGATTCGCACAGTAGAGTCAGAAGCCGCAGAAGCTAAAAGTATATTTAACTCTCCTGTAGACTCATTCCTCATGTATACAGCATCCAAAGAGCAAACTGCTTCAGAGTGGCCTTCAAGACGAGTGCAGTTCACAAGCTAAACAGAACATTATAAGATTACACAAAGGAAGGACAAGAACCTTGAAATCCAAACCAAGCTGCCATGCAAAGTGTGCAGTTTTCACTGTCCAACTACAGAAGTGCTAAAAACTGTAACAGAAGTGAAATACAAAAGCTTTAGCTCAGAACATTGGTAAACAAATTACATTGCTCTCATTTTTGTCCAGGGCATTAGAAAATATGCACTTTATACAACATTCTATTTGTAATCTATGCTGTTCTGTGTTCTAATAAAAATTAGAACTCCGTTAAGTTCACAAAAAGCAACATCACTGGGTTTTCCCATCCATTTTCTAAATCTACTTTAAATGGCTTGGTATATGACAAAAATAGTAATAATTAAGGTTTAAACTAAATTGAACACAACGGAAAAGCATTCAGGCAGAATAGAAAACAACTGAAGGGTAATATTGATTAAAATAATTTTATTCCAAATGCTATCAGAAGGGTCATTGAATTTCACCTCCTGTATAGCACAGGGCAAATCCAATTTGTTTTCTGTGAAGTCTTCCAGGTTCCATTTAGTTTAAGCATTTCTTTTTATAAGAGAGTCTAATCTCAATTTAAAAAACTATAAGCACTTGACTATACCAGTTCACTTAGCCTTCTGTTTCACCAGCTAATAACACTTTTACAGTTAAGTACATGAAGTGCTTTGCAATCATTGGGATTGTGGACATACCAGCCGTTTTTCCTGGAATATATCCTCAAAACAGCAGGCACAGCTTATACCTCATCCTAATAGTATTTCTGATTCTGATCTACTTCTGCTATTCCAGGCAAGGTGGTACCTCATTAATGAGGTATTTACGTCCACTGCCAGCACATTGCCTCCTTCAGTCTGTAGATCGGCTCAAGATAGTGGAAAGAGAAAGACTTTGGGGTGCCATTTCATATTCAAGCTACTGTCATTCATGGTTGTGGAAGAGATTTGACCTCACTGCCTTCAGATCTCCAAGGAAGCATCCCAGCAATTTGTTTGCTCACAAATAATTCCTGCATTTCAGCAAAGGAATTTACCTTGCCAGGTGGATAAAAATTGTCTACTACAAAGAAATAAGACTCATGTGGGTACAGCCTTGATTATTCCTCACCCCTCACTGTTACAGAGAACCAAGACTCAACGTCAGTGAGATGAGCACTTGCATCAGACAGGTGATCCATTGTGATATATGGCTGGATAGAAACTCTCTCAAGCCCTCTAGTAATATCACTGGTTTTTTATTCTATGTTGTCATGAAAAGCTATTTTTTCTTTCTTTCTTTATACAGGTAAATCATTCACAATGAAGCAACATTGTAATACTGTCTTCTTTGCCATATCAGGTACTAGGTTCAGGAGAGAAGAAGGAATTATCTCATCATAAAGAAAAAGACCACCACAGGTGTTGGGTCAAAAAGTGTTGGGTCGAAACGTAGCATTGGTATATCATGATAGAAATCAGGAGTGGGGAACCTTTGGATCTCCAGATGTTGTTGAACTACAACTCCCATCATCCCTGACCACTGGCCATACTTACTACGGCTGATGGGAGTTATAGTCCAGCAACATCTGATGTAAATTCTCAGCCTTAAGTATTTCTGGGTGGCACTAACTGTCCAGTCTGTGGCAGGTGCAAAACTTGAAAAGACAGGGCAAATTGGATTGGTGAATTTGTGAAGTGTGTGTAATTAAATATGATACAGTAAACAGGACGGGAGCAAATCTTTTCTTACAAGATGATGTAAGACCTCAGTCTTGGCAGAAGTGGGCAGAGGATGAGGAAAGAAACACCAGCTGCAGCTCACTGCCTGACTTTCAACCCAGAAATCACTATTTAAAGAGCACTGCTGCTGCAGCCCTTTTGCTCAAAGATGCTCACTGGTGTTTTTCCGCAGTCAGTCAGGAGCACAGAGATGAGTGAGCCCAGCAAATCCTCCTCCGTAATCCTCCCTAGTAGCCCTATCAGCCTTAAAGCCTTTGTTTGAACAAGAGGGAAAGCCAGACTCCAGCTTGTTTTGCCTGTAGTGTGGCAGAAGCAGAGGAGAAGCACTGCAGAAACTTTTTAAGCAGCATGTGTGGCTCCTTTATGTCAAGCCATAATTTATTTTAAACTATGGTTTAATTGGCATGTGAACCAGGCCCCTGAGTTAAACAGAGCTGTGGCATTAAGGCTGAGTACTAGGCATGTATCACGCCTAAATAACCACAATTTCTTCTCTGCTAGGGCAGTGTATTTCTGAGTTTCCTTGTTAAGCACAAAATGTGCCATTGACTGCAAAATTCAGCTTCCTCAGAATCTCTGGTATCATTTTAGTAAACACATGTTTGCAGGCCTTAATTTAAGTGTGTACTGTAGACAATGGATGACAAAACCTAAGAATCCAGAGAGATAACTAAATACGATTTTCAGTGGGATGGGCTTCCAGAATTGATATACCTTCCAGTCTTCCAAAAGACAGCATACATGGAAAATGTAACATAATACAAGCACATTTGTTCAATTATGCATAATGTAAACAAGCCACAGAATTCTGTTTTGTTTACAGTGCAATCCAAAGCAAGTTTCTTTGGAAGCAAGTCCCACTGTCCTCAGTGGCACTTACTGCTTAGGAAGTGAATATAGTATTGAGGTCTTAGTATAGATTTCCCCCCTTTACACCAAGTACTACACAACACGTACAATGGCAGATCCTTGAACAGCTCTCTTTTGCTTTCATTGTGATGCTCTTAAATTTTGAATCCAGATTACTAGCAATGAATTTGTTGCAGTATAGAATTGCTTAGTACAATAGTTAGAGTGGAAAGAATGGAAAAATTCAGAAGTCGTTCTAGTTTTCATTTCTTAAGGGGGGAAATCATGCTTACAATTGTTTTATTCTCATATATCACAATCACTCTACATACCTTCTCATTTTGTGTTTCCCAAAGAATAAGTAGTTTGTCAGACCCTCCAGAAATTAATTCGGTTTCATAAGCTGTGAAGGGGGAGGAGGGGAGAGGGAGAGAAAGGTTGAACAAGGGAAAAGTTGTATAATTCTGATTCAGTATGACCTGTGGTTTGTTTCAGTGGCAATTCTTCCCAAAGGTCAAAATCTGCAAATAATTACTTTTTAAAAAAGCACCCATATACACACACACTCTGGTGTCTGTAATAATAGTTTCAATTTTTCCCTAGGTCCCATCTTTCCAACACAGGAGCAAGTAGAACACTTGCAACTCTACAGACTCGCCTTTATTTACCAGGAATTCACCTGAATTTGTGGTTATCATCAAGTGCCAGGTCTCATGTAATCGTAAATTCTCAATTTCCTACATTCACATTATACAGTGGTACCTCGGGTTAAGAACTTAATTTGTTCTGGAGGTCCGTTCTTAACCTGAAACTGTTATTAACCTGAGGTACCACTTTAGCAAATAGGGCCTCCTGCTGCCGCCACCACACAATTTCTGTTCTCATCCTGAAGCAAAGTTCTTAACCCGAGGTACTACTTCCGGGTTAGCGGAGTCTGTAACCTGAAGCATCTGTAACCCGAGGTACCACTGTACATAACTTTTCATTTTCACAGTGATCCTCATGTTTTCAAGACTATAATTTTTAAATAACCTCTTTCATTTCAGGAGTGTTTAGCTCTACTCTTTAGCACTCTTTTAAGCTGCATTTTTGTTTTGCAAATGGCAATATGCACAATGGAACTAGAACTGTAAAATGTAAGAGAGGCCTCACTTTAGGCACCATTATACATTATACTTTGTGCCTTTCCTCCTCAACTTGAAAACTGGGTGCACAGGTTAAGCTGATGTTTTAACTTGAAATACAGAATTGTGTTCTGAACATGTTTCAAATTCTCTTGGGATATCTCTATGCTCAAGACAATCCCCCCCCCCAAAAAAACACCAAAAGTGCTCACTTTGTTTGGTCACCTAGGACTACATGGTCTTAAGATAATAAAAATAACATAACATAAAACACCACTGGCCATGCTAGCAGACAGCTGAACTCCTTGCCCTGTACTGTATACTGTATCTTGAAAAAGTACAGGGAGGAATAAATTTCAAATGTAGAATATGCCCACCAGAGGGCACTGCAACAGCAACAGTCATAACCCAGATAATTCTTCTGGCTACCTAACAGTGCAGAAAATGCAGCTCTATGGTCTGGATTCAAAGAAATATGTACCGTAACTATTTCTTTGTATCTAATAAAGTATCAGACTTGCACTTCTCAGACATCCTCCATAACATAAAACAAGTCACATTTGAAATGGAGTTTCAAAAACTGTGGTTCATAAGGCACAGGAGTCCATTGTTCAAAGGAGCAGGTGGAAGAGTCAAATATCCCACCTGGTGGGCCAAGCATGCTGATGCTCTTTGCACCCTGACTTGTGTAACCAAGCCAGTAGGGCACAACAGCTTTTCCTTTTATCCCCTTCATGCTTCCCATTGCTATGTATTATTTCACAAATAAATTAACTACATCCGCAAACATATTAATTACAATAACAACAATATAAAACATTTGATAGCCAAGTAAAAGTTGCATTATATATGTATGGTGTGTGGAAAAGAGGCAACTGCTGGCCCAGAAGTCCTGGGGGACTTCCCATGTAGCCTGACCATAGCCCCTGAGCACTATTAAATGGACATCCTCTCCCTTTTATTATGCACCTCAGCAACTTTCTAACAACCAACTCTTCCGTGTCTTGGAAAGCACAGGTTAGGTGCACAAAGTCTCTGTTGCTGTTCACACCGGGCTGGTTCGGACGCAATGCCAAACCATGGTTTGGTGCTAATTGAAGAAAGACCCTTGAGCTTCCATGCTCCCCACTTACCTCTCTAGCACACAGCAATTCTCTGCCTTCCTTTCTTAAGCCCAAACCTGCCAACTATGGTTTTAACCACTGTGGTTTCTGAACATGGTTTTCATGGAAAGCACATACCATAGTTTGTCAATTCAGACAAAAAGACCCAACTACTGGTTGCCTCAAATTGGAAAGGGAGTAAGAGAACTGTGGCATGCAAGGGCAAGTAGGAATACACAAATCCAAAGGTCTCTAAAGACTGATTTACACAGCATTAAGCCTCAGTTTGTCATTGTGAGGTCTCTCAGTTTAAGTGCAATACTCTCCACTCTAGAATTATAGTATCTACTGATTGCATTTCAAACCTGTTTCCAACTCCAACAACCCTATCCTATACATCTAAAATGGATTGTAAGTTTTGAGGTAAAAATATATTATCAGTACTCTGTACCGATCCAGATGCATATCCATGGCATATATATTTTTAAAAAAACACTCAGTAGAAATAGGCTTCTTACTCCAGTTATACTTACATCCATCTTTTCTGCGAATCCACTGAACACAATTAACTCTTCCAGTGTGTCCATTCAGTGTGCCAACTACTTTTCTTCTCTGAAAAAAAAATACACAACCAAAACTGTCTTAAGTCATGAACGCTTGTGGTGGGTTTGAACAGAATTCTGATAAGGAAAAGTTATTTATCCAGAGATGCTCTCAAAGAGACTATTGTAACATTCTTTCAGTAACAGCACTAAAAGGGCAAAATATTTCAGAAGTTTGTTAGAAAAATTTAACCATTCACTAACTGTAGTCAGAATACTCCCCAACTGGCTGACACTAGCAAAGCACAGAAACCATAGGCCATATTCACCAGTGGAAACCCATTATTTGTTAAATAGTTACACCTTTCTATTACAGGGTGGGGTTGATGACTTACACCTGAATCTGAATCCAGGTGAGGCGAGTATTTTGGTAATATGGAACCCTCAGGGAGGACAAAATTTGGAGTCCCCACACCTTAAATAGTTCTTATTTTCAGAATAATTCATTTTGGTACAGTTGCTTTTTATGGAACTTCTCGGCGGGTTGAATAAATATAAATTTATCATCATCATCATCATTATTATTTAGCACCCGTTTTCGGCTCAGGGCCCTGAGCGAGGGCAAAATTTGCCCCCCGCCCCACCCTCAGTATTTATTTCCACAACAATTCCGTTTGGCACAGCTACTTTTTATGGATTTTCTCAGTAGCTTTATTATATAGGCTTTATTTTAATTTTAATTTTTTGCGCCTCCAGGGTTTCAAACTTGGGCTGCCTCAGCTGCTGTCGGACTACAACTCCCGCCATCCCTGACCGCCGGCCCTAAAAGCTAAGCATGATGGGAGTTGTAGTCCAACTGCAGGGGGGCCTCCCGCGTTCGAGAACCACCACCCTAGCCGAGCAAGAGCGAGGGGAAAGCCCGCCGCCTCACCTGCGGGTCGTAGAGGACGACCGAGCGGCACGAGCCGAAAGCCACCAGGCCGCCTCTCCCCCAGGAAACCACTCCGGGACCGGCTCGGTTGGCGCAGCAAGCGACATGGCACAGTTCGAAGGGCGCCGCCATCTTGTCGCAACCCCTCGCCTTCGCTACGGTAGGTGTTTTGCCTCAAAGCGGCCGCCGTAGGAAAGAAAGAACGGAGGAAGGCGGGGGAGTTGCAGAATTAGTTGCTGGTTTAAACCAGCAAATGATGTTGCTGGTTTAAAAAAATGTGCATATATTAGATTAGAATAATAAAACAAAACAAAAAGCTGGGTAGAGTCCCTAGAAACTTCCTTTCCTTGCAGAGTTTTAAATGTTTGGGATGAGTGTCTGGGAAACTGCAAAAGAAACCAGCTTAAATATCTCTTTACTTTTTTTTTTTTTTGCTTTTTTTCTTTGTGTTGGTCTGGCAGAGTTGGAGTGATTTGGGGGAGGGACAGCAAGGGTGTGCAAACTAATATGAGCTGATGTTGCTGGTTTGAAAAAATATACATATATTAAGAAAATAATATGAAATAAAGCAGGGTAAGGTTACTAGAGGCTTCCTTTCCTTGCAGGGTTTTAAATATTTGAGATGAGTATCCCGAAAACAGCAAAAGAAACCAGTTTAAATATCTCATTTCTTTTTTGCTTTTTGGTCTGGCAGAGTTGGAATGATTGGGGGGGATAGTCTGCATTTTTAAACCTCTCGTGAGAGGCAAAAAAAAACCAACACAGGGAGATGATGATGTGATGAAAATGCTGCACCGGTTGAATTCCTGTCGTTTTTTGTTTTGCTACGCAGTCTTCTGGAAGGTGCAACGGATTTTTCTCCCCCGCTCAGAAGTTGGATGGCTAAGTTGTAAAGAAGGCTGGGCTCCTGTCTACACCTTTAATAATTGGCACCTGAAATTCCCTTTTCCTGCACAACTTTTAAAGGTGTAAAAGCCTCACTTGAGGGTGCTCTGGTAATGGGGGGGATGCTTTGTTTGTGAGAAGACAGTCTTGCAGCACCTTTAAAGACTAAAAAAATATGTCACGGCATAAACTTTTGTGGTTATATTACAGATTTGAAAAGAACCTTTGTATGTTGCTCTGCTTTTCTGTTTTTTCAATGTTGCACTATTTTCTATGTACACAATATTTGCCTCGCATATTGAGGATCGCAATCGGAGCTGTGATGGACAGCAACTGAAATCCAGTTTGGTATTTCCATTCCTCTTTCAGGTTGTTGATATTGTTTAGTCGTTTAGTCGTGTCCGACTCTTCGTGACCCCATGGACCAGAGCATGCCAGGCACTCCTGTCTTCCACTGCCTTCCGCAGTTTGGTCAGACACATGTTGGTAGCTTCGAGAACACTGTCCAACCATCTTGTCCTCTGTTGTCCCCTTCTCCTTGTGCCCTCCATCTTTCCCAACATCCGGGTCATTTCCAGGGAGTCTTCTCTTCTCATGAGGTGGCCAAAGTATTGGAGCCTCAGCTTCAGGATCTGTCCTTCCAGTGAGCACTCAGGGCTGATTTCCTTCAGAATGGAGAGGTTTGATCTTCTTGCAGTCCATGGGACTCTCAAGAGTCTCCTCCAGCACCATAATTCAAAAGCATCAATTCTTTGGCGATCAGCCTTCTTTATGGTCTAGCTCTCACTTCCATACATCAATTTGTGGGAGAGGTTTACTAAGGGTTAGGGCCTTCGCCTTATTGTCACTTTCCCCAGTTTCCTGTGCCTCCAGGCCCTCCCTCTTTGTGAATCCATAACTTCTGTGTGTGTGCAGGGAGCTAAGCAACAGGCATTGCTTGGCAACACCTTACATTTGTGCTGAAAGAATTTGTTGGCTTGACAAGGAGGTGTACAAAGAAGTAACGAGCTTTGAGTAAATGACAAGCTCCCCATTTAAAAAGGAGTCCCAATCCCATTATAAAGTATTGTGCACATTATTTGTATCTGTTATCTGCCCAAATCAGATACCTTTCTAGAGGACGCTGTGCAAACAGAATCGCTGCTCTTTTCAACTGGCTGTTCTACTATGGCGTAGCCAGACACAGGATTTTCGTAGGTGAGCTTTTTCCTACTTTCTTTGCTTCGCTTGCTAATTTTAGTCAGGCTTTTGTTGCAGGAACAGAACCAGGGCTAATAAAACTGAAGTCAGAAGCCCTAAACCATTCGAAGGCAATACAGAATACAGTGGTACCTCGGGTTACATATGCTTCAGGTTACGGACTCTGCTAACCCAGAAATATTACCTCGGGTAATATTTCTGCTTCAGGATGAGAACAGAAATCGGGCTCCGGCAGTGCAGCAGCAGGAGGCCCCATTAGCTAAAGTGGTGCTTCAGGTTAAGAATAGTTTCAGGTTAAGAACAGACCTCCAGAACGAAATAAGTACTTAACCTGAGGTACCACTGGAGACTGATGTTAAGAACACTGTACCCATGATGCCACATGTGTGATTTCTCTCTCCTGTACTTCCCCCCATGTTGATAAAAACATCTTGCATAGTTTGTTCCCAGATGTATACGTTGCTAACATAGGCTAAAAAGTGGAAGATACTTAAAGTGCTTTGTTATATGTGAATACATGCAACATTTCTCCTCTTGTGTTTTAAGGAAAAGTTATATACCGTTTCTTTGTTTGACAGGCTTACATTTTGTCCTCTTTAGGGTATCACAGAACAGGAGGGCAACTTTTTTCTGGCATATCAACACTTTAACCTAGTTTCCTAGAGCCAGTGTAGTGTAGTGGTTAAGAGCGGTAGACTCGTAATCTGGTGAACTGGGTTCGCTTCCCTGCTCCTCCACATGCACCTGCTGGGTGACCTTGGGCCAGTCACACTTCTTTGAAGTCTCTCAGCCCCACTCACCTCACAGAGTGTTTGTTGTGGGGGAGGAAGGGAAAGGAGAATGTTAGCCGCTTTGAGACTCCTTAGCGTAGTGATAAAGCGGGATATCAAATCCAAACTCTTCTTCTTCTTCCTGTAAAAAGAAAAAAAGAATCCAGGTATTTCTTTATTTGAGGGCCAGGTAAAGTACTCTAACTTTCTCACAAATAAAAATGCAGCCCCAATTTTAAAAGTCCTATGACTTCTAAGAGATTCTTAGACTGTATCTGGCATGTGTGGAAGGGAGGAAAGTTCTGCCAATAATCTCCACAAATGCCTGTCAAAATAATAGATGGTCCTGTATACCTGAAGGAGCGTCTCCACCCCCATCGTTCAGCCTGGACACTGAGATCCAGCACCGAGGGCCTTCTGGCGGTTCCCTCATTGTGAGAAGTGAGGTTACAGGGAACCAGACAGAGGGCCTTCTTGGTAGTGGCGCCTGCCCTGTGGAACGCCCTCCCTTCAGATGTGAAGGAAATAAGCAGCTATCTACTCTTTAAAAGACATCTGAAGGCAGCCCTGTTTAGGGAAGTTTTTAATATTTAATGCTGTATTGTTTTTAACACTTGATTGGAAGCAGCCCAGAGTGGCTGGGGAAACTCAGTCAGATGAGCGGGGTATAAATAAATTATTATTATTATTATTATTATTATTATTATTATTATCATCTCTAGGATTTGCAAAAAGAAATTGTATGATGATGATGTCACTGCCATTTCACTCTGGCACATGGGAAGAGTAGAGCCTGCCTTGCTAGAGTTCCTCTCCCCCGTACAGACAGGTGAAGGGAACATCAAGGGATCAGCTCGGTGATATGTGTCCTGTACAGACACACCCTTTGGCTTCCTACAGCCAAGTGAGTCTCATCAGTGAAAATAATACAGAACTAATGACAAGCATCTGCTAATTATGGCTGCCTGTAGTACATTAAAACATGTTCTCAAAATCTCATGCTGGCAGGGCACAGATTACCCTCCTGAAATAGAACATGTCAGCTCAGTCAACAAGTTTAGTTTATTGTTAGCTGCATCTGTAACCAAACACTTCTTTCTAAACAATTTCTTGTGTTGGCACTGTGATTTGAAGGATGTCTGCTGCTATTAATTGCAGGGCATTGCAAATCAAGCTTTGGATGCTGAATTTTTTGGCCCTGGTTGTATCATTAGCCTTGTAACAGGCCAAACCTTGAGAAAGAAGTTATTGCTCGAGTTAGATGATAGTCCTCATATACACTGGATGAAATAAAGAGTTTTATGATGGCACAAATAATTTATAACAAGGAACGTCTTGTTCCCGAATGCCACAAATGCTTTATCTCCTGGGGTTTGTGTATCCCAGGCATCTTACTTTGTAATGCAAAGCAATCAATCAGATTACCAGTTCAAATGTGGTCATCTCAAACTGCTTGCTTCTCCCATATAAAGCTATAAGACAACATCATAATAAAAAATCTAAGAGTTGTCACTAGCAGGCCAATAAAATCTAATGTTAGAGATCAGGCCATGGTTGTAAAATAGGAAATAAAGCAACTTATTTGGAAGTTATTTTTGGTCATCTTTTTCTCTTCCCCCACCCCATAGAATAAAATTTAGGTAACCAGTTAATCAGGACAGAAAACTCCCTATTTTGTGCTTATTTTTCTGATATTGCAGTGTTGTTGTTCTGTGTGTTACAGTTTCTGATTCTTTATTGTATCCACTGAATATGTGAACACTTATGCATAAAAATAACTTATGACAGCAGAAGAATGTTTAGTCTCTGTTTCCTTGACATGCTTAAAATCTTGCAGTTATTTTTATTGCATGCATTCAACTTTGCAAAGTATTGTATCCCAAGTTTTGCATATGCTCTGTGACAAAACATCATCAGTGTAGACATGAGCTCAGAAGTAGTCATATGTTCATAATACAGTGCTCTTAGATACCTGATACAATGCTGTGTTCAGGGTTATTTACAAACTATTTAGGGCACAATCTAGCAAAGCTTAGTAGTTATGACTACACCTCAATTTTCAGTGACAGAATGGGAAATCATTGTGATTAATTAATCACTCATTGATTCATTCATTTTAATGGAAGTTTTGTTGTGGCTCACTTTTGCTAGTTTGTGAATGTAGTGATTTGTTTGGAATCTTACGGAGGCTGATGAAATTATACCACTGTATAAGGCCAATCTCCTGCCAACCTATCAGTTCGAAAGCACGTCAAAGTGCAAGTAGATAAATAGGTACCGCTCCGACGGGAAGGTAAACGGCGTTTCCGTGCGCTGCTCTGGTTTTGCCAGAAGCGTCTTAGTCATGCTGGCCACATGACCCGGAAGCTGTACGCCAGCTCCCTCGGCCAATAAAGCGAGATGAGTGCTGCAACCCCAGAGTCGGCCACGACTGGACCTAATGGTCAGGGGTCCCTTTACCTTTACCTATAAGGCCAATAAATAAACTCATGTTGGAATACATGTATTCCTCCCCCCCCAATTTTATCCCCACAATGCCCCTTCTCCGGTGAGACAGGTGAGGATTTGAACCCAGATCTCTCAGGTCCTGCTTTCGTCACACTAGCCTCTTACATTGCCGTTTGCTTGAATTCTGTTTCAGTATGTCGTATTCCCAGTAAGTGAAAAGAGACATCCCCACACCTCATTTCCCCTTATATTTATGTAACACATTCCAAGCTGAAAAGCTGACCATTTTAAAGGGCTCTATTTAGCCCCCAGAAGGGCATTTATATTTGGCAGAAACTTCCAAGAGGCAGGCTGAAATGTGACCTTTCCTTTACAGCTTGTTTTTCCTTCTCCAAAATGACAGCCATGTTTATTATTGATTTATTTAGATTTGTAGCCCAACTATCCTGAACACTCGAGGTGCAGTAATAGTACTGCAATTTCCAAATTAGGAACGTACTAAGCGTCGTAACGCAAGCTTAGGTAAGCAAAGTTCTTTAAACACAGGACATGTGAACCTATCTGTCAGGGGTTCAGGGACAGAGGCACAGGGTAGGCAGGAGATGGAGAGCGATGGGGATGAATCCCAGGACAACGAGGAAGAGGATGACAATGACTCTAGAGATTCCATGAGTCTTTCCAGCGAATCAGAGGATTCCCAGAAGGGGGCGCCGGTGGTCAAGGCCAGGGGAGCCCCAGGGGGGACGTGTCAGGAGCAGGGGGCAAGCGGGGGATCCCAAAGTGGCAGCTGGGCGTCAGGACCAGCCTCCCCGCCAGAGTGCAGCGAAGGGGGTGGAGGTTTCAGTGTATCAGGGGAAGCGGCTCCGGCAGCAGAGAAAGGAGGGAGGTCGGAGCAAGCCACCCTCCCGGAAGGGGAGGGGAGTAGTGAAGGGAGTAGTGTAGCTGTTAAAAGGAAGGTCAGAGGTTGGGCGCGCGCGCCAAGTTCAAATGTAGAGGCGCGCGGAAGTACAGGGAGCCCGGAGGAGGGGCCAGGTCCCAAAGCCCGCAGGAGGGGGCAAGAGCAGTCTGATTCCGCGTCAGAGGAATCCAGGAGGGGCGAAACCCCAGCGGGCAGAAAGACCCTGCGGAAAAGGAAAGAGAGAAAGAGGTGGAGCAGCGCAAGCCTCTTAAACTGGTGCAGGGGAGGGACGGATTCAGAGGGGACTTCAGCGGTCTAAGCCTAGCAGACGTAGGGCTGCGCGCCTCGGATGTGAAGCAAACAATGAACTGCAATAAACACTTTTGTATATAAGAAGAGATAGGCGTTGGTCTTTTGTGAGCGGAGACTTGAGGCAGCCTTGACACTATCTTTTTACTATTACACCATTTTTAAATTGTGCAACTTCAAAATATTCATAATAATCATTTTCAATTTATACACTTGTCAGCAAACAACAATAAAAAATAAGAACCTGAATTTATCTTAAAACCAAGAGGGGTTTCCCAGAGAGTACTGCTTATAGCCATATATTTTTTAAATCTTGTTGCATGAAAGAGACATTTGACCACCTCTCTTGCCAACTGCAACCTGTGAATTTTAGTGCAAGACCGAAAGTGGTAAGGGGTGTTTTTAAATAAAGTATGCATACCAGTTAACAGGTTTAAGTATCAGGTGTGGAAATTGTTCAGAGCCATGGTTTTGGTTTCTGAACATCACCATTAAAAAAAAAATACCTCAGAGTTTCTTCAATTAATGTTAGGTGAGAGAGATAATCAGTTTGGTTCATCTTTTCAGCTAGTACTAGGAGCAACTGCTAATAGAAGCAAGGAAAAACTAATAATAAAATGCCAGAACCAATATAAAGACATTTTATGGGTGTGTGGTTTTTTCCATAACAGCCTAACTATGAAGCTGTGCATCATTAAAATAATAATTGAGAAGCCACTAGCGCAGATATTCTTTTAGAACAACATAAGCCAGACAAATCCTGTTGCTCTGCAACCAAGAGACGCCTGCTATCATTCATAATCATATGAATTATATTCATAATCATATTTTCTCAGCATAATGGCAATTCATGTTTCCACTGTGAATGGAAAGGTAAGGGCCCATTAATGTGCAGGCAGCTTGCCACTTTCTTATTCTGGTTTTCGACTGCACTTCTGGCAATCCATTTGTGTAATGCAGTCATGCTTCAGGCAAACCAGTCATTAGAAACAGGAAGAATATAACACTTTTTAAAACGCCAGTGCTTTTAGATTGAAACTACTCAGCACCTGACCGGAAGATCATAGATACTGTGGATT
Source organism: Podarcis pityusensis (assembly GCF_964106645.2). Lineage (NCBI taxonomy): Eukaryota > Metazoa > Chordata > Lepidosauria > Squamata > Lacertidae > Podarcis > Podarcis pityusensis. Next base: position 80,574,479 of record NC_138031.1, read on the forward strand.
CCTGCATTGTATGGGGTTGGAGTAGAAGACTCTCAGGGTCCCTTGCAAATCTACAGGGCTTTGATTCAATGTGGACATAACCGAACTGTAAGGATATTAGGGGGTTACTCGAGAGCAATCAGGCAAATGCCTCACTGGTCGGCTGTAAAGCCTCGTTATTGGTGCCAAAAACCTTTCACCATGCAAAGCGCCACTATTCTGTGGCTCGCTCATTCACTGGCAGAATCTGTGAGTGGGCGGTCCTTAAACCTTCCCCAGCAGAGTAGTTTCTTGACGCCCAATCTGCGCTTCCTCTCTCGGCAGATTGAGAGCCAGTGTGGTGTAGTGGTTAAGAGCGGTAGACTCCTAATCTGGGGAACCGGGTTCGCGTCTCCGCTCCTCCACATGCAGCTGCTGGGTGACCTTGGGCCAGTCACACTTCTCTGAAGTCTCTCAGCCCCACTCACCTCACAGAGTGTTTGTTGTGGGGGAGGAAGGGAAAGGAGATTGTTAGCCGCTTTGAGACTCCTTAAAGGGAGTGAAAGGCGGGATATCAAATCCAAACTCCTCTTCTTCTTCTTCGGCGTGGAAGCCTACTGCACAGGGAGGGCGTGGGTAATGGAGGACCTCTCTCCTCCCGGCTTTGCTCAGGCAAGTTGTCCTGGCCTCCTCCGAGCCCTGCATCTCCTCTCCGCTAGAGGTGGGGCTGCCTTCCTCCACTGAGGTGGTGCTGCTTCCCACAATCTTTGGGGGCTTTCTGTAATCCATCCAGCTTTTCCCCTCTCGCCCCTGAGCCGATGGCAGTTCCCTGACATGAACATAGGAAACTGCCTTGTAATGAGTCAAACCATTGGTCTACCTAGCTTCTCATTCTCAATACTGTCTGGCAGGAGATCTCTCCCAGCCAGGAGTCTCTACCAGATTACCTAGACACGCAACCCATGACCCTGTGCATGCAAAACACATGCTCTGCATATATTATTGTGGCCAGTTTGAATAACACGCAACCTCCATTCTGTAGCGCAGGGCAGTTTCGAATCTTTTTTTTTTTTTTTTTAATTACTACCTGAAAACATGAACACAGGCAAGCATTGGTAGCCAATTTAAAGCTGTAGAAAAAAATTGCTTAGACCAGAAGTAGATAGTGACCCAAGCGATGTTTTGGCACTTAGAAGGGCAGGAAAGAAAATTTTATATGAATACAAATCAATAAAGATTTAGTCTTCTAGATTTTGCCACTCAGTTCATTTGCGAAAGATTTATACGCTCTGAAGAGAAACCAGAGGATTTCATTTGCAGGGGGATATGGGAACAGCCAGGATTGAGAATTTGGATGAAACAGGCCATTTGCATCACACTGTAATTCCCTTCCTTTCCTTTTCTATGACGTTTGTACATATGTTAAGATAATGCAAGAGACTAAAGTAACGTTTTGCTTCAGGGGAAACATAATTCATGTACAGTAGGAGCCTCCAGTGAAAGGATAACTTTGCTTCTTTATTCTGGCACTGAAAAGTCACTCCCAACCCTGAATAACTGTTTTTTTTGTTCAAGCAACATCTTAAAACCTATCTCTTTCTTCAAGCCTTTGCCACATAGCTGGAGAGTTGTTTTTTTAAGTGGTGTAACGATTAGCCTTCTGCAGCTTTTTAAAAATGTTACTGTTGCATTATTATTGTATGTTGGTTTTAACTGATGGGTTAGATTGTCTTTTATGTGATCGTTGTTGGGACAATCTGGGCTCCCTTTGGAGGAAGGTTGAGATACCAGAACATATAATCAGAATACACTGAGTTTTCCATAACTCACTAGCACTAATGCACCCCCATACTGGCAGAAAATGGTGGGATGCACTTGAAACAAGAGGACTTTGCCCCCACTTGTATTATAAAAAATCCCACTTTAGCTCATGTAATGCAAAAATCTGCACCACAACATTTATAGCCCCAGATCATATAAGCAGGATTGTGAGACTGTGGACCACAGTTCCCATCATCCCTGGCAATTATTATTTTTTATATATAAAAAAAATCAGTGTGACTGCCTCCTACTTTATTTTTTACACAGCTATGATATTCCTAAATGTGTAATTGTTTACAAAATATTTTGATAAATCTAGCAATCCACAAGTTTTCTATCTCTAATAATAAAGGGTCACATGTATCCCACACAGAAGACACAGTTGTCATGTCAGTGTTCAATTCCCATTTCACTCATCTACCTATTCTCATGCGTACCCATCTCTAAATCAACTACTTAACTGAAAATGCTGGTAAGTCAACTGATTTTAATTCTATAAAAGACTTTGTTCAATTAAAAAAAAAACCCTTTGGAAGGCCACCGCAACAAATTACTCCCCTCACTTTGGAAGGCCACTGCTCCAGTAACCCATGTCCCTTGTTCCTCTAAACTCGTGCAATAGGCAATGCAATTCCAAGCATGTTGTGGTTTCCATTGCTCTGCAGTTCTCAAGGCTGCACAGTTCTCCCAACTACACTTTGGACCTTCTCCAACCTGAGGAGTCCTGATGCTTGCCTTGCTCCTGGATTCAACTATTGCATGTCCTTAGTCTTTCCCTCCAGTGGAAGGCTGGAGAGCTCCCAAAAAGGATGAGTCCAGCTTCCCTGAGTTGCTGGACCTGGTGGGTGGTGTTGCTAGAGCTGCTTGAAGTCTGAGAAGTTGATGTCAGAAACCTTGGTATCTTAGGAGCCTGAAGTGGAACAGATGGGATATATCATAAAAAGAGGACGGGTCCCTACCCCGTACCTCTGCCCAACCCTGTATAAATGAAGCTGCCTTTTACCAAAACAGACTGTCTGTTCATTTGGCCTAGGGACTTGCCTGAGGTCCTCCAGGTGTTATTGGTCTGCCAAACACTCATCAGCCCCAGCCAACGTGGCAAAGAGACAGAGATGATGGAGGCTGTCGGCATTTGGAGTGCCACAGGTTAGTCACCCTAGCCCAACAGTGCCTACTCTAGCCTATTCTGACTGGCAGTGTCTTAGCAGAAGTCTTTCCCAGCCTTGCTTCCTTGACATCTTTTTAACCACAGGTTGTTGTTGTTGTTCAGTTGTTTAGTCGTGTCTGACTCTTCGTGACCCCATGGACCAGAGCACGCCAGGCACTCCTGTCTTCCACTGCCTCCTGCAGTTTGAAGAAGAAGAAGAGTTTGGATTTGATATCCCGCCTTTCACTCCCTTTAAGGAGTCTCAAAGCGGCTAACATTCTCCTTTCCCTTCTTCCCCCACAACAAACATTCTGTGAGGTGAGTGGGGCTGAGAGACTTCAAAGAAGTGTGACTGGCCCAAGGTCACCCAGCAGCTGCATGTGGAGGAGCGGAGACGCGAACCCGGTTCCCCAGATTACGAGACTACCGCTCTTAACCACTACACCAAACTCATGCTGGTAGCTTCGAGAACACTGTCCAGCCATCTCATCCTCTGTCGTCCCCTTCTCCTTGTGCCCTCCATCTTTCCCAACCTCAGGGTCTTATCCAGGGAGTCTTCTCTTCTCATGAGGTGGCCAAAGTATTGGAGTCTCAGCTTCAGGATCTGTCCTTCCAGTGAGCACTCAGGGCTGATTTCCTTAAGAATGGATTAACCACAGGTACTGGGGATTAAATTGGAGCCCTTCTGCATGCAACAGTCACTGATGGTCCCTCTTCAAGAAGGTACTGCAGCAAAACCACTGCCTACACACCCTGGAAAATCTACATAGGGCACAGCCAAATGGGCCACTGGTTGCCTCGCAGGCAGGCAGGTAAAGGAGCAAGACCAAGTCAATTTGGCCCCAGTGCAAGTGGAACGTCAACCTGACCTCAGCCATCAGATTTGGCCAGGGGACCAAATGAGAATCGCTGCTGTCCTTTTTCCTTCCTCTCCATTTGTCAGTACTGTGTTTTGTTTCATTGTGATTATTTTATCTGCTTTTTAATGGGTTTGTTTTCAGGTGTTTTATTATTGCAAGCTGCCCCAAAGACATTTTAGGTGCCAGCTGCTCTCTGGATCACTCCCAAAGGGCACAGGCTATTTTGAGAGCATCAATTAATATTTTTAACCCTGTCTCCTTTTTAAAATTTAATTTTTTTTTTTAAATGATATTTATTAAGATTTTCAAAAATACAGAAAGTAAAGATTAAAGTACATTCAAAGCCTTATTTTCATACATCCACTTTCCGGGACTCCCCCCTTCCCCCACCCCTACCATATTCCCCTTTCATATTGTTGGCTCCACAAGCTCTCAGTTCTAATTGAAACTTAATTTGTTTAGACCATTATTCGAATTTAAAATTTATACACTCCTCATCAATACCCTTAATAAAAGACAAAAGTTCTCTCCCCAGGGCCCACCCCATTTTCATTCCACAATTTCCCTTTTTTTAATGATAAGGACACCCCACACAATAGAAATATAAGAAATAAGAAATAAAAAGTATAATAGATGAAAAAGAACCAATTCAGAAAAAAAAAGTTGACAAGCCTTTGGATTTTAGTTCTCCCCCCCCTGTCCCCGGTTTAATTTCCCCCTGACCACCAAACCATGTTATCTGCCTGGAATTCCTAAAGTCCATAAATCACCTATTTCCCCCAACTCCTTGCTGGCTTTTTCTTTTTATAGTTATTTTTTAAGACATTTAACTTCAAATCTTTAATAAAACTCCCCCCATTGTTCTTTCCAAGTTGTAGTCCAATTTCCTCTTGTTCCGCTGCTGAAACGTTCTAATTCAGAAGTTTAGTAACTCTGCAGGGATTATTGTTATTCAGGAACAAAAACTTGCGTTCAGTCCCTTCCTTTCTTCAATAGAAAATTCTATTGTCTCCTTTAGCTGAACACCCTGTAGACAAAATATTATTTCCGTTTTGCAGCTTTCCCAGAAGATAACCAGTCCTGTAAAATTCCAATGGTATTTTTCCACTTACGACCATCTTTGTAATGTCCCGAAACTCCTCTAGGGGGATTGTTGTAACTTTGTTTTCTCTAGTCCAAAAGTCCGATTGTTATCCATGTTTTCGCCATTTTGTATCCAAGTTTTAACGGGTTATAGCAAATTGTAACAAATTTAACCAGCAAAGTTCTCATAATAAAATCCTCTCTGCTTTCCGACTTTGACAGCTACTTTGACAGCTGTCAAAATCTCCGACTCTTTTCACCAGGCTCTCTCTTCAATCACCCCGGTTCCCGGGGGGGGGTTACGTTTCCCTTCTCCCTCAATTCTTCCTCCAGCACAGTTCTTGTAGTTCCCCATCGTGGAATTCTTAGTTTTTATCAGCAATACAAATCTTTTTGGACCTTGGTTTCCCCATCCTTGTTTTGGAAGGTTTACAGTAGGGAGGGGGACTGACTTCCTTTTTGGATCCCCCCCCCCCGCTCGTGTCCAATCCGAAAAAAAAAAATTCTTTTTTTCTCCTTTTGAACCCGGTTTCCAAATTACTCACGGGTTGTTGTTAAGAAGTCCGAATTTTCAATGGAAGAAGTCAGCGCTCTCCGCCGGATGGCATGCGGCTTCGCTCGGCAGGGATAGCAGAGGACTCAAAGCACCACGCTTCTCCCCGGCACCCGATCCGTAGCCTTTAAAAAGGCTCCTTCACGAGTCGGGAGGGCGCTAGCGGTGCCAGCCGAGTCTCCATGTCCACGGCCTCCGTGGCCGTGGTTTTTAAGGGTCCCCGCATCGCCGGTGCGGTAGGACCCAGCCCCTGCCGAGCAGGCTCCCTCCGGAGCTCGGAGGGAGTCCGCCATTCGGCGATGGCGCCAACCCGGAAGTCTCTCCTTTTTAAAATTTAATACTGAAATATTTATTTCCTCTCTTTGTTAGCCAGTTGTCCTTCCTGTACATGCTGCTTAATTCCTGTATTTGCATTTGATTTCTTGTTGCTACAAAAAAAAGGACCTTTTATAGGTAATAATGTCTTAAAACAATGTAAATATTTATGCAGGTGACTTACAGCTGTAACAACAGCATGAACAAAACCAATGATTTCAAAGCAGATAAAATAATAAAATGTGCCAGCTGGCAAGGTTTAATTGGACTGTGATTCTGTTGCCTTTTTTAAGAAGTTGAGATCCTGCAGTCAAACTTGTAGCTAAACGGATAAATTCCATAGCTAGTCTAATTGCAACCATACCAAAGTTGCACTATTTCCTAGAAAGTATGCATTATGTCTCAACCCACCCTAAATGTCCATTTCAGCATCTTCTACAGCTGTTGACCATGTACATGTTGGCTGGCAAGGGATATATATCATATATCCCTCATATATATATATGTATATATCATATATATATATATCATATATCCCTCATATATATATATATATATATATATATCTCATATATATGAGAATTCACTGGATTCATATATATATATCATATATCCCTCATATATATATATATATATATATATATATATATATCATATATATGAGAATTCACTGGATTCATATATATATATCATATATCCCTCATATATATATATATATATATATATATATATATATATATATATATATATATATCATATATATGAGAATTCACTGGATTCCAAGATCCAAGTATGGGGCAAGTACTTGTAGAACGATAGAATTGTAGAGTTCGAAGGGACCATGAGGGTAATCTAGTCCAACCTTGTGCAATGCTTGAATCTTTTTCCCAATGAGATTAAGAGTCTCATGCTCTACCAACTGAGCTATGCCAGTGAGAGAGCCCCAGCAGAGCCCTGCGGCCACATTTCAACATTGCACCTCATTTCAGCCTCAACATCCTCACAGAGGTGTTTTGTGCGAGGGAGGATCTTTATGGTTTTGGGGTATATATATGTGTGTGTGTGTGTGTGTGTGTGTGTGTGTGTAAGAGAGAGAGAGAGAGAGAGAGAGAGAGAGAGAATCTGCAAGCATTAAGGTCCCCCCAAGTCTGCTGATATCTCATTCTCTTGGGTAATTGAATAATTTTTGGCTCCATAAGGATCCTATTAATCCTCCCCTCTGTTGCAGGATAATGGGACCCTTTGTCCTAATATTTGCTCCACTTACATTTCAAAAAGAATACAGGCAGTTAAGGGTGTTCTGTTAGAGATTGATTGTAAAGATTAGACCAGGCATAGGCAAACTCAGCCCTCCAGATGTTTTGGGACTACAACTCCCATCATCCCTAGTTAACAGGACCAGTGGTCAGGGATGATGGGAGTTGTAGTCCCAAAACATCTGGAGGGCCGAGTTTGCCTATGCCTGGATTAGACCAAGGTCCTCCAACCAGATCAGGCATTCTGTTTCCAACAGAGATCAGCCAAATGCCTTTGGGCAGTGCTCACCAGCATATGAAGGTGATGGCCCGCCTGAATTCTCTCTTCCTAGTACCTGGCAAAAAAATGAAGATCATGGCCACTGGCCCCATCACCTCCTGGCAAATAGAAGGGGAAGAAACGGAGGCAGTGAGAGATTTTACTTTCTTGGGCTCCATGATCACTGCAGATGGTGACAGCAGCCACAAAATTAAAAGACGCCTGCTTCTTGGGAGAAAAGCAATGACAAACCCAGACAGCATCTTAAAAAGTAGAGACATCACCTTGCCAACAAAGGTCCGTATAGTAAAAGCTATGGTTTTCCCAGTAGTGATGTATGGAAGTGAGAGCTGGACCATGAAGAAGGCTGATCGCCGAAGAATTGATGCTTTTGAATTATGGTGCTGGAGGAGACTCTTGAGAGTCCCATGGACTGCAAGAAGATCAAACCTATCCATTCTTAAGGAAATCAGCCCTGAGTGCTCACTGGAAGGACAGATCCTGAAGCTGAGGCTCCACTACTTTGGCCACCTCATGAGAAGAGAAGACTCCCTGGAAAAGACCCTGATGTTGGGAAAGATGGAGGGCACAAGAAGAAGGGGATCGACAGAGGACGAGATGGTTGGACAGTGTTCTCGAAGCTACCAGCATGAGTTTGACCAAACTGCGGGAGGCAGTGGAAGACAGGAGTGTCTGGCATGCTCTGGTCCAGGGGGTCACGAAGAGTCGGACATGACTAAACGACTAAACAACAACAACAACAAGTACCTGGCATCCGGAGATAGAGTACTTGTGTAGATGGAAGTTCCATTTAGAGAAATCTACCACCCACAAGCTTGTCTAAGTACCAAAATTAACAATGTGCTGCGTGAATAGCTGTAATTATATGAAAACTGCTACACATTTTTGCTCCTTAGAAATTGTAATTTCCTGGCTCAGTTAGGCGTTCTAACACCAAACTGTCTCTTATATTAAATTTCTTCTGGAGATCTATTTACCACTGCGAATGTTACAGCTCTCAGTCCATCTTTAAGCAAACATTCTAGAAACTAAGAGCATTCGGAATCTTTTCCAATGGGAGACAGTACCACTTAGCCAATCTCTGAGAAACTACTTTATTAATACATATATAAACAAGTCAGTTTAAATGGGAGCCAGTTGAATGCAATGCTCTGTTAATCCTCAGCTTGGATTCACCTAATCGCTGATCAAATATTTAAGGCCCTCTAGTGAATATGCCGTGATCAATGGAACTGACTCCCATCAAGTTAAGTGTGTATAGGATTTCAGCTACAGAGAAAACGTAATTATATTTTTTTACCGGGTCAGTTAATGACTGTGCAGTGCAAGTGTGAGAACCTGTGTCCAGCAGACTAATTTCACAGGGAGGAAAAGAAGGAAGGGAAGGGGACAAGAACAGAGGGAGTGATGAAGAGCAGTGGGAAGCAAGGAAGCCCTTGGCAAGGAATCAGTTCAAGAGTGAGCTGTCCCTTCCTCCACAGCCCAAGGGGAGGGGCATCAAAGAAAAGAAAGGTGCAAGAATGGGTGTTTCCACCCACCACTGGCATGGAAGTTGCACCTCAGATTGCTCCTGAGGGAATACAGCCCTCCAGAGGAGAAAAATGGCACCCATTCTTGAAATGCAAGCTTTCAAGTTTCGGAACTCTTTTGTTGTGGTGATGGCAGTGGTTGAGAATGAGAAAACAGAGGTAATTGGGTAGAGAGAAAAATATTCCCCAAAAGCTCTAGTTCCAAACAACTATAACATGAGTAGTCTTGGTTGCTTTCTCATAATTTTGGCACCGTTGCATGTAACTTGAGTATTTGTACAAAAGCTTGTCCTTCAGCGTTTTCTTCTTCCCTTGTAATAAAAAACGAGAATGAAAACCTACTGTCTTTTCAATAAGATTCATTACTGTGTATGGTTGTCCTTTACGTGTGCGAGCGTCACTCTTTTCACTTTCACATTTTGACGCCATATTTCTTCAAGAAAGCAAACAGCCCCCTGCCAATATTATATGCATTGCATTCTGAGATGTAATGGGAAGAAGAATCTAAAGCATGCATACAGCGTGAAAATGAGACAGTACATCCTCTCCTTAAATGAACATTCACATAACTTCATGTATTTCACTAGTCTTCAATATCTATGCTTCTCTCACAATTGTACCCCACACTTTTTTCAAAAAGCTCAAATTGACATACATGGCGTTACTCCATTTTATCCTCACATCTGTGCAGAATTTTAACTCAACCAAAGTCACCCAGGTCAGGACCTGACATATCACGCCTTGGCAGGGCCTACTGCTGACAAAGTTCTAGGGACTCCCTTTTGGGAAAACAAATCTGGCTCAGCGCTTCTAAGCAATACAGTTAGGACTACCTACCATTCTAATTTCCCACAATGCTCTGCATCAATGCTATGTAAGATATTGTAATGGTAGCGAGACCCAGTTTCCCAACACTTCTTGCCGAACTGCTACATGTGATTCAGTGGGGGTAACACATTTTAGGGGAAGTGTTCAGTGCCGTACCAAGCAGCTTATCTTTTTGAAATAACAAATAAATAAATAAATAAATTTTGATTTATCTCCTGCCCTCCTTCTCAAAGGAGTCCAGGGTGACCAACACAGCAATGGAAAAACTTTTTTCCCCCAAACACACAACTAAAAACAGTTTTAAAGCATCATTAAAAAACCAGCTAAAAACATTCCAAAACAGTTTAAAACATTCTTAACCAGTAACAAACCATTTGGCATTGAGCAGAGCATATAATGAATTAATCGGGGCTGTCAACTGTTTTAAGATGTGAAGGACTTCCATGCAATGCAATGCAATGCAATGCAATGCAATGCAATGCAATGCAATGCAATGCAATGAAACCTGACATTTCTATGGAATTAACTAAAACAACTTTATAAACCGCTTAATATTTGAAAATCTCTAGGTGGTGTACGACAGAAAAAACCCAGTATCATTAAAGCAAAAATACAAACTAAAAGCAACAAAACAGCAATATAAAAGCATCTAAAAACAAAAAAAGCAGGACTCTGGGCGATTCACTATGTATGTGCAGAATGCTGTATTTTATCATTCTTAACAGTGTTGTGTATGATAGTTTGACAGTAACTAGAGGAGTTTCATCAAGGTTCCTAAAGAAAAAAACAACATTTGAAATATTATCACTCATATAAAATCACCTAATATCAGAGAGTGCAGATGAGTCTCTGAGCACAGTGGAGTCTGCATTCGTTTGTACCAGAGGAGATCTAATCACTAATGAAAAACCATCAGTCTGACCTGGAGACAACAATGATGTCGTCACAGCTAGCAGTGTCTGTGACTTTAATAACGTTGGTGTCTGCAAGCCCTGCCTGAACTGATCTTGATAACAAAAGAGAATGCTTTCTGAACTGACTCCAAAAGCAAATGGAAGAGGAGAGATGGTTTCAAGACAAACCCGCTGTGTTGTGTGCCAGTTGTTTATAGACTGGGTTTCAGGAGTTGTCCGTGCTGTGGGATTATAGACACTTTATCAAGAAAGGTTGTGGGGCCCTTCTCCTCACTAGAGCCCACTGCCTCTCTCTCAATGGAGTACACCTCTAGGGGTGAAGTCAAACTGCTACCTTGGCAGCACCGAAGTGACCCTAGCCCAAAAGCTTTGCCTAGACAACAAGACCCTCCTTTTGGCCTTGCTGATGTGGTCCAAAGGAAAGCAGAGCAATACCCTTGGCACCAGCTTGGCTTCAGGAATTGCCAGGATGCATACAAGGTGCCATCCAACCATCTTAGGTACTCCACTCTGGGTTTGTGTAGGGCTTAATCCATAGCCTTTTCTCCTCCCACAGATGTCCCACAAGGCAGCGGAGGTTTAGGATCAGAGTCTTCCTTCTCCTAGATCTACCTTCCCAGGCTGACAAGCCCCATCAGCTCCCTCTAAAGCACGTGCAGAAACCGGCTTCTTGACTGTTGGACCCACTATTGGTCTCGTCCTTGCAATCCGCCATGGCCTGTCTTCACATGCAGGGGAAGTCCCTAACACACCGAGGGGTTGAGACCCATCAGCTACCCTCACCTGGTTTAGCTGGCCAGTCAAAGCCATATGTGAGAGCTGAGTGCAGGTTAGGGACCAAAGGTGGAAAAACTACCCCAGAAGGAGCATCATGTGTCCCTCAACCAGAGGTTCTACCCCTCCCCAAACACCCCATTACACCCTTAAGGTGTTATTAGTCCCTGAGTAATCAAAGGGACAGAGAAATCATGTGATATACAGGCAGTGTGAAGAGAGGCACTTTTGCTTTTCCCACTTAGCAGGAGTGCCATTTAGGAAGCCTTGCAAGACAATGTGATTATATGTTTTGCAAGGCATTAAATGGCAAGCGCTCTTGAAATACCCCCCACATTTTCCATCCAAGTGCAGGACTCTCGACTGAAACTTGAAATGGTGTTTCTACCAGGGAGATAAAATTTAACAGACAGAAACAGGTGCTGAGGACCCCTTCACACATGCTTGCATATCATTTAATCTCTTTCAACATTTGATGACTGGCAGCTGAATGTGTGAATGGACTCTGTTCGAAAGCACTGTATCAGAGTTCTAGGCATGCTGTTTGATCTGGTAAAGTTCGCTCAGTCCTACAAAGTGACCACAACGGTCCAGTCTCCAAGCGGTGAACTTGCGTACCTGTTTGAACTACCTTAGTTATGAGTCCCTGCTTTACTTTTGGTGCAAGCACCCACCTTCTCTCCCAGTGCTACAGTTGTCGCCCTTAAAAAATACCTGACACCACATAACTTTAAGCATCTCAAGCCATCCTATTCTAACTAGCGGCACTTCGAAATAATTGGCTGGTAAACACCAGGCATTTATATCAAAAGTCCTCCCCACCCGAAGTGCCGGGAACAATAAACCCTCTTGAGTCACTTCCCTGCAACAGCTTTCTAGCACACCAAATAAAAATTTAATAGTAGCTGTAGCAGCTGTTATTATTTCAGAACAATTCACCCCCATAAAATGTTCTCGAAGGACCTGATCCTAAGGCTGCTGCCCTATGCACACTTACCTGTGAGAAAGGCCCATTGAATAATCAGATCAGATGGGCAATTTTTGGTGCCACCAAGGTTGTTGCTCTGTTAGATGTGGTTGACACGATAGCTTCCAACATCCCTCCCCACTAGTTCGTCTGCTCTGAGCCGCCACTGCATCCTTCCAGTACTATCCAGCAGAGCTGTTCTGTGTCGTTCAACTTTTCTTCGTGTTGGGGAGATGTTCAGGAAATCTTGGTCCTGTAGCTGGGGTTGCACTCCCCAGAATTAAGGAGGCTGATGGGTATTATGTGTGTTCCTATATGACCTGCTGACCTTGCCCTTGGAAGCCCAAGTAGTCCCTGTAACACAAGACACTTTTCACCCTGGTTGCATCTTGTTTGGATTACAGTGGTACCTTGGGTTACAGACGCTTCAGGTTAGAGACTTCACTAACCTAGAAATAGTACCTTGGGTTAGGAATTTTGCTTCAGGATGAGAACAGAAATTGCACGGCGGCAGCAGGAGGCCCCATTAGCTAAAGTGGTTAAGAACAGTTTCAGGTTAAGAATGAATTAAGTTCTTAACTCGAGGTACCACTGTACTCAATGCTTTATGATTGCAGCTACCTCTGAAATCTGCCTTGGAAGTCAGCACCTGAATTCCAGACTAGGACAAGGCATAGGGAACACATTGCACCAATTTTTAAAGAACTCCACCAGATACCTGTCCATTTCTAAATACATTTCAAACATCTGGTTTTAACCTTTCACGACCTGAAAGGGAGCCAGTTGTATGAAGGACCATTGTTTCCCCGTTGTGAATCAAGCCTCAGCTATTAAGATTATCCTCAGAGGCCCTTCTTTGCAGCAGTGACTATAAAGAACTGACAGTAGAGAGCTTTTCCACTTGATAATACCTTTATACGAAGGTGTACATGCCACTGACTGACTGTCATTTGTTGTTGTTTTGGTATCTGGTGAAAACTTTTATATTTATCCATTTCACTGAAAATTTACCTGCTCTACTGCTGTCTTCTGTTCTGTAGTTTTATTGTAGAATGGTGGCTTTACTTTTTTTTTATGTTATCTGCTTTGGGAGCCTCACTGGTCGAAAAGAAAAAGAGCAAATATATTAAATGAATGAATTAATCCATGTGCACGAACATTAAGATGCCAAATAGCACACAGCCTGCCATTTCAGCGGCTGCATTGATGAGGCTCATGTTGAACTCCTAAGTGTCATACCATGTTATAGGACAGCGATGTTTTTCGAATCAGTCTGTGACAAAAGGCAAGCAAATGCTCTCTGCATTAAATCAGCACAGGACAGGCCATTGGAGAGGAAATTAATGCAGTATACAGCATGAGGAAAAGAATCAACAGCACTAGGTAGAGGTGCTTTGGCAATTTTCCTTGGTATGAAAACAGGAGTGTCGCAAGCAGTGTTCGAAACTCCCATTGTTCTAGGCGCGTTTTGCGACACGGAATTTCATTAGCGCGAGCCGTTTCTGAGCTCTGGGTGCAGTACTGTGCCTAAGATTTCAGATTAAAACTGCAGAGTGGAAGGAAAGGGGTACCTTTTTCTGCCTCCCCACTTCCAGCTCCTCTCTGAAGACTGGAGAAGAGACCTTCTTAAGAATATTGGGGGGGGGGAAGCAGGGGAAGCATGGCTTTGTTTTTTGCGGTCTTCAGATGAGGACTAGACGATGTGAAAAATGAATATAGGATTTTAGCTGCAGTTCATTCATTTTCAGCTTTGCATTCTTGTTATTAAAAAAGCATGCCTAGACATTCTGTTGTTGCACCCATAACCTAGGTTTAAGGTGCCATTTAGCTCCTAGTGTTCATTAAACCTAGGTTTAAGGTGCCATTTAGCTCCTAGTGTTCATTAAACCTAGGTTTAAGGTGCCATTTAGCTCCTACCCTAGGGTATGATACCATTACTCAGAATCCACCACAGAGTTCAGGATGATTAAACCCACTAGATTGTGGCCACTATAAACTTAACAAAGAGAACTTGCTGAAAGTAAAAGCTGTTCGAGAGTGGAACAGACTCCCTCAGAAAGTAGTGGACTCTTCTTCCTTGGAGGTTATTAAGCAGTGTTAGGATGGTAATCTACCATGTATGATTTACGTAGTTGAGATTCCTGCATTGCAGAGGGTTGGACTAGATGTCCCTTCCAACACTGCAATTCTAGGATTCTACAATTTTATGATTGTGAGGGAAAAACAGGAGAGAGACCCTGTGTGTCACCCAGCTCTCCTTGGAAGAAGTTGGGATAAAAATACTGCATAAGATTTATCTTCCATCTCAATCGTACATACAGAAATAGTCACACTAGTGTTTTTACAGCAAAACTGCAGAGTCCTTGGAGGCTAACAAATGTATGATGGCATTTAATCCACTAATTAAGTGGATTGTAATCCACTTAATTAAATGCATAAAGTGTTAATCCTGATTGCAGGTACATGGTTAGAGGGAGGGATTGTAAGAAGTTAGGATAGAAGGAAATTAAATGCAGCAAAGTAACAGACACTTATGATCAGTGCTTTTTTTCCTTTAAAAAAAAATGTTTAGGGGTACTCTCATTTTCCTACTCATATTGAAATACTGCCCCTCAATGAGGCCAAACTTAGATTCACAAAATGTTTGGGGGTATGCATACCCTGCGTACCCCCGGAAAGAAGCACTGCTTATGATGATGGGCGTAACCCTAAATTACGGAAATTCACAAAGCAGTTGGCTTGAGGGCAGAGACATCCTGGCACTGCTAAATCAAGCAACAATACATAGAAATCCCTTGTGTGACTTCAATCCACAAGTGATAGCATTGGAATTCTTGATGCATTGTTATCAAGCAGGTTTCACTTGACAGCCTCCCTTTGAAATGGATTTGCTCCAGGATGGCTACTTTTAAGTTTACTGAGTATTCGCCAGATAGATCTGATGAAGTGAAAGACACAAAAACCTCATGCCGTAACAAATGAGCTGGTTTTTAAGGTGCCACAAGGCTGTTTGCAGTTAGGCACCCATCTAACCCGTGTTAAAAGCTAATGATCTCAACGTCTGACAAGGCAGTTTTGGGTGGATCAAAACTGGCCTTGCCAGATTATATACATTTCCCCCCTTTTTTCTCATATACCAACACGACCGGCTTACTTTGCTTTTGGGGGTGCCCAAAAAGAAGAAGAAAAAGAAGAAACTGAATGTAATGTTTACACTGCCATCTTGACGACTCGCCAGTGTGCGAACTAACTGAAGGGAAAATGAGTAATGGAAGTGCCCCAAAGGGAGAAGAAGCCCTTGCCCGTGGCGACGATTCGCTCGCTCGCTCGCGCGCAAATAACCAGCACTACCAGTCGTCGGGATGCGATGACACGCGTGTGTGGCCGAAAACTGGGCGGGCTGGAGGGCGGGGGCACCGGGGATTTTCGGCTGGAGAGGAGTTATATGCGCTGCGAGGAGGAGGGGGGACCTCAAGCTCGGCGGCTGCCATTTCCCAGGGCAGAAGGCGGGAAGGCGATGAGGAGGAGACAGGGGAGGAGCGCGCCGGAGCCGGAGAGCTCCAGCCGCCGCCGACACCTCCTGCTCCTCCTCTCCCAGGCGGGAGAGCCGACGAGGAGCGAGCTGCGCGGCTCCGGAGCAATGGCCGCGTTCCCCGGCGGCAGCGGAGTGTCGTGGCCGCGCTCGCCGCCCGGCGCGGCTCTCGCCACGGCTTTGGGATGGGAGCCGCTGCCGGGGCTGCAGATCCGCTCGCGCTCCGTGGAGCAGACGCTGGTGCCGCTCGTGGCGCAGGTAGCAAGCTACTCGCGGGCGGGCGGTCCGTCCTTTCTGCCGGCATCCCCTCTCCCTGCTTTCCTCCTCAACACCCCCCCCCGATCCTGATTTGATACGAATGCAATCCGGAGCCGCTCCGAATCGGGGCCGCCTCCCCCAGGGCGGGCTTTGCGCGCGCAGAAGTCCCCGTTTCTACTTTCGCCCGCTGCTTAGCCATCGCTTTCCTGGGTAGAGTTTTAAGGTGTTAGGGATTTGGTGGTGGTGTTTTGTTTTTTGGAGGGAGGGTGTTTGCATAAAGAATGCATAAATGCATGTCTTGCTTGCAAAAACCCTCCCGATTTGACGATCTCTCCCCCCCCCTCCCGATTTCCCCCTTTTCCCCTCCCGGCCAAAAATCTTCAAAGAGAGCGATTCGGAACATCGGTTTGTCCGCACGGGAGCCGCTCGGCTAAATCGAGACCCTTTTTAAAAATAAATAAATAAATGAAGGCGGACACCCCCCCCCCCCTTATCAACATCCGACTGAAAGAGTTTTGTGCTCAGAGGGGGAAACCTTTTGGATTCCCAGCCCGGCCTTTGTTGTGCTTTTTCTTTGTGTTTTCCGCTTTCCTGGGGCCCAGGACTTCGTTAGATCCATCGCTAGCTGTGCAGGACTTTAAAAAAAGAGAGAGTTTCGACTAACTTCCGGAGGATTAGCAGCGGCGTTCAGCGCAGCCTTGCACTTCGTCGCGAAGTTTTGCACGACCGGTTGTGTGTGTGTGTGTGTGTGTGTGTGTGTGTTTGTTTGTTTTAGAGTTAATATTGCATGGCTGTGTTACCTTATCCGAGAACGATGTGCAGCACGTATCCCTTGTAGGCTGCCTGCAAGGCTGCAGGGCAGGAATTTCAGCAAGGACAAATGCGGTGCACGAGCCACTTCAGCGCCCAAGTGCTCCACAAATAGTGCCATAGAACTTCCGTAGGTGTATTTACTCCCATGCGCTTTGCCGCAATGGCTCCAGATTAGGAATGCCGTGTTTTATTTTAAGTTAGGACCAAGTTCTTCAACAGAGGAAGGGTGTATGAGCAAGCCGTTACCCCCTACTTAAAACAAGTGCATCTGAAAAGAGCAAAACTTATTACCGAGTAAAAGTATGCACTAAGAAATTCACTTGCGCGATAACAATGGAAAAGAAGGAGGAGCTGTACAAAAGGCATCATCTTGTTCTTGTGCTGTGGAAATGTTCTGTTGAGCACCCTGGTGGGTTGGGTCCAGTGGTATCAACCTTAGAAAACAGCTAGGTCTGCTTACTGCGGACCAATCCCTTTCCTGCTAGTCCGCTTGAGCAGGAGAGGATTGTTAAACCGCAACATTAATTTTGATGTCTGTGGGTGTGCAGGGAATTTCAAATATCTCACTTTGGCAGCCAGAAAGAGTGGGAAATCGGAGCAAAACAGTAACGGAACCATACTTGGAAACATCATTTTTGACATTCTTTGTGAATGTATTGCTTTTAAAAGCTGTGCAGAATCGTGTGCACATAAGAGACTGCTGACAGTAACTGATCAATGCTTATGGAAATGAACAGTATAGGATTGCATTGAACATAGTTTGTTGCGAACAAAGTTACTCAGAATGATGGTGCTCTGTTGCTTTGTAAACTGGAGTGTTATCAAGTTCTGTCTAAATTTGCTTACTGTAACCCGGTTCCCTCCAGGTGTTCCTTGATTACAATTCCTAAAGTTCTGACCATTAGCCATCATGGCTGGGGTCAAAAATATCTGCGGGGCAACCAGTTTGGTAAATACAGGTTTATTGTTTAGAAAAGAAGCCCACAAAATTACTAGCCCATATATTTTTTTAACTGTCCTCTCTGCCCATACAAATTTCCATTACTAATTTGTGGCTCATTACCACGAGAATTTCCAACTTGCTTTGAAAAGCTACCGTACTTTGCTTGATCATCTGATGGTGAGTCTCAATTTCCATAGGCAACCATGCGGCAAGAATATTGGGTGCCATCCAACCAGCCCTTTAGTGCAAATATTTCTGCTTGCACAATGGCATTTCCCTGTGTCCTCTTCCTACATGCACTCTAAATCCTACCCAAATCTGCTCTGGAGGGGGTGGGTGGCAGAAAACCAGAACAGATGTGTGTGGGGGAGTTCCCCTGTGGAAGCAGAAATCCTTGCGCTGACAGAACAAGTCAGTAGAATCCCATCCATTGAAACCATTTACATTGTGCAATGCGGTTTACAGCGTGAAGTTACAGCCTAGGTTGGTGAAAATGGAGGGGAAATATCCAATAGTTGTGAGGCTGGCCTTAAAAAAAAAGGTAGGACAGCTGGAAATAACAAAAACAAAGTATATGCAAAACCCAACTTTAGGAGAGAATCCATTTAGTCTTGTTTCTAAGTATAGTGGTACCTCAGGTTAAGTACTTAATTCATTCTGGAGGTCTGTACTTAACCTGAAACTGTTCTAAACCTGAAGCACCACTTTAGCTAATGGGGCCTCCTGCTGCCGCCGTGCCGCCGGAGCACAATTTCTGTTCTCATCCTGAAGCAAAGTTCTTAACCCGAGGTAATATTTCTGAGTCTGTAACCTGAAGCCTATGTAACCCAAGGTACCACTGTATTACCTTAGTTTGTAAGTTGTAAACAGCTGGAAGCTGTAATTCTAAGTATTTCTGAGTAAATAAGCACAGGATTGAGTTACATGCAAACCTTTCCCAGTAATTCCCATAAAGTTAAAAATAGTTTAAATTGGGGTGGTAAACTTGTGACCCTCTGGAAGTTGTTGGGCTCCTACTTCCCTCAGTCCCAACCATCATGGCTAATGATCAGGTTCGATGAGAACTGCAATTCAGCAACCTTTTTCCATCCCTGGCTTAAAGTATACACTAGTTAGATGTGTGTTGATGCGCAGGCAGCCACTCACAAAATTCCAGAGCCAATAATGGGTCAAATAGATCTTTTACCATGCATTGGACCAAAATTTTTGTTCTGAAAACTTTGGAATACTTAAAGTAAAGGTAAAGGGACCCCTGACCATTAGGTCCAGTCGTGACTGACTCTGGGGTTGTGGCGCTCATCTTGCTTTATTGGCCGAGGGAGCCGGCGTACAGCTTCCGGGTCAAGTGGCCAGCATGACTAAGCCGCTTCTGGCGAACCAGAGCAGCGCACGGAAACGCCGTTTACCTTCCCACCGGAGCGGTACCTATTTATCTACTTGCACTTTGATGTGCTTTCGAACTGCTAGGTTGGCAGGAGCAGGGACCGAGCAATGGGAGCTCACCCCGTCACGGGGATTCGAACCGCCGACCTTGTGATCGGCAAGTCCTAGGCTCTGTGGTTTAACCCACAGCGCCACCCGCGTCCCTGGAATACTTAGCCAAGATTAAATGAGTAGCATATACAGGTGGCGACCAATTGTTCAGGCGCGTCCAATTGATGTGCGACAGCCTCCCTGTGGAAATGGTGAGTTGCCTGTACACCATGCTTGCTGGCAGCTCGAGTTTGGACTGAACTGAAATGCTCCCTCTTTCCCTAATGTAAATATCCTCTTTTTTGTCACCACAAAGCCAAATAGGAGTGAGAACAATGCTTCTTGCACATAGTGTGCTATCGTGGGGAGGAAATGGTGTCTTGTGACAGCGCGAGACACTGTGCCTATGAACAAATTAGTCTTGTGGCACCCTAAAGACGTAACAATTGTATTATGGCATTAGTTTTCATGGACACAAGACCACTTTCTCGATGAGGGCAGCAAATGGAGGTGGCAGTAACAAAAGATGATTGGGGAGTTTTGAAGCTTCATTAATGTTTGGAAAGTTGACCTGGGAATTTTTGACTCTACTTAGAGGTCAGGCACTTTGGTGGAGCAGTAGAGCAAACTCTTGTGGGTCTATGAATTTATCGTCATTATTATGTATATCCCTCCTAGTACAGGACCTAAGATGGCTCACAGCATGAATGAAAACAGACACAACTAAACCACACTAATCAATGTAAATATTTTTAAAGCTCTATCAGACAATGTTTCTCTGTCCTCCTGTTCCAGCTCCTCTGTTCTGTTCCACTAGTTGTCATGTTTTTGTCTCCTCCCACTCACTTAACATTTCGTGCCATTGAGTAATTATGGGCTACCTTGAGTCTCTCTGTATTTCTCTTGTGTATTGGTAGTGCAGTTTGGCTACAAAAACATAGAAGAAGAAGACTCTAGTTTGCATTAATACATAGAGTGGCAAAGCACAGTTTAGAAGCACATACCCCAGAGTTAGTTCCGTTGAACTTTGTTGGATTCACTTCTGAGGAAACGTGCAGGATTAGGTGGTTCTTGCTGAGCTTTATATGGTAGCAATGAATAATATTTATATGAGATTTCCCCTGCTATTGCTATTGATTTTGATTAGTGTCCTGTTTAAACTGGCTTGATCACATTCATTTCTCTTGGAGGGAAAGTGTTTAAATGCAGGTAGGATGTCTTAAGTGAGTTGTGGGTTGTGGTGCAATTGTGGCATCTCCAAATCACTTACTTGAGAAAAACCCACAGAAATACGATTAGTGACTGGGCCAAGAAGAGGCGAGAGCAATGATCTGTAGCCGCAATACAGAATCAACTTTCTTATCATCCCTGGGCTGAACTCTTGTGGGTCCATTTGACTTGAGTCAAGCACTTGCCATAGTGAGTCATTTGTAGTTGCCCACAGGAATATATTCTTCCACCTTTCTTACTTTGGGTAGTGTTGTGGCATCAGGAATAGCTTCAGATCTAATGAGACTGTGCAGTTAAGGGAGCTTTGTTGTTGTTTAGTCGTTTAGTTGTGTCCAACTCTTCATGACCCCATGGACCAGAGCACGCCAGGCACTCCTGTCTCCCACTGCCTCCCACAGTTTGGTCAAACTCATGCTGGTAGCTTCAAGAACACTATCCAACCATCTCATCCTCTGTCGTCCCCTTCTCCTTGTGCCCTCCATCTTTCCCAACATCAGGGTCTTTTCCAGGGAGTTTTCTCTTCTCATGAGGTGGCCAAAGTATTGGAGCCTCAGCTTCAGGATCTGTCCTTCCAGTGAGCACTCAGGGCTGATTTCCTACCTCATACCAAACATGGTCCATTTAGCCTAGTATTGCCTGTCCTGACTGATTGCAGCTCCGCAGGGTCCCAGGAAGAGAGAAGATTTTCCATGACCTGCTACTGGATCCTTTTTTAAAACTGATGATTGAACCTGAGAGCCAGTGGGGTGTAGTGGTTAAGAGCGGTAGTCTCGTAATCTGGGGAACCGGGTTCGCATCTCCGCTCCTCCACATGCAGCTGCTGGGTGACCTTGGGCTAGTCACACTTCTTTGAAGTCTCTCAGCCCCACTCACCTCACAGAGTGTTTGTTGTGGGGGAGGAAGGGAAAGGAGAATGTTAGCCGCGTTGAGACTCATTCGGGTAGTGATAAAGCGGGATATCAAATCCAAACTCTTCTTCTTCTTCTTCTGAGACTTTCTGCATGTGAAGCATGGGCTCAAGCACTTAGCTGGGCCTAGTGTCTCCCAGATGCCTAGCTGCGTTTGATTGAAGTGGCAAGGCTGACTGCTTTCAGCTCAAAATCTTTCCCCAACTTATTTGTCACTGTTAGATATATAATGATCTCCCATGTGTAGAATATTTTTCTCCCTCTACATCCAGGTGCTCCTAAATACGTTCAAAATCTACCATTTTCTTACAGAATATGTTGTTAAAGACCTTATGTGCATCCTGGTCCTCTTTTGTCTAAGTTACAGTGTCAGCCTTCCTGCCTGTTATATCTGCTCCTAGATCTTTTCACAATATCACCGTTGTCGTATTACTTCCCCACCGTCTGTTGCTGTGATCCTATCTCGTGCTTTGACTCTTGTTGCTGGCTTTTAATCCTTGGCTGCATCAGCTTCAAGTTTCTAGTCTTACCTTTAAGAATTTCCATTAGTAGATCTCTTCTCCCATCTCCACTTATTCCAAGGTATTTCCTCTAGAAATGACATAACTGCAGAATCTCCATCTAGTTTAGAATATGGTAGAATATGATCTTGGCAATATCAGCTGCCATGGGTACATTAACACGACTTGATTCCTTTGCTGTGGTGATTATTTCTTACAAGCTATAATCAAAATCAGGGCTACTGTGCTGATTTTTCAAGGCATCTTCCAGTTTGGGCATGAGAGGTTGAAAGGTCAGATATGCTAGGTGGAAACATTTCCACTAATGTATTTTTCAGTGGAAAGAAAAATCTCATTTCTAAAACTGCATTGTTTCACAGCGTTTATTGGAATATAATTGGATACAGTACCAGTAAGATTGGGCCATTTCAAAGTTGTTTCAGGTCACTATCCCTAGGAAGCAATTATGCATAGCTCTTTGGGTATGCTAAAATTACTACGTTAATAGCTTTCAGTGCCTTAATGTTATTCCCCCACCCCCAAATTTAAACATTGCAAAGGAAGTATATGCTATTGAGCTGTCATGCATTTGGATATTTTTGGATATAAATATTCCAAAAAAAAAAAAAAAAATTCCAAGCAAAGAATTGAATTTGTTTGAATATATTCAAATAATAACTTCCAAGTAATAATTTTCAAGTAAAGCATTGAATTAAACTAGACTAAGTGCACTTTATGAATTTCCTCCCTATAATCAGATATTTCAGTTTAACTACTTTTGATAGGTAGAAGGGCTTTTGAGATCCATATACTGTACCTCATTACAGTGTACTTTTGCGTTTTTACTTACTACATGCATTACAACAGAAACATGCTGTACTGGATCACAGTTATATAGGGTATTCAGAAATGTTAAGATTTAAACATTTCCAGAAAAAACACACCCCACATCACTGGGACTCAGAATCATGTATTCCCACCATGTATAGGAAGTTAAATGTGACCCGAGACACATACATACAGATGATTTCTGATTTGTTTGATTTTAACTTTCCCTCCTCCCCTTTCGGGAGCTGGAAGGTCTGTGGAAATTAGGCAAAATTCAGAACTGTGCATAGGATCTAGGACAGGAGTAGGCAACCTAAGGCCCATGGGCCACAAGTGGCCCACAGGGGTCGTTTAACCGGCCCCCAAGCTGCCCCCGAACCAAGCCGCCCACTCAGCGAGTCCCTGCGTGCTGCGCTAAACTGGCGTGGTGTGGGGACTCGCTTGCACGGTGCCGGAAATCGCATCTGCGAATGCTCAGATCCTGAAAACCATGTCTGCGTAGACGCCGGAAATCGCTGCTGCGCGTGCTCATGTGCACGTGCGATCCAGCCCACAGAAGGATCTCCGCTGGAGTGAACTGACTCAGGCGAGGTAAACCTTGCCGACCCCTGACTAGGAGTTCAGGGTTCAAATCCCTACTTAGACCTGAAGCAGTCACTAACTCCCAGTACCACAAGGTTGTCGTTAGGATAAGAGGGGGGGAAACCATGTACAGTGGTACCTCGGGTTAAGAACTTAATTCGTTCTGGAGGTCTGTTCTTAACCTGAAACTGTTCTTAACCTGAAGCACCACTTTAGCTAATGGGGCCTCCTGCTGCTGCCGCGCCGCCGGAGCACGGTTTCTGTTCTCATCCTGAAGCAGAGTTCTTAACCTGAGGTACTATTTCTGGGTTAGCAGAGTCTGTAACCTGAAGCGTATGTAACCCGAGGTACCACTGTATAACCTTGGGCTTCTTGCAGGAGAGGTAGGTTTGAATAAATGCGGTGAAATAAAAGCTCCCATGTTCGTTCCTTCTGGGTGGAAGTTGTTTGCAGTTGAGCCTTGCAGCTGCAATTGCCTAGGATGGGGTTTTAACCCCTGGAAAAGAAAGCATTCTTGCAAGGCGTGAAGCTTCTGTTCACCTTAGGTTCCTACCTTATTGCAACCACAGGAATCCTCGTGTTGTTGATGGGGAAACAATCCCTGTCCCTGGGGGTAGTTTACAATGAACATTCCAAAGTATCAGTTACCCTTTCTAGGTATGCATTGTTCCACCGTCTGCATCTGTAAAGAGCAAGAGGAATGTAGGAGAAACAGGAGATTTTACTGGGATCGGGGAGGGGAGGTTGCCTTGTCA
The DNA here is from genome assembly GCF_964106645.2 of Podarcis pityusensis. NCBI lineage: Eukaryota > Metazoa > Chordata > Lepidosauria > Squamata > Lacertidae > Podarcis > Podarcis pityusensis. The sequence continues at coordinate 80,598,586 of NC_138031.1, forward strand.
GGTAGGTACAGGTTTTGTTGAGGTTTCTTTTTCCCTGGTATGATACAGTAGAGGAATTTAGCAAGTGGACTTAGCAATAATTGCTTTATTGTTAAAGAACCATACCTGAATCATTCTTTTGTCTGAATGGGGTTATTAGATGAACCAGTAGTCAGAAGTAGCAGTAATCATGAGTTCGGTAAAACAAAGCTACTACAGAAACACAACAGGTCATGAGGTTAAATGCTGGCAGCCTGCTTCTTGCAAAGCGGGGGCGGGGGGGGGGGAGAAAGGAGGTCTGCAGAACAAGGCCACCTGGAGACACAGCCAAACCGGATACAGAAAAGGAGGCTGCTTCTCACAGCTGATAGTGATGGTGTAAACTGAAGTTTGAAAGCAGATGAGGAGTGTGCATTCCCTTGCTCTCAGTAAAGAATATATAATAATAATAATAATAATAATAATAATAATAATAATAATTTATTATTTATACCCCGCCCATCTGGCTGAGTTTCCCCAGCCACTCTGGGCGGCTCCCAATCAAGTGTTAAAAACAGTACAGCGTTAAATATTAAAAACTTCCCTGAACAGGGCTGCCTTCACATGTCTTTTAAAGATAGGATAGCTGCTTATTTCCTTCACATCTGAAGTGAGGGTGTTCCACAGGGTGGGCGCCACTACCGAGAAGGCCCTCTGTCTGGTTCCCTGCAACCTTACTTCTCACAATGAGGGAACCGCCAGAAGGCCCTCGGCGCTGGATCTCAGTGTCCGGGCTGAACAATAGGGGTGGAGATGCTCCTTCAGGTATACAGGACCCAGGCTGTTTAGGGCTTTAAAGGTCAGCACCAACACTTTGAATTGTGCTCGGAAACATACTGGGAGCCAATGCAGATCTCTCAGAACCGGTGTTATGTGGTCCCGGCGGCCACTCCCAGTCACCAGTCTAGCTGCCGCATTCTGGATTAATTGCAGTTTCCGGGTCACCTTCAAAGGTAGCCCCACGTAGAGCACCTTGCAGTAGTCCAAGCAGGAGATAACTAGAGCATGCACCACTCTGGCGAGACAGTCCGTGGGCAGGTAGGGTCTTAACAGTGCTTTGTGCCTGTTTGACTAGGGGATGTTCTAGAAGCAAAGATCACCAGTGTTGAAGCAATGATTCTTCAACATCAACTTTGTTGGACTGGTCATGTTGTGCGAATGCCTGATTATCGTCTTCCAGAGCAACTACTCTATTCCAAACTTAAAAATGGAAAGCGTAATGCTGGTGGTCAACAAAAGAGGTTCAAAGACCCTCTCAAGGCAAATCTTTAAAAATATAGTATAAAGACCGACAACTGGGAAACACTGGCCTGTGAGTGATTGGAGAAGAGCCTTTACCAAAGGTGTATTGGGTTTTGAAGACGCTTGAACTCAGGACGAAAGGGAGACATGCGCTAAGAGGAAGGCACGCTTGGCAAACCCTCACCTTGATCAACTCCCACCCAGAAAGCTATGTCCCCACTGTAGAAGGACATGTGGATACAGAACTGGCCTCCACAGTCACTTACGGACTCACTTTTAAAACCATGTTTATGGAAGACAATCTTACTCGGCTATGAGTGATCGCCAAAGAAGAAATAAGAAGATATTGCACGTATTCTAGGGGTTGCCAGCTTGGTGCCTACAGACACATAATGCCCACAGAGGCCTTCCTTCCCTGGCACCCTCAGAGCTTGAAAGATCTGAAGTATTGGTCCTGCTGTTGTTTTTGAGTCAAAGAATATGAGTCCACCACCCAAACACATTCATCATTTGATAAATGCCAAGTTGCGTTATGAAGTTTATGAGCAGCCATTGTAAATCAATTCCCACAGATGACTCTATCTTTCAACTCATCCCAAACATTTTCTCTCACTTTTGATAATCTGGGTAACAGCAAACAGCTCTGTATCTTGAGTGGTTTGATGTTCCCCTTGCTGTGCTCTGCGCTTAGATTAACGGAGCACTTCCTCGATTTTTAACATAGACTTAATCTATCAGGTATGCAGCTAAGTAACAGATTTAACTCTTGGTAATATTAATACCACTTGAAGAACTCTAGACGCGTGAGGCTGTATGAGGAAAGAGACACTTGGTAATAGAATGTCAAGGGTCAGTATACTAAGATGCGGTTAAAAAAGAAGCGTTCAAAATCAGCATTATATATTCAGGGCATTATTCATTAAAGTGAATGCCCTGGCCCCAAGATTCAGGCTAAATCATGGCAAAGTATGAAGTTTACTTCTGTGTGTGTGCGCAAGCATGAGGGAGAAAGAAAGAGAGATAATTTATGTTAGACTATAAATGATCTGTTAGACGTAGAATTGGAAATTTACATGTGCTATAATTATAAAGATGCCATTGTATTATAAAGATGCAAGCAGACTCTTTACAGTCTGCTTATTTGTTTAAATGGAGTGGTGATTTTCAAATTGCAATGTAGGGAAAAGTGAAATCATTTGGGAGTGGGGTCGTTTCCTCAGCTGGAGGATTAGTAATGGTGGACAAACTTTCTGAATTACAGTTTTGAAACTCTTCTTTATGAAATAGTGTGCAACTGCAGGATAGTGTTGAGTGGGTGGAGCTGTGGTCTAAATCACTGAGGTTGGCGGTTTGAATCCCCGTGACGGGGTGAGCTCCCGTTGCTCAGTCCCTGCTCCTGCCAACCTAGCAGTTCGAAAGCACGTCAGTGCAAGTAGATAAATAGGTACCGTTCTGGCGGGAAGGTAAAGGTGTTTCTGTGCACTCTGGTTCCCGTCACAGTGTCCCGTTGCACCAGAAGCAGTTTAGTCATGCTGGCAACATTACCCGGAAAGCTGTCTGTGGACAAACGCCGGCTCCCTCGGCCAGTAAAGCGAGATGAGCGCCGCAACCCCATAGTCGCCTTTGACTGGACTTAACCATCCAGCGGTCCTTTACCTTTTACCTTAGTGTTGAGTACCTTTGATTAGCAGCAAAACACGAGCGGTTGCCAGGAGTTTCTCTGCATTTTGCAGATAAACTGTTCAGAACCTGATGCAGTCTGAGTACATTTTATGGGAGTTCTGACCCCCCACAGGGGCCTGTAAATGGGAAATACCTGAATTGGGGTTGTATGTTTGGATTGGATATGAAGCACTGGCTGAACAAAGGGATTGGAGAGCTAATATGGTGTGGTGTGGTGTGTCTTTGGCTGGATTTAAATTTCCAATCCTCCATCATGTTTGTGGGTGACCTCAGCCCAGCCTCCCCCAACCTGCTGCACTCCAGATGTTTTGAACTACAACTCCCATCAGCCCCAGCGCACCCATTGTACAGGAGCTGTAGTCCAAAATATCTGAAGGGTACCAGGTTCCAGTAGGCTGCCTTTGCCAGATCACATGCTCTCAGCCTAATCTGAGAATAATTGTGAGAATAAAAGAGGGGACCGTGTGTACCATAATAAATGCCATTTATAAGCAGGTTTTCATGTATAAATATATTTACGCCTTATAAAAAGAAAAGAAAAAACCTTTTTTCTCCCTGGCCTTGTATTTTTCATGAACGTAACAAAATTTTGTCACAGCCCTGAAATAAATATGTCATTGGAATAGTTTTAGCTTCACTTCATGTGCAGCTGTGTTATGATTTAGACACAGTTGCTGTCGTTTTTTTAAAAAAAGGGATATAAAGCAACTTCATGTGTAAACCAGTATCTGAGATCTGGTTGTTCCGAAATTCCCCCTTTTTGAAGACATTACATGATTTAGAGATATCACTGATCTATTCTCAGCTTTTAAAAACGTTTTGTTCCTAGCAGAGCCTGGGTTATTTAGCAGTTGGTCAGAAAACGGGCCTTCTGGTTTGGTATCATTTCCTCCTGGGCGCATGTGATAAGCTCTTGTCTGCTGTTCCAGAAATGGGAAGAGCTATGTTCTGTGTCATAATTTTGGCTGAGTGCCTGGAGGGGCAATGAATGGTCTGCATATGTGAGGTTTAATTCTGTAAACTACCTTAAAGTTGGTATTATTATTTCCTGGTGAGTAGCGGGAGGCCTGGGCGTGAGAATGTGGAGCAGATGGTTTATTCTGCCTGCCCTGTGGGAAAGAAACATTTCCATCCCCTTTCTCTTGAGTGTATTGCTCTGCTTCTTCAACTTTGGCTAGTAGGTGATTTTCGAAGGATTTGGTTGATTTTGAGAAGCGGCTTTTGCCTCACGGCACAAACACACAATGGCTGAATAAGAGGCCAGAAATTTAGTATCAGTTACCAGGAGGGCATATAAACAAACAAACAAACACGACACTTTTATTTATGTTATGTACTGAGTTGAATAGGATCCAAAATGCAGCAGTCTGATTGGTCCACAGGAGCCACCCAATCCAGCTCCAGGTGGAAGTGAATCCGCAACCTGATTGGCCTGATCCGCAACCCGGAATTAGCCAATCACGTGGGGCCCATTGTGTAAATAATGTATATAAAGCAGACACTCTGGGGGAACTTCCATTCCTCCTCACCACTATGAGCTGAATAAAGAGCATGAAATCCACTCTCGACTCCAAGTATATTTCAATTTACATGTCATTAGAATGGGAGACTCTTAATTTTAGGGTTCTGGGTTCGAGTCCCACTTTGGACCAAAGATTCCTGCATTGCAGGGAGTTGGACTAAATGACCCTCGTGCTCCCTTCAAACTCTATGATTCTGTGAACTGCAGGTGAAAGTGAACAAACTATACTGTGGACATTCAGTGGAGATACCCATAGGGTCGTAAATCCCAGAGCTTAAAATAGCCAGTTGCTTTGTTTTCCCTTTGCCATGTTTTGGACGCACCAGGGCTCTTCAAGAAAATGCATAATTCTGGGTTTCTTTTAGGATGAAGGTCTTTTGTTATGTGCTGCAGTGGCTGAATCAGGGGGACGGGGACCGGGGGGGGGGAGTTTCTGCTCCTAATTATTATCTTGCCTCCTGAGTTTAATTTTGTCGTTGTCTTTCCCCATTAGCTCTGCAGCTCAAGGCTTTGGCTGGCAACAGACTGTTTAACACACTTGTCAGTTTGAATGTTTCCTTTGGGCTTCCCAGAGTCGTGCTAATTTCACTCTGTTGGCGGTTCTTAATTGTGTGAGCAGCGGCAGAACAACTGAAGAGTCACCCCTCGAATGTGCTCTCATCTGGCTAATACAATGATGCACCCGTACAGCAGAATCGTTGCTAATGGTTGTGATAACTAAAAACACTGATTAGCAAGTTCCATTCATCTCAAAAGAGAATTAGAAGAGTTTCTAATTAGGGTTGAAGTGTTTAGAGCTGGAGGTGAAATGTTTGAAATCAGGATGGGGCAACTTGAGCAACGCTGGCAGTGCAATCCTATGTAGTCCTGTACTCAGAAGTAAGTCACGTTTAATTCAGTGGGGCTGTGGTCTAAACCACTGAGCCTCTTGGGCTTGCTGATCAGAAGGTCGGCAGTTCGAATCCCCGCAACCGGGTGAGGTCCCGTTGCTCTGTCCCAGCTTCTGCCAACCTAAGCAGTTTGAAAGCACACCAGTGCAAGTAGATAAATAGGTACCACTGTGTCAGGAAGGTAAATGGCGTTTTCGTGCACTCTGGTTTCCGTCATGGTGTTCCGTTGCACCAGAAGCAGTTTAGTCATGCTGGCCACTTGACATGGAAAGCTGTCTGTGGACAAACGCTGGCTCCTTCGGCCTGAAAGCGAGATGAGCGCTGCAACCCCATAGTCGCCTTTGACTGGACTTAACCGTCCAGGGGTCCTTTACCTTTACTCCCACAGATAAGTAGGCATAGGATTGCAGTCCAAGAGTCCTGTCAGAAATGTATCCTGGGTAGAGCCACAACAATGCTCTACTTTTTAGCCACATAAAATTAGTAAGCTGTGCTGTCACTGTCACGAACATTTTGTTTATTACAGTTCTTCCTCCAAGGACCTTGCAGTAGGCTGTTATGGCCTTCCATCTAGGAAGATCTTAAGGCCAGACCTGTTTAACTGCCTTCTAACCATTATGCAGAACACAAGTATATCTTGTGGACTAGAAACTTAGTAATTAAAAAAACCCCTGATGTTTACATTCCTAGAAATGTTGGACTCCATAAACCGCATGCTGCTTGCAGCTATATGAGATCATGCACAGGACACAGGAGGCGTAAAGATCATTGCAAAAAAACAACAACCCTGAATTGGTCTGTAACGAATTTTAATAGCTTGCCAACTTGCTCTGAAACAAATGTTAACGTGGCCTAACTAGATATTTGTTGCAAGGAATAATCGCTTTTTATTTTTTAAAAATAAAACCCCATAAAGTTCAGTAGATTATTTTTTATTTTTTATTTTTTTTTGGTCTTTGGCTTATTGCCAAAGAGAATTTCCTCCTTGTCCCTGTGATCTGGGGCAGGGGTATTGAATAACGTGAAGATAAGTTAATTTGTGCCTGCACAGACTTGCCCACGCTTGAGAGGCAACCTAATTATTCTTGCTTGATTTTGGAAAGGTTCATTAAACCTTACCAGGAACAAGATATCTCGGGGCAGCTGCTGTTGTATCTGACACCTTCCTGGATTTCTGAAAGCCTTCAGTTCATCTTTATGGTTTCATGCTTCCTGTGGTGACGGAAGGACACACAGTTCTGTATCCCCGTGTCCACTCTGCCGTACAATGTCATAAATGTTTGGTTGCTCCTCTCCCTCCTCTTTCTGTAATGTGAACACCAGCCACCAGTGCTTGTCAACATTTGACCTATTAGCAGTGCCATTCCTCAGCGTTTACTCAGAGGTCGGCCCCATTGAGTTCAGTGAGACTTACTCTCATTAAGAGTAAACCAAGAGCACAGTCCATTGGGAAGATCTTCATTGGGAAGCAACGCCATTGAAATCAATGGGAACAGAGCAGCACTGAATTCTTGGGCTGCCTCCATACATTTTAGTAGTGTTTGTACAGGAGTGAATGCCAGGGATTGTACTCTGAAGATCACAGTCTCCTCTCTTTCCTTATTTCTAGAAAGGAACTAGGCTTCCCACAATTTACTTCAGTGTAAGTTCAACCACGGGATGTGGGTGGCGCTGTGGGTTAAACCACAGAGCCTAGGACTTGCCGATCAGAAGGTCGGCGGCTCAAATCCCCGCGACAGGGTGAGCTCCCGTTTCTCGGTCCCTGCTCCTGCCAACCTAGCAGTTCGAAAGCACATCAAAGTGCAAGTAGATAAATAGGTACCACTCCGGCGGGAAGGTAAATGGTGTTTCCGTGCACTGCTCTGGTTCGCTAGAAGCAGCTTAGTCATGCTGGCCACATGACCTGGAAGCTGTACGCCGGCTCCCTCAGCCAATAAAGTGAGATGAGCGCCGCAACCCCAGAGTTGTCCGCGACTGGACCTAATGGCCAGGGGTCCCTTTACCTAAGTTCAACCAGCTTTTTTGTGTGTGTAAAATAAAGCCAGCTACATTTACTACAGGGATTGGCAACTATTTTTTGGTCAGTGGGCACCTTTGTAGTTTTGAAAAAGGGCCATTGGTGCGTACACTACATGGGGACATGTGCTCAGAAGAAGCAAGCACGAACTGAACAGGAGGAGCAAACAGTCTCTCTTCATTGTGGATTTTTGAAGAAACATCTCTGAAACTCACATTCCCAGCATGTTCACACACTTGTCTCAGTGATGTCTCGTTGGCTTGGTCATGTCCACAGAATGGAAGATGGCAGGATCCCCAAGGGAAAGCAGGCTTCTGGCGCCAGGCCTGCTGGCAGACTAACTCTGTGTTACAAAGATGTCTGCATACATGACATGAGCGCTGGCAACATCAACTTTGCTGTATGAGAATCCCTTGCAGACCATTGCGGTGCCTGGAGACAGGCAGTCAAGTCGTGTATCCATCGCAGAGACCAGGGGAGGAATGACTGCTGGGAGGAGCACAGGGGGAAGAAACGCCATGGTGCATCTGCAGCGGCAAAACTGGACGCCTTCCTCTGCCCCAGCTGCAACAAAACATGTCTCCCATATCGGTCTCTACAACCACAGCAGGAGCTGCAGTTATCCAAAAAATTTACTTTACCCCTCAAAGTTGCACTCTTCCATTGTCTCCTGAGACAGACCAGTACCAACCTATTTACCAAGATCCTCCATGGGCACCATAGGTACTAGTGGGAAAAATGATGCCTGGACAAAATGATGCTCTGTTGGCAACCCCTGTTTTGCTGTAAGCAAATTTAAACGTATTCATGCAAGCCCCAGTATTAAGGTAAAAAGTGACATTCATTTACACAGCAACTCATTGGGTGCAAGGCACCCCACTGCAATGAAATCTAAATTACAATTAATATGCATTTCAGATTTGCATTCTTTTGACAAGGCAGTGAATATTTTTGCCATGATTGGGAAGTGGGAGTAGTGCTGCCTGTTGGAGGGAACCATATGTCATGACCTGGGCCCTGAATTCCTAATGTTTACTGTTCATTTTCTCTCCTTTCAACTTCTTCCCTCTTCTGAGATGCTTTGTGAAGTTGTGAATTCAGGACTTAGTGCAGGTTTCCTTATGTAGGTAAGGAATCCCAGGTGAAATGTTTTCTGTGAAAGACACTCCAAGCTAAACATGTGCTTGCAAGTGAATTGTGAAGTCAGGCCAACATGGTGTAATTTGACATAATTCTGTTTACATGTGACATCCTGGTATGAAACTGAGATGAAGCAAAAGCCTGTGATTTTTAAGGCGTTGTTTTACTTATTTTTAACTCACTTTAAGCTTGGATTCAGCATTTGATTATGCACATGGGGTATTAAGAAGTTGTGTTTTTTTCTAGGGCAGTCTATGTAAACTGGTATGCTATTATTATTATTATTATTATTATTATTATTATTATTATTATAGGTTTGGATAGGTTTGTCAGCAGGCTTCAGCCAAGTAAGCTTAAAGGCAGACCTCGTATTCAGAGGTAGTACACATCAAATTCCCAGATGATGGAGGCAAGACAGGACTGTTTGGCCTCTGTTTGAGACAGGAATGCTGGACCAGATGGAGCCAGATCTAGTATTTATTTTTTGGTTCTTATTGCCATCTCCTGCAATTTGGCAGTTTTAGGCATCCTGGTCTGAATGAGGAAAAATGAACACAGAAGAGAAAATAAATGAATAAAGAGAAGCACCGGGAACACACACCTGCTCATTTCTTGCTGGAGAGTTAAACAAGAATTGAGGAGGAACCTGGGTGACTGGTGAGATACTAGTCCGTGGCCTGGCATCCTTTCAAGTCACCTCATGAATGGAGGAGGGGGGAGGGCACAACATGCAAACCCATTTTTAAGAAGCAACTGGCCACTGGTAAGCCAAATGGGGTGACCCCGTGCCAAATAGAAACACATTCACTTGCCATTCAGTGCAAGCAAACGTACCCTTGTTTCTTTCGTTGACTGTTGCTCTAGGATCACATCTTAAGCCTAGATTTAGTTGATGCAGAAGGAAACATGCAATCTCTTGTCCGAACAAGATTCAGAGGTGTGGCGTTGCTGTTGTTTTTTTTAAAAAAAGATTGTTAATCTGTTTACATAACGTATTCAGGAGTGGGGAGTCAAACATTTTACTGAGATGGCAGACTGGTGTCTGGGCTGTATCACTTCATATTGCGTATAGGGGCTCATATGTTTGAAGGACTTGCAATTAGAAATGAGTAAACCCCTACACCGGACAGAACATTGGGGCCAATGGTTCCACCATATTCTGTCTCTGACAAACTCACTTCCTACATGGCATGCAGTGAGGTGTGTTTTTGTACAGAGGAGTATTTATTCATGTTAAATCGCCATGCACAGCCTGAAACGGTACAGCCCACACACAAGTTTTCCACCTCAGTAAGAAACTAGGCCTAATGAGTCAATCAATAAGATTGCTAATCTTATACCTGCTCTTCCTTCAAGGAAATTTGAGCAGAATCCTGCTTTCCTTCAACCTGACCCATCTGACTGAATTGCCTCTGTACTGTGTGCCTAGAGAACATAATAAGAGTGGAGAAAGAAAATATCCAATCTGGGGAGATAGCAGCCATCGATAGCCTTTTCCTCCATGAATTTGCCTAATCCTCTTTCAAAGACATTGAAGTTCTTGGCCACCAATGCCTCTTGAGAGAGCAAATTCCATAGTTTCAGAACACACTCTATTTTATAAAGTGGCGTTGCTATCTTCCTTGACCCTTGGCCATGCTGGCTGAACCTAATGGGGTGTCCTGCAACTTCTGGAGGGCCAGAAATCCCTCACCCCAGCTTTACATAATGATATGAATGTGAAGGGACGCAGGTGGCGCTGTGGTCTAAACCACAGATCCTAGGGCTTGCCAATCAGAAGGTAGGCAGTTCAAATCCCCGTGATGGGGTAAGCTCCTGTTGTTCGGTCCCAGCTCCTGCCAACCTAGCAGTTCGAAAGCATGTCAAAGTGCAAGTAGATAAATAGGTACCGCTCCGGCAGGAAGGTAAACGGCGTTTCCGTGCGCTGCTCTGGTTCGCCAGAAGCGGCTTAGTCATGCTGGCCACATGACCCGGAAGCTGTCTGCGGACAAACGCCGGCTCCCTCGGCCTATAGAGTGAGATGAGCGCTGCAACCCCAGAGTCGTCCGTGACTGGACCTAATGGTCAGGGGTACCTTTACCTTTACCTTATGAATGTGAAGTAGCCTGAGGTTGATGTGAGCTTCAGGAGACTAGTGGTTATCCAAGGATAGCTGATCACGTAAACATCGTATGAGGTTCTACCACTCTGTTGTCTCCTGCCAAAGAAAGAGGAGATTTATTTAGGAAAAACTTTTGCCCATTAACGATAGCATGCATAACAAATAAGCTACTGGAAACAAAACAAAAAAATGACACTGAGATATTGAGATAGAGATTATTAGAAGCCGTTAATTCATGATGAATATTCATCTGGAATTGTGTGAACTTTCTTTGGTTTGCACCCATAAATGCATTGCTTATACTTTTATATACTGTTGGTTTTTTAACAGATAAAGTTATTTTAGCTTTCAGGTAATAAACGTAATCCATGGGTGCAAATATAAACAGAGGTCAGGTGTTATTCTTGTTGCATTAAGCTAAAATATTGTGTTAGAAGGGTTCCAGTTATAGTTTTTATCTCAGGAGTGTAGCTCATGCAAGGGCTTTCTGTCTAGGAAAATGTGTGATACCTACATGCAGACTGTAGCATACAAGAGTTGTGCAGCCCTTTTTTTAACTGCCTTGGGAAGCCACGATTGCCTACGACTCCCCAGAGTTTGTGTCACTTGCACACAAAATGTTTACACATTATTTTAATAGGGGAAAGTGGTTGACACATGAAGTAGCCCTTAGTTTTCAGGTGTAAAAAGCCACTGAATTGCTTTAATTGCGGTACAGTAAGCTCACGCACATTTAACTTGTGCTCATTCAGCTTTACACACTTGGCAAAAAAATAAAAAAAAAAATTGAATGGGAGGCAGAAAGGGAAGCGGGTTCCCGGAAGAAAAGACTTTGGCAATCCCACTCGCTGTTGCACCCAATGTGTTTTGACCATACACAATTTTGGTGTGATCCCTGGAACGTAACCCCTGCGTAGGTTGAGGACTTCCTATGCTTGAAAGACACATCATGTACATTCTGGAAGAATAGCTATCTTAGGCCCAGTTCCTACATTTCCTGGGCCAATGATTCCCTTCACAAGGAGGAATAAGTGTATGTTCTCCCTCTGACATACACCTAATGTCAAATGTCAAGTCTAAGTTGTGAAAACTGTGTGCGTGTATGCCTGATCTTTTTTTGGGGGGTGGGGAGACATAATCTGAATTGGGCCTCCATATGGACCATCAACATCCATGAATTATATTACTTGCATTTTAGAGGCATACCTAGGCACCCTTGGCATGGAGTTGTATCAGCACATGGACCTGTTCCTTGTGCCCTTGGCAGTTGCTGGCTCTCTCTTGTCTTCCTTCGTGATTCTTGAGTGCTACTGTGCTTCTTGTGCCCTTGGCAGGGGCCACCCTAAACAACCCCTAGATGCGCCTCTGGTGTTGCTAAGCCAACCTGCTGCCAGTCAGTATAAGGCCACTTTCTAAGTTCCCAAAACATTTGTTGTGGCACGGTCTAAAACCTTACTTCATCAAATGGTGATGATTAATTTGATTACTTAACCACCGTTCACCGTAACGTCCTAGGGTGGGTTGTGTCAGCATCGCCCTTGAGCCAGTGCCACCAACTGGACTCATCCACTTCAGCCCCGACTGGGCTAGGCGAGCTGGGTAGCACTTCCAGAGACCACCTTCTACACAGGAACAGGTCAAAGTGCTGTGGACTGACAGCTTAGAGTTGTGAGCACCGGATTCACTCCAACAACAAGACAGTCATCGCACAGCAGAGTATAGCAGAGTATAGACGACTCAGAGAGCAGCTCTGTAGAATATCTTCTTTATTCTATCTACAACTATAATACACAACTATATACAGAGCTAAATGAGGTCTAAACAAAAAATGCTGAACTGCACTGAGTGTCTGCAGCTGCTCTTAGCAGCAATCTTATCTATACACACGATCTCTCTCTAACACTCAGTCTCTCTCTCTCTCTCTCTCTTTGATGTGAGGCTGGAGCGAAATAAGTAGAGAGCAGAAACCGCCCCTCCTTTCTAGAGAATCAGCAGAGAACATCAGCAGATTCTTGGATATGGGAGGGGTGAAATCTCCTCAGGTTGCAGTGATTTTAACAATACAATATTTAAAAACAGTTTAAAACATCACAGTCACACAGCTAGGGTGCGTCCTAAAAAATAAATATATCTCAGGTAAATATAGTTTTTCTGTTCCTTCCCCCCCACTGTCTATTATTGTTTTGAGTTGAGCTTCTCAGGACATGCTGACACACTGTTTAATGTGTAATTTTAACTGATAAATGTTTTTGCTTTCAGATAACCACCCTCATTAACCATAAGGATAAGCCAAAGAAGTCAGACAAGACTTTGAGAGCGGTCCAGCAAGTGGGCCAAGCCGTAAAACTGGCTGTTGGGAGATTTGTCATGGTAGGCGAAGCTATAGCCAATGAAAACCAAGAGTTGAAAGAGGAAATGAAGGTTGCCTGCACTGAAGCAAAGCAAGCAGGTAAGTGGGTATTTTTAGAGCATTAGAGGCTTGCCATCATCTCTGCTCTGGGAACCCCAGAAAATGCTTCTTTCTTCCAACTACTAAAGATAGCTTGAGAGGTGGTGATTAAAGCCATTGGGTGTTGATTTGGCCTGCGAGGAAGAGTTGCAATTTAAATCTTTTTAGTATTTGGAGCAGCGCTCATATCTCCCTACTGGGATTTCTTCTAGCTAGGATGTCTACTTTTTTGCTGAAATTGTACTAACTCCTTCTGTTGATTACTGGCATATATATATATATATATATATATATATATATATATATATATATATGGGTAAAGTGGAAAAGGGGGGAAACCACCAAAGAGGAATTCAAACAAACAGCCAGCACGTGTAGACACAAAGTCAGAAAAGCTAAAGCACAGAATGAACTCAGGCTTGCTAGAGAGGTTAAAAGCAACAAAAAAGGCTTTTATGGGTTAGGGTTAGGGTTAGGGTTAGGGTTAGGGTATGCTTTTATGGGTATGTTCGTAGCAAAAGGAAGAACAAAGAAACAGTGGGGTCACTCAGAGGAGAAGATGGTGAAATGCAAACAGGGGACACAGAAAGGGCTGAACTCCTCAATGCCTTCTTTGCCTCAGTCTTCTCCGATAAAGAAAACAATGCCCGACCTGAAGAATTTGGAGCAAATGATTCAGCAGAGGAAACACAGCCCAGAATAACTAAGGAGATAGTACAAGAATACTTGGCTAGTTTAGATGTATTCAAGTCTCCAGGGCCAGATGAACTGCATCCAAGAGTATTAAAAGAACTGGCAGATGTGATCTCAGAACCACTGGCAGTCGTCTTTGAGAATTCCTGGAGAACAGGCGTAGTCCCGGCAGACTGGAGGAGGGCAAATGTTGTCCCTATTTTCAAAAAGGGGGAAAGAGAGGATCCAAATAATTACCGCCCAGTCAGTCTGATATCAATACCAGGGAAGATTCTGGAGCAGATCATTAAGCAAACAGTCTGTGAGCACCTAGAAAGGAATGCTGTGATCACCAATAGTCAGCATGGATTTCTGAAAAACAAGTCATGTCAGACTAACCTGATCTCGTTTTTTGACAGAATTACAAGCCTGGTAGATGAAGGGAACGCAGTGGATGTAGCCTACCTTGATTTCAGCAAGGCATTTGACAAAGTGCCCCATGATATTCTTGTAAAGAAGATGGTAAAATGTGGTCTTGACTATGCTACCACTCAGTGGATTTGTAACTGGCTGACTGACCGAACCCAAAGGGTGCTCATCAATGGTTCCTCTTCATCCTGGAGAAGAGTGACTAGTGGGGTGCCACAGGGTTCTGTCTTGGGCCCGGTCTTATTCAACATCTTTATCAACGACTTGGATGATGGACTCAAGGGCATCCTGATCAAATTTGCAGATGACACCAAACTGGGAGGGGTGGCTAACACCCCAGAGGACAGGATCACACTTCAAAACAACCTTGACAGATTAGAGAACTGGGCAAAAACAAACAAGATGAATTTTAACAGGGAGAAATGTAAAGTATGGCACTTGGGCAAAAAAAATGAGAGGCACAAATACAAGATGGGTGACACCTGGCTTGAGAGCAGTACATGTGAAAAGGATCTAGGAGTCTTGGTTGACCACAAACTTGACATGAGTCAACAGTGTGACGCGGCAGCTAAAAAAGCCAATGCAATTCTGGGCTGCATCAATAGGAGTATAGCATCTAGATCAAGGGAAGTAATAGTGCCACTGTATTCTGCTCTGGTCAGACCTCACCTGGAGTACTGTGTCCAGTTCTGGGCACCACAGTTCAAGAAGGACACTGACAAACTGGAAGGTGTCCAGAGGAGGGCAACCAAAATGGTCAAAGGCCTGGAAACGATGCCTTATGAGGAACGGCTAAGGGAGCTGGGCATGTTTAGCCTGGGGAAGAGGAGGTTAAGGGGTGATATGATAGCCATGTTCAAATATATAAAAGGATGTCACATAGAGGAGGGAGAAAGGTTGTTTTCTGCTGCTCCAGAGAAGCGGACACGGAGCAATGGATCCAAACTACAAGAAAGAAGATTCCACCTAAACATTAGGAAGAACTTCCTGACAGTAAGAGCTGTTCGACAGTGGAATTTGCTGCCAAGGAGTGTGGTGGAGTCTCCTTCTTTGGAGGTCTTTAAGCAGAGGCTTGACAACCATATGTCAGGAGTGCTCTGATGGTATTTCCTGCATGGCAGGGGGTTGGACTCGATGGCCCTTGTGGTCTCTTCCAACTCTATGATTCTATGAAGCATTAACCTGGAGAAATTGTGGAATGACCCAGCTCCTCAGGAATAATCCTTACGTGATTATGTAAAATAGAGACACTGGTAATGATTGCATTGGCTCATTGGAGAATCCTCTGCGGCTTCTGGAAGGAAGTCCCAGGTGTCTAGGCACCTAAATTGGGGGTGACTACATTTTGTACTCTCTAAATGATGATGTAAAAAGATGGCCAGTCAGAGAGTGAAGCACTAGAGAATAAAAAAGTTTGCCAACAGCCCCCTCCCACCCAAAAAAAATCTTGCCCCAGCGGCGTGGCTATAAAATGATCATTTGAGACCTCTGCTCACAAAACAGCCTTGCAATAAACACCCCTTCTGATGATTAAAAAGATAGAAATTGAACATTTGGTGATATTATTACTATTATTATTACTATTATTATATTGAATTTGTTAGTCACTTAATCTTGCCCAGGGCAACCCAAAGCGACATACAACCAAACAAATAAGCAGACAAAAAACAAAGCTCCACATAAATCAATTAAAACCGAGAGGAAAAAGAAATACATTTAAAACATCCTGCCCACTTCTAAAAGCCCACAGATAGTTACAAGGTCAAGGCCTGGTTATAGAGGAAAGCTTTTGCCTGGCATGCTTCCAGGACCTGAGAAAATAATGGAGGAAACCCTAGTTTTATACTTTAAAACAATAGAAAAAGAAGGAGGCGTTATTGAGCCTCACTTCATCAATAATGAAAACAGAACGGCACCTTATTCTTCCAAAAAGCCCAGGGATTTTCAAACTGATGCAGAATGAAACTTTGCAAAAGAACTAGCTGCTCAGTTCCAGAGTTTTAAAATAGAATTGATGGAAACTGGGAAACAACTAGTTCAGCTTGTAAGAATTATTATTTATTTATTTATTATTTTTACAAACAGGCACTTGGTACTGAAGATATTGTAAAAGTGGTGTTAGAAGTAGAGTTGGTACCTGACAGTACTGTCAAAAAAATTGAAAAGAGAGAAGCAAGTAATAAAATACCAACTGTGGGAGGCAGAAAACCTAGTCTTCGTCATGATGAAAAATGAAAATGAATGATGGGTTGAATTAGAAAACAGAGAAATATCCGGTCTCCCAATATACATGCTTGCATTGTGGAAGCAAAAACTAAGAACACTTCCAGTGATTTAAGAGGATTCATCCATCCCCTAGTCTAAGTGTGGAGAACGAGAAAAGAAAAAAATGTCGCCGTTTGTTTCACCTTTTAAACCCCTTGCTTTTCACACAGATCCCCCGCCCCCAATCCAAACAGGCATTGTGAATATGTGCTTCTGGAAAACAAGGGGTTGTACAGTCTGTGAGACTATACTGCGGTATCTGAATAGGAATACAAAGACAGATTTCGGGGGGGGGGCTCTCTGTGACAGCTTAATTATCATCATTCGAGCATTAGAGTGATTTGGGAGTGGGCTGGGAATAATAGGGGATGAGGAGATTTGCATTTCCTTCGGCAGTTATTTGTCCCTAGACCTTTAGCGCTGTTGATTTAAGATAGCGTACACTCCTCAATACAGCCGTACCTTGCTTTTCGAACAGCCTAGTTCCTGAATGTTTTGGTTCCTGAATGATCAAAACGCAGAAGTGACTGTTCTAGTTTTCGAACGTTCTTTTGGAAGCCAAATGTCCGGCGGGCTTTCCACGACTTCCAATTGGCTGCAGGAGCTTCCTGCAGCCAATCAGAAGCCGCGCTTTGGAAGTAAAACACTTTGGAAGTTGAACGGACTTCCGGAATGGATTCCATTCGACTTCCAAGCTACGACTGTACTCAAAATCGCTCTGAATCTGTTTTAATTGCTGTACTTTGCTTAATTTATAGGTGAGACGATAGCACAGCTTACAGATGTAGCTACCATGGACCATCCAGAATCTGATGGCCAGATAACAATTTTCACGGACAAAACAGGAGTGGTAAAGGCTGCAAGACTGTTGCTTTCTTCAGTGACTAAAGTGTTGGTGTTGGCCGACAGAATAGTTATTAAGCAAATTATAACTTCTAGAAACAAGGTATTCAAGGTTTTCTGAATATGGGCACTTCATGCCTGCGTGACTGAACGAGTTGAGTGAGAATGAGGCTTTGTATAGGACTGATAGCATTCTTTAAAATGCAGTTGATTTCAATGGGAGCTAGTTAAATAAATTGGACCCAGATGTACAGACGGTGATCATTTTGCACAGGGGTTCCATTCCTCGTGTGTCAGCAAAGTGCACTTTATGCCTGTGTTTAACTCAGACTAGATTGTATCAATTATGTATTAGCTGTTTTTGAGCAATAATAACCCCCCCTTTAATATGTAACTGCTACACAGCAAACCACAGAATTGGATTTCTTGGTGCTACAATGGGAATAAATGAACATAAATGACCAGATAGGTTGGGAGTTGAGCTACATGTTGGAATCAAAAGGTGAGAGGAGACTTGCAATAGGAATAACTGACTTGAGTTGGGTGGCCAAATAACATAAGAAAAGAATTCTTGCGTTTAAAATGCAAAACTAAATGTTTCAGAGATATTTTTTTCTTTACCAGTGATATTATAGATATGTCATTGATATCTTTATTCAATATGTTTGGTAGGTCCTTGTGACAATGGAACAGCTAGAAAGAGTGAGTAGTTTTCAGGAATTTGTGCAAATATTCAGCCAGTTTGGAAATGAAATGGTGGAGTTTGCCCATCTAACTGGAGACCGACAAAACGTAAGTATTGCGAGAAAGCCTGTTGCCCTGTGCTTAAAAAAAAAAGTAAATAAATGAAGTGTATTTAAGCAAAGTACTGCGTTTCCCCCCTGCCTGCTTCCATAGGAGAGGAACAGTCATCTGTTCTGCCACATTAAAAACTCACACTTGCTATTTAGTGGCTGTATTTGAATATCCATTTCTCAGCATATGAGCTTTATGTACCTACACACAGCTGTTTCACTGCTCCCTTTATGCTGGAGGGACAACAAGCCAGGAAGCTGCATTCAACCATGGCTTCCTGTTAGGTTCAAGCTGCCAGCATGCCTGAAAGCCATTAACCATAGTTTGCTGGGCCAGATGTAATGAGAAGCTATAGTTGGCTGCAGCTTCCTGGCTTGCTTTCCCGCTTGCCTGAAGGGAGGAGCGACGCAGCAGTGTGCGGGTGCAGGTAGTTCATCCATACCTTAGCTTACTAAGCGAAGATTTCATCATCTGAACACGGCCATTGAGTGTAATAATAATAATTTATTATTTGTACCCCGCCCATCTGGCTGGGTTTCCCCAGCCACTCTGGGCGGCTTCCAACAAAGATTAAAAATACATTAAAATGTCACAGATTAAAAACTTCCCTGAACAGGGCTGCCATCAGATGTCTTCTAAATGTTAGGTAGTTGTTTATCTCTTTGACATCTGATGGGAGGGCGTTCCACAGGGCAGGCACCACTACCGAGAAGGCCCTCTGCCTGGTTCCCTGTAGCTTTACTTCTCGCAATGAGGGAACCGACAGAAGGCCCTCGGCGCTGGATAGAACGATGGGGGTGGAGACGCTCCTTCAAGTATACTGGGCCGAGGCCATTTAGGGCTTTAAAGGTCAACACCTACACTTTGAATTGTGCTCAGAAACGTACTGGGAGCCAATGTAGGTCTTTCAAGACCGGTGTTATGTGGTCTTGGTGGCCCCCCCAAGTCACCAGTCTAGCTGCCACAGTGTAGGCTACTTTACACAGATGGGCACCGTATTGGGTATCTTAAGGCATAAAGCTCTTTAGGAACATTGAGATTTCATTTGGCTGTCATTGGCTGAGAGCTAAATGCAGCCTTCACAACTTGTGCCCTCCATCTGGGGCTGATGGGAGTTGCAGTTCAAAATATTTGGTGGGCCCCATGTTGGTGAAGCCTGCTAAACGGAAATGTCAGGTTCATAGGCAGTATACCTCTGAATGGCAGGTAGCCAAGACAAACAGTTGGGGAAGGTAGTTTCCGCTTCCGTGTCCTGCATGCGTATATCCTAGAGGCATCTGGCTTGATATTTTTAGAAACAGGATATGGCCTGGATAGACCTTTCATATGATCTAGCAAGGGGGTTCATACATTCCTACAACCATTTTTGGCAAGGGATATCTGTGTATGAAGTGGACTTCTTTAGAATGAGACAAGCTGGCGAACGAGCCTTGAAATGGAACGAGAGGTGCGAATCGCCCAGGCTTCCTCAACCTTGGCCCTCCAGATGTTTTTGGCCCACAACTCCCATGATCCCTAGTTAGCAGGACCAGTGGTTAGGGATGATGGGAATTGTAGTCTCAAAACATCTGGAGGGCTGAGGTTCAGGAAGCCTGCTCTAGGCGACCTCAATAAGGAAATCAAACTATTTATGCTCCAATTACGGAGGGTGACTTTACATAATCAAAGACCCATGTGGGTTTGTTTCCATTATCTGGATTCCATATTTGTCTTTGATTGCTGGTAATAGATCCCACGTGGATTGCTAGTTCACAATAAACAGTGGAAGCCGCAACTTGGCAGGATTCCTATATCACAGTATCGGCCTAGCAGCAATTTCCTTCAACCTCACTGCCTCTTGAATCACCTAGTACTCTATATTCCCTACCCTCAAATCCCACAGCATATAGCTTCTCCGGAACCCAAGGTTTGTGGATTTTGTTCAGTCTCTTCTGTATGATTTCCCCCTTCTTGTGTCTTTTCCTTGCCCCATTTTCTGCAAGACACTTACTCCTTCCTTTGGGTCAAGGGTAGCCCATCTTGTTTTTGCCAACTGAGGCAAAACCATAAGGTTACCTCCACCCCACCCCCACAGCCTTGCTTAAACAGGGTCATGTGGCTGTGGTTGCTTCCGGAGAGATACCATGGAATGCAAAACAAGGCAGACAAATATGTGATGTTTTAAATATTTCCTGCGTGAAAGAACATTTATGATTCAACGGAGATTGCGCATTTCATGGTAGCTTGGAGATTTATATGGCAAAAGCACACATGCTCAAACTGATACAGCTTCAAAGACAAGACAGTTGAACTGCATCAGTCAATAAATCTTAAAACAGTGAAGACCCAGAAGTACAAAGGTGTCAGTAACATGTTTGCCTTATTACAGCACATTTTACATTTTGAGTCTTTTGGATTTTATTTATCAGTAGAGTCTATCGTATTATAAGAGGACGTTTCGAGTACAGTGGTACCTCGGGTTAAGTACTTAATTCGTTCCGGAGGTCTGTTCTTAACCTGAAACTGTTCTTAACCTGAAGCACCACTTTAGCTAATGGGGCCTCCTGCTGCTGCCGCGCCACCGGAGCACAACTTCTGTTCTCATCCTGAAGCAAAGTTCTTAACCCAAGGTACTATTTCTGGGTTAGCAGAGTGTGTAACCTGAAGCGTATGTAACCTGAAACATATGTAACCCAAGGTACCACTGTATTACCTTAATCTATCGAATGCTTTCAGGTGTCAGAGATATGGGATCTATCTTGAGTTAATTTACAGAGTTAAGCTCGGTTTAACAGCTATCCTCTCTCCACAGATAGCCTAGGAAACTAGTTCTGTGAGAGGGCTGGGGATCTCTAATACAGGATTAACACTTCATCATACTACAGTTCGCAGGGTGCTGGGCTGGAGAGCCACAACAGTTAATCTATACTAAAAACTATGTAGGTTGGTAGTGTAGATATATCTGAAGCCTGCAAACAGATAATAGAGTTCAGCCATAATGTTTAATTCCACCCGAATTTTACAGAAATCTGTCCAAATACCTCTTCATTAGATAAGGAAGTAGCTAAGCTCTTTGATTGGCTATCCACCAAGAGTGTTTTCATTTTCTTTCCTTAGGATCTGAAAGACGAAAAGAAAAAGGCCAAGATGGCAGCGGCAAGGGCTATTCTCGAGAAATGTACCATGATGCTTCTCACTGCTTCCAAGGTAACTCGTTTACTCATGTGACGTTAGCAGAGCAAAGACTTTGGGAGCCTCTTTGCTGCAGCAGTACACAGAGAAGAAACTGACTGAAGCAACACCAGCCAACTCATAGGGAGGCTAGAGGGCTTTCCAAAAGGCAGTGTTGACAAATGCAATGGCTGACTAATTGATAAGCAGCCTTGGCTATTTTGCTTGAGGGAAGGAGGCAGAGCATAGAGAGATTCTTCCCTGCAGCAGAAGCTGATTTAGGGCAGTGCCTCTGGTTCCCCTGTACCGGGAGCTGAGCCGGGGCAGGGGGCACAGGGTGCCACAAATCTTGAAGGTGTAGTTCACGCGCAGAATTGGAGGCGAGAGGCTGGAAGGTGCAGAATTTTGGCCTTGCACAGGGCGCTGCTGAAATTTGAAAGGCCAAAGTCTGCCCCTGCCTGCAGACTCCACAGAGACACCTGGATAACACCTTTTCAACCTTTATTTCCAAGACCTGTTTAAGACATCCTGACTGTGAATCAGCACGTGTAAACAAAGGAGCCGTGTTCCACAGGATGAGACTAGCTTTGGAGCAGGTAATAGAGATTGTAACAGATTCTCGACCCAGTGGAGAGAATGAACCGGGCCCAGTGAGCATCTATAATGGCATCAAGGAATTCAAGGTAAGGACAAAATAGTGAGGGGTTTTTTTTGTTTTTGTTTTGAGAGTGTGGCTTAAATCCCTAGGTGGAGACACCTTCTGTATACTTGGATTGAAGGGCGATAGACGTTTCCTTTCCTCCCAGGGAAAACAGGAGGCACTCTTTCATGGAACCACTATGGTACTAAGGGCCCTTTATATATTAAGGAACTCTGCATGTAGAACTAAAATGAATGCTGTTCAATTTCAAATACCAGATAACTGGCAGTAGGTGCCAGAGTTTTGTCTGCCTTTCGTGCAACAAAATTCAAAAAAATTAACCCAAGAACACTGGTGAGTATTTAAGGTCCCCAACCCTAATCTGCGGGTTGCCATCTGATTGGATTTTATTCTGATTCTGATCTGATTTTAGGATGTATTTTAATTGATTGCCTGATTTTATGTTAATGTGTTATATATTTGACGTTAGCTGCTCTGAGCCTGGTTTTGGGCGGGGTATAAATAAAAATAAAAATAATTACTACTACTACTAGGCTCAGAGCAGCTATATTGGCTGCTAGGTTGGCTGATGGGAGCTGGAGTCCAAGAATATCCATCGTTTCTAACCACTGGCCATGGCTGATGGGAGCTGGAGTCCAAGTTTCTGCTGTGAAGGTGTTATAAGTTAATATAAAGACAAATCCAATTTGAGAGGCTTCTGTATAGGGGGATTGAGAGAGAGCATCATGCTATGCTCCTTTAAAATATGACATTGTTGATGCTACCCCACATAGTCACTGTATGGAGTAGGTGTTGCTGTGGTTTTGCCAATTTCCACCATTCAACCCATTTCCCCCCTTTTTTGGGGGTGGATGGATAGCCATTGCTACTTGTGGAGTGGCACATGGTTCATATGGCAGTGTTATGCACAGCTATTAATGTTGAATGTTGCATGTGTTCTATTAGTGTTGCATTTGGAGTCCAGATATTCTTGGACTCCAGCTCCCATCAGCCATGGCCAGTGGTTAGAAACGATGGAAGTTGTAGCTCAACAACATCTGGATGGCCACAGGTCCATCCCCGTCCCCCCGTTCTTATTATCCCACTAAACTCTTTCCACCCTTTGAAATTCATATCCCCAAGGGGATTGGATGAAATATAGCCATGCATTTCTCATGTGTCACTTGTATTTCTTTTGTATATCATCTTAGAAAAGTGTACAGTGGTGCCTCGCAAGACGAAATTAATCCGTTCCGCGAGTCTCTTCGTCTTGCGGTTTTTTCGTCTTGCGAAGCACGGCTATTAGCGGCTTAGCGGCTATTTACGGCTTAGCGGCTTTAAGAAAAAGGAAACAAACTCGCAAGAACTCGCAAGACGTTTCCTCTTGCGAAGCAAGCCCGTAGGGAAATTCGTCTTGCGGAACGACTCAAAAAACGGAAAACTCTTTCGTCTTGCGTGTTTTTCGTCTTGCGAGGCATTCGTCTTGCGAGGTACCACTGTATTTTCATCCTGCTGCACTGATTAGGGTTGAAGTAAATGAGTCGTATATATAATTATTATTATTTGCATTTTATCATTCCCCCCTTTCCCCCCCAAAAAGTAATCCAAGGCAACTTACAAAGTAGTACAAAGATGAAAAGCAGTACCCATAAAAGATTGTGGGGGCACAACGCAACATCCTGATGCCATGCGCATGATATTGCGAGGTGCCGGGGCGGAGACATTGGGGGGGGGGAGCAAAGTTCCTCAGTCCCTAGGAGTTAGTGCAGTACAAAGCTACAACTGAATAAAAACCTAAAAACCCATTAATACATATAAATGGCATCCTGCCCAGTAAAGGAAGGTTGATCCAGGTTGGTTCATGTACATGTACCGTATTTTTCGCTCCATAAGACGCACTTTTTTCTTCTTAAAATCCAAAGGGAAATGTCTGTGCGTCTTATGGAGCGAATGTGTGGTCCCTGGGGCGGCGGGGGGGGGAACCCGGGCTTCCCCCGCCAGCCCCGCCAAGCTCTGGGAGCAGCGGGAAGGCTGCTCCCCGACCTGCTCTTTGGGGCAGGTGGTGGGGGAAAGCCCGGCTTCCCCCGCCAGCCCCACAAGCTTCTGAACTGCTCTGGGGTAGCCTGCGAAGCCTCCGCAGGGCAGCGGGGAGCCTTCATCCCGCTGCCTTGGGGAGGCTTCACACGGCTATCCCTGGCTTTTGTGGGAGGTGGGGGAAGGGACAGAGCGAGTCTCTCTCACTTCCCCCACCTCCCGCAAAAGCCCCTAAGAGCCGCATATTTTTTTTCTTGAATTCCCCCCCCCCCCCCAAAAAAAAAGTATGTGTGCCTTATGGTCAGGTGCGCCTTATGGAGCGAAAAATACGGTATGTCTAATTACACTGTGGGAGATATGCAAAGATCCTGGATGCCACCTATAGATTCTTTAACGAAAGATCCCAAACATTAGCTTAAGGCAGGGATGAAATATATAATTCTGGGCATTTAGAGCTTGCAAAGTGCGTTGCCCTCATTTTCATGGTAATTTCGTTTCCTTAAAACAACCTGTAAGCCCAGTCAATGTTTGCCCTCCCACCAGCAATATGGAAATAATAAGAAGCTTAGAGCAGGGGTGGGGAGCCATGGCCTCTCAGGATGTTGTTGGGGTTAACTCCCATGTCTCTGGCCATTGGCTAGGCTGAGTCATGCTAGTAAGAGTTGGAATCCCAAAGCCATGATGGACCAGTGGCTTCTTCCCCCAGCCCAAGGCAGCAGTAATTTTATATCTGAATTGCAGACTACAGTGGTACCTCGGGTTAAGTACTTAATTTGTTCTGGAGGTCCGTTCTTAACCTGAAACTGTTCTTAACCTGAAGCACCACTTTAGCTAATGGGGCCTCCTGCTGCCGCCGCACAATTTCTGCTCTCATCCTGAAGCAAAGTTCTTAACCCGAGGTCCTATTTCTGGGTTAGCGGAGTCTGTAACCTGAAGCGTATGTAACCTGAAGCGTATGTAACCTGAGGTACCACTGTACTTAATTCACAGCTCTTAACCATTATGGTACACTTGTTAGTCTTCTATGATTTTTTTGAGGTGTCTTCATGGTTCTCCCCGCCCTGTTTCACAGAATAAGGTGGAAGGATTGCGGGAGAATCTTTATCTTCTGTCAAAGGAAAATCTTCGGGCAATGCTACGTGTTGTCCTCGAGCACACAGAGGACTTTACTGATTCTGCTTATACGAGCCACGAGAACAGAGAGCGCATCTTGGAACTGTCCAAGCAAGCAAAGATGGAACTGGAGCAGCTGGTGTCAGCGTGGATGTATGCTGTAAGATTTTTTCTTTCCCCCCCTAGCATTGCTGATTCATTTACGTTTGCTTCAAAAGAAATACACTTCAAGGGCAATTTGCAGAGAACAACTTATCTGATAACCCTAATAACATCCCATTACAATATTGCAAACATCATAAGTTAATTATAATCTTTGCCGTTGGTTTTTTAAAAGGTCGTTTTGTTTAGTTGTGTTTTGCAGTCGTTTACAAAACCATAACTGAAACCAGATATAAACACACACTAGTAATTGGAGATGCACACATACACACACACAACACACACCTCTCACTGTTGGCTAATATAGAAAAACACACTTGTATTGGACATATTTATTTGTCCTCTGGAGTCTGATTAACCTTTCCATTAACATTGGCTTGGTAGCCCCAACATATGGTTTGGGAGCGCCAGATGTTGCAGCATGGCAATGCTAAATAGGTGTGAATCTGGCCCCTTGGATGGAGGCTGGATTAAGATGGTTGCGGGCTTTGGTGCAGTTCCCAAAATAGGGCCACTTTCCCCTAAAAGTAAACATAGAATAATGTACCGCAAAATAAGACTCATGGTATCTTGAAGACAAACAAATTTTTATCTTCAGGTTTATGGTACAAACTTTCATGAACTAAAAATAAATACTGTGAGTATGTACAGTTTTGCATTTAAATTCACATAACTCATTGATTTGCTCACTTGGGTCAATATCCAACTCTCGGCCTAACCTGCTTCACCTGTTGTGAAGACACAACAAAAGGTGTAAAATGGCGGCACAATGGGTGCTTGTGTCATAGGCAACAAATTTTGGTTCCTTTAACCAGAGTGATGCATATTTGTACTATAAAGGACCATTATTTTTCTGACCGCCCACCACCACCCCCAGTCTTAATCTGGCCTGCTGGTTGGTTGCTTTAGATCTGTAAGTCCAACTTGTAAAATCGTGTTTGAATTGAGCTTACCCCTAGGTTAGTTTGCACAGGGGGTTGATTCCTCATTGGACTGGGAGCGGGGACTGTGGAACGTAGAGCGATCTTTCATTTTATAAATGTTTTTGTTTACTTTTTACTATTTTACCAATGGACTGTGGGCCACACCTCCAGTAAGTAGACATGGTCTGTTTCTTCCCCAATCTGTCATTTACAGAAACCCTGCAGGGTAGGTTTGGATAAGAGAGCAAGTAGCCCAAGGTCACTGATGCACATAATGTCATAGGTTTCCAGGACGCTTACCTTTTATGCTGGCGTTGTGGTCTAAACCACTGAGCCTCTTGGGCTTGCCGATCGAAAGGTCGGCGGTTCAAATCCCCATGACAGGGTGAGCTCCCGTTGCTGTCCCAGTTCCTGTCAACCTAGTAGTTCAGAAGAACGCCAGTGCAAGTAGAAAAATTGGTACTGCTATGACAGGAAGGTAAACTGTGTTTCCGTGTGCTCTGGTTTCCGTCACAGTGTCCCGTTGTGCTAGAAGCGCTTTAGCCATGCTGGCCACATGACCCAGAAAGCTGTCTGTGAACAAACGCCGGCTCCCTCTTCCTGAAAGGGAGATGAGCGTCGCAACCCCATAGTCACCTTTGACTGGACTTAACCATCCAGGGTTTTACTTTTAAAAAAAAAAAACACAACAAGCAAGTCACATGGTCAGGACTGGCTAACAAATTCTTGTCTAACAGAAGCAAAGTGGATTGCTCTATATCTTTAATTCTGTGACAGAGAAGCATGCCGGAAAAAGCAGAACATATATAGTCAAACCCTAGTATCATGGAATTGTAGAGTTAGAAGAGATCCAGAGGGTTTAGGGAAGTTTATAATATTTAATGCTGTATTGTTTTTAACACTCGATTGGAAGCCGCCCAGAGTGGCTGGGGAAACTCAGCCAGATGGGCGGGGTATAAATAATAAATAATAATAATTATTATTATTATTATTATTATTATTATTCAGGAATCCCTGTCCCTGCTTACTCCAAAGAAAAGTCTTACTTTGTTCAGGGAGCTTAACTTCCAAATCAGTATGCATAGGGCTGCACCTTTTACTTGCAAACCCATGTTTGAATTATGATTATGACGATGAATTGTTTAAACGACCGAATTGCCTAAAAACCCATCCTGCGGGATTGGGAATTGTTTCTCTCCAGCAAAGTCAGAGGAAAAAGGATGTCACGGAAGACCTGGAAGTAGCGATATTAAAAATGTGTCAGTGTATGACCGAGCTTCAGAGAGAAGTAAGTTCAATTCAGTACAATCTGCAGTAAATTTCGGGAACTTCTTGGGCTTTGATATGTGTAACTTTCTGAAAAACAAATCCTTGGCTCAGCAGATGTATAATCATGTGATGGTAGTTCCAACTAATTGAATCTACCACTTGAGCCTTTTTTTATATTGCAATATATAGGCAGGTAGCCATGTTGGTCTGCCGTAGTCGAAACAAAATTAAAAAATTCCTTCCAGTAGCACCTTAGAGACCAACTAAGTTTGCTATTGGTGTGAGCTTTCATGTGCATGCACACGAAGAAGTATCTGAAGAAGTGTTGCATGCACACGAAAGCTCATACCAATAACAAACTTACCGTATTTTTCGTTCTATAGGACGTACCTTGTTTTAGAGGGGGAGAACAAGAAAAAAAATTCTCCCCCTCTCTGCTCAGCACACCTTCAGCGAAGCGGCAGGAGAAACAGAGCCCCTTCCATTTCTCCTCCCGCTTGGCTGAAGGGGCACTGCGCAGCTCTCCCTCTTTGCTGAAGCTAGGAGAGTCTGCTCCGCAGGCTTCAGGCGGCTGTCCCTGAAGCCTGGAGAGCTAGAGGGGTCGGTGCGCTTCTGAGGCTTTATGTTGCTATCGCTGAAGCCAAGGAGCCTGCATTCGTACCATAGGACGCACACACATTTCCCCTTGATTTTTGGAGGGGGAAAAGTGCGTCCTATAGAGCGAAAAATACGGTAGTTGGTCTCTGTGCTACTGGAAGGATTTTTTTTAGTTTATATTGTAAGGTTATCTTGAAGTAATTACCTGCATAGAAGCCTGCTAGCATGACCTGAATACAAGAACACACATTGCTAAGTAATATTTTAGAATTCGGCCTGGCATGGCTCGGGTTCATTCTTCTTATGTAATCTATTGCCCAGTCAGTGCTCTGGTAGCACCTTGAGCTGTGGCATTATTTAATCTAAGTGCCGGTCAGCGTGTTTCTGGGAGCCCCAGGTAAGCTGCTCTGAGCCCACTTTAGGTAGCACAGCTAGACATATGTATGGAAAAATAAGACACATCAGTTTACAGTTAAACACAACTACCAGTAATGGAGGGAAGGTGGGGTTGGAGATGCTTAACTGACCTGGGAGGTGAGTTGCTGCTGCTGACTGGGAGGGATGGTTCGGTGGGGAAGGCAGCTCAGCGCAAGTCCTCTGGTGGAGCCAATCAATTGTTCCTGTTGTTGTGCAGGCACAACAATGTCCCCAATGCGCTGCTGCCTCACCCCTCAGCTTCTGGGTAGCCAGCAACAACTCCGGGAGGTCGGGCAAACATCTCCGCCCCACCACACTCTGTGAGACTGATCGTAATTCTTCAATTCTTTTTTTGTGATGAGGAATTGGAAAAAGAATGTTGCATAATGATGAAAGTTTTGTACATCTCGCCCAGTTTTAATTTGCTCTGAATTGTCCACCGCAGGCAATCTGGTGTTGTAACCTACTGGTTTTTGTCTGTCTTTCTTTCTTTCTTTCTTTCTTTCTTTCTTTCTTTCTTTCTTTCTTTCTTTCTCCCCCCCCCCCCCCAAAAAAAATATATATATATCAAAGCTTCACAGTGCAGCAACATCTGTCGCAGCAGACGTGATAAAATACCATTCTGACCACCTTGTTTTGAAAGCTCTGAAGATCTGCGGGACAGAAGGAAACATAGAGGCAGTTGCAGAACACAGCTGTAAGCTCTCTGAACAGAAAGAACAGTTGATTGAAGTAAGTTCGCGTCGTTTTCATGAACATTTTCAAAAATGCTTTAATATTTAAAGCGGTCTTGAGTTTTTGTTGGTTTGGGGCACACCTGTGAAATTTGTGCAGGTTCCGACTCCACACACATGCCCATGCCCCCACACCCCAGGGTTGGGGCATCAGTTGACTAGGCTGTTAGGCCTTGCAGTACCACGGTTCTCAAGTTTGCCTGTTCTGTGCTTTGCCTGGACTCAGGGATGGGGGAGCACATTAACATTAGGTCCAGTCATGGCCGACTCTGGGGTTGCGGCGCTCATCTCGCTTTATTGGCCGAGGGAGCCGGCGTACAGCTTCCAGGTCATGTGGCCAGCATCACTAAGCCGCTTCTGGCGAACCAGAGCAGTGCACGGAAACGCCATTTACCTTCCTGCCGGAGTGGTACCTATTTATCTACTTGCACTTTGACGTGCTTTCAAAGTGCAAGTAGATAAATAGGTACCACTCTGGCGGGAAGGTAAACAGCGTTTCCGTGCAATGCTCCGGTTTCCATAACGGTGTTCCGTTGCACCAGAAGCAGTTTAGTCCTGCTGGCCACATGACCCGGAAAGCTGTCTGTGGACAAACGCCAGCTCCCTCCTCCTGAAAGCGAGATGAGCGCCGCAACCCCATAGTTGCCTTTGACTGGACTTAACTGTATATATGCTGCCCCTCTGCCTTGTTCTTCAAAGTGCTGCTGTAGTGAAACTAGTTTCTGACCTCGGTGTATTATGGCTCTGGAATCAACACTGTGCAAAATGACTGTGGGACCATTCCAGCCAAGCTTCCAGTGCTATTGATTTCGGCGGGAGCATCATAGAATTGTAAAGTTGGAAGGGTCATCTAGAACAACCTGCTGCAATGCAGGAATGCTAAGCGTGTTCAGGGGCTAAGCTGGAATTGCATGCTGGATCTCTGTCAAATGTCTAAGGAGCAGGAGAAGGAGGGAGAGAATTGGAGGAGACAGATAAGATTAGCCCTTTGCCTGGCTACCCAGCTGCACATTTGCACCAGCTGAGGCAAAGTGAAAGGTCTAGGGGACCTGAGTTCAGGAGACAAGCAATGGAGGGGCGGGGAAGTCAATCATTGCTCCTTTCCCCTTAGCTTTTTAGCCGTTCAACAGAGATCCAGGTTTCCATCAGCCGTTTCTGAGTTCTAAAAGCTTTCATTTGGCACCAATGTAATTTTTACGTTGTCTTTCCATAACAATCCCATAATTGGTAGGTGGGTTTTCCTGCTTCCTTTCCTAGATATGTCATTTATTGAGGCATGTCTCCGGAACAGAGCCGCTGGAAATTACTTGTCTACATGCAGAAGACACTTTTCACGTGACGGGGCCTCAGGTAGGTGTGATTTTTACCTTGCGGTGTTGAAGGAGATGCTTTCAAGGCAGACGTGTGCTTGCGGTATCTCATTTTGGGTGATGACCACTAGCAACAGCTTAGCCTCTATCACTGCTACAGATTTTTTTTCCCCTGTATCAGATTGACGAATTCTGATGTTACCTTTTAATCAGTCCACCTGCTCATCAGTCATTACACATTCAAGCTGATTTCCTTCATCTAGCAGATCAAATTAAATGGATTTATACAGTGGTACCTCTGGTTATGTACTTAATTCGTTCCGGAGGTCAGTTCTTAACCTGAAACTGTTCTTAACCTGAAGCACCACTTTAGCTAATGGGGCCTCCTGC
Source organism: Podarcis pityusensis (assembly GCF_964106645.2). Taxonomy (NCBI): domain Eukaryota; kingdom Metazoa; phylum Chordata; class Lepidosauria; order Squamata; family Lacertidae; genus Podarcis; species Podarcis pityusensis. The sequence goes on from NC_138031.1 coordinate 80,629,391, forward strand.
TGCCGCCGCACGATTTCTGCTCTCATCCTGAAGCAAAGTTCTTAACCTGAGGTAATATTTCTGGGTTAGCGGAGTCTGTAACCTGAAGCGTATGTAACCTGAAGCGTATGTAACCCGAGGTACCACTGTATTAATGTGCAGCAGTATTACTCCCAGTCTACATAGACTTTACAAAAGGAGACCAATTTAATATCTCTTCTTCTATTTCACTATCTCTTAGTTCCTTTCGTATATTATGCCATATTTTTAAGCGGCATCCTTTGTGAAGGAGGCTAGCAGTGAGCACCTTTGCAGCTGTGAACAGATTCCGTTCCAGCTCTAGGCACTCTGAACTAGTGATGTTAAATTCTCAAGAATAATCCTTTGAAGAATATTTTCAGTTAATGAGAATATTAGAGAATTTTCATTTAAAATAGGAGAATATTCATTTTAATGCATTTTAATGCATTGAAAATGATATAATTTTAATGCACTTTAAACCATTCTAAGGTGATGGCACCAGTAATTGTCATGTTAAGGTTTGGTATAAGGAAACTCAGTAGTAATCATATTTTATTCTTCCATTAGAACATGTACGTGTTATAGGACAAGTCAAAAAATACAATTGGCATGTTAAGGTTTGATACAAGTAAATTCGGTAATAGGCTATCTTGTGCTTCTAATAGCTCTAACACTTAATAACTGTTTTGGTGACTAAAACACAGCTTGATGAACAAAACTATATGCATACATATAAAAAAGAAGCCAATAACATTAAGTATATTATCATTATATGATAATATATTTCAGTATGTCAATCTCTGGTAAATGGCACCGTGTACCATTGAACGGCACTACAAAAACCAGTTACTGGCACTAAATAAAAATATAGAAATGTCAACTGTTTAAATCAAGGCCACTTCACATGCTGTTACACATAATTGTATAGGCCTAGGTATTTTAAAAGTATAAAGCATTAAAGCTACTTTCTGTAAAAAAAATCGCTGTATGGCCAAGGGTATTGAATTGCTAAGAATAAGGTCACACCAAAATAGAAAAAAGGCTATTACATATAGTTGAAATACATACAAATTCAAATGTTTATCAAATTAAATGAATAGCATTTTTAAAACTAAAAAAATAAAAATGTTTTCTGTAGCTCACATTTCAGAACTGCCAGTGGTGAATGACACAATACCCAGTAATGTAACTGGATCAAAAAAAAAAATCATTATTCATTACTTAAACTGGCAGTATCACAGCTTGACTTACTGTCCACTAGAATTTTTAAACGTGGGTTGTAAAACTGGTTCTTACATTAGAATTTACAGTTTGTGGAGAATATTCTCACCTCACATCACTACTCTGAACACACGACATCCTTTGCAAAGCATTACACTTTCAGCACTGACCCAATCCCATTTTTATTAATCTAATTTGATTTTGCTGGGGTCAAGTACTGGTGGTATAATCCTTTGCAATGATTTTCTTCAGTGTTATAGTAATTTTGCGGTTAACACCCACAGGGAATTCTCTCCACAGAGAGGAGAAAGAATACATATCCAAGGCTAGTTCCTGATTCACAGACTGTAGTTTATTGTTAATATCTGTACTGGACCTTAGTGGAAGGCCAGAATTTAGACTTGCTCTGAATAAATGAGGCTACTTTACACCAATCAGACCATTGGCTCATGTATCCTGATACTTCTTTCTATCCAAAGCGTTGGCAAGTTGTCTTTGCTGCAAATCCTCTGTGCTAAATTCTATGTGAATTCCATATTAGATTTCATGAACATCTGAGTAGCAAAATTGCTTTGGGAGAAAAGGTAATGTTAGTGTTAGGATCATTTTTAGTAACCAGTGTTCCACAGGTGCAGTATAGTTTACGTGGAACAACATCTGGGCTCACATCTGCAATACTGCACATCTGTGATGTGATAAAGCGCTTCTTACAGACGTTCTACCAATTTTGGTGAACCTTTTTTGCCTTTAATATGAATGTATTATGTAAATTAATAATAATTTGTGAAATTGTCGTGATTAATTATATTAAGTGGTTTTTCTCAGTTCACTCAATTTAAGAAAGCTGTTTGTTCAGAACAGTTTTGCACAATGTGCTCCCAATGAATGCCCTTAGTGTTTGCAAAGCTTTGCCAGGCAAATGCTACAGCGGCCCTTTTTAAATACAAATGAGAGGCTGTTTATTCTTTGCCTCTGGGGGTGGATGCTGATTAGCAATTTCTGGTTACATGGCAAGATCTGCTTTGTTTCCTTCAGATAATTTCTGCTGCAGAAACCCTGACGTTGCATCCTTCCAGCAAGATTGCAAAAGAAAATCTGGATGTGTTCTGCGAAGCCTGGGAGTCACAGCTGACTGACATGTCCTTGCTCTTAAGAGAAATCAGTGATGTGTTTGAAGGAAGACGAGGTGAGAAAGCTGTTCTTAGATGCAGACAACCTACTGTCCTTAAATACAAGCTACCAACTTACAGCACACGCGTATTCTGAGTACTCTGGCTGTTACGCAAGATGGGTTTGAGGATCTAAGTTGAATCCTTTATAAGGTCAACAAAGGACAACTTGGGGTCACTTAACATTTTACGCAGCTCCATAGGTACCCTCGTATTTGCTACGTTGCAAATTGTAAAGTCTGCAGAGCAAATGCGCAGCTCCAAAAGCAGCAGATACATGACATGGAGGCCCAGTTGGCAGAGCTTCTTGGCGTATGTCCACTGAGTGTTTAGAAACACGTAATTTACTATTGCATTTATTAGCCCAGCAAACTTTGGAGTACCCATGATGCTGTGCTAGTGTGAAGTAGCTAAACAATAACTCTAGATAGTCACTCTGAATCAGTCTGGTTTCACCTTTTCAGGGAAATATTGGCTGTGCTAGCACGTAGCGCTAAACCATGGTTTAGTCTTATGAGGACGAGTTGCAGGGAGCCATGGTCTCAACATACTCCCTGCTCCATTTGTGTGGCTGGAAGGAGCAGCTTAAAAGCTTTTCATATCTGCTTTAGAGCTTTTTATGATGTCCGTACGTGGGGAGACTGCATTTAGTTTTAGCTATGGTGGTGATGATGATGATGATGATGATGATGATGGTATATAAATACATATGTTCATCTGACGATCACAGGGTGGTTCACAACATAAATATACAAAATGAGAACACAGAATATATAAAAACAGACCAATAACCCCTCTCCAAAGGCCTGGGTATAGAGAAACATTTTTGCCTGGCACTGAAAGATATGTAATGGTTCATGTGAGCAAGCCAGCTCCGAACCCATAGCTTATAAAGCTGACTTGCTTTCACTAAACATAGTTAACAAAATTTACGGTTTGGACAGAAGTGGAAACTTCTGGCCTCCTCCTTGCAGCTGCGCCAACAGGGAGTGGGTAGCAGACAAATCTTAGGCTCACTGCAGCTCATGCTCATAATTCTAGCCGTGGTTTGTTGTTCACGTGCAAACCAGGCTAGCGAGTATGATTTTGAGATTGAGCCTTTTGTAAATTCGGGGTTCCTTGAATCTTGACAAGGAGCGTTCCATAAGTCTGGTGTGATCATGCTCACAGTTAATGCTTTAAAAGAAGTGAGTTCGAGCTTCGCACCTCAAGGAACCCTATCTCTTTGGATTGGACAATTGAGGAGCCCTTGCTTGTCAGCCTTGGAGCTCCTGCACATTGCATAGGATTCTGGGGGAAGTTCCTGGGTGCATTTTCACTTCTTGGGCCTAGCAGTTGCTCCCTGTTAATTGGGGTTATATTGTATGATGTACCCTGCAGTTTCTCCCAAGGCTGCGCGTTGCAAGGAAGGCTTTTTAAAGTAGCTTGTCCAACACTGAGGAGCCCTGATAAACCTTTAAAAGAGCTCCCGGGTATTATAGTTTGAAAACCACTATTTTAGAGGGATAAATGTTATATAGTGAGAGTACTTTATAGGTTTTGCTCTTTATGGAGATGCAGCAATACACTTTCAAGCCTTAATTTCAGGAAATGCTTAGTAATACAAAACAATGGAAACATTTATATTTTTTTTGTGAGGGGGTTGTAAAGAGACGCCTTTCTTTCTGTCTGACCTAAACTGTCCAGTGTTCTTGCAAAAGAAACACCCTTTTATTTCTGTACTGTCTGCTCTCATACTTCTCGCTCCACAATGTAGTGAATGTAGCTATTTGATTTTTAAACTGCTATCCTTTCTGCTTGGATGGAATCTCTCTGATGACTCTACGCAACTTTTGGCCTATTTTCTGTGGTGGGTAAGTCACCTGGTATTTGTATGGCATGTAGAAAAGAAACTGTGAAAGAGCAAATCTCTCTCTTAATGTCTTGCCCGAGGCGTTGTTCGGTGTTAATTTATCAAGAGACTTCTCATTTCTAAGCATAATTTTAATTTTCTTCAGATAAGTTTAATTCCAGCTTTTCAGTTTTAGGGAGGGTTTCACCACCACCCCACTGAATTGTGCCACACTTCATTTTATAGAATTGTAGCATTTGATGTATTGATTCAGTTGTGCATTTTATGGAAAACTCAGGGCAAAGAAATTAGGTTCGATATTAGAGCAAAACCCGACATACAATGGTAGCTTTTACTGCAGAGTGCCAAAGGGGAAGTCTGTGTTTAGCCTTTTATCCTCCCCAGTTTCCTATTGCATTTCTGCTAGGAGAGCCAAGATCTACAAGTGTCCTAACCAGTGCTTTTTTTTCTGGGAGGAGGAATACGCCTAAACATTTTGTGAATCTTTGTAAGGTAAAGGTAAACGGACCCCTGACCATTAGGTCCAGTCGTGGCCGACTCTGGGGTTGCGGTGCTCATCTCACTTTATTGGCCGAGGGAGCCGGCGTACAGCTTGCGGGTCATGTGGCCAGCATGACTAAGCCACTTCTGGCGAACCAGAGCAGCACACAGAAACGCCGTTTACCTTCCTGCCTGAGCGGTACCTATGTATCTACTTGCACTTGATGTGCTTTTGAACTGCTAGGTTGGCAGGAGCAGGGACCGAGCAACGGGAGCTCACCCCGTCGCGGGGATTCGAACCGCCGACCTTCTGATCGGCAAGTCCTACGCTCTGTGGTTTTAACCCACAGCGCCACCCGCGTCCCTTTTGTGAATCTTTTTACTTTTGTCCATTTACTGTATTTATTTTTCCCAATTTGAACTACAAAATGGTGGTTTTCTTGAGTCAAAATGAGAGTACCCCTAAACATTTTTAAGAAGAAGGGAAAAAAGCACTGGTCCTGACTATCTTGGACTTGTATACCTGTGAAGGTATAGGAACTGTGAAGTGTGGCTGGAAGCAGAAGCCATATAGAAACAGAGTTCACAGCAATTGGATAATTGTAGCTCCTGCTTCAATACTGCATCAGCCTTCACCCATGTGACATATACAAGTAGTCTTCCTCCTAGGTTGCTGTAGGGCAGGATGCCTTAGCAGTTCTGTAGAAGAAGAATTTCAGCAAGCACAGCTTTTCTGCAGCACTACAGCTGCAGGAAGGGACGCGGGTGGCGCAGTGGGTTAAACCACAGAGCCTAGGACTTGCCGATCAGAAGGTCGGTGGTTCGAATCCCCGCGACGGGGTGAGCTCCTGTTGTTCAGTCCCTGCTCCTGCCAACCTAGCAGTTCGATAGCACGTCAAAGTGCAAGTAGATAAATAGGTACCACTGCAGCGGGAAGGTAAACGGCGTTTCTGTGCGCTGCTGTGGTTCGCCAGAAGCGGCTTAGTCATGCTGGCCACATGACCCGGAAGCTGTACGCCGGCTCCCTCGGCCTGTAAAGTGAGATGAGCGCTGCAACCCCAGAGTCGGTCACGACTGGACCTATTGGTCAGGGGTCCCTTTACCTTTTCCTTTACAGTTGCAGGACAAGCAGTTGCAGCCTGCCAAAATTATTCCCTTTGTGCAAAGAGCCCTTTTCCGAAGCTCCCAGTCAAGTTCTCTACAGCAGAGCTCTCTTGCATCCTTAGCATAATGATTGACCCTATCCAGGCAGGAGGACACTTTGATGCCCTGCTTGGAAGTTTGGTTTGAAAGAAGAACTGTGCATTACCCAATCTGGCTGGCTAGTGCTGCAAAACAGCCATTTGTCATTATGCATGCTTTGCTTGTTAACAATGGGAGCAGTTTCCCCCGATCCTTCTTAAATGGGTATCTATTCCTGTTTGTCCCATGGTGGGCCGTTGGATCAAATAGATATTTACAAAAGAAAAAGAAATGGCTTGAGGAATATGAGTGAGTGCTCTTCGGCTATGGCATAGTGAACAGGAGATTGCGTTCCTATTTCACCTGTTTTTTCTCATTTCTATTCCTGAAGTATATTTAAAAGAACCAGAAGCACATTCGAGACAAGCTTCTATTTTGTCCTTTTGCTGCCTTGGTTCCATCTGTTGGGATCTAACATTGTAGTTCTGAAACTGTTGGAAGTCACATCAAGAAGACTAATCATAGTCCGCAGAGGCATTGCTAGATACTTAACACCCCTGATGATCTCTGTCTTTTAGGTGGAAGAAACTATTTCCGACTCATAGAATCAGATTTCTGTTGGAATTATTGACTCTTCATCAAATCCAGAGTAGTGTTTCCCCATGTCGAACGCAATGGCTGCAATCCAGAGAGAGAATTGGTCATGTTGAGGTTCCACTGAAATCAGTGGGGAAAGTTAATATAGTCATATTTAAGTTCCATTAATTTCAGTCTGAATCTTAATGGACTGAGGCACAAAGTGTAAAGGACAAGATGTTGTGTCTCCTAACTCTGCAGTGAGCACACACAAGAAAAATGTGACCGGTCAAATCCTGCTTCCCATGACTATAGGGACTATTTCATACTTTATGTGTTTTCTGTGGGCAGAAACAGTAACAAGCACAATTTTTGCTTAAAATTTGAAGCCGGTCTAAGCATTTGATTTGTCCCAGCTGACTCAGATGCACATTGCCCTAGAACAGGCATGGCCAGACTCAGCCCTCCAGCTGTTTTGGGACTACAATTCCCATCATCCCTGACCACTGGTCCTGTTAGCTAGGGATGGTGGGAAACAGCTGGAGGGCCAAGTTTGGCCATGCCTGCCCTAGAAGAAGAGAATATCAGTTTTCTTTCTAAACCCAAAGCACACCTCTCCAGTTTAGGAGTGAGTAATGCCTAAATGCCCTTAAACTTTCCATATTGGTACAATGTTGTTGCACTTTAAATTATATTATATGAAATTGCCAATGGAATGTTTGCTATAATTTCATAGCAAACTTAGAAAATATTACATACTATGCAGTTATATTTTTGTGTGCATTTATGAAATGGCCTAAATTTTGTCCTCAAGGGGAATGGGGAAGAGGGGTAGAAATCTAAACCAATTTGCAACATTTAGACTTTTCCTACCAGAGCAAAGTGATTACTTGGCATTCAAGGAAAAATTCAATTCAAAACTTAAACCTGGGCGTGATTTATGCCCTTCCCCTCTGTATTTGCAGGGTAATATAGAGTCGTGTGTATGTGTCCCCATTTGGCAACATCCACAAGTTGTCACATGCTTAAAAGAAAATCCACACAACCAATTTATTGTGTAAATATTGAGGGAGGAAAATTAACCTACAGCACTTCCATCTCACAAATTCTACAGGGACCTGGTTCAGCCAATCACAGATTATTGTGAATGAGCTGCAAGAGACTTCGTCTTGCTCATTCCCACTGCCCACATAATTTCCGAGAGATGGAGAGAGAAAGCTTCTGTTCCCACTTTAGGACAAACCACAGTTCTTTGATATGTATGGGTTGTCAAAGCCAGTTAATGCATACAAACTGCTTTCTAATACCACAACTGGTCCTGGTTTGTTTTAACTAACTGCGGTTAGACCATAGCACACCCTTCTGAGTTTGAAAGTAACAGGGAACGGTGCTTTTCTCCAAAGTGAAAATGGAATCTCTCTCTCTCTCTCTCTGTCTCTCCTCTTCTTGCTCCTAGGAAAGGAGGGATTGTATCTGAGGCTCACACAGGCTTGGCCACAGTTGATCTTAAAAATGGTTTAGATCCGTGGTCCTCTAGATGATGTTGTAGTCCCACCAGCATGGCCAAAACTCAGTGATGGTTGGAGTTGTTGCTCAACAACATTGCTACCCAACCCTGATTTAGATGATGCTCTGAATTGAGCCTGTCGATTATATATCATGTGGCAGAATTAATAAGTACCACAGGGTAAGGACCTAAATTAGGCTTGCATAGCAAATTTGTCTTGAAAGAATGTAATGTAACACCCTTCCTCTCCCTCCTTATGAATTGTTTGTTTCATGTATTTGTTTATCAGCCAAATTATGTTGTGGCTAGGACCTACAACGTAGCTCTGATTCTTAGTTTAAACTTAGTATGAATAACGTTATCTGGCCTTGTTGGAAGCTGCAGCAAGTCAGCACTAGGAAAAAGCTGGATTCAAACACAGCAGAGGACATAGCACTGCCAAAGTGAAACGCTTTTAAGTCCCATTGACTTCTTAAGGGTGGTTTTCAGCACGTGTCTTAATTTTCCCATTCAGATTAATGGGATTGAATGTGTTTAACCAGGTCAATATGGCTTTTATCTTGAAAGCAGCAGCTGGCATTAGTTTCCAATTCAGCATATTAAATTGGGTTGTTGTGGCTTGGTGTATTTTGTTTTTTAAAAAAAGAACAAATTTATGCTCAGTGACAGAGCAAAATATTTCACCCTGTGGATTTATACAACATAAACTTCCTGGGTGTTCTCTGAATTCTTTTATCACAAAATTGAGCCTGCCTTCGCCATTGCTAGAGAACAACAACAACCCAATAGTGGCATTCTAGATAACAGGAGGAAACATCCCTTAATTTTTTTGATAATAATTAAAGTTGCAATTAACACTTCAGTTTGTTCTTGTCAGGAAGATAGCTAAGCCTATATACTAAGTGGACTGAAAGTTTAGCGGGCTAGTCCCCTCCACCTGCCCCTTAATTTACAAACTTTATATTTTTTACGGTAATGTAAATTTTTAAGCTGTCACTTTACAACGTGTGGGATGTGATGGGAAAGGTATGTTTTTGATGTCTGCGAGGCAAACGCTCTCTGCTTTTTGGTGATGGTTAAAGACTGAAGAGCAATCAAAATGTGCTGGACACTTTCTAATAAACCAAGTGTATTTTTACAACGAACTGCTTGGCTCCAATCTGATTTGTGTTTTCTTTCCTTCCTGGGAGAAGCCGGAGTGCCGTGGGCTCTATTTCAGCAGCGACTCCACAACTCCCTCGGCTGACGCCACCCCTGTTGAAATGTTTCTCAGCTTCCTCCTCTGTCTCAGCCACTTCCATCTTTCCACTCTGCTTTCCCTTTGCCAGACATTCTGCCCTTTCCTCATACCATGTTGAGGGACTCTCATCCTTTGATTGACAGTAGCCAGGGGTGAGCAAAGCCACCATGAAGTACTTGGAACACTGAGCTGGACTGATCTTTGGACATCCACAGTGGCCATGCCTCAGCCACCCCCTTGTTGGAAATAACTCACACAAGGATGCAGATATTAGGTTTATGTTATTGGGCAAATTTTGGCCACAACTTTATTGAATTACAGAATGTGAGTGGTATTGGCTTAGGCACTGAGTGGACCCAACTATATTTGACTCCTGCCCTCTGTGCAGGAAGTCCAGTAAGGGTAAACCACCAGTAGGGGGAGTCCTGTCAATGCGAACCAACTCAAGCACCCCCTGGTGTTCCCGTCGGGGTGGTGTCAAGGCCTTAGCCCCCCAACCGGGCTTCGTACAAGATCAACACCCCTGGATTCCTTTAACGGAAAACCCTTAAGCATGGAGGGGCAGGTGATGGCCACACCTCACCTCCCCCACACAAGGTCAAACAATGCCTAACCGCAACCCTAACAAAGTTGTGGTGATTGCTACGGGGTAGGCGAAAATGAAGTGGCCATTTGCCAAGTGGGAAAATTCCTACCAGGCTCCTCGGACAACCAAGGCGACCAACCGAAGTCCATAGCAAGGCCAGTGCGTAAGCTGCAAATAGGGAGGGAGGGTGGGTGATTGAGGAAGTGAGCCAAAGAGGAAGTCCTCTGGCTCGCTCCTCCATTTAAATGGACCCGGCCACGCCCCCCGGCCAGCGGGTTGGCTGGCCGGGCTCTGATGTGGCCGGGATCCCCCAGGCAACGAGGGACAAAGTCCCCTGCCCCCGGTAGGGAGTGGGTGGCCATGCGGTCCACCTCAACTCCTCCCCACTGGGAAGTGGAGCAGATCTACCACCTAGTAGAGCAACACCTGAATCGCATGGCCTGGGATATTCTCTCCAGTCTTCTGTACATGGGTTGGTCCAGCAGACCAAATTGCTTTACTTGCTCCATTGCCTGCCCTCCGTTCTGTTGCACAGATGTTGATAATCATGTCACAGATCTTCCAGATCCTCTCCGTTTTTGTGGGCATGAATGGGCTTTGTGCAGAGGGCTTGTAGCACACGAGATTATCTGTGCTGTGGAAGGGTTGTATGCCAAACCTTCCTCTCTAATAGAGCACCTCCTGGAAAGCATGTCTCAGCCACGTCGGTGGCTAAACTTTTAAGGAGTACAGTCGTACCTTGGTTCTCGAATGGAATCCATTACGGAAGTCCACTCGACGTTAAAAAATGAAGGCGCGGATTCCGATTGGCTGCGGGAGCTTCCTGCACTCAATCGGAAGCCATGTCAGACGTTCGGCTTCCAAAGAACGTTCGCAAACCGAAACACTTCCTTCCAGGTTCGTGAGCCAAAACGTTCGAGTCACAAGGCGTTCGAGAACCAAGGTACGACTGTACAGCATTTCTGGTTCCCAGTATAACTAGCTATTTTACTAGCATGCTAACACAGATTGTGACTCCCCAGATAACGCCACTCCAAATACTATTTCTTAATCACCTTGGGGGATGACATCCAGTTGGTTTTGCTAGCAGATCTCTCCATTCTGTGACACTCACAGCAGGTCAGATGTTAATTAGATGTGTGTTTAAACATTTCTGGTTTGAACGCCAAGCTTTTTTGGGCCACCCAGGTGCCATCAGAATCCTCTGAATAATGCTTCCGTGGACATACAACCACCTCACCCCTCCTTGAAAACTACTGGTGTAGGGCAGGAAAGACAAATAGCTGAGATGGTATATCAGAAATTACCAGGAGAAAGGCAGACTCCCAACTCATTTATGCACTTGCCTGTGTGATGTGGGCGTTCTTTGCCCCATGAAATAGTTCCCTCCCTCTCCTTGGGCATTCAGAAAGGTATTAGAAGATTTTAGAAAGACTGTTGTCGAAAAGTAAGGGCGCCTACTCAACGCGCCAGGTCTTCAAAGAATCAAATTTAAGCAGTAGCAGAATTTCCCTTTTATATACTGAAAGCCATGGCAGAATCCATGAAGAGGAATTGTTAGAGGTAGGTAGCTCTTTTCTTTAAAATGATTTTTTTTTTTAAGCCTAAAGAAATGAAAGAATAAGTCTGAGGTGTGCGTGAAAGCTACATGACAAATTTTAATGTGTTGTTCTTAGGAGAGAAGCGTGTGTACCTGTCGCTGCCCAGGCCGGGGGTAAGTTCACTTTGGTGGGGTTGCTGCATTTACCTTTTTTTCATACACTAAAAATTAATTTGCTCCATTCCACATACCTCCTCCTTATTTGCCACCATACTCTTAATTTTTAAAAATCTAGTTTTCTTTCACCCCCTTTCAGAGGGTTGATGAAAACCTCATATAGCCATCCTGGCTATAGAAGGTAGTTTTCTTTGAGGAAGCAGCGGTAACTAAACAAAAAAGAAAGTTGGGTAATCTTCTCAACTGCAGTGCTTTGCCTAAGACAGGGGTCAGCAAACTTTTTCAGCAGGGGGCTGGTACACTGTCCCTCGGACCTTGTAGGGGGCCAGAATATTTTTTTGGGGGGAAATGAACGAATTCCTATGCCCCACAAATAACCCAGAGATGCATTTTAAATAAAAGCACACATTCTACTCACGCTCATTCCCGGACCATCCGTGGGCCAGATTTAGAAGGCGATTGGGCCGGATCTGGCCCCCGGGCCTTAGTTTGCCTACCCATGGCCTAAGACCCCTGTAGTTCAGTTCATGACGTTGCCTACTGAAGTCAGTATGCAATTGCAGGTGATATAGGAGACTGTTTCATAACCTGGAGAACTGCCAATCAGAGTTGACAGTTTTGTGCTAGCTGCCTAATTTACTCACATATTTAAAAATCTGAAATTTTAGCAACAGCCATGGGTCACTTCTATTGTGTTCAGTGAGCCCATAAGGAAGGGGTTTTAAAAAGCAGGAAGTCCGTGAAAGGAGAACAGCAGTTGGTTCATTCCAACACTGACCCAACAACATAATCCTTCACTGAATTCAATCATTTTGAGTCTGGGGTCGGAGGGAAGAGCTTTATTGAAAAACAGCACACATTCTTGGGAATTCACCTGTTGACTCCATTCTTCATCCCTTTGATGGATTAATAGTAACACTGGAAGCAAATTCCATCCGGTAAACCTTTTGTTTCTTTTTTAACAGAAGCATAATGCAAACATGAAAGCCTTAAAGCCAGTCAGGCTTGATAGTGAGGTAAGTTACTACTTCTTAATCCGCTAGTGCAATTTTTCTGCACAGTAGTTGTGAAGCTGAATGGTGTATTAAGCAAAAAGGAAGTAACTTTTATCACTTGCAGGAGCAAATGAAGCTTGGGAAACTAGGCTTAGAACTGCATAAACTGACAGCGCGCGTCGACTCTGAGATGGAGAAGTGGGATGATCCTGAAAACGAGATTGTACGGCATGGACAAGGCCTGTCTAGCATGGCCTACTCTATGTTCTTATTTACAAGGTAAAAACAAAAGGGTCAGGGAGGGAGGGAGGGAGGGAGGGAGGAATATTAAGGAGAGAATGGTTTGAAGAAGAAACCATGGTTTGAAGGAATATTCTGAAGAGAACCAGTTTGAGGAAGCTATTCTCGTTAGCCTTCGTCTTTCTGCCCTCCCCTTGCCAAACTTGACACTGTATTTTCCTTGGGGCTGGGACCTCTCTTTGCTCATGTTAATTTTGAAGGCTAAACAAGAAATTACACTAAACATGCGGCTGAACGTGAAAATGGCCACTGTATTCCCTTCCCCTCTCCCTTGTATCGTTGAGTGAAAGCTCCTAGAACTTGACTCAGATTATAATGTTCTTTTTCTCCACAATGCTGGCAGGCAGGCAGGAAAAGGGGATGGCGGACGTCATAATATTTCACAAGCCCTACTTTGATGCTATAAAGGGACAAAGGGAGCTAAATGCACCGGTGGTGCCTTTTGCAGCAGATGCATATTCAGCATAGTGCCCTGAAAAGCGCCATCGTGTGCAGTGATTATGCTGTGTAAAAATATATACATTACAGCTTTTTGGTGTTGAGGTATAGCGTGTGCCACCTGGCTGCAGAAACGGCTGCCTAGGACAGAAGCTCTTTAGGGGCATTAATGAAATACCATGCAGTCCTGTCAGGTGGGTCCTAGGATCTCTTGCAATGTTGTAGGGGATGTTGTGGAGCTGCTGAGTTGCATCTAAGGCTACCAGTTTGTTTTTTTCAAAGAATCCGGGGACACTTTTTTTTTTTTTTTTTGAAAAGAGGAAAAAAATTATTAAAAAAATTAAAGAAGTAATATCTTCTCTTCTGTAGTCTCCTCTGTCGCGCGGCCTTCCTCTGGGCCTCAGCCTAGCCACCATGGAGTAGGCTCAGGTCAGGCCTGGGCTCGGCCACATTTCCTTGCCCTCCTCCTCAGTGGCAGCAACGGCAGGGGCACAGCAAGGTCAGGGCTCCCCTCTTTTTCTCCTTCCTCTTTCTCTGTCTCCCTTTTCCTTCTCCTCTCCTCCTTCTCACTGCGTCAGCTCCGGGGTTTTTACTGGCCTTGGAGCGCCACTGGGCAGTTGGCCGGGTGGCCGGACACACTCACTCCCAGCTCGATTTGGGTCACACGGGGTGTGTGTGTGTGTGTGTGTGTCAGCGGTTCCTCCAGTTGACGCACCGGGCGTCCCCGGTTCCCCCTCGGCAGTGGCAGTCTCAGCAGCCCGGAGCCAGCCTGGTAGTGCAGTTGGCTCTGGCTGGCTTCAGGAGCTGCCCGCTGCCGTGACACCCGCCATTTTGCCTCACCCAAAGTCCCCATATGATGTGTCTTGTTTGTTGAACCAATCACGCAGCATTCATTCCCTACTAATAAATTGACAACACTTAAAATATAAATTCAGGGACATTCCGGGGACGGATTTTGTCCGGGGACAGATTTGTAAAGCCGGGGACTATCCCCAGGAAACGGGGACGCCTGGTAACCATAATCTAAGAGTTGCCCCCCGCCCCTGCAGCATTGAAAGAGATCCCAGAAAGCTTGTCTTGCTGACTCTCCCCCCCCCCCCATCTGCACTTGTGTGTACTTGGTTTTGTATCCTGGGGAAGGCAGCCATCAGCAAAGTCTGAGAAGTGTCTGGCTGGCATTTTTAAGGTCACTGCTCTTTCATCTTCTGAACACTAGCAAGACAGGAAAAACTTATTTTTTTATTTAAAAAAAAACTCATTACACTGGCCTTCCATGTTTCACCCTTAGTTGAAATCTTACTTTGCACCTTCAAGTTAAGTAACCTTGATGTAGTTACAGCAAAGACAGCTCGTTCTCATGTCACGAGGGATGTTTTGATAAAAAAAATCACTGTATCTTCAGCCAAAGCGATGCCCAAGTCTGGAGCAGAACCGAGAGACTGAGCTGTTCTCTCCTTGGCAGAGTCTTTTCTGGACAACTCCAGAAGTTGTCGGACTTGCAACTCCAATCAGTCCCAGCCAGGAATAGTGAGAGTTGCAATCCAACACCTGGAGGTCCACAAGTCGCCCACCTCTGCACAAAATCTTCAGCTTCTCTGCCCCAGCCCTCCAGAGCCCTAATCACAGGGCTTTGTCCCCAGAGGACAGGATCACACTTCAAAACGACCTTGACAGATTAGAGAACTGGGCCAAAACAAACAAGATGAATTTTAACAGGGAGAAATGTAAAGTATTGCACTTGGGCAAAAAAAATGAGAGGCACAAATACAAGATGGGTGACACCTGGCTTGAGAGCAGTACATGTGAAAAGGATCTAGGAGTCTTGGTTGACCACAAACTTGACATGAGCCAACAGTGTGACGCGGCAGCTAAAAAAGCCAATGTAATTCTGGGCTGCATCAATAGGAGTATAGCATCTAGATCAAGGGAAGTAATAGTGCCACTGTATTCTGCTCTGGTCAGACCTCACCTGGAGTACTGTGTCCAGTTCTGGGCACCACAGTTCAAGAAGGACACTGACAAACTGGAACGTGTCCAGAGGAGGGCAACCAAAATGGTCCAAGGCCTGGAAACGATGCCTTATGAGGAACGGCTAAGGGAGCTGGGCATGTTTAGCCTGGAGAAGAGGAGGTTAAGGGGTGATATGATAGCCATGTTCAAATATATAAAAGGATGTCACATAGAGGAGGGAGAAAGGTTGTTTTCTGCTGCTCCAGAGAAGCGGACACGGAGCAATGGATCCAAACTACAAGAAAGAAGATTCCACCTAAACATTAGGAAGAACTTCCTGACAGTAAGAGCTGTTTGACAGTGGAATTTGCTGCCAAGGAGTGTGGTGGAGTCTCCTTCTTTGGAGGTCTTTAAGCAGAGGCTTGACAACCATATGTCAGGAGTGCTCTGATGGTGTTTCCTGCTTGGCAGGGGGTTGGACTCGATGGCCCTTGTGGTCTCTTCCAACTCTATGATTCTGTGATTCTGTGATTCTTTAAACGGTCTTTAGTGTGTTGGAATTGTTATTATCATTATTCTCTCTCTCTCTCTCTCTTTTCTTTAGAGGGGAAGGGCTGCTGAAAACCACTCAGGATTTATTTCAGCAGTCAGAGGTAATGAACAACCAAAAGAGAGATCGCAAACTACTTTCAAGATGCTGTCAGCAAAATGTTTTAATTAATTCCTGGAACAACGTGAGGTTCTGTTAGCAAAAACACTGAGCAATTAAATCATGGGGCCTTTGGGTTGCCTAATGAATATAGCACTTTTTGTCTAGGTTAATATTTTCCCTAAACCTTATTCCTCTTAGGTATCATTTAGAGGTGGGGGAAATCTGATAAGTACATTTGTATGTATCTTGAGGGTTCTTTGTTTTTTTTAAAAAAGGATTTCCGTATATGTGAACTGTGTATTAATTGTAATTTTTGGAGCGGAGAAGAGAAGTGGGGCTTGCTTCATTCACCCCCAAGTTGATTTTTAATCTTTCCTCCCAGTTTTATTCTGGTGGGAGACAGGAAGAATATTGCTGTGTTGCCTCCCATATATATATCGTTCAAACTATGGACATGTGATCCTGGATATACCCGTGCCTCCATTTCTCTCTTGGAGCAGGTCTTTTCGTGTCTGCAGGTCAGGATAGGCTACAAGGAAAAGGGAGGGGACTGCAGACAGCCAGTGGATGTATTATTAAATACACACACACACACACACACACACACTCTTACACCAGTGTATTTATTTTAAGTGAGCTGTCTCTCTTAAACAACAGTATTTTAAAGTGTATTCCTTTTGAGCTGCATTTGACTTGTTCAACAGGTTTCCAGGCCTGTTGTTGAGAGTAGGACCTCCCCTCATCTCTTGTGTTGACTGTTTTTTAGGTTTGCATTTAACTCCCCCCCCCCCTTTCTGTTGTAGGCCTTTGCTGCAGAAGGACTTAAGCTTGCCTCGGCTCTCCTTGCATTTTCTAATCAGGTACCGTACAAATTCCAAATATGAAAAAAAAGTTGCGTTTAAAAATTTCTCTTCTTGATGCTTCCATGCGTGGTTCCTAGCATTTTCCCCTTAAATTCCGTCATGTTTAGCTCTCCTATCTTAGAGGCATCTATGTGTTCGTTTCAGCTGGAAGATGATGACAAGCCATTGGTTCTACAGGAGATTGACAAAATGGTCCCTGCATATCAGCAGCTTCAGGTAACAGCCAAAACCCCTGTTCAGGGTAAAACTGCAACTTTCACAAAGGTAAGCTTCTTAATAAATTTTAAAGAGAGTTTTGCCAAATGAACTTGCTTTTTCAATCTTCTCTTTGTTTGTAGTCGAAGGAAGAAAACCTAGTGTTAGTCATGCTGAGAGTAGACTCAGTGAAATCAGTAAGCCTGCTTTGAGTATGACTAATGTTGAGGATCACACATATTATTTAGTTGTGTGTGTTGAATAGAGCAGGCAGAGGTTGTATGGTGCTATTATGTCGCTAAAATTAGCCAGGTCTCAACTTGGGAGGCCACTTTACAATTATACGGTGACGCTTAAAAACAAATCGTAGCCAGACAAGTCTTCTGGAAACAAATGTGGTGCTCCAAAAAGTTTCCTTGTTCCAACAAAGAAATAGGGGTCCCAGATTTTTAAAAAGCAAGCACAAATCTTGTTATGCCATCAGCACTTTGTAGAATGTATGCTCAGGCCTGTTTTAAAAGCATGTCTAATGGAACACAGATACCATGAATTGTCTTCTGTTTAAGCTCACTACAAAGTATTCAGCATATTGCATGCTTCCCAACCGTAAAGAAAACAAAGATGCCTGCTTTCCTTTCTCAAAAGTAATAATAAATGGTGGGCTGTCTTAAATTTGTGCATTTTTTAAAAGAGAGAGGTTACCTTTTTAAGGATTCTCCAAAAACAATACAAAGATCACCTTTAAGGCATCTAGATCAAGGGAAGTAATAGTGCCACTGTATTCTGCTCTGGTCAGACCTCACCTGGAGTACTGTGTCCAGTTCTGGGCACCACAGTTCAAGAAGGAAACTGACAAACTGGAACGTGTCCAGAGGAGGGCAACCAAAATGGTCCAAGGCCTGGAAACGATGCCTTATGAGGAACGGCTAAGGGAGCTGGGCATGTTTAGCCTGGAGAAGAGGAGGTTAAGGGGTGATATGATAGCCATGTTCAAATATATAAAAGGATGTCACATAGAGGAGGGAGAAAGGTTGTTTTCTGCTGCTCCAGAGAAGCGGACACGAAGCAATGGATCCAAACTACAAGAAAGAAGATTCCACCTAAACATTAGGAAGAACTTCCTGACAGTAAGAGCTGTTTGACAGTGGAATTTGCTGCCAAGGAGTGTGGTGGAGTCTCCTTCTTTGGAGGTCTTTAAGCAGAGGCTTGACAACCATATGTCAGGAGTGCTCTGATGGTGTTTCCTGCTTGGCAGGGGGTTGGACTCGATGGCCCTTGTGGTCTCTTCCAACTCTATGATTCTATGATTCTATGAAAAAATGTAGCAGGTTCATTGCTTGAAAGCCAGACAGCTAGTTCTTTGATTAAAGCCTTTCAATCGAATTCAATCCTGCAAGAGAGCAGCTTAAGAGACTTGGGACCATACAAGTGTGCTATTGTGTCTTCATTTGATTCTTGTTCCTTTAATTAAGGCTTGTGCAGGAGAACTTCCTCCTGGGTTGCGCTCGTTATCCTTAAAAGGTGACGGTGGAGGGAAGAAATCGTAGCGGAGTTTGAGCCACTAATAAATGTGTTTGATAAAAGTGCGAAAGCAATTTTCACAGGCGACGTTTCATGAACTCTTTTGTGATGCCCAGATTTACTCTGTGTTTAGGTGGACGCGTGCATTCACAAAGCAAAGTATATTCTCGATCTGCTGGCCCAAGTTCTTCCACTTAGCTGCAGGTTACTAAGAAAGGTGAGTTGGCATACACACATCATCTAAATGTAATAATAATAATAATAATAATTTTTATTTATACCCCGCCCTCCCCAGCCAAGGCCGGGCTCAGAGCGGCTTACAAGCAATAATAAAAACAACTTGAATGATTACAACTTAAAAACAAAATTAAAATACAACATTAAAATATTGAAACATTAAAATATTAAAATGTAGCCTCATCGCAGGAGAAGGAGAGGAAAAAAGAAAGAGAGGGAGGGAATCAAATTGGCTCCAAGCCACAGGCCAGGCGGAACAACTCTGTCTTACAGGCCCTGCGGAAAGAAATCAGATCCTGCAGGGCCCTGGTCTCATGAGGCAGAGCGTTCCACCAGACCGGAGCCAGAGTTGAAAAGGCCCTGGCTCTGGTTGAAGCCAATCTAACTTCCTTAGGGCCTGGGACCACTAGGGTGTTGCTATTTATGGACCTCGAGGCTCTCCGTGGGGCATACCGGGAGAGGCGGTCCCGTAGGTACGAGGGTCCTAGGCCGTGAAGGGCTTTAAAGGTCAAAACCAGCACCTTAAATCTGACCCTGTACTCCACCGGGAGCCAGTGCAGCTGGAAAAGCACTGGGTGAATATGCTCCCATGGCAGAGACCCCATGAGGAGTCTCGCTGCAGTATTCTGCACCCGCTGGAGTTTCTGGGACAGCTTCAAGGGCAAAATGAACCCATTTCTGGATGGAGCAACAACTTGTATTTATAAATTACGTTTATTGCAGCACAGAGGAGGAAATGACTATCTTAGAGCCCATCATCCCTGGAGAGAAAATGGCCTGCAGACCGTAGCAAGAGAAAGCGGTGGCCTGGCTGGGAGAACAGACTCCTTTGGGATAAAATCCTTGGAACAACACGTAGCATACCTCAGTGTTTTGGAGAACAAACCGTTCTAAGGTGCTTTTTGGGAACAAAAAGATTTCCATATGAGAGTTTGTACACTAAGCCTCTCCTAATTGCTTTCTTTTGAGAAAGGTGAAACCAGGATAGAAAAAAGCTCTTGTAACCTTTTCACATCTAATAGATGTCATGGTACTTGGCAGTTAACAAAAGCAACACACAGCTTTAAATGGCTGCATATTTTTGTAAAATGAATACGTTTTTGTTCACTATTAATATGTACCGCTATTTTTGTAATCCCGTGCATTTATGAATGTCTTACTCTACAACCCCAAAGATGCTGCTATAGATCTTTATGCACATGAACTGGATAGTCTTTTGATATGCTACATGGGGCGGGGGGGACACAAATACTGGTATTTTGTTGTTTGTTTAACAGTCACCACTAAGGACCCTGGTCTGAAAATAGGTATTGTGGAAGAGTGTTTTTGAAAAGGGAGTAACGGATGGGACTAGAATCTATCCCCCTCCCTCCTAAAGTGACCTGCAAACAGGTTCTGTTGCCACAGGTCCCACTTTTACCTTGAGAGGAGGAAGGGAAAGAGGCAGGCATAGTCTCTTTAGGGGCAAGATTTGGTCCCAAAGTCTCCAAGCTGCTGTTTCTTCTGAAAGCATTTGTTAGTTACAAGAAAGCTTTAAGGATAAAAGCCTTCTGAAAACCTCACTATTTTTTTTAAAAAAAGAACACCACCAAATTTACCAACTTACAAAGCTAAAAATAAAGGTTTTTGTTAATTCTGATGAAGCCAACTAGTTAAGAGCTTGTGTTTGTCTTGTTTGTTTTTATAGTACGCTCACACAGTCAGTAAAATTTGTGTCGTATGCTCTAAGCTATTTTATCAGAAATATCTCCCAGGGAGTTTAGGGAGATTTCCCTCCCTAGTGAGTGAGCTTAGGACTGCAGCTTTAAGTGTAAAATTTTATCCCTCAGTTTTAGGTAGCTAACAAAGGTTATATAATTCCACTTGGAAGTAAGTTGTAGCTGTTAAAACCAGTCACTACAAAGAGGGCATTACTTGTTTTGTAGAAACTAAACATTCTTCATTCTTGTTTGAGATGTATGTATGTATGTTTGCTGCAGTTATTGAAGTGCTCTGGTCTGAAGTCTCGCTATTATTCAACCCCTATTTAGAGTCCTGCAAACCTGAGAAACTTAGGCAATGACTGATGTGGCTGTGGTTAATTTCTCCTTTTTATTCTCTTACCTTAGGATAAAAATTAGACATTTAATGGCAAAAAGAGAATTCCCAATCTCATTACTCATTACTTTGCACATTACTCTGATGTGCAAAGTATGGAATAAGGGCTTCCCCGCCATCTATTTTCTGTCCTTGTCACCTGCTTGCCTCTTTTCTTCTGCAACGCCAGTCCTATCCCAAACTCTCAATGGAGGCAAAAAGCTGGTTGTGTAGAAAAGGGGCAAGTGAGGAGAAAGGTTAAGCATCCTACTTAAATTACCATGTGACTGAAAAGGCCATATTAGCTAGTGAGTGTCTAGTTATTGCATTAGCTACCATCCACAATATCTCGCTCAGGTGTACATTTCAACATTAAACTCTTCCAAATAACAAACTTGTTAATGGTAGATAGATGCCCTTCTGTCAAGATTTAGTCTTCACTTCATAAAGTAGAGGGTGAAATGATAAACTATAGGTAAACAAAACTTCTGTTGATACTGGAAACACGGTTGTATTTTGGCAATCCCCCTTTAAATGCCACAGTCAAAATTAAGTTCTCTTGAAGTTCCACTGATATCACTGGAGATTTAAGTACTAAGTTGACAGTTTGTTAATAAAAGAACCTTCAAAGTGCTTTTTTTAAAAAAATTGCTTGCTTGCGCTGAAAAAAGAACAAATTCTCAGACCTGTTGCTATTTGAAATTCAAAGCGTTTTTATTCAGTTCTCCTTTCCGCGTTAAGTACGAAAGCGGAGAAGTCACTTTATTGTGGGGTATACTGGAAGCAGTCTCGCTCAGTTCATGCGACTGCTAGTAACATGATGAGTTCTCATTCTGTGCATCTTATCAAGAAACGGAATTAAAGCGTTTTGACAAAACATCTTCGTATTCTTTCCTCGTCAATAGTCCCTGAGTTATACTTTTACTTTCTTCAAACTTTGGCAATACAACTGCTATGTACCCATCTGTGGAAGGCTAGAGGGGAAAACATGAGAAGTGAGACAAAAAGTAAGAGAGAGAATGCAGAAGGAAGAAAAGGGCTAAGAGCTAGCTTAAAATTCTGACCTTGGCTTGCAGCAGAGGTGGACTGTCCAGAATGTTTTCATTCACCTCTATCAATCTCCCTCTTATACAGCTGCAAAGAATTTCCAGTTTAGTAAACTCTCGAATGGTAGAAGCAACGCAAGGTAAACAAAACTCTCCTGCTTACCTATATATGGTATACTCTTCTCCATCTGAGCAGAAAACTCGGCACAAAGGGGAAAGTTCTGTTAGGAACTGAGCACCCTGGGGAGAAACAGAGGTTATACAAATTAAGGCTGTGAGAAAAGGAAACTCTCCAAGAGCCTGGCAGCTTTCATTGCCAGCAGTAAAAGTCCAGGGACCTTGTTTTATTGTTCTGAACAAAAAAACTTCTAAATTAAGCAAGATGCCCTTTCCTTCCTTAATGTGGACAAAACTGATAGGCATTAGATTCTGAATGCCAGGAAACCCATGTTCAGATCCAGGGTCCTTTATGAAACCCATTAGGTTGCCAGTATAAACTTACATCTGTTGTAACCTGACATTAAGCCTTGGGGATGGGGAGGAATGGTAACATGATTTTTGCTGAGGACACCCTTCTCCTTCAGAGAAATGCTTACAGTGGTGGCCAAGTCAATTGACACCAGGATTAGAAATGGGGGGGGGGGGGCGGCCTCTTCTGTGGTCTCTGCAAGCAACTTGTGGTTCGCGGAGACAGTAGACAAAACAGCAATGGATGTGTCTCATTCCTTGTACAGTATGCTGCATTCTGGCTCCAGAGATTCAGAGATTTTCACACACACCCCTCTCAAGATAAGCAGAAGACATCATCACATTTCAAGGATAAAGTCTAGCCAGGCCAAAACAAGTGAAGTTGAAACAGAGCAGGACGGGTGGAGGATGTGGTTTGGAGAGGGTTTTGTGAGAAGATAGGGAGGTTTAGAGCATGGGTAGGCAAATTAAGACCCGGGGGCGCGATCCGGCTCAATCGCCTTCTAAATCCGGCCCACGGACGGTCCAGGAATCAGCGTATTTTTACATGAGTAGAATGTGTCCTTTTATTTAAAATGAATCTCTGGGTTATTTGTGGGGCCTGCCTGGTGTTTTTACATGAGTAGAATGTGTCCTTTTATTTAAAATGCATCTCTGGGTTATTTGTGGGGCATAGGAATTGGTTCATTTTCTTTTTTTTCCAAAATAATAGTCCAGCCCCCACAAGGTCTGAGGGACAGTGGACCGGCCCCCTGCTGAAAAAGTTGGCTCTAGGCTCTAACTGTTTCAGTAAACCTGAACTGGCATTTAGTAACTGACAGCCTGGTCTCCCTCTTGTTCTCCTAGCAAGAATATGGGAGGGAATTCAAGTATGATGGATCATACTGCCAGGCAGAGACCCTCTTCTTAATGCAATCTAATCTCCCCTAAGTCACAAGAGGAAGCAAGCAGCGCAGGTCACTAGGAAAAGGGGGAAGATGGGCTTCTTTCACACAAAATAGCTTCATAAATACATTTGCCAACAATAGGCACATACTATTTTAGTCTATATCATGTTAACCCCTCTGTAAATACCAATAGGCCCCTTACAGATAACAATATTTTAAAAACTGTTCCTCCTCTAAGTCCAGCAGAATTGGTGTTTTTTTAAAAAAAGAATTATTACTAGACAATCACACTAAAGCCAAGTTAAAAAATGGAATGAGACATACCCGTTTAGACTTCCCAGAAACTTTATTTTGCAGCCTGCTGCAGTTGGCACTGATCTGGTAACTAATCCTCTCAATGGATTTTCCTTTTTGAAGAAGGGGATGAGCCTCTGCAAGAGTGACAACACAGACTCTACAAGAAAAGAGGTTAGAACAATGAACTGCTTGGACTTCTCCAGAGCCAACTGCTAGGGAAATTGCTGAATACAGTAAATTATGTTACTTTGGGAAGCCCCGCTTTATTATGGATGAGTTACTTTGACGAAGCCAGAAGCTTTCTCAAAACAGTTTTCCAAAAGTACAAAAAAAAACCAGTACAAAAATTAGGTAGGAAAACATTTTAAAGTTACAGGGTGTATCCAGCTAAATTAAGCTGCAAAAATTCTTATGTGTAGTAAACCTATCACTTTTGTTCATGAGAGCAAGTTTTTGCCCTAAAAGGCCTCAATCTAGCGCTGGCTGCGAATAAGTAAGTTAATGCACATCTTATTTAAAACAATACAACGTAGATCAGTTGCACCATCCCTTAGATGTGCGCCTGACTGCAGCTAATCTCAACTGCCTCAATGTTGAGGCAAGAATCTCTTAATAAGTAAGAGCTATTGAGCAAATCCTGTGCTCACTTACTTGGAGTGACCACCCCCCCCCCCACTGAACACAAAAGCAGTTCCAAGTTAACATGTAAATAAATGGGCTGCAAAAAGGCTTACCTGTTAGAATGCTGCAATATGCAATGGTCCTCACATGGATTACCTTTGACATCTGTGGAGGAGGGAATTAACCATCAAATAAGTACCGTAACTTTCCAGACAAAAAAAAAAAAACATGCAGAGATGAGGTTGGGTGAAATTGGTTGAAATTATGTAAACACACTTCTTGGCCCAAGAAGCTGACCGTTTTTGTTTCTTATAGCAGGGGAGGCAACAACAACAACAACAACAAGGAAGTGTGGAAAGGCTTGAGAGGGGATTAATTGCAAGAAATGCAGTTGCAAACCTTTTGCTTTTAATTTTATAAAACGTATAATTTATTAGAAAATGATTGTTAAAAAAAACAACAACCTCAAAGCGATTTACCAACGGTAAAACAGTAAAATCAAGAAAAATTCACAACCGAACTTTAAAACATAGAAAAGCTAAAACACTAAAACATTAAAATTATTGCAACCTCGTAAGCATCTGGGTAGTCCCAAAAAGGAATGCTCTTAGGTGCCAAAAAGTTCTTCAGTTCAATAAGCAGGGAGTTCCAAAGTGTAGGCACTGCCACACTAAAGTTCTTGCAAACACGGAATGGGCATTAGGCGTCTTATATAGTTTTTAATGCTGCAACCTGCCCTGGGATCAGTAACATAATGGGAATCATGGGATCACAATGTAAGTCTTCATTTCAGAGTAAAAGGGATTGGCCTTGGAAGAGGTGGGTCTGGATGAGGCCAGCCCAAGGCTATGTGCTGCTGCAGTTCCAATTACATAAATTACTATTCCTATTCACTAAATTTGTTAGCCACTTTCTCTTGCCCGAGGCAACCCAAAATGACTTAGAAAATCAGAGAGTGAGTCAGTTACTACTGGACTAGTGTGCATATGTGTCTATGCATCCTGTAAAGCAGGGATGGGGGACTTTCAGTCCTCCAGATGTTGGGAGTGGAACTCTATCATATGGTGCGGCAGTGCCTGAACTTTGGAACTCCCTGCCTGTTGAGATGGAGCCAGGCATCTTTGCTGCATAGCCTTTTTGCTGCCTGCTTAAAAACACCCCCCTTTAAGGCAATCCTATCCAGATGCTAAAGGACGTGGGTGGAGCTGTGGGTTAAACCACAGAGCCTAGGGCTTGCCGATCAGAAGGTCGGAGGTTCGAATCCCCATGACAGGGTGAGCTCCCGTTGCTCAGTCCCTGCTCCTGTCCACCTAGCAGTTCAAAAGCACGTCAAAGTGCAAATAGATAAATAGGTACCGCTCCAGCGGGAAGGTAAGCGGCGTTTCCGTGCGCTGCTCTGGTTCGCCAGAAGCGGCTTAGTCCTGCTGGCCACATGACCCGGAAGCTGTACGCCGGCTCCCTCCGCCAATAAAGCGAGATGAGCGCCGCAACCCCAGGGTCGGTCATGACTGGACCTAATGGTCAGGGGACCCTTTACCTTTTACCCAAGATGCTTCAATCAAGGCAGTTTTGATCTATTTTTGTATTTTAACTTTTCCATGCTTTAAAGCAGGGCTTACCATTTTTTCTCGATTTTATTGTTTCGTCTTTTTGCTTTGGAGGGGCTTTCCCCCCCCAATCAAGCGGGGTTTCATAAATTTTAAATAAACCCCCACCAGCACCCCTTATGATGTCTGCAAATTCGACCCCCAACCCCCATCTCTGTTGCAAACCCTCCTTCGCGCCGGATCCATATTTTATCTTTTTGCAAACCGCTCTGAGCTTTGTTTGGTGTTTTGTTTTGGTTTTTTTGCAATCAAGAGGGGTTTCATAAATTTCAAATAAAAAGCCCACCATCCCCAACCAGCAGCCCGGAGAAAAGGCCGCTCGGGGAGCCACCGCCCCGAGACAGAGCTTCCGCGGCGCTTCTGCTGTTGCAACTTTACCGGGTTTGTACCAGCGGGTGAAGTAGCGCTCCGTCACGCCGGGCGCCGCAGCCGCCATTGGCAAGAGCGCAAGGGAAACGAATCTTCAGAGCCGTTCACCTTTAGGACCGCGCGGACGTCGCGCGCCGAGGCGGGAGCGGAGGGGGCGGAGCCAAGGGCGGCAACCCGGAACCGCCTCGCGCCCGAGCATTCCCCCGGCAGAGATTGGAAAAAAGTATAGATCAGTGCATCCATAAGGAGCTTCCGGGTTCGCATCTGCCAGATTTCCCCATGGAGTTGATTTTTTTTTTTTTTAATCGGGATTTTAGCGTCGCTGCGGTCAGGCAGAAGCTAGGCCAAACCCAAGCTGGTGCACGCTTTTCCTAGCCCTATATTTCGCGAGAAATGTTCGTGGGAGGGGAAATAATAAACCTCCGGCAATGCTACATTTTTAACGCCAAATGCAGACCGTTCTGAATTGTGGCCGAGAAATAAATAGCTTACCAACAGCCTTGCAGTGCAGTCCGTTATCCGTATTGCAGGTTGACAGGTGAGGGCACTGAGGTTGATTTGCGTTTCTGACTTGGAAATGCAGCAAAGAAACTCCTAGCTCTGATCCCTCCCAGGTTCAGAATTCAGTTGCGTCCAAAACCGCATTGCTCTCCGTTGACTGGCTGGCATACAGGCGCGCTGCATTTTTTAAGTGCTCGAAAACTCAAAAAAAAAAAAAAAAATCACGAAATAAGAATCGAGGCTTGTGAGCAAAAACTTTGCTGCGTCCTTTGCGGGAGGATTGCGGTTGCTGCCCAAAATCACAGCAAACACTGGCTGGGTTCACTGGCCGCTTGACTTTTAGTTAAATATTTAAAATTCACATCTCTATCTTCCATCACTCCCTGTGGAACGCCCTCCCACCAGATGTCAAAGAGAACAACAACTAACAGACTTTTAGAAGACATCTGAAGGCAGCCCTGTTTAGGGAAGCTTTAAATGTTTGATGTATTACGGTATTTTAATTTTTTTTTGGAAGTCGCCCAAAGTGGCTGGGGAAGCCCAGCCAGATGGGCAGGGTATAAATAAATTATTATTATTATTATTATTATTATTATTACAGTGGTACCTCGCAAGACCAAAAACTCGCTAGACGAAAGGGTTTTTTGTTTTTTGAGCTGCTTCGCAAGACGATTTTCCCTATGGGCTTGCTTCGCAAGACGGAAACGTCTCGCAAGTTTGTTTCCTTTTTCTTAACACCGTTAATACAGTTGCGACTTGACTTCGAGGAGCAACTCATAGAACGCGGTGTGGTAGCCTTTTTTGAGGTTTTTAAAGACTTTGGTGATTTTTGAAGCTTTTCCAAAACTTTCCCGACACCGTGCTTCGCAAGACGAAAAAAATCGCAAGACGACAAAACTCGTGGAACGAATTAATTTCGTCTTGCGAGGCACCACTGTATCTTTCATCACTCCCTGGCCATATCCCATCGATCAACCTAACCAACCAAGAGGCAGAGGGTTGTCGAGTTGCCTCCGTTCTGTCAAGTGTTTAAACCAGTGGCAGATCCACTATAAAACTAATGAATGAAGCTTAAGTTGCAGGGCCTCTAATCGCAGCGGGGGACCCCCCAGCGACTTCAGTCCACATTGCTTAAACGTTTTGGGTCTAGTAGACTCAATTTGAGTCGCACAAATCAATTTGATCTATGTTGTATATATTTCAACAATCCCAACGCTTGAGTCAGTAGCACAGATGTTGCAAAGGCATGGTGATCTGTTCTGGAACATAACCCCATTGAAGAAGGCAACTGGGTTACCTAGACCTCATTGCTGGTTGTGAAGGGACCTACATTTTGGGGCCTTGAAGCTTGAACTGTCAAGGGGTTTAACCATAAAATTTCCCACATTCTAGTAACTTTCCACAAAGTATTATCACAATCAGAGGTTGGATGGCCACCTATCACGTATGCTTTATTGGAGTTTCTTGTATTGCAGGGGTTGAACTAGATGACACTCGATATCACTTCCAACTCTACAATGCCATGACCAAGATGATGTTTTCCTTTAATTTTTAAGTCTGCTGCGTGGTATCGTCCGCATTAAAAGTCAGTGAAGTTCACTTCTCAGCCAATGTGCACAGAAGTAGCTATTAGTCTGGGTTTCTCACTGAAGTGCCCCTGCTAAGAATGTGCAAGGATATCCTGTATCCTTCCCCAAGCTGGTGTCCTCCAGATATTCTGACTACAAGTCCCATCAGTTGTCCCATGGACTTTTCAGCGATTATGGGAATTGCAGTTCCAAAAAAATTTATGAACAGCAGCAACTAGTGGGAGGCTTCTCTACACACTTTCCTGATTCATGGGCAAGTTGCAAATCTCTGAACACAGATGTTCCGTGACTCTAGAATCGGACTTCATGCTTAAAAATAAAGAGCAGCTAAGTAGTTTCAGCAACTATTTTTTTTTGAAAAAATCTATCATGGAATTAAGAGCTCAGACTAATTACTTAACATTCAGCCTCAGTAAGTAAAATATTCACCAGCTTCCAATATTAAGAAAGTACATGGGAGCCCTTTCCTGACAAAGCAGGGTGGTAATGCCAGAAGCATTCAGCATGGCATTCTTATTTATTAACTTATGACTTACCTCATTGGGGTGAATCTACATGAAGCATTTGTTCCTGAAAGTATGACAAATTGGAGTTAATGATGCCTCTTGTGTGAAGCTTATTTCTCTTCTGAATCAGTGCTGTCAAATTTCCAGTTCTGAGGATAGGCTTCTAGACGTGACAAAATGTGTCTTTAAGCAATAAAATATGTAGGCATGCATACGGAAAATGCTTGTGTATTTTAGTGGTATGTACACTGAGTGTGAATTATAATCACACAACACTAGGCAGTTATGTATTTTCTTTTCTAAAAACCTTGCAAAGATGTAGTATCTCAGCAGAGCTCTTCTGCAAGAAACTCTGAAACCCATCTTTTCTCAAGCAGGCAACATGTTACTACCCAAGTTCAATGACTTCCCCCTCCCCAATAAAATTATTTCTACTTTGACATTTGGCTTTAAAAGGCATTTCCCTGGAATTCTGTCCTAAAATCTCCATGCGTACGACATAGTTGAGCTACATTCTTGTGTAATCAACTGTTTCGCAAGGTTCTCAAAGTTCTGTGTCCCCTTTTTGCTTTAGGAAATTAAATTAAAATATCCTCTTAGGTTTCTCTCCCTGCCCAGGAGCTGGTCTGAAAGGTTGTGTAACTTTGATAGCAGAACTCAGGATGTTACCAGACAGAATGAACATTCCATCAGACTTTTTTTTAAAAAATAAAAAGAGACAGGAAGGAGATTCTTATGTAAAAGGAGTCTGCCAGTTAGGAAAAATACCCTTCCTCAAATCCATCATCATACCCCTTCTTTAGGATGTTCCCCATGTTGGATGTGCTATATTCAGATAGGAAGTACTGTGCAACTTTTCTTTTTACTCTTCCTGCCAGCACACAAGAAGAGTTAGTACCCAAAACTTGACTGAAGCAAGCAGTACTACATGTACAAATTGCTAGCCAGTATGGTAGAGGTGGATTTAAATAGCAGCTGTTAGTTGAATGAAGGCAGGCTACTAGTTCTATAGATATACACCAATTTCATTATTTTGAAAACTATTTGACAAAACATCAATCATAGTGGGGTGGGAGTGCTCACCTGTTTAAACACACAGGAGCCCTAGCCAGGAAAGAGATTATAGCCCAAGACATAGGAGACACTACCCTTTTCTAGACCAAAACTATCATTTACCTTATAAAAACTATTGCAAAAGCTATTATTGTGCTTATTTCTTCAAATAAATGCTTCGATCTGTTTAATTTTAGATGGTATCCAGTTCAGTAGAAAGGATTGTACTGGACTTGAACAAAGAAATCCTGTATCTAAATCCACAAATATCATCTCATAAATATTTTTATCAGCCTTACATACACACATAAAATCAAAGTGTTTTGTGCAGCAAAGGCTTTTTTGAGATGGATAAAGGACTGTGAACTAATTTTTACAAGAGAAAGTGCTAAAATATTGATATTTGAGACTAGTGCTCAATAGCTGTAACTTTTTTTACGAGACTGAAGACATAACAGCATCTATATTGAATATGCCCTTGGCACCTTCCCTGCTTTATCAGTCTAATTTCTCTGCATGCAAAGAAAGCCTGAAAGTAACAATGCTCTGCAGAAGTAACAGGTCTGTTCTATAATACCAATGAAATCTACATCTTCTGAAACTGCTGCTCCGGGTCTGAAACCAATGCTGGGAAACTGGTGAGAAGCAGTTTTCGCCTTATCTTTAGGAGAAACATGTCCATAAGAGCCATTTAACAATGGAATAGGCAGCCTCAGGAGGTGATGAGCTCTGTTTTGCCAGGTGTTTAAGCACAGGTTGAACATGCCAGGGATACCTCAACTGCATCCTGCACTGAGCAAAGAGTTGGAAAAGATCATCAAGTCCTACTCTAGAATTCTCTAAAAACTGAGACGATCAGCAAAAAAGTAGATTTAAATTAATTTAATCATAGAGTTGGAAGGAACCACAAGGGTAATTTAGTCCAACCCCCTTCAGTGCAGCAATCTTTTGCCCAATGTGAGGCTCGAACTCAATCATGAGTCTCATGCTCTACTGACTGAGCTATCAACCTAAGTTGGTATGATCTATCAACCCAGATCATATGGAACTTTATGAGCAAGGTTGGGCCAGCAACAAAATACATTTTAAGGAGCTTCTTGTCTGAAGCGCACATAAAGGTAAGCTATCCTGGTAAAATATATAGCAAAAGCTAGTATTATAGAATTAGGAGAACTGCTACTCTGTCCAAACTATGACATGCGTCTTAGCAGCTGATTTAGGCCTGTGACACTCCTGTTGCACACATGCTTTTCATACCACCAAGCTCTTAAGAATCCAGTTCTCTAGGAAGTGAAAGATGTTCTTTCCAACACTAGTTTCTATTTTAAGCATACGTATGGTGTGAAAAAACAATTCCGATTCAACTATTCACTCTGCCCCATGCACTACTAAACTTAGAACTGTTAAGTGTGCACGCAATACAGTTCAGAGCAGAATTCTACAGTCTCCCCGTACTTTTGCTCTTTTGTCTGTGCAGTTCATTCCTTATAACCTTCCCAATATTGTGAGGCAGCTCTGGTAATTGTTTTGTCCCCCACTGGTTTTAGATTTCTGTCAACACTTTCACTTAAATACACAGCATAGCTCTTTTTGAAAATATTGTCACATTCCAATTTTTAAAACTACATGCATTTGTTTGATGTAGAACCTTGACTCGATGTAGATTTGAGGCCTTGAAGTGGGACATTTCACAACTTTTTACTGTAGTGTTAATAATTTTGTGAACATAAACACAAGTGAGCATGTAATTTTAATGGTAAGCCAAATATTTCATCTCTTCATTAGAAAACTTGTTTACAGTAGCATAACTGGTCATGAATGCTCTGAGCGCTTGTTCCCCCTGCAATAGCAGGAATGAAAATGACAGCTTTCAGTTTTTCTATATCATATTACATCAAAAGCAGTACAACTTCATGTTGGGATCACTTTGTTAACATATACAAGACTAAGACAAAACCTCACATTGCATGCTATTAAGTATCCTTACAATATTAAATAACTTTTCAAAATAATAAAAAAACACTTCCCTTACAGTTTTAGCTTTGACCATGTTAGGCAAAGTGTGCTATTTAATATGCTAGTTTCCCCATAGTGCTACATACTATATTGGTAAAGGTACCTTTTTTTTTAAACCTTTTTTACATACTATATTCTTGCCATGTATGCAAGCAGTTAACACTACTAAAAAGGCCTAATCAGGAGGCAATTAAGAGGTAAAAAGTGCCCACAGTTAGTTTTCAGTACCATGCCAGTATCAGGAATGTAAAAAAAAAGAAGAAAGAAATAAAAATTACAAGTTTATGCTGAACACAATTTTATGTTCAAACACAGAGATAAGTAGCATAATACCAAAACCTAACAAAATCCCAGCATTCTGTAACAGGAAATAGCCCCAGCGACTACATCCATGATCACTAGCGTCATTGTGGAGCATTTCAGGCACCTGAATTTAAAAAGGAGAGAAAGACATAAACAAAATTAATCTGAATACCATAGAAAGAACATGTTGATGCTGAGGCATTAAGTTGTTCAAGTTGGTAATAATTCCCCTTCTGTGAAGACGAGAGCAGCTATAAAATACTGCAGTATATCCCCAATTTCTAACCTAAGTGCTCTTGTGCAGGGTTCCAGCCAGACAACCATGCTATCTTATGAAGCTCAAACAAGCCATTTTACCCCAATCCACCCTATCCTTCAACATGCCATGGCTCCTGGTGTCCGTTGAGCATGCAGAGTCCTCACCGGGCTGTTTGAATGGGGGAGCTGCTGTATTTCTGCAAAGCGTGGGGTTCCCCAAGCATGCTGATAGTTTTCCTCTTGTTTCTCAGTGGACCTGTTTTAAGCTTGCTATTAGGGACAATGAGAGAAGACTGCTATGTCAGCTATAGAAGCAAGCAGACTATGTTCCTTCATGTCGTACTTGTAGCTCTCCTTGGCTGAATTTAAGTAACCATTGCTAGGATGCTGAACTAAATGTACCCTTTGCCTGATGAGGAAAGGCTCTCATATACAGCAATTCAGACGCTGGCATCATCTTTGATTAAAGTTCTGTTGCTGCAACTATTTCGTACCAGAGTGCTATCAATATCCAATGATACTTATATACAGTACTTACCATATCAACAAGGGCCACATACATAAACAGCCCAGCCGTAAGTGCAAAGATCCACATAGATACATTGTCTGCATAGTGGCCAATGAGTATCCCAGTAGCCATTCCAAGATAGGCCAGCATAGCTGAAAGCGCGTTATAAAGAACAGCTTGTTTGACAGTCATGCCAGCTTTGAGAAGTACAGCAAAATCTCCTGCCAAGAGACACAAAACATTTTTGGTCATTTATCAGCTGCTTCATTTCCCCTGATTCCCAAGAAATATTTTTATGCCTTAAAATCTCATTTGCTTTTGCTTTTGTTTTTTAATGTGGTCAAAACTTTTGGAGGACAAGAGAGCCAAGCAAGCTTAGCAGCCACAATGAATATCCTGCATATGTATACACACTTGAAATGTATTTGTTTTTTCCACCACTCTACTGGAAATAGATTGGGACATGCTCATAAAGTTTACATTAAACTGAAATAGTACTATTCAAGCGTCCTCACAATGGCTCTTTATAGTTAGAATTTACTGTGTTTTCAATCAGTGGAAAACTCGTATCATTTCACTATGCTTCAATACAACTTAATGTAATTGGTTAAACAACATCTAGAAAAGCTGAGCTAATTTGCATTAAATTGACAATATATTGTCGAAAACCTCCCATTCAGCAATGCATATTGCCATATTAAGTGCACTGCCAACGGTGTGTAAAGTAAGCATTTGCATCATTCAAACCATTTTGTTTCCTTTGTTGGTCTGGAAGCAAGATAGCATTCATTTGCTTGAAACGAAGCAATATTAGATAGCCCCGTTTCAGTTGATTGTTGTGCTTTTTAAAAAGCGCACTTTCCCTTGAGCAGTCTATTCTACAGGAGCCCAAGAGGATGGGATATTACTGTTATTCACACATACTATGAAATACCTCAATGTAACTGTGACAGTGATCAATCAAATCAACCAAATGTAAATGTATAGAAACAATACCCTACCAGTAACCAAAATTGGTTCCCTCTTACCCAGTTCATGTGGTAACTCATGACAAAAGACTGCAACCGAAGTGCTTAAGCCACTAGATAAACCTTCAGTAAAAGCAGCCCCTGGGAGAAGACAAAGGAAATTAAAGAGAAGCAATCTCGCTTGAAGAATGCAGTTACATCCACATATAAATATATGATGACCTAGTTTGCGCTACTGCTAAGCCAAACCATGACTTAACTCTGGTAGCATAGCAACAGCAGAACTGAGAGAGGAGTAAATCAGCGGTGATTTTTCCTCCCATGCTCCCTCTAAGCATCTCCATCTTACCTTTGGACTTGCCTCAGGCCATGTCCCCTTGAGTGCTTTTGCCTGGCTGGAATGCATCCCTAAACTGTGATAAGGCTGCTTGCTTGCCTGGATGTAGATGTGTATGTATAAGCCTGTACCTTTCATGTAGCAGGAATGTAGCCCACTGTACAAAGCCGTGTTAGAAACAGAGATATGAAAGCTAGGAGCTAAATGGCACCTTAAACCTAGGTTATGGGTGCAACAACAGAATGTCTAGGCACACTTTTTTATAACAAGAATACAAAGATGAAAATGAATGAACTGCAGCTAAAATCCTATATTCATTTTTCACATGGTCTCATTACTTCCCCTGCCCACCCGCCTAATATTCTTAAGACTCTTCTCCAGTCTTCAGAGTTGTTGGATGTGGGAAGGCAAAAAAGATCCTCCTTTCCTTCCACTGTGCAGTTTTAATCTGAAATCTTAGGCACAGTACTGTGCCCAGAGCTCAGAAACTGCTTGAACTAATGAAATTCCCTGTCGCAAAAAGCACCTAGAACAATGGGAGTTTCGAACACTGGTACTAAGTTAAGAGTAGCATCTGTTGCTCTACTCACTTTTCCCCTGGCTCCTTCCACTGTTGGCATGCAGCCCTCAAACTGAAAAAGTTTTCAGCTATGGCTGTTATAGAATCTATCATCAGAAAGTGGTATGTACTTTTAACGTCGTTCGATTAAAGAAGTTCACTATAAACATTAACACACTTTGGATCTGCAGTATATCCACCACTGGGTAGAAAATGTACTGTGAGCTTCACACACGACAGGATTTTGAGGAGACTAGTCAATACCATCATAGATGAGAAGAGCCTTCTAAGCCATCTGGTCCAACCTCCTAGGGTCCAATGTCACTGCCTAAGACAGGCTCAACCTCAGCCCTCCAGATGTTTTGGGACTACAACTCCCATGATCCCTAGCCAGCAGGACCAGTGGTCAGGGATGGTGGGAATTGTAGTCTCAAAACATCTGGAGTGCCGAGGTTGAGGAAGCCTGGCCTAAGACCTCTAGTACTGGAGAGTTCACAACACCTCTAGGTAACTGATCCCCATTATCAAACTGCTCTTCCTGTTAAGAAGTTTCTCCTAATGTCCCACCATTATCTACCCTCCTTTCAAACCCATTAAAAGAAGCCCTGCCTTCTGCAACAGCAGACAACAAGGCGTCTGCCTTTCTGCTTTTATACTAATACCAGAAATGAAGAGGTAACAGCACAGAAAAGAATTGGATTGGCCACCAATATGTATGGGACTAATCAATAAAAAACATCAAGATACACTAACCAATTGCGAGGCCATCACTGAAGTTATGTAGTCCATCACCCATAATTACCATCCAGGCTAGAGTAGCTATACCAGCATCTTTCAGTTCTTCACGTGAGTAGCGCTGGCTATGGCTATGCGGGTGATGGTTCTGATGATGATGGTGATGCAAAATATGATGGTAATCATGGTGATGGTGACTGAGATGATCCGACTGTCCTAGGGTGTCATGTAAATGTGAATGGCATTTATTTCTACACCCCCTGGATGCATATTCATGGTCAGCAGGCTCATGGTGAGCTATCATAACTTCTTCTTCTTCTTGTACTACTGGCTTCTGGGAGATGAAGTTCGAAGGCTCTTGTGCATGTGCCCCCAAGTAAGCTTCTGGCCCTTTGTGAAACACAGGAAAAGCAGATTACATTCTCAAAACAAAAAGACGCAACAGAACATTCAGAACACTTTTGCCTACCGCAACATTTTCGGTACTTGATATCCTACTCATAAAATATTTTATGTCAGAGATGGGAAATCTGTCACCTGCCTTCTCTCTCCTGGTGATTTGTCACGTAGGTTGGGACTGATAAGAGATGAGAATCCATAAATATCTGGAGTGCCACATATTACCCATTCTACTTTTAGATATTTCTATAGCCATGGATCTTGGAAGAGGTGTGTGTGAAACACATTAATTTCAGATCCATTTTTATAAGCATCTTCTGCCAGCCACATTTTCTTGTTGCAATACTTCACGTATATAGGATTGTATTAAGAAATTCAAAGAAATGTGCAACCCTAATGTACAACCTGCCACCTTGCCTTTTCTACAGAGCTGACGGCTAGAAGGTGTGCTGTTTATTACAGAAATGTTACTATGGGATGAATCCATAAATGAGCCAGGTGAGAAATTTCTCCATACCACCCTGAGCCAAGACACTTTCCATCTTCAAATTATCTTCCCTATTTGGAGATCAATGAAGTATTTTACTCTACTGGAGTGGAAGTACTGAACAAGATAATATTGCAGGCTTATGCTGGGCAAGCCCCATTTTACATTGACAGCAGAATTCATAACATAATTAAACAAGTGAAAATAAGTTCTTGGTCTTATACAAATACTAGGAAAATTATCACTATGAAAAATGCATTTAAACTTGAAACCAGTGCTTACCCATTTGCTTCCGCCCCCCCCCCCCCATTCTGGGCTCCTATTTAAAGAGTCAACTGATGCAATACTCAGTGCCGCACTATTAACCACACAAAAAAGTGGTTCCTAAATTTCAGAATTGCACAAAAATAGAACGTATAATTAAGAAATAAATGGTCAATTATGCTGGTAAGGCAGTATGAAAGTGCTCTCTTGCAGAAAACCAAGCATAACAGCATTTGAAAACTGGGCTGTTAGAAACAGCTTTAATAGATAACTTAAATAAGTAATTCCACAAACTGTTCAAACGTTAAGCAGCAGCTACATGTCAGAAGTGAATTGCTATTCTTTCCTGCTTTGAAACGCAGATAAAGTGAAGTATTATGATTCTATGCAATGGGATAATGGATTAGTACAAGATACAGTATAAACCTCATCTTGTATCGATGAGAAATTGTTCTTGGATAATAAGATCACTTCCATATACTGAACCCTACTAGATAGGCACATTCTAAGAATGCATATTCATACTGCTCATATAAGCTATAGGTTAGTGTCAACTTTTGTAGTCATTTCCAGAGCATCTTAGATTATATGAATATGCTGAAGTACAGTGGTAACTCAGGTGAAAAACTTAATTCGTTCTGGAGGTCCGTTCTTAACTTGAAACTGTTCTTAACCTGAGGTACCACTTTAGCTAATGGGGCCTCCCGCTGCTGCCGTGCGATTTCCGTTCTCATCCTGAAGCAAAGTTCTTAACCCGAGGTACTATTTCTGGGTTAGCGGAGACTGTAACCTTAAGTGTCTGTAACCTGAGGTACCACTGTATCAAAAGTAGCAAAAAAGGGTGGTTCATCAGACCAGAAACAATAATCACCTTTTAGCTATATGTGTAGAAAAATGCACAATACACTTAGATACCAATTTGGCTGCATGGAAACACAAAGAAGAACCCATAACATTTTGAATGACAATGCTGTACAACATTTATTAAAACTTACTATCATCTGTGTCTATTTTTTCTTCATTTGTTGAAAGCTGAGAGTCATATTTAGATAGTTGCTTCTTGATTTCTGCTTCATCATCTTCATTTTTTTTCTGAAGAATTACACTAAGTTATTAACATTTTAGGTACACATCTTGAACACTATATATCTCGTAGACTATTATCAATAAAAACATGAAATGGATTAAGAAAATCAGAAGTTGAAATACAGGAAAGAAACTGCACATAAGTGATAAAATTCACAACAAGCAACCCAAGTCATTTTGCTCACTATTAAAAGTTTCAAGTCTAAATGAAACATTTCAACCAATTCTGATTCTGATTCACTATTTATCCCATCAACTTTTAAACCCTTTCAACACAATTTTATTTTTTAAAACTATCCCTCCACAGTGCTGCAATTCATCTAGGTGCTTCCTGTTCCCTCACCAAGGAAAGCTTATACTGTTCAAGCTTTGTGTAAACCATCCCTTAAGATTTGGACACAGAAAAACTTAAATTCACTTTTCAATACATGATTTCTCTACCTTTTTCTTCTTGTCTTTAAACTGTTTAATTAGTGTGATCAGGTGCTCAACAAGAAACATAAAATATAATCCACCAAGGGCTGTGAGGCCCTTCCACGTAGAATCCAAGTTAGCACTGTCTTCTGCACTTTGAAAAACAAGATGCTTAAAAGTGGGGTCTTTACTGTGTTCCAGTAATGGTTTTTCATGATGATGATGATGACTTCCATGAGACTAAACGTTGGGGGGAAAGAAGGGGGGAAAATTACTTCAGACACCTTTCCATACACAACAACAAGACGTGGGGAGTGGAAGAGTCTGCCAGCATCAGTTTATTTCAAAGTCTGGGAGGAGTATCTGGGGCAGCATTTGAAACTCCCATTGTTCTAGGCGTGTTTTGCGACAGGGAATTTCATTACTGTGAGCAGTTTCTGAGCCTAAAAATTCAGATTAAAACTGCACAGTGGAAGGAAAAGAGGACCTTTTTCTGCCTCCCCACTTTTAGCCATTCTCTGAAGACTGGAGAAGAGACCCTCTTAAGAATATATGGGGAGTGGGCAGGGGAAGCATGGCTTTGTTTTTTGCAGTCTTCAGATGAGGACTAGACGATTTGAAAAATGAACGTAAGATATTAACTGCAGTTCATTCATTTTCAGCTTTGTATTCTTGTTATAAAAAAGTGCGCCTAGACATTCTGTTGTTGAGCCCATAACCTTGGTTTAAGGTGGCATTTAGCTCCTAGCTTTCATATCTGTTTCAACAGTTGAACCTATGTCTGATTTGATGAAAAGTGACACTGATTAAAGCCTGGGTTACACATGCAGAAGGCTTGGATCTCAAAGGGGTAGAGTGGACTGTACCACTTCAGACAAAGAAGAGCACCAGTTTCAAATGCTTCCTCCTGTAAAAACAGCTCCTTGCAAATAATAATTGTGCATCAGTGGTTCTAGGCTCGTTTATTAGTTTTATTTGCATGGAATGTTCACAAAGATGAGCATTAAAAAATAAAAAAGCTTATCTTAGTCTGAAGTGGTATGAGGAAGGGTCACAGCTCAGTGACAGAACATGTGCTCTGAATGCAGAAGGTCACAGCAGCAAACCCTGGCATCTCCAGGAAGAGCTGAGAGAGAAGCCTTGTCTGAAACCCCAGAGAGCCACTGCAAGGCAGTGTAAACAGTACCAAGCTAGTTGAACTAACAGTCTGACTCAGTATAAGGAAGCTTCCTGTTTCCCATATCATACCATCTCATGGTATTATGGCCGTGTTTGCATGCAACACTAAGCCAACTCGTGGCTTAGTGCAAACATGCAGACTCCCAAGGAGGAGAAGAAGAGGAGTTTGGATTTGATATCCCGCTTTATCACTACCTGAAGGAGTCTCAAAGCGGCTAACAATCTCCTTTCCCTTCCTCTCCCACAACAAACACTCTGTGAGGTGAGTGGGGCTGAGAGGCTTCAGAGAAGTGTGACTAGCCCAAGGTCACCCAGCAACTGCATGTGGAGGAGTGGGGAATCGAACCCGGTTCACCAGATTATGAGTCCACCGCTCTTAACCACTACACCATGCTGGCTCTCCCTTGTTGTTTAGCTTCTTAACGACGACCCCAGGTTAAGAGAAAACCTGGCTTAGCTGCTGTGCTGCACTGAGCGTTCTATCTGTATAATACCAAAGCACTGTGCTACCAGTGTCTCTTCTTATATTAGCAATGCCAGATCTTCAGATTGCAGTGATGGCCTTGGGTTCTATAGATTTTATACTCAGTTGAAACAAGGAGGAATTTCAACTACAGTAGCACAGCTATGGCACAAAAGGATTTGTTTTGGCAGATTTATAGTTGGATCTTATAAACTGCTACAGTAGCAAGCAAACATTTACAGCTGGGCACAAACTGGATTACCAAATCCTATCTGTGGCATTCCCAAAAGCATCCTAGTTCAGGATACTGAACTAGATTTGCCTTCAGTCTGATTCAGCATGGCACTTATTAATTACTCTAATTAACCTAATAGCATATGTACTTAATAGCAGAGCTAGAGCAGAGGCAGCATTAGGCAGTGTTGAACAGTATTGGGACAATGGGCAAGTTTCCCCTTCTCCTCACCGGCCATGACCCCATGATTATTCTTTCCCACCCGAAGCTGTTAATTTGCATTGGTAGGGAATGATGGCTTTTCACCAGAACCACGGTAGGGTGGCTGTGGTTAAACTCCTCCTTTCTACTTTCTCAGGTCCCCCAGTGCTGCTCCCTTTCAATCCCTAGTTATTTACATTTTAGAAAATGCATATATTGCATGCATTCATGAAATTAATGTAATGCTTAGTTTGGCTCTAAGACTGTAAGGAAAAATACACCACAGAGTAGTTTGATGTGGAAACTGAGCTGTTAAATTAAAAACTTTATTATACTGAGGTGTGCCACAAGTAGGATTATTATGGTGCAATTACAGACATTTCCTGATCATATTTACAGTACAGTGGTACCTCTGGTTACGAACTTAATTCATTCCGGAGGTGCATTCTTAAGCTGAAACCGTTCTTATCCTGAGGCTTTTGCCAATGAGGTTTTCCGCTGCGTGCGCACGCGCCTCTGGTGCACAATTTCTGTTCACATCCTGGGGCAAAGTTCGCAACCAGGAGCAGCTACTTCCAGGTTAGTGGAGCTCATAACCAGAGGTACCACTGTAGTACTATGTCCCAAAGTGATTCATGCCCAGTAAATACAATGAAAAAGAAGATACTTACATGCGGAAGAAGATGTAAAAGAGCGTCTCCACTTAGGGTACCAACTGCTAATGCTACAAGGAAACTTAGAAGGAACTTGAAAAATACACGATTCATAAGAGGGACCAGTATAACACCCAGTAACGAAAGGAAACTGATGATAGAAATGGATATAAATCCACCGATCCAAGCTGAAAAGAAGAAGAAAAAACAGCTTGCTTTCTTGAGTAACCAATTTCTTCCACCTTATGTCAGGGAGGGAAGTTTTATTTCGTAAAGCACTCAGTGGGAGGAATAATTTCTATGTAACACAAAAGATTGCATGCTGCATTGTGAACACTAGTTCACCTAAATAAAAACAGGTATTGTGTCCCTTGCTTGAGGTTTCTTGCCCTTCAAAACAAAACCACAAAGACTTTAAGATAGCAGAATCATCCAAAACAAATTAGTGTTCAATATTTTGCTTTAAGTACAGCATCAAAGAAGAGATTAAATAGGAAATGTTTGACTTCACCAACAAACGTACCTACTTGCAATGAATAAGTTTTTGGAGGAGTTTCTGTCTTTTCACTTGTTGCATGAATTACACAATATCTGCCATCAATCTGGTTAACAATAGCAGGGCAAATATAACTAAATTCTATGGCTGTCAATGGAACTCTTGTACTTATTCCATGAGAAAGCATCAGTTTTGAAGCATTGAAGCACTATAAAAGAGACAAACACATTTGAGGAAAATGCATACATAAACGTTGGGAACTTAACTGGAAAGATTCAAGTGCTATACCAAAAAAAGCTAAAAATCACAAACAGGCAAAACGGAACAAAATTTGTCATATATATAGGGTAGTAACAAATGTATTTATAAGCAAAAATTCAAAAGAAATGTGCAACTAATTCTCTGATTTGATTTCCCCATGCCACCACTTAAAAACCCAAAACACACAGCATTCTGCTTTTGAAACAGGTGGGGTTTCTTAAATAATGCACAATATGGCACAGACGCATGCCACCCCTATCAACCTAAGGAGATGTAAGTTTGACATTTCTATACCAAAAGAACTGGGAACAAAGGAACAAGTTAGGTAGAAATTATTTTGATAGGCCAGCTACAGAGAGGCCAAAGGGTTTCATAACATAGGTTTATTTGATAGCATTCCAATTAAGAACTTATCCAGACAACTTGATTAATGAAGGGAATTTTTATAAGCAGTGGACAGTCATTCAAAAATGTTTTTAATGATGAAGACGAAAATTAAAATCATTGGAATTCTAAAAATATGGCTTGAAATTTAATGTCAACTAAAGGTAACCACATTGGTTGAAAAAAGGAGCATATACGGTAGTTAAACTAAGCTTTTAAATAGCTACCTACCAGATAGTGAATAAAAATTATTTCAATACAACCAGGTGGAGAAGAGTATTGTAGAAGAGAATAAGTTCTTTTCCCCCTTGTGGCAGATATGTCAAAAATTACTTTAAAACAAACTTTGGACTAATAAAATGTTGAGGCCTGGAAAAATGTGTTTAGTTATTTGCAAG
Source organism: Podarcis pityusensis (assembly GCF_964106645.2). NCBI lineage: Eukaryota > Metazoa > Chordata > Lepidosauria > Squamata > Lacertidae > Podarcis > Podarcis pityusensis. Next base: position 80,671,696 of record NC_138031.1, read on the forward strand.
GCTACAATCAGATTCACTACTTTTCCATCCTGTCTGAACGATTAGAAAGCTTGCCTACTCCTTCTTTCAAAAAACGGATGCCACAAAAGTAGATATGACCTGGCCCACTGGAATATGGTATTAGCATACTGGCAGCACACCCATGAGACCCCTGATTGCTGATACGCTAACAGAAATGCACTTATGGCAAATACATTTAAATAACAGAATGCATGTTTAGAAATGTATTCTACTTTATTGCGAGCCACTATACTGTAGCATTTCTCAATAAAGTAGCCACTATACTGTAGCATAGGGACGCGGGTGGCGCTGCGGGTTAAACCAGAGAGCCTAGGACTTGCCGATCAGAAGGTCGGTGGTTCGAATCCCCGCGACAGGGTGAGCTCCCGTTGCTCGGTCCCTGCTCCTGCCAACCTAGCAGCTTGAAAGCACATCAAAGTGCAAGTAGATAAATAGGTACCACTCCAGCAGGAAGGTAAATGGCGTTTCTGTGCACTGCTCTGGTTCGCCAGAAGCCACTTAGTTATGCTGGCCACATGACCCGGAAGCTGTACGCCGGCTCCCTCAGCCAATAAAGTGAGATGAGCACCACAACCCCAGAGTCAGCCACAACTGGACCTAATGGTCAGGGGTCCCTTTACCTTTATACTGTAGCATAGCAAAACGCTAGGAACAAACAGACTCATCAACCGCAAAGCTGGGGCATGTCAATGTCTCTTAACCTAAGCTACCTTACAAGGTTGCTTTAAGGTTAAAAACAGGAGGGGAAGAACATTTTCTGCTGTTCTGAAGGGGGAGATAAATCTGTAGATAATAAAAAGTGTTAACTTAGAAGTGCCCTGTCCCCAAGGTTTTCAGCAGCCCCAACCCAAATGCCCCTGGCAAGGTTCAAGTCAAATCTTAGACTTGAACAGTTTCATAACTCTTGACCCTTATACAGCAATTCTATGAAGTGGAAAAGCAATGTAGAAAATATGCAGCAGGGGGTTGTCGAAAAAGTGCTCATAAAGAATAAGAAATACAACGCTACCAAACATCACAACTTTCCTTTCAATAAAAAACAATCTCCAAGTACCTCTTGTGTAATTTTTCTTATTTTCGAATACATGTAACTTCCTCTTTCTGATTCCCTCACGAAAACAAGCGATTCATTTGTTTTTCCATTTACAAGTGAACTCACATTGCTGCTTTCTAGAACAATGCTAGGATTGGGGTTGGCAAGGCCTATACGTGTAGACTTCAATTCTGCAGTTTCTGAATGCTGTATCAAAGGATTGCCTTCTGTGGTCGTGGTGTAGGTGGATGCAGCTATAGCAACCGTTGTACTCTTGCTATTCACAGAGCCCTGCTGGTGTTCTGTATTCTGTTTGCTAGACAAATCCTTTGCCCAATTATTCAAATGATTTTTGCTTCCACCGACAGGTTCGTCACTAGGGCAACCTATTTTCTCAGAATTTGTACTGAGGGTAACATGATTATGGTGGTGACGGTGGTGCTCATGATCTTGGGAAATTCTTTTCACCTTCTCAATGCCCATACTCCGTAGAAGTTTTCTAAATCCTTCTATAGTCAATGTATTGTTCTCCCCATAACGAGAGAAGAGTTCCTGAAGGTGATGTCTCTGCATAAGCGTGGCCAAATCAACATTGATACCAGCTGCCTTCTCAGGTATAAGGTTCTCTGTAGTTTGTGAAATAGTGGTTGATTCCAAGCCATGGTGGCGAGCTTCAGAAAACAAGTATATGAAAAGAAAAGTCACATAAAGCTTATTCGCCATAGCAGAGTCCTGTAAGGAAAATGACAAAAGAAAGCAGTTAAGTAAACGATTAGTGTATCCCCATACTGCAATTTACTCCAGAGCAATTAAAACAAATATTTCACAGACATTCTGCTAATTTAAAACACTTTTTCTTTCTTAGTGTTAACATTACTTGATATAACATTACTTAATAATATAATATGTAATATTATATGCTTTATTCTATTCTAATAATATAATACAATAATATTTCTTGATTAGAAGTGGAACCTGCAACATGTATAGTGAAGTGTTTAGAATTCCTTACAGGCTACCATGCCCTGTTCCAGGATACTCCGTTCAACTCCCCATTTCCTAGGTTTCTGTTTCTCCTATCCCTAAACTGCCACCAGCATTCCACATCCACTGAACATACTCAATTTGCTCACTGTGTTGCTTTTGAAGTCCACCCCCACTTCACTGCATTTCCCCCCAGGAAGCACTCAAAATTATATATACCAGGGATGTCCAACTTCCAAGAGACTACTCTACTCACATGATCTACTCACATGATTAAAATCTGGCAGTGATGTACCCCTGGGGGGGGGGGTTCAGGTAAAAGCTGCTGAGCCTTTTTTAGGGAGGAACATCCCTTTTTTGGGGGGGGGGTCAGGTCTAAAAAATGAACACAGGGACTCACCAATAAATCACTAAGGAGACAGTCCATCTTCCGTTCTAGCAATCTAGAGGACGGGGGGCGGGCGCGAGGGCAAGGCCGGATGGAGGAGCCAGCGATCTACCGCGATCTACCAAAACCTCCCAGGGATCAACCAGTCGATCCCGATTGACCTGTTGGACATCCCTGATATATACTTGCCACCATTAATCTTCAATGCTGTCTGAACAAGTAGGCCTATAAAAGATTTAGGCTCAAGTGGACATCTCCCAGGGAGGAAATTTTAAAGTCACTGGTTCTATGATGCAAGAGGCCTTGTTCAACAACCTCAAAAGTTTAACCTTGTGAGATGAAGCAGAACTTATTGTAGTTGTTGGGAATCTCTGGCCCTCCAAATGTTCAGACTCCAATTCCCATCAGCCTCAGCCAGCATGGTCAGGGATTATGAGAATTATTAACCAACAACCTGGTTCCCCAGCCCTACATTAACAGCAAGGAGGAAGGTCATACTGAAGAAGGCGCAGCCAAAAGGGCCCAAGCTATTAAGAGCTTTACAGGTAAGAATTACCACCAGTAATAACATAGTATGTTGCACTAGTAGGGGAAATGTCATTAATTTAAGTTGTGTCTAGACACGTAGAGAAACACTGTTTTGGTTTAGTAGATGTGAAGGAGAAACTATATGGAAAACATGCAAATATTCCTCTTCAAAATCCTGTGTGGCAATATCTTCAGGGAGAATCAAAAAGTCACAAAATAGCGAGCGCCGCTTCCAAGTCATTGAGAATGCTTCATCAGGCTGGATGTTACATAATACAGAGGGCAGGGGCAAGGTGGTGTTGGCCCAGTGCTGAAGCCTTAAGCCAAGGTCTGCATCTAGACTTGATTCAAGACAGACATTGCAGAACTAAAGATGTTGCTGAACTACACCTTCCATCAGTCCTAGCTTGCATGTCCAGTGACCAGCTCTGGATGAGATAGCCAAAGGTTTTCCATCCCTGCCTTATGGCTTCACATAAAAAGTTGGGTATTTTTTGTGTGTCCCTCTCTTCCACTCTTCCCCTTATTCCTTGTTGATAAAGAGTAAGGTGTAATGAAAACCCATTCAAAAATAAAAATCAGACAACAGCTTGTGATTTGTGGGTGAACATTTCTCTCTCTTTGAATTCATCCTTGTTTTTATATTTTTTTAACAGCTTAATAAACATAGTGGATAAAAATACACAGAACAGAATCTTGGGACTCTGGATTATTTGAGCAATATACAATATAACAAACTTCTGATCAGTGGTATGATACATTTAAGGAGCTTTTTTTTTAAAGAAATCATGTATTTGCAAGCAACTTTGCATTCTGTACAGCAGAGGTTTTTTGTGTGCTTCATCGACAAAAGGTTTTGTGTTAAAGGCCTGCACTTTCCTTGACCAATAGGATTTGCTCCACTAAGATATGTATCTCCTATTTTGTTTTTTCTCTAAAAGGGGGTTAATAGTCAGAATAGTCAAAAATGAGCAATAGAGGGGAAGGGTTGGCGGCTTCTTGCGACATGCAACAAAAAGCACACAATGCAGGTAACACAATGGCCTTGCAGCATTCTCACAAGCCTGTGACTCTTTCTGAGCAATTCATGCTCATTTATTTTGCACTCCCACTGAGTTCGGTACGAGATACTGCATTACAGCAGGGAGGATGGCAGTCTGCTCAGAGGATCATCAAGTCCTTGATTACATAGGTAATTCCCCTTAAACACCAGCAATGGGTGTGCCAGCTCTTTTCCACCTGCTGCTTCAACAGCTGGTTATCTGGATCTCAGGTGAGCAGCAGACATGACAGGTTACCCCTTAGCCGAAGAGCGGTGATAACATTGTGGGTGGGTTGTGGCTACTGTTTTAGGGGAGTGGGGGTGTCACATCTTAGGAATTATGGCGCTTCAACCCCCCAAGTTATGACCGCACAGGACTCCAGCAAATAATACGTTTCGACAAGCTTCAGCTTGCTTGACACTGAGGTGAAGAAAGCTGCACCTGCAGGAATTCCCCTCCTACACACCTGTAAAAAAGATAATTGTGCTGCCCTTTGTATTTTGCGTAAGAACTGCTTTGCCCAGTTAAGGCCAACTGGTCCAGCCTGATGCCTCAGTGACGTGGGGGTTGGGGAGGGGGTGTCACAATAAAGGCCCAGCCAGCACACAGCCTCCTTTGCCTCCATAGGACCCCGTGGTAGACTGCCTCTGCCAAGGGAGGTTCGGCCACACTTATTCCCACCGGCCCCCTGCCCGCCATCCCGTGTGTGGAGAGGGCAAGTGGGGGGGGGCGCGGATGGAACGCGGACGACGTCAGAGGACGACCGTTACTGACCGCAACCGCCACTCCGAATGAGCGCGAGCCGGACGCTCTTCACGCGCATGCGCCTTCTCTCGAAGAGAGGGGGGGTCGTCTGCCTGAGACCTCCCTCCCGTTTCGTCGCCAAGGAAAAAAAAGCGCTGAAGCGGTGGGGAGGGGGTCCGCCAACAGACACACTTACCGGACACCTTACCGCGAAGCCCCTCGCCAGCCCCTCATGAGCTGCCTTCTATCTTCCTCCCTCCCAAGTGAGGAGCATCCCAGCGAACCGGCCTTTCGAGCAAGAAGAGGAGCGCGAGAGCCCCCCTTCCCCCCCAGGCAGCGAATCAGGCTGCGGTGTTTCGTGTCACGAGGGCTGCCGAGAGCCAATGAGCAGTTGCGTGGCCTGCCTCACGCCTCTTCCCCGCCTCAGTTTCGGCCCGGGCCTTTTTACTTAGGAGCGCGGAGCTAAGGGGCGGGAGGGAACGAGACAAAAGCGTCTGCACCGGAGCCCACGTGGTTGAGGATGGCGACGGGCCCTTTGCACATGCGTGACCGAGGAAGCCTGTTTTAAATGCCGATGGGGCCAGAGCTGTCAACTTTCCCCTTTTCTTGCGAGGAATCCTATTCCGAATAAGGGAATTTCCCTTAAAAAAAGGGAAACGTTGACAGCTGTAGATGGGGGGCGGGAGGCGGGCGTGTTGGTTGTCAGGGCGACCGCCTTCTATAATGCCTGTTACAGTGGTACCTCGGGTTAAGTACTTAATTCGTTACGGAGGTCCGTTCTTAACCTGAAACTGTTCTTAACCTGAAGCACCACTTTAGCTAATGGGGCCTCCCGCTGCCGCCGCGCGATTTCTGTTCTCATCCTGAAGCAAAGTTCTTAACCCGAGGTACTATTTCTGGGTTAGCGGAGTCTGTAACCTGAAGCATATGTAACCTGAAGTGTATGTAACCTGAGGTACCACTGTAATGTACAAATTTAATAATTTTTAATAGTGATAGTAATAATAGTACAGTGGTACCTCGGGTTAAGAACTTAATTCGTTCTGGAGGTGGGTTCTTAACCTGAGGTACCACTTTAGCTAATGGGGCCTCCTGCTGCCGCTGCAGAATTTCTGTTCTCATCTTGAAGCAAAGTTCTTAACCTGAGGTACTATTTCTGGGTTAGCGGAGTGTATAACCTGAAGCGTCTGTAACCTGAGGTACCACTGTAATTGGCTCTGTTCGGGCCCCTTGTTCAGTTATTCAGTGGAAATTAAAAGTATACAAACATTAATGAAAAACCATAACGGAATACATTACAATGTGACACAAAACCTAAATGAGGGGAAATTTTGAGGCATTTCCCAAGCTGAATGCAGTATTTTCTTCCAAGAAGCAGGAGGTGTAAGCATCTTTTAATTTTATCGAGCTGCCTTTTCCTCTACAGAGCTACAAGATGCACACCTGTGGATCGTGTGCTTTCATTCTGGTGACAACCCTATTGGGCTTTTCCAGGTTGACTCCCTTTTATTTTAAAGGGTGTGTAATCAGGGCCATCTTAAGCGTATATGGCGCTGTAGTGCAAAGATCCCTCCGGCACCCCCGTTTCCCAGAGTTGTAAACCATAAGAGCTGGGGTTTGTGGTAGTTCCCTTACTTGAACTGGACAGAATGGTGGTGGAATATTGAAGGAAAGCATTAAAGTTTGGGATTTTTTTTTAAAAAAAGTTTTTCCGCAGGTTAAGGCACAGAGGGCTGATTTTTGGTCTATGATAAAATGTTCTTTTTGCACCACCAAACCTTTCAGGGGAGAATTTGCAACAGTTTGGCACCATTTTTGAGGGAATTGGATAACGTCAGATTTTTGGTGAAATTGTGACGCCGCGGGTTAGGGATTTTTTCGCAAAAAAAAAATTTCCGCAGGTTAGGGCGCCGAGGACTGATTTCTTTGGTCTATGATAAAACGTGCTGTTAGGGGAGAATTTGCAACTGTTTGGCACCATTTATGAGATAACTGGATAATGTCAGATTTTTGTTGAAATTAAGAGGCAAATGACAAAGGGAACTTTTCCCTTTATCTGAAGGGAAGATGTTAATTTTTATTCAATTTAATTCATTTTACTCAGTATTGTGAGAAAAATTTTACTCTTACAGTGGCAATGGTGCCCACCAGAGAGGTGCTGGAACGAAGTTCCGGTGAGTCCCGACTGGAAAAAAGCTGTAATTTTACTTAGTTTTACATTTTGCATCTTACCTTTCATCCAAGGACCTCAAGGTGGCGCACTTCTCCCTCTCCATATTTTATACTCACAACCTTCTTTTGAGGTGGATTAGGATGAGAGACTATGGCTGGCCTAAGGTCTGTTAGTGAGCTTCAACACGGAGTGTGGACTTGAACTCTGATATCCCAGGTCCTAGTCTACACTACACAGGCTCTGTCATTTGTAGTTTTAATGTTTCAGTTGTGTGGGTTTTTTTTATTTGGTTATTAATTACTGTGTTTTCTCTAGGTGCGGCAGCTCAGAAACTGGCTCGAACTGTGTTTCAATCTTGTCTTCAGAAAAACCACATATAAATAATCCCAGAGCAAGGTATCGTCAGGATAATGAATTCTGTGGGAGACTCTGCATGATGGCCGTGTGATGAATAACTGAAGAATGCACAGTAAGGAAAAAATATGGCAATGTGTACTTTTACTGACCCTACTATGGTTCAGCCCTGTCCTGCTGGCCTCATTGATTCCTCCTGACCCGATCATAAATATTTTCAGATGTTTGCTGCATATCCATCCTCCTATTTAAAAACAAAGTAATCCCAGAAATGGTAGCTTATCCTTCACAGAGCTACAGTTCCCAACATCCCTAAAAAACTACAGGTCCCAGGATCCTTTGTGGAGAGAGGAGATGTGCTTTAAAGGTATGGTGTTGTCCCCAGCCATTGTCCGCAAATTCCTTCTCTGTTCAACCTGTGTTTTCTACTTCCCAGTTCTCTAGCCTTGGATGGATTACCTAACTCTACACCTCCTGATTCTAGGTCTGGTTCTCTTTTGTATTGCTTGCTGTGGATAAACTCTGTGCCTTAAGACCTCAGCTCCTGTTCTCCATAGCACCTGACTAACCTTATTAAGGGGAAGGATTGTAGCTCAGTGCTAGACCATATGCTTTGCATGCAGAAGGTTCAGTCGCCACTATCTTGGAAGAGTCTGCACACCGGGAGAGCCATTGCCAGACTGTAAAGACCAGCCATTCTTAACTTTGGATTCCCAGATGTTCTTGAAATGCAACTCCCATCATCTGACCACTGGCCATGCTGGGAATGATGGGAACTGTAGTCTGACAATATCTGGGAACCCAAAGTTGAAAGAGGCAGGTGCAGTCAGTGCTGAGCTAGGTGGACAAATAGCCTGACTCATGATTTCATTGCTCAGTGGCAAATCACATTCATGCATACAAAATACCTCAAGATCAATACAGTGGTACCTCCATTTACGAACTTAATCCGTTCCAGAAGTCCGTTCTTAAACCAAAGCCGTTCTTAAGCCAAGGTGCGCTTTCCCTAATGAGGCCTTCTGCCACCGGTGCCCTTCCACCGTTCGGCTTCTGTTCATAGACCGAGGTAAAGTTCGCTAACCGGAACACTACTTCCGGTTTTGCGGAGTTCTTAGAACGAATAGTTCGTAAACGGGACTGTTCTTAAACCGAGGTACCACCGTACTGGTATCAGACCCTGGAGAGCTGCTACCAATCAGAGTGGACAGTACTGGGTTAGCAGATGGACAAATACAGTGGTACCTCGGGTTAAGTACTTAATTCATTCCGGAGGTCTGTTCTTAACCTGAAACTGTTCTTAACCTGAAGCACCACTTTAGCTAATGGGGCCTCCTGCTGCCGCCGGAGCACAATTTCTGTTCTCATCCTGAAGCAAACTTCTTAACCCAAAGCAATCTTTCTGGGTTAGTGGAGTCTGTAACCTGAAGCGTATGTAACCTGAAGCGTATGTAACCTGAGGTACCACTGTAGTTCACAGTTTCCTGTGTTTTGGAATCTGTCTCTTGACTGTCTCTGCTTCCATCTTTGCCATTCCATGATTTCCAGTGGGCTCCGTCTCTCTTCAGTTGAGATACATCTTGGCTCATTCATATTGTCCTGATTGCTGTGGCTCCAATACTGACATCCTGAAATAATTTGAAGAGGTGCATGATTTGGTCAACAATCATAACAACTAAAAATAGACAGTAAGACAAGGCTATTTAGCACAGTGACTAAAGTAGCCAGGTGCCTTTTATTTTAAATTTAAAATAATTACTTTTCTCACCCACCCTCATATTGGAATCCTACTTATTTCAGAGCATCCTATCTGTGCCAAGTTTCACACTTACCTGTTTCAGAACATCACCTTAGCTTCACTGAATCTGAACAGAACTTTAGTAAAGGCATTTATGATGTGTTAGTACTCACCAATAATTAGGGACACAAAATATATAACATGATAGTTTCTGCAGCAGGTTTAATTTGCCTTTTCTTGGAAAGCCTTTCAAAAGTCAGTAGGTGTAATCCAGTAAAGTTAAGCATTTTTAAATCCCATTTATATCCACGGGAGAGTTAAACATATGCTTAGATCTTTCTCATTGCAATAACTGGGACTTAAAAATGCTTAATTTTGGTCCATTGTTCGTTGCTAGATTTTAGGAGCTTCAATTACACTGATGTAGTATCTTGTCTTAAATTCTGGTGATTTGGTTTAACAAGGCTATGGATAAAACCATCAGAGAAATGGTAATTGATAGCCTTTAACAAAAGCAGCCATCCGAAGTGAATGTTTGATACTGGTGTACCTTTAAAAAACTGTTATTCAGCTGTTTTAAGCCTCAACTTTCAAAGGAATGTTGTGCATTCAAAATCGCCAAAACGCTTGGTATTGATTAAAATATAGAAATTATGTGATCTTGTTCCAGGCGCTGACATCAAACAAGTCTCAACAGGTCTTTTCTCTGACATCTTGGCACAAACTATAGCATAATCATTTACTAACAAAATGAGCTAGTGGAAGGAACAGTTACTAGAATCTTTATTTTCTTTTTTAGCGACTGCAACATGGCACCCCTTAGGAGAAAATAATCAATAGTCACCTCTTCTCTCATCAGTTCCATGACACAAACATTTTTTGTACCTATCTATACAATTTTTCCTGGTGTTCTGCCTCATGTGAGATTTAGCCAGTCAGTTTGAAGCTAAATGAAGTAACTTTGTTTTATATGCATCTTTAGCACATTATTTAGGGGCATAATATAACCTGAAATTTCCACGCATAGGAATTCAGTGGAATTTGAAGAGTTTGAATTTGTTCTTGAAGAGTTCATCTAACTTATTGGAAGGCATACTTCTTTTTAATATAGTGCCATGCCATTGCCAATGCTGTTTATACAGTACTATAGATTATATATCCTGCATTCTTTTGATTTTTCACTTACTTGCCTGGTTTCTGGTAATGTATATATAATGTATTGCTTCAGTTGGTTTGTGATGTGAATGTAAAGCCCACATTAGACAGAATGCTCATTCACATTATAAATGCCTCTCTTCTACTTTCCCTTTCACATTAATAATAATAACATATTAACATAAATATAGTGGGAGAGGGGTGAAAAAGTGGAAGTGCTCTGTATTCCCTTTTATGGGGCTTCCAGCAGTGGCATATAAAGCATGTAGATTTCTCCCTTCTTAAATGTCGCTTTGCAAATATTTTTTCTTTTATAATTTAAGTTGATTGTGTATATTTAAAAACAAACAAACCCACTTCTGCTTAGTTGAACTAATCTTTTCCATATACAGTCACCTATCCCCAACCTGAGCATTAGGAAGTTAATGATATTTTCTGGCTTTGTGGCAGGCCAATTTAAAACAACGTAAAACTCATTTCATTATTTTTTTTAAAGCAAAAAGACCAAAGAGCTGCTACTTCGATTGTGGCAGGGAAGGTAAAATGCTGAAGCCCAAACAGGGTCACACTAAAATCCTGGATTTCATCATTACCTTCTGTTTAATTTTTAAAAAAATAATGACTGATGGTTGCAATTTTTTTTAAAAAAAGTTTTTAAAAAGGATAAGTTATCACCATTTCCGATAAAGAAATATAGGATACAGCTATGTGATTTACTGTCCTGTGTTGGCATCTGTCTGTCTCAGGGGAGTGCCCCTCTGTTGGAAGGTTGCAGGACTTGCTATGGCTGTAGAGACCAATGCGGGAGAGACATGTTTTGTTGCAGCTGAGGCAGATAAAGGCATCCAGATGTACCATGCCATTTCTGCGTTCCTCCCAGCAGTTATTTCTCCTCTGGCCACTGCTATGGATATACAACTTGACTGCCTGTCTCCAGACACCGTGGTCGTCTGCAGGGGATTCCCACATGGCAGGGCTGATGTCGCCAGCCTTCATGTCACATTTTCAAAGATCTTGGTAAGGCAGAGTTGGTCTACCCACAGGCCTGGTGCGGAAGCCATAGAGCATGTCCTTAGGAATCCTGCCATCTAGCATTCTGTGGACATGACCAAGCCAGCACTAAGTCAACAATAAAACATGCCAAGATGGAAAGGATGTGTGATCTATATTTACCAAGGTCTAAATAAAAAAGAGACTTACCAATTTTTATTTCAAAAAAGAAGGTAAAAAGTAGCCTTAGACAGCGCTAAATCCAGATACTTCCATAGACCTGTGGTACCTGACACTTCTCCATTATATTTTATAGGCAGTTTTCACCTCTGTCCTGGAGAAGATCTCTTGTGTATGTAGCAAGTGGCTAGGAAGTCTAAATCATTATCATTTTTGGATAGGGTTAGAAGTGTCCCCTGTTTGAAACCCAGAAGAGCTGTTGTCAGTCATTGTAAACAATGCTGTGCTAGATGGACTCAGTATCAGTATAAGGCAACTACCTATGTACCACATTATAAGTGTGGCTAACTTTGAAAATGGTCTGGAAACTGCAGTTAGTTCAGGGTAGGGACACACGATTTTAAACTCAAACTGGACAGTTTGACTGTATGATCTGCATGGTAGACATTCGAAACAATATATACTTGTCATAGTTTGCTAGTTACCTCCAGTAGATTTTTATTTTCTTTTGATGGCTGTTCCCAACATTGCAACACAAATTATTCCATACATTTCATCTCCACAGCTCACACATCCTAATTATTAACACAGACTTTTGTAACGGACAAAGCAGGGATTTGATCACCATAACCTAATGGCATTTGTGAATCGTTGGAAACATTATTATTAGCTCTTATAACACAAACATTCTTCATTAATCACCTACTCTCTCAAACTTCATTATCAGCTGTAATTAGAATAACCTTTATGCTGGTCATGTATTCTGCTTGCAACCTGAGCTGAGTTTTGAACTACTGAACAATCTCCATTCTTATTTATAATGATGGCCTTACATGAAAATCTGCTCCCCCGCCTATTTTCCCACCGTGCCTTTCTCATGACGGGTAATGAATATTTTACGTGTTTCACTGTATTTCCTCCTCAGTTCTATTAGCTAAGATGCCATGAACAAATTCCTGAGTCCTTAGGATGTGCTATCGGTGTAAGTTCATTATACTTAACGTGTTTCATTCATATCAGGCAACAACAGTGAATGAAGCATATTCATTATAAATATGTTTTCCTTGCTTTTAGCATTTGCCCATATGACTCTAATTTTATAACATTGCAGTTGCTATTAATAATGCACTTTATACTCACAGCTGTAATTAACTACAAAGCCCAGGCTTGCTCCATAAATCTGTGTGGCCATCATGAGCAGTGACTCATGCTTGCAACAGGAATGGTTCAGTGTATGGTTCTCCAACATTAAAAAAAAGAAGGCACACAACAATGGATTAATGATTTGCATTATTTGTCCCTATTTGGCAAAGTATTGACATATGTGCAAAGAGGACAAATGTGAAGACATTTGCTCAGCTTTTATTGAGACATGCTCAATAACAGATGCACCAATGGTCTGACTTGGCATGAGGTAGCTTCCTATGTTGCTATAGTCATAAGTTTGCTGTGTGTTGCTTCTTTGAAATTCTACAACCCTTCAGGACTGGTCCCACCATTAGGTAGAGTGAGGCAGCTGCCTCAGGCAGCAGATGCAGGGTGTTTGGGCAGTGAGCACGGGCAAGATATTGGAGGACAGAATGAAGTGTGTGTTGCACAGTCTGTCATATACTCTCTAAGCTAGCCTGCTGTCCATCTTGCCCTCTGTTTCCTAAGCTAGTCTGCTATCCTCAATTACAGCAGACGATGCTATCCCATCGCCACTGTTGAATCTTACTTCAATCCACTTGGAGGCACACCACCTTGTTGTTAGATTCAGGCACCAACATTTCTTGGGTCAACTTTGTCCACTTTTTTCTCCCTCCTTTTTATTATTTCCTACTCCCCCCCCCCAAAAAAAGTCACTTCATTCATTCACCCCCTTTACCCCAATATTGGGATAAACTGCAATAATAAAATCGGTTTTAAAAAGCTTCCGGTGACTTTATTACATACATGAATAATGAAGAGGACACGAGTCTGTGAAATTCACAAATGAGCCAGATCCTCACCTTCAGTTAACAGTAGAATAATAAAAAAGGGACACCTAGTCCAAACCCATGAAATACTGAAATCTTTTGCCCAATGTGGGGCTCAAATCCACAACTCTGAGATTAAGAGTCTCATGCTCTACCGACTGAGTAGAACTGCAATTCTCCTTTATCGGTCTCTACAGCCACAGCAGGCACTGTAACTCTCCAATGGGTTCACTTCACCCCCCAAAGATGCACTCCTCCATTGTCTCCCAAGACAACACCAGTGCTGTTAGGATAGCATGCAATACCAATGCAGTCCAGTGAAAACACCAGAAAAGCTTGAGATGGATATGTCCTTCATGCACATAACACCATTTACTAATTTAGGTATGTCTTCTGTATTTTGTAATATGCAAAATGTTTATTCTTATTCTTATTTAAAAACATCCACTTAAAATACAGCAAAAAACATACTTTGAAAAACAAACAATAAAAGGGGGGAGAGAAGAACCCACAGAACCATGCAGCAGAGCACTGCAAGGTGACCCACCAGCCCCTGATCCCTGGAATGTTCCAGGCATACCTGAGCTTGAGAAATTACACGTCCCAAATGTTGCATGACAATAATAAATTCTGCCGCATGACTGATGAGGCCAGTTGTAATAACACCTGCTGAGGAGCCATACGCCTGCAGCATCCTCTTCCCCAGCTGGGAGACGTAGTTGTTGCAACCAGATGATGTGGCACTAGAGATTTGTGATCTCTCAACCCCAGGTGTGGCTGGGGTTTGACAAGGTTCAGCTACCTGTGCAAACTACAGCAGAGGAATAAATGGAGCACTGTACCCGTGGGCAGTAGGGAACTTTTATGGATCACAGCCTTCATCTGCAAAATTACACAGCTGTGATTATTTTTGTCTGTGATTAATATTTCAGACTGGATCATTTTCGAATTAATGTTTCATTATAATTTCTTTTTAAAGAGCTTCTTGCAGCTTGGGAAGAATGTCAGTCTCCAAGGTGAATATTTTAACCATTTTAAGCATGGTCTCTACATTTTCCTTTCCAGCATTTTAATGCCACTGTATTATCACACCAAGGAGGCTTTCCAGATTATGTTCAGGCACTCAACATCTTCAGAGCTCTGCATTCTTTGTACCACCCATTTATAATAGTTAGCAGGAAAATAATAGATCTCGGGCACATTTTCTTTTACAAAATGTAGGGACACCAACTGAATTATTGGGATGAGATTACTGAACAAAGCAAGGTTTCTTTTGCCAGAGGGAGGGAAATGTCACATACATTTCTACATCTTCATCTTTGTTGTTGTTGTTTGCTTTTTTAACATAAGTAATTACTTGTTCCAGTCCAGAACAAATACATATAATGTCCCTATACTTAAGAACGAAAACAAATCCCCTCAAAACACCGCTTCCACACATTTGGAGAGTTGAGAATTAGAAACAGCAATTTAGTCTCCCGTGCTTTCTTTCCTTGGATTCTTGTCATAATGACAAGCTTTTCTATTACCATCATTTTCTTTTCTGAAGAGTTAGGTGAATCTGAAACTACATTTTTGACAGGTTTTCCAAAGAACAGTGAAGACTTAAAGAGTTCCACCCCCCCTGCCCCACAATTCCTTGGAAGGACCGTCATTTACAGTAGCATGAAGCTGTTTGCTTCTTCGTTCTGTAGAACTGCTCATATTCTCTGACGAAGCAATCTTCTTGATCTCAGCTTTCTGTAAAACGTCGTATTTCTTCATCCTTTTGGTAGTTTTAAGATTAATCTTCTTTCTGAGACTGTGCTTGTGGCTTTGTCTGATGAGCTTACAGTAGATTTCAGTAATGAAAGTTGCACTCTATTGATACCCTGTTTCTTTGGCATTTGGATCATTAGATGTTGATAACTAAATTGTGGGAGTTGAAGGTTAAAATTGGGGACAGGACATTCATGGGACTGCTTTTGAGTAGTTATTCTAGTTTCTGGTAGAAAGACCACAAAAAGTAATGATGGATGAGAGCTCATGTTACCTGCACTCCCTTCCTTGTATAATCTTCTAGAGTTCCATCTTGTCTCCTCTGTTTTACTTTTAATTTTCTTTGTACCAACCACTGCTGTGTGCTGCCTGGGGCTGATAGAAGTTGTAGTTCAAAACATCTGGAGGTTGGCAATGCTGAAGACTGATTTATACAATAATAACAAATCATATAGTAATTATATTTCATTATAGCAAAATAAATTAATAAAAGTAGCCAGTAAAAGCCAGCCTCTTAATGAAGATGGATGGTACTATGGACCAGTGGAAACAGAAGCTCCATCTCTGATATCAGAGGTCTAGGCAACTAATCAGAAGAGTTATTTAGATATTGTTGTGAGCTTAATGGTTCTAAATCCACACTATAAAAGAGGTGTGCTGCATAATTCCTAATTTTGGCTGGACTGTTTTCATAGTATCTATAAAGCTACAATTAGAATCTGAAAGTATAATGTTATATAGCTGGGTGCAGATGACTGGAAATCTAAAGTTCAAGTGGTGTTTGTGCATCCCCTATAAAGCACACTCTACTTGTGTGGGGTCCTCTGTATCGTATCACAAGTATATATTGCTCCTTTTAATTTTTCTTCTCTTTAGAGGGTTATGAGGAGTATGATTAATTTTATTGATAAAGTTCTTGACAAGAAGTTTTCTTTGGAATAGTCATGTCTATTTTTCTTGGCAACCTGCACAGCAGATCCTTAAAGTGTCAGAATGTTCTGTGCATTATCCAGTGAAGAAACCCAACTGTTGTAACTATATAAAGATGAAGCATTGCAGTGAATGACTTGATGTCACTGTCAGAGCTAGTTCCCACTGAGCTGAAGGGTGGTGTGAGGTGAGGCAAGCAGAGAGTGGGAGGCAAGGGAAAGTGGTCTATCGTCGGCAAGAAATAGCAAGAGCAGAGTTTCAGGCCCACTATAAACATGACAGATAACATTAAAATATAAAGTAAATTGTTGATATCACACTTCATTAACACTGAACAATTTCATATTCCAGGACATCAGTGAACATATATGAGACAGGTTAAACAAGTGAATTTATTATTCAGCAAAGAAGGTCTTTTAAATTCCTGAAAACTCAATAAATCTATTATTTCTGACTCTTGGTTTGCTCCACTGGAATAATCTCATTATTACTTTAATGCAGAAGTGCAGGATTTGCATGAAAATTTTGATTGCTTTCTGTGTCGTTGTGACCAAAACAGATAATGACGAAGTATAATTCTTAGTTGTCATTATGACTAATCCTTAATCTCTCATTAATCATAATTTAGTTGGTGCTTAGCTTCTATCTTCAGTGTGCAAGCTGCAATTACCTCCGGGCTTATATATATTACAGGCGAGCTAGAGACATGGTAGAGCTCACTACATTAGATCGGCAGTTTTTGTTAAGGTGTTTAGTTACTACTAAGTGGTCATGATATTTTATTATGCTGTCACATTGTCCTTGGAGGTGGGCCCTCTTGAATCTTAAAGCAGGGAGAAGAATCGAGACTGCACATGGAGTCACTACTCAGTTATTTTTCCCTGCAGGTGTGTGCATTTGGGTAAGAGGGACAGTTCAGATATTGCAATAGCCAGCTGCATATGCAAACTGACTCTGCGGAAAAGGATTGTGATTGGGGTGTTGTGAGCAGTGATTAAAGTTCTGCCTTTGAGGAGATGTTTGAGACAATCCAAACATGCAATCAGTTCTGGTGCCAGCAGCCAGCTAGGTTGGGCACAGGCTGAGGGTCCCAGTAGCTCAGGAGGATTTGACCTGGTTGTGCCATCACTTACCATCCTCCCCAGTGGTCCCCAACAATCATTTTAGTACTGGAAGGGCAGTGCTGTTGCTTCTGAATAGGAGTCAAGCTCACTCCCATCCATAGTTGCTATCTGCCAATTGAATTTACCCAAAATATAATGCCCCGGCCCACAGATTTACATTGAGAGTGGCATGGGCAGCTGGCTGCCAAAGGCCTCCTGAAGTCTGGGATTGACTCTGCATGCAATACATGCAATATATGTACAACTTGATGTGTGGCTCTCACTTTACTTTATGTGCAACATGTTACACATGTTCTCAAAACCTGGCTCCATACTTCACTATCTTAGGGTAGCTATTGTGTATAAACACTTGAATAAAAAATAAGTTAAAGCCTCACTGGACTGTTATCCTATTCTACTGCAAACTGTTGCTTAGTGTCACCATCTGGTGAGACAGTAATCTTTCTTTCCTTCCTTCTTTCTTTCTTTCTTTCATCGGAAAGACCAATATATTTTGTCTGCAGTGCTATGCACACTTACCTGTGACTAAGCTCAGTTGAAAATTGTAGGGCAGACTTTGCCAATCTGGTGTTCTCCAGATGTTTTGAACCCCAACTAGTCACAGGCAACATAAACATCTGGAGGGCACCAGGTTGCCAATGCCTGCTGTAGTGCTTATTTCTGAGTAAACACGCAGAGGCTTAAGCTTTATGTCAGCTTATAGAATCAAATAGTCAGCATGCATGCATGATCCAGTCACAACAGCACATCTTACGCATGGCGACAGATGTTCCCAAAGTTATTGCCAGGTCTATCAACATCTGAACCAGAATGCAAAAATTAGGTTTCTGTTTATTGCTGCCCGCCTTGCTGGGGGAAAAGAAGTACTGTACACTTAAAAATGAACATCTTAAGATGTGGCTTTTGTGTCTGTGGGGTCTTATTTATTGATCTCAGGGGCAAATAGCAAGGGTCTTTGCCCTGTTGGCAGAATGGGGCCTCTGTTTTTTTTTCTATGGAAGGAAGGGAGGGAGGAAATAAAATTGACTGATGTCAGAATTGAGCTGTGGGCAGCTGTCAAGTTGGAGCCAGGAGTTGCGCCAGGGTCAACCAAGAGGTCAGTCTAGGAGTCAGAGCTGAGGGGTCAAGCCAGGAGTCAGCACCAATGGCTCAACCGGGAGACAAGTCAAAACTAAGAATGCTCAGGAAAACAATAGTTGCCTGTGCAGAGTCGCAGCCCAAAGTGGAACCCTTTTACAGCCCTTCAGTTTGGTTTGTTAGCTTCCTATATGTCCCATGGTAAATATTTAAGAGTGTAAAGCCAAAAAACAGCACAGTGAGCAGAGCTTTGTGCTCTACATGAACTGTCAGAGTAGAGTTTGCCACAATGAAGGGGGTATAAGTCAGGTAACAGTGGAAGGAGGGAATGATCCACTTGATGGAGAGGGCTTCTTCAATGTTGGAACATCTTTCTGCACATTTGGCCAGTAGTGCTACTAGCCATCAGTATATAGGAAGAAAAGGAAACTAGTGAGGCCAGGCCTGAAGGTGATAGGCTTTTTCATAGAGTAAGGTCTCCTGAACCAGATTATGTTTCCCTTCCTTAAGCAGGTCTGCTTTTAGAGCTGTGCATTGGGTAAACAGTGGTAAAAAGCATTGGTAGAAGCTGGTAAAGTCAAGGGCTTGACAGCTGGTTTGGTCAGGATCACTGCCATGCCCCACCAGTTTCCAGGACCAGATGAGACCTCAGAGGAGGATCCTACTGTTGATTCCATTGTGTCTGGAGCTTAAGCTGAATCAGTGGAGATGGACAACCCCCCTTTGATTAACATACAGAGGATTACATTTTCAGGGGACCCAGCATGCTCTGGTCCCACCTTCCAGGTTCAGATTCCCCCAAAACCATTCGCAGGAGCAGAGATGGCAGCTGATGTGACTAGACCACAACATGCATATGCATTTGACAGCATGAGTCTTTCCCTGGTCCCTGTTTGACCAGAGAAAGCCAGAAAAAGGAGTCAGAGCCCTGCTGGTGCTCCAGAAAGGGCTTGGTTAGCAGAAACAGCTGTTTGTGCCTAGCCATTTTTGAGGCAGCACCTCACCTAGCAGCTTCCTGTGTCTGTACTGGACAGCTCCCTTGCTGTGCTGGAAACATTGCACTTGGACAGCTCCCTAGCCTCACTGGCAAAAGGAGAGTCATGGTGGTGGGACAGTCACTTGGGCTGGGCTTGCTCCCATAATGGCTTTGCACCACTGGTTCATGAAATCCTCTTTTTTTAGGAGCAAAGTAAGGCTCAATACCTTTAGTTTTCACTTTTCTCTCAAGCCTTCCCAAATTAATCTATTTTATTTCTGCAGGTTTTAATGCTTGCTTTTTAATATTTTAATTATATTTTACGATCTGTATTGTTTTCTGTTCTGTGCACGGCTCAAGTGTTCTCTGAATGTAGCATAGTTGATAAAATATTAGATGTATACATACATTTTTTTCAAAACCTCCTTGCCTGTCTGATGCCTGAGAACAGGTGATAGTTTTGGCCTTGATTTGGCATTTGAGTGTGGTGGCAGTGGCGCCTGTAGCTTCTAAGGAAGCACAGATGACTGCTTGGTGATTATTTTCCCAGACGCAGCCATAGATGACTAGGTTGTCAATACATGCAGTGACATAGGCAGAGTGTGGTGCTGGGATATTGTGCACCACTTCTTTGAAGATAGCAGAAACTCTGTGGAGCCCCAAGGATAGCATCTAATCAGGGTGGCAAAGGCAGTCATCTAGATCAGTGGAACATTTCTATAGCCTTTATGTACATCAGATAATTGGCTTTGTTCTGTTATAACCACATGCCCTTCCGTGATTGCCTCCATTGGTTGCAGAGTCCTTTAAACCCAAATAGATTTTTTTTCTTTAAGTAAGTCCAGCAGGAAACTTGTAAAAAAACATTGTAACCCTCCTTCGGCAGTGGTAGCACATCTACCCAGCACATCTCCTGACAAAAAGAAAAACCACACAACCCACCATCCCCATCATCTACAAAACATCAGATATTGAATTCTGAATAAAATGCATAATTGAGGCTATTTATGTGAGGCGTATGGTATTGATTTGCATAATTAAAAATGTGAATAGTTCAGTCTTGTAAAAATCAACACTGTATTTAATATTTACTTTAATAGTCTTCCTATACAAGTACAATGTTTTGCATCAACACCAATAAAATATTGTTTACAAATTATCTCAATACTGAAGCTTTTGAAAAGCTAAGCAATATTTAAAATGTTCCACTTCCTAAAAAATGTTTGTGCAATTTAGTTTTTGCATAGTATAACATCAGCATAATTTCCTTTGACGTATAACTGAATAATATCAAATTTTCATTCTTTCTCCCAGTCTGTCTCGTCATACATTCCATTCTGGACTGTAAATCATTTTATTTAATTATGTTTTAAAGAAAAAATCTATATTTTAATAGCACTTTATAATATACAAATGGTTCATAAAACATTATAATATTATTATTTTGATTATACTTGCAGACAATGATCCCAGGCACAGTTATGCAAGTGTGGCTTTAAAAAAAAACCCCACACTTCTGTGTGTGCAGGATTGCAGCTATAAATATTAGATATTACTCACTTCACACAACCTATAATTTGTGTTTAATAAAGCAGTCCAGCCTAATAGCTTGTTGTGCTAAATAATCAATGTTTAGGGCAGGTGAGGATGAAAATAAGTGGATACCAACAGGTAGGAGTAACCATCATATTTAGTGGTGGTGAAGCAGAATCAAGAAGGAGATGGCAATGCCAAATACAAACACCCAACTGAAAGAGATATGCATCCACAAAGATGCGAGGAATCCTTTTATCTGAGCCATACTTTTAAAAAAATCACTGTGCTTTATGTTTTTCAAGTGGGAAATATTCTTAATAGGCAATTATAAAATAAATGATACATAAATATTTGAGGCAAACATGTACGGTAATATCTCCTGGAAAAGCAATAGGCCTAGCTCCAAGAGTGAAAAGTGAAAAGTGAAGTCATGGGTGCATATAATACCAAACATCTTTCGAATTTTGTGAGCTTGTAATAGGTTTGCAAAGCCTTTAAGGACAATAGGTCATAATGTTATGAACAGCCCTGTGATCTCTGGATGACAAATTGGATAATAAATAAAAATAAGTTGGATCTTGATCTATGGTCCAAGACTGGATTGTGTGTCATATTGAAGTTTCCCCCTATCTGCCTCCACAAAAGCTTGCAATGTCTTTAAAAGAAGGGCAAAAAAGACCATTGTTTCACACTGATGCTGCAGTCAGTAAAATTTGTCTTTGGCGCAGCATCGTAACAGGAAAGCCATTATAGGCAAAATTTTGGTGTTCTTGGGCAGCTGTCGCCAGCTCATTTTTCCACTGTAAAAAGCTATGACAATGCCCCTTATTTTGGAGAACACTGAGTTTCATTAGATGGTCCCTGCTGTGGGTCAGAATTTTGGACATCCAGTTTGTCAGGTGGGCCCCAGTTTCAAAAGTCTTCTCAATTCCTTGATTGAGTCTGTTCAGTTCTGTCAGCTATAGTGGTTTGAAGGGGTTGCAGTGTTGTCTTCCAGTTGTCCTCCTTTTGCTTCATAATTTGCTTCTCTGTTTCATTGCTAAAAATGGCTAAGAGGGCCTTTGCTGTTTCCTTCCCTACCAGTGGGGTCCCCATTGCCATTTTTGGAGCTGCAGAGAGATGCCTGTTAGCTGGGTGCACTTCAAGGTCCTTCAGGGAATAATACAAGGTGATATTGTGTTCCTTAGCCCTGTGGTCCCCCCTTGATATCCCCACTCATCCCTGGTGTGGTGGATTTTTACAAAAAATGAAGCTACAGACACCCCATTTTTAGTGGGATTGGTTGCAGAGTTCAGAATCAAGCACCTGCCATTATTGCAGGTTAGTTCTTATGTTCTTGACATGCTATGGAAGCACTTAATATGCTATGGAAAATCTGATGTAGCAATTGAACCATTAGCATCAGTAACTTACTATATGCACTCAGCATAATTGCAGTCAGTGCAGATCAGCTGCAATATAGGTTTTATGGCACTTAGGGGGGTGGTTTAAAGCAGTGATAGCCATGCCTGAGCAATTATTGAACTGGGAAAAGAAAGAGAATAATTGGAACGGGAAACTCTCTTCAACGTGAAAGTAAGTAATAAGAATTACACCTCAAAACACTGCAACAGCCAAAAGTGAGGTACCCTAAGCAATTAATATATGATGGCTTTAAAGATATAATTCTTCATGTCTCTTAACATTTACTCCCTTCCATTGTCTAGCTTGTAGATTTTATGTAGCTGGTGGATGGCTGCCAGAGTGTGCACTTACAAGCAATAAGTAAATACCAGATGAATTATTCAATAAAATATTACAGAAAGAAATGTAATCCTAAAAATACCCTAGTAAGGAGTTTGATAGTATCTATCTCAGAAACTCAATTTGAATAATATGTCTAATTGGATCAAAATAAAAACTGACCTATACTAATAGCTGCTAGCTATTTTTTACTACCCATACCCTTTGACATTGATTGACAACTCAGTCTACAGCTGAAGAATAAAGGCAGAACCCTTCCATTTGGAGTACAATTGTTCCCCCCAGCCTAAAGATTCAGCAACCCTTTCTTCCTATCCAAAACTCATTACAAACAAATCCACATCCACTTTCACTCCCTTTGATTTTATGTCGTATTTTTAAAAAATATTTTTATTACTACTGCTACAAACCAATCAGCATTCTTATCAAACCAAAACGCAATTTACAAAGGAAGTGTTTTATTCCAAAATACCTGACAGAGACTTTTTGCAATAAGGAAAATGCATGGAAAATGTGGGCTAATGCTTGTGTTGATGAAGGGTTGTCTAATCTCCCTGGAGACCAATCAGGTGCATGCTGAAGAAACAGGTCATCTCAAAGTGCCCTTACAATGGAAGACTCCCTCTGTGTGTGTGCATGTGCAGGTGTGCACGGAGCATCAAGCATCGCTGCTGGTTCCTGAGATGGAGAGAGGTCAATTGTAGGGAGCTCAGTGCACTGCAGGCACAGTGGTAGACCTAATCCAACACTCTTGCTGCTGGGCTTGTACCATGTTGAGCTCCCTGAACATTTCATCTCTCCAGCTTGGGAACCAGCAGTGACACCTGGCATTGGGAAGGGCAGATAACCGCTACTGGTGTACACCCATATCTCCCCCTGGTAAATAGGTTTTGCAGGGTTTTGTATCGTTGCTAGCACCTGTCCATGCAGGAAATGGAGGCCCATTTTATACTTCCATTTTCACTATGTGCAGGATACCTGGGAAGATCAGATGCATTGAGGGAGCCATGGTTTCCTTCTACTTGTGTGATCCTGCATGAGCCTCCGCTCGTATGCTCTGCCTTCACCCCCACCCCAGAAGAAGGAGATGAGCTTTACACTTGACATTCTGCAGTGATTTATTTCCCTGAATCTAGGGGTTCCACTAAAACATAGTTACCTGCAGCAGCCACCCAATGGCTTCTATAAAGACATATTGCAGTCCCACCCCCTTTACTGTTTTACTTGATGTTTCTTATTGATGAATACTCTGCCACCAATGAACATATTTATTTTAAAAAAGAGGTGAGCTTTTGCTTTTAACCTAACCATAGTTCCCCATTACATCTGAACATGTGGTTTCTTTAAATGGTGGTTTGTTGAAACAGGATCAAACCACAGTTTAAAGCAAAGTGGGGAATCTTTTTTTTCTGTCAGGGGCTGTAATTCCTTCAGCAATAACATACCAGGGGGTCTATGGCAGTGGTGAGCGGGACTGGAGCCCCATTCCCCCTTCCTTCTCTTTTCTTTTCTGCCACCCCCATCCCCCACTTTTCCCTCCTTGCCACCTATACAAAATTTGGCTGAGGGCTGCAGAAGGAAAACCTTCCCATCTCTTCCTCCTTACGACCACACAAGGGGGAGCGCAACCTTGAGGCTTATGCAGGTTCAGGAACTTAGCAGGCATTCATGGTTTCCTGCTATGTCTCAACAGACCCTAGGTCAACCCTTCCTGAGCACTCAGAGTAATTTTCACTTTATACACTGGGCTCCCAGCTCCAAGTAGCAGGACTGACACAACTTTTAGTTTTTCTAGCCATCCACTGGAAAACAAGGGACAATGCTGTCCCAGAATCTTCTGTGACATGTAGAGGACTTTGGGACATCATACCAGAGGGTAACAACCACTCCTTTCATTTATCGTTCCAACTCTTTTGTTTCCGTTGCTATTGGGGGGGGGGGGGCAATGTATGGGCCCTTTGCCCAAAGGCTCCCACAATCATGCCCTAGGTGGTTAATCACCTCTGTAAGTTTTGAAAGGCATTTGCCTATCTGGAAAGATCTGGCAGATGTGTCTCCAGGAGCATCAATTTGCAAAGGCGCCTAGACATGTGGTTTCCATTGTCTTTCAGACATGTGGGTTCCCTTTAAGCATGAACTGAGAATGCAGAAAATCATCTTTTGCTCCAACGTGTGACACACAGATTCAAGTGCCTTCTTTTTATGAAACCCTGGTCTGAGCCCTTGTGATTGCAAATGTTTTAAATGCAGGAACAAATATAAGTTGTTTCCTTTTGATGAAGTTGCACACAGCATGCCATGTGATAGATTTTGTGGGGAGGAAAGTCGATAATCTAATCTATATGAGCCTGGCAGTAATTACGAGTCACTGGAACATGTAAACAAAATCTGAGAATAGCAGCAGACGTTGCTAGTGAGCCACAGAAAATGTAAAGCATATTGTTATGAGGTTGGGTGAGTGGTGAGGAAGTAGGCTGTATGCCAAGACCCTTCTAACCACTAGATCCAGCAAGTGTTAAAATATAAGCCAGGCTAGCTTTCTGTGCTGATGAGCCATTAAGGGGAACAAGGAAAGGGGCTCCCCCAACTCCCGGATAGTTAAAAGGACAAAGCCAGAGTTGAGACTTGAAAGTTTGCAGTGATGTGAGCTAGAGGCTAAGTAGCAAACTGGGAGCCAAGGGAGACAGAGGGACGTTGGATTTCTGTTTCAATCCAAGGCTGCTGCTATGGGGGAAAGCAAGGCCTTCTTGGGGTGTTAATGCTGTGAACCCCTCCACTGCAGGCTCAGGATGTATATATGTGTAAATAAACCACATATCCTAAAAGACACCACAGCCAAAGGAAATACGAACCAAATATGAACCATTCAAAATCCCTGAAATCTCACACTGCTTGGAGATTGGGGTGGCATGCAACAATATATAATTAAGCCTGTGCTCATGCTACAGGATTCAGTTACCCAAGCCCCACTGAACTCTATGGGGCTTCTAAGTGTCTATATACAGCATTACTTTTTTATTAAGGTGTATTCAGCTGGATTCTATGGGACTTCTTTATATATATGTGTGTGTATTTATTAACATAGTACTTTTTGTCTGTATAATTCTAAGCACCATATCATAGGTTCCCTGGTGGTTTCCCATCTGGGCACCTCAGCAGACCCGCCAAGTGTCCCTATTTTCAAGAGACAGTCCCAGATTTACAGAAGCCATTGTGGCACCTCCCTCTGCTGGCTCACTGGTCACCAGAGTACTAAAAGGCCTGGTGAGCTCCTATGGTTGGATCATTTCATCTGTGCGAGAGAAAGGAGATGTAAATGTAAATAGGACTTCTCTCAGCATCTGAATTCTGTGATGATAGTGAATTCCTCTTGAGCTTTGATGTGTGAATGCCAAAACCTTTTTAGGGACAGGAGAGTACTAACTGTGAGCCTCATTTCTCACATTTTTCTCCTTTTCTGGGCTTCCAAGGCTGGGAAAAGTGTTTTCCCGGTTGGGAAGGAGAAATAAGATTTCACCTCACCCTGAGACCACCCGCTCCACACCCCTCTTTCAAAGGACAGATGGAAGCATATAGATGTTGTTTCCATAGTAGTATTAGTCCCTAATGTTTCTTAAGAAAGGTGTCTCTGTAACTGTCTGAGGCCTATTTCGAGGTTCTGCAAAATAAAAATATTCCATGTTGCTCTTTGTTCCCCTATAGGCTCTGCATACCTCCTGCCAGAGGAGGATGGTGGAAGAAGATGGCCCAGGAAAATATGACAGTATTTCCAAGGATATGTTCAGTGTATATAAGAATATTAACTTGTAAGATATGGATTTGTTTGTTTTGTTTTGTTTTGTTTTGTTTGTCTTTTTTAGTTTTCGAATGTTGATTTTTGTGTGTTGTGTATTGTTATCTTTTGATATCTTTTGTGTTGTTGTGTGGAAAATACTAATAAAATTCATTTACTAAAAATTAAAAAAAAAGAATGTCCCTAAAATAATTATAATTGCTAGCCTTCTCATCTTTTCCCTGAAGATGACATAGTAGTAGAAGACCTGAAGGGAGAGGAGGGGTCTTGAAGTTGCCCATCATCAGTGAGCAGCAGGACAGCAGACTGAGAAGACAGACAGGTCACCTAGTCAAAGTCATCGCTGCTAGGGTGAGAGGTATCCCTGCTATCTCTTCCAATAAAAATTCGGGGGGGGGGGGAGATAGCCAGAGCCAAAGAATGGCAGTAGGGATGATAATTTAGGTAAACTGATTTCCTCTCATGTGCTCCTTTGTAGTAAAATTTCAGGGTGAGGAGCCATGGAACTTGTGGAAGGGCTGTACCTCGGGGGTAGGCAGTCTGATTTACATACAGAAAGCGGACTGATGGAGAAGGGATGGGGCAGCTGCCCCTTCTCAAGTGGGCTGCAAGAGGAAGGATGCTCCCTCCTTTCCAATCAGCATAGAAACACAGCTCTCCACCTTTCCACTGCCAGCTCCCGACAGGCTAATAAGACTTTTTGCAGGCTAGTAACTTTTGTGGGTTATTCACAGTGCTGTGTTCATATTTGGTTCGATTGTCATTTGTGTTGGTGACTCACTTTCCCCATTGCAGGTTGCAATGTAGGCTTGAGACCATCTTTTAGCAGATCTGCCTTCATGCTGCCCTTTTCCATCACTACCCTCCTTTTTCTTTTTGTTAAATTTTGTATTGATTTTACATTTTCAAAACAAATTTCCAATATCAATACTAAACATTCATTTTTCAATTCCCCCCTCCCTGTTGACTTCCCTCAGCTTCCATTTCTGGTTTATTACATCAAATGATACATTCTGCTGTTTGTATATAATGCTATCACATTGTTATATTTCTTTTTTTGTGTAAAGAAAGTTGTAAATGTTTATTTAAATCCTGCCAACGAGTTCATGTTTTTTTTGTTTTTGTTTCTGCAAATATAGAGTAAAAGGTTCCCATACTGCCCTCCTTCTGTAGCTTCTCGAACGTTGGAGGCTGTGAGCGCAACCATGAACCACAGAACCTGAACATGGAGTTTGCCCTCACTCTCTACCAACGATGGGCAGAGCTCAACCACGGAATGAACCTCGCCATTTCCCCAGTAAGTGTGTCTCTTTCTCTGGGGCTCAAGGGAGCACATTGACCCAGCTGCAGCATGCTCTGAGATACAGCACTCATGGTAAAGCAACCATAGCTTTTCGGTCATGAACTTCACCTTACAGCTCAGACTGTCAAGGCAGTGGATGGTATATGCTATAGAATCATAGAGTTGGAAGAGACCACAAGGGCCATCGAGTCCAATCCCCTGCCAAGTAGGAAACACCATCAGAGCACTCCTGACATATGGTTGTCAAGCCTCTGCTTAAAGACCTCCAAAGAAGGAGACTCCACCACACTCCTTGGCAGCAAATTTCACTGTCGAACAGCTCTTACTGTCAGGAAGTTCTTCCTAATGTTTAGGTGGAATCTTCTTTCTTGTAGTTTGGATCCATTGCTCCGTGTCTGCTTCTCTGGAGCAGCAGAAAACAACCTTTCTCCCTCCTCTATGTGACATCCTTTTATATATTTGAACATGGCTATCATATCACCCCTTAACCTCCTCTTCCCCAGGCTAAACATGCCCAGCTCCCTTAGCCGTTCCTCATAAGGCATCGTTTCCAGGCCTTTGGTTGCCCTCCTCTGGACACGTTCCAGTTTGTCAGTGTCCTTCTTGAACTGTGGTGCCCAGAACTGGACACAGTACTCCAGGTGAGGTCTGACCAGAGCAGAATACAGTGGCACTATTACTTCCCTTGATCTAGATGCCATACTCCTATTGATAGGAGTGCTAGGTCAATACTGATGCTAGGTCAATACTGACCATTGTCTCTCTTCAGCCACACGTGAACAGTTCTTTCTCCAAGATAGCCGCCCTCCAGGGGCACCAGTCTCACAGTAGGCTCCAGAGAGTGGGAACTAGGGAAGAAGCACGGGTGCCGCCATGGGGGACCAAGGGGCGGAGAGCATGGGACTTCTGATTAAGCCAATTTAAGGCTGATTTTAAAGTGTGTATGCATGTTCCAGACTTAAAACTGGTTCATCAGAAATGTTGCCTTCACATAATACACCAGAATCTGTCAAGCAGAGGGAGCTTTAGGGCTGGGCATCTCTAAAATAATTCTCTGCACCCTCATCCAAACTACAATTCCCAGGGGTCACTGGAATACATAAAACCAATATACTGTATGTTTATGGTGTAGATAGGCCCCAAGGAAGAGAGCTGTTTGACTCTAGCACAGAGACTGGCGTCCACAGCAATGTTTCCCTACCCAGCTTTGGCTGGCATGTAAGAGATATGGTTGTACTGACTGGCTGCTGGTGTGTGAGAGACGATGGCTATGATGATGGAACATTTGTTGTGCAGACATTCCCTTTCCCTCTTGGCAATCTGATTTCTCCTTTTGGCTAACAGTGCCGCTGTTATCCCACACCATTTTCACGATCACTTCTTTCTCTCCTTCTGCTCATACTAATATTTCCCATTGTTTTATAGCTATACCTGGCTGGATATTGGATCGTTGTGTTTCAAACTTAAGATGCAGAAGGCAGAATTTACTGGGGTTTCCCCAAACCCTCACTTTTGCCTTCTCTCAGCTTGCATCATCTCCCTTGAGTCTTCTCAGCAAATTTCAAGAGTTTGCCATACATTTAAAGCACATTATGAATAAAGGTAAAGGTAAAGGTACCCCTGCCCGTACGGGCCAGTCGTGTCCGACTCTAGGGTTGTGCGCTCATCTCACTTAAGAGGCCGGGGGCCAGCGCTGTCCGGAGACACTTCCGGGTCACGTGGCCAGTGTGACGAAGCTGCTCTGGCGAGCCAGCACCAGCGCAGCACACGGAAACGCCGTTTACCTTCCCGCTATAAAGTGGTACCTATTTATCTACTTGCACTTAGGGGTGCTTTCGAACTGCTAGGTGGGCAGGAGTTGGGACCGAAAGACGGGAGCTCACCCCGCCGCGGGGATTCGAACCGCCGACCATACGATCGGCAAGTCCTAGGCACTGAGGTTTTACCCACAGCGCCACCCGCGTCCCTCACATTACGAATGGCTTTCCCCAAAGAGTTGTGGGAACTGTAGTGCTACAACTTAAAAAACTACAGATTCCATGATTCTTTGGGGAAAGCCATGTGCTTTAAATGTATGGTGTAGATTTACATGGGACAGGTTCAATCCCTGGCAAATTGAGGTAGCGGTGGGAAAAATACCCCTGTCTAAAACCTTGGAGAGGCATTGCTGGTCAGTACAATATGGATAGAACTATAATCAACAATTCCTACATTCCTACTGAAGCTTTAAAGACTGTCAGTTTTCTTCCTATAATATTTCCAAAATTCTAATGACTCTACCCCTTATTCAAAACCTTGTCTTCTCTCATCTTGATTACTGTGATGTTTTCTTAGCCCTCCTGCAATTTTTTTCTTTGCTATAAATCAGTGGACTTACATGTATGTACAGCATGCACAGAATTAGAGAGCCCTGCATCTAAAAGCTTCCCAAGTTATTAGTATGTACTGGTAACTGAGAGGATACCTTTGAAACATGACTACTATTGCCATTGCTGAATTCAAGTACTATTGCCATTGCTGAATTCAATTGCTGCATTGTTTCTGCTCTTCATTTCTCTTGCTCCTCAATTAAAGTCAGTGGAGGGAGATTAATTAGGACAGGTTCACCAACCCAGTGCATAAGAAGGCTCCAGACTCTGAGGTAAGTTGGCCTATCTAGAAAGCAAACTAGGAAGCATAACCTAAGCAATTTCTGTTAAATGAGCCAGGCTGTCTTCTCCTGCCTGTCAGAATGTTTAGCCAATGCATTAAGTCAGCGCTGTGATTGATAAGTGACTTGTTTGGACACCAGGCTACAGGAATTCCTGGGATCTTAACCTGGCCGGATTTATAATGGGGCAATTGAAGTAATTGCACCTGGGCCCATGCCAGCAGGGACCCCCCGACTCTGAGCTTTCATTTTTAAAAAGTCACGTTTCTAGCTTCTAGAAAGAAGTTATGTGTCATGGACTGCCCAAGTCAGGAAGGCACTGATGGGTGGTTTGCAGAAGACCCTGGGGAGGGCTCCAGCGGGCTCGCTCACAGTGGGGTGATGCCCCACCTGCCGCCATCCACTTTGCGGGAGGCAGTGACATCGACCCCTTCACCTAGGTCCTGAAGGCATGAACAGAGGTGTGAACAGATGGAGCAGGTCCAGTCGCCCAGGCAGAACATTAGCAAGGACTAAAGAACAGAACAGCAGGCTGCGCTAAACTCTGCTGGCTCTTTCCTTTATACCAGGATTGCATGATGGGGCATCAACAGTAGAACAGTGTCCAGATCAAGGGAAGTAATAGTCCCAACTCTATTCTGCCTTGGTCAGACCTCACGTAGAGTACTGTGTCCAGTTCCAAACACCACAATTTAATAAGGATATCGGCAAGCTGGAATGTGTGCAGAGGAGGATGACCAAGATGATCAAGGGTCTAGAAACCAAGCCGTATGAGGAACGATTGAAGGAGCTGGGTTTGTTTAGCCTGGAAAAGAGGAGACAGAGAGGAAATAGGATAGCCATCTTCAAATATCTAAATGGCTATCACATGTAGGATGGAGCAAGCTTGTTTTTTCCCTGCTCTGAAGGGTAGGATCCAAACCAATGGCTTCAAGTTACAAAAAAGAAGATTCTGACTAAACATCAGGAAGAACTTTCTGACAGCAAGAGTTGTTCGGCAATGGAACAGACTTCCTTGGGAGATTGTGGAGGTTTTAAAGCAGAGGCTGGATTGCCATCTTTCCTGGAAGTTTTAGCTGAGATTTCTGCACTCCAGGGGGCAGGACTATGATCCTTGGGGTCCCATCCAGCTCTACAATTCTGGGTTTCTATGTTGTTGTTGGATCAATGTCATCTTTGCTTGAGTGGCCTTATCTCCTGCAGTGCTGTTGGGTAACTGCACCTTTGCGAAGATATGTTGTGTTGCCTGCTACGCCTTTGAACAGCGTTTTTGCATATGTATCACAGATCTCAGCACTAAAGCTTTTTGGGGGGGGTGACATCATCTGAGTCCATGTTCTCCTGTGACTGGTAGCCAGGACGTTATGAAGCATAATGCAAAGGCAGCTATCTAAGCCATCTAAGGTCCCAACCTGATGCAAGCAGAGTTTCTGCAGCACAGACCACTTGCTGGACTTCACAGGGCCTCTTGCAACTCTAATTCCTCCACTCCTTTCTGCAACGAAGGGTTTGCCTGGGCAGCTGTGGTGGCACAAAGTTGGATAGGAGAAGGAGGATAGATCCCACCTCTTTAGGTTTTTTAAGGATATTGGGAGAAGTTCTGAGGCCATTCCACCTCCTGTTTTTGCTGTTCATGGAAGAACTCGCCCCCCCCCCCGAATCAATTGAGTATTTTTATTATTTTATTATCACTGACTGCAATTCTTCCTTTTCTCAGTACATTTGCAAAAATCAAAATCAAAGAAAGGAAGGACAGCTCTTATTAATGAAGTTGCTCTGAAATGACAAATGATTAACCAACAGAGGCTGTTACCAAAAGCAAGAATGGAAAGTTGACTAGGCAGTTCCAATGCAGGCTCAACCTCACAAGGTCTCCGGCTGGAAGGCAGGAAAAGCTCCAGAATGGAAAAAGTGCTAACTCTGTTCCCTTCCCCTTTTGCAAGATTTGCACAGCCCATGGAAGAAATATTTGAAAAGAGGGAGGGGGAGCTAAGAAGTGCCATGCCTGTTTGCCTTCCCTTTGCTTTTCTGCCCATGCAAAGGCATATTGAAAAGGATCGGGAGAGAGAAGCTTTCTTGTCACTTATATGCTGATCAAGCACTGGATATCGTTTCCAATCAGTTCAACAGCACTTCTCTCTCTCACTAGATCCTGGGCCCCACGTGGGGTTTCTGGGGAGGACTACCTCTAAGGCACAGAAATTTTGTCTCTCTTCTCATTAATAATAAAAATATTTACAAAGTTTTTAAACACTCAGGGCTATTTCCCCCCCAGAAAAGTTGGAAAGCTTAGGTATTTAAGTTGGCAACTGGTTTAAGTTTGTGTTTCTAATTCAATGCAAGGAGCCTCAAAGTAGACTTGTTTACCCCAACCTCTCTTCAGGTGGCAATTCAACAGATGTTTACCTTGAAAGAAGAGCTTGCTAACTTCCAGGGAAACATGCCTAGGGACTAGGCTGCGTTGTATTTTTTTAACTAGCAGTAAAAGGAGTTATTCTGCAGTAGCAATTGGACAAGGTTTGAGCCTTCCCCAGTAAAATGTTTGGCTGGTGGCAAAGCACAGATGTAACCCGGGTACAGGGGTCACCTGACAGAAACTGGAAGGCACTTGGTTTGTTTAAAGAAGCTCAGAGGTGGGAGTCCTACAACAGGGAAGAGAACTGACATTTTTTTCTCCAATAACACCCACCTCTCCCTGACAATTGGAAAGACACTCAGTCACTTATGCTCTATTGATTGGGATAATGAGGCAAGATGTGGCGTGTCTGTGCATTTACCTCTTGGCTGAATGAAGAGAGACCGGTATCTGTTTTGTGCCTCCTCTAATAAACCATGCAGCAGTGTGGCACAATGGCTGGGGAGCTGAACTTGGATCAAGGAGGTCTTGGTGCAAATCCCAGCTCAGCCACAAATGACATCTGGCGGCCCACCTCACACTCCCCAGAAAACCTTGCCTCTGTCTGAAACCGAATGCTTCTACATTCTGTCTCTCTTCTCCTTCACCCCCAGCATCTTACCAACCTGAATCATATTCTGCTGCATACGAAAATCAAGTCTATAGGCCACAAACCAGCACTGAACTCAACAGACAAAACAAAACAGCCTTAACCCATCTGAAAACAACAGGCTTCATTCTGTATTGGTTATTTAAGGCCAGGGTAGATAGTTCAGACCAGGGGTAGGCAACCTAAGGCCCGGGGGCCAGATGTGGCCCAATTCCCTTCTCAATCTGGCCTGCAGATGGCCCGGGAATCAGTGTGTTTTTACATGAGTAGAATGTGTCCTTTTATTTAAAATGCATCTCTGGCTTATTTGTGGGGCCTGCCTGGTGTTTTTACATGAGTACAATGTGTGCTTTTATTTAAACTGCATCTCTGGGTTATTTGTGGGGCATAGGAATGCGTTCATTTCCCCCCAAAAAATATAGTCCGGCCCACCACATGATCTGAGGGATGGTGCACTGGCCCACGGCTGACCCCTGGTTCAGACCATCTGATTGTGTTAATGGTAGCTCCACAGTACAGCTGTGTGCCCTTTCACTTGAGCCAAGCAGAAGCTACCAAAGCAGTACCCCCAGGCAAGCAACTCGTTTGCAGGGGTGTACCCAGGGTTGACTAGGGGGTCACAAAAATGCATCTCTCTACACTAGCTTGGAATGGCTAGGAGCCCACCCATGCACAATTAGATGTGTTCACGGGTGGAGTGCAAAAGGTGTCAAAAAGCTCTCTCTCTTAGTTTCCGGTGGTGGGGAGGGACACAAATACAGAGTGGGGGTGCCGTGCTGCTTCAGCTCCTTGCCAAGGGTGCAAGGGAGCCTAGGTGCATCTCTGCTTGTTTGCCCTGACCTTTTTGCCTCTGCCAAACTTCAGGAGGAGGAAGTTACAGAGCACTCACACCTGAATCCTGAACCTACTTTATATGGAAATAGCACCTGGCAAGGAGTTCTCCAGGATAGGCTTCCTACTGAGGGCAATGGGCTTTGCTCCACACCCAGCACTAAGTGGTGTTTCGTTGTTGTTGTTGTTGTTTAGTCGATTAGTCGTGTCCGACTCTTCGTGACCCCATGGACCAGAGCACGCCAGGCACTCCTGTCTTCCACTGCCTCCTGCAGTTTTGTCACACTCATGTTGATAGCTTCAAGAACACTGTCCAACCATCTCGTCCTTTGTCGTCCCCTTCTTCTTGTGCCCTCAATCTTTCCCAACATCAGGATCTTTTCCAGGAAGTCTTCTCTTCTCATGAGGTGGCCAAAGTACTGGAGCCTCAGCTTCAGGATCTGTCCTTCCAGTGAGCACTCAGGGCTGATTTCCTTCAGAATGGAGAGGTTTGATCTTCTTGCAGTCCATGGGACTCTCAAGAGTCTCCTCCAGCGCCATAATTCAAAAGCATCAATTCTTCCGCGATCAGCCTTTTGCCTTGGGCGTTTCTTTACTCCCAAGTAAATGAGAGCAGCTGGGGACAGACACCCAACCAACCAACCAACCAACCAACGGGGGGGGGGGGGGAGTCTGTGGCAAGCCATCGCTCCCCTTCTCCCCCAGTGCACCCGTGGCGGGCCTGCTTGCTTTCGCGAGGGGAGACTCCTGCTCTCTCCCAAAGTGTGCCTAAAGACGAGGTGGGAGAGCGGGGCTCCCGATTACCGTCGATGGATTGAGCGGCGGCGGCGGGTGGGGAGAGATCGTTCTCCCAAGGCGGGCGCGCAGGCGGAGGAACGCGCCCCGACTCCACCGGGGTGTCGGCGTGGTGGCCGGCGGTCCGGAAGAGGGGGGGTGGCAGCCCTGCGCCGGACCCCCTATCCTGACCCGGTCCCGGGGGAGGAGGCTGGCGGCGGCGGCAGCAGCAGCGTCACGTGGCCCCCACTCCCTGACTCTCCCCCTCCCCTCCCCTCCATCTCCCACCCCCTCCCATCCCTTTGTTGTAGCCGGAGCAGTAGCAGCGGCAGCATCGCTCGCGACGGCAGCAGCAGCGAGCAGCAGCCGCCGCCACCGAAGCGCACAAAGGGGCTCCGGGAAGAGACAGAGCGCCGGGGAAAAGGAGGAGGGTCGAGCAGCAGCAGCAGCCGCGGTTCCGAAGAGCCCAGAGGCGGCCCGGGATGCGGAGGGCTGGTTGGCAGCAGCAAGGCCGGCGGGTCCGCGCTCCTCCGGGCGGCGCCCGCTGATCCCCAGCTGGGCCCTGCGGCGGCGGCGGCAGCGGGCCCCCTCCCCGGCCTCTCGCCAGCCCTCGCCATGGCGGCCCCCGCCCGGCCCCGGGCCTCGCCCGGCTGCTGCAGCGCCGCCGCCATCCTGGCGCTCGCGGTGGCCCTGTGCGCTCTGGCCCCGGCGCGGACGTCCAACCCGCTCGCGCCGGCCGCGGATTGCGCCGCCGGCAAAGGGAAGGCGGGCAGCAACTGCTCAGGTAAGCGCCCAGGACGACGACGACGCCCCCACCGGCGGGCAGGGCAGGGCGAGTGGGCGGCGGGCGCCGCGGCGCTCAGCATCCTTGCTCCCTCGCCACATGGGCTCCTTCGCAATACCCGCCGTCTTTCTCTCTCCCCGTGCGCGCCTCGTGTACCTTCCCCTCCCTTGCTCTCCAAGCTCCATCGCCAGCCCCATCTTTGCCTCGCTGTCAGTCGCTCATTTAAAAAACCTTCGTGCACATACATTCTTTCTCTTTCTCCCTCTCCCCCCTTCACTCAGTCCAATGTTGCGCGCGTGCTTGGTCCGAATGAATTTGGTAGGACTTGTTTCTAAAGAAACATGCATAGGATCGAAGACGTCGTGGCGAGGAGCGTGCGCCTCTCCCCCCCCCCCCGTGCGCGCGCACAAACTCCCACCGTCGCTTTGCTTCCTTCGCGCTTTTATTTTAGTGAGTTTGTGTTTGTCTCCTGCCCAGTTCTAAGGAAAAGGGTCAGGTTAACCATAGTAGCGCCCAGTGAGGCAGGCAAGTATGAGAGACTTCTGGAAGGCGAACCAGCCAGTTTTATGGGTGAGCAGGGACTTTTTTTTTTTTAAAAGGTTCCAGGTTTCCTTTCGTTTCAGAGTCTTGAGCTACTCTAGACTGTGCTTTTAAATAACGGAGTGCCTTAGGCTGCAGACCCCAGGAGCAAGTCTCATTAAATTCAGTATGCCTTACATGGAATAGAGATATGTGTAGGATTGCTCTGTTAATCTACAAGAGGCTTTTCATCAAATCAGAGAAGTGTAATGTAATTCTCACCTGCTGGTAAGCGTGTTTACTCAGAATAAATTCCTCTGAGTTTAATGGGACTTGAATTAGGATAGTTTCCTAACTTGGAGGATGTGAATTTCAGGCGGGGGGGGGGGGGAGCACAGGGACTCTCAAGCCCCAGTACCAGTTATTTCAGAAACTGAATGCTGTCTGGTTCCAAATGTGATATGAAAAACACAGGCTGTATAACCTCATGCACATACAAGCACTCTTTCTCTTCTCTTGCACAAATTCTCCATCCTTGTGCTTATGTGTTTCCCATACATAGATATTATCACACGTGCATTTCCTTCCTGGTGCAGACACACATGTAGGACTGCTGTGCATACATCCATGCAATGCATCTGATCTCTTCGGTGCACGGTTGAGGTAATGAAAATAGGGAGGCGTCCAGCGAATCCGGGAATGAGAGCACTGACCTTGTGTGGGCAGTGAGGAGTCAACAGTTCATGTATCCGGAACTGGTGGCGATAGGGGGTGCCAGTTCATTTCATGCTTCTGGGAACAAAGACCTTGCAGCCCTGGTCTCAGAATGTGTTTTTATTTTAGTTGTCACACAAGGAGGGGGATATTTTTTCTTGAAAGTAGGAGCAAAGTCTCAGCCCCAAAATCAGGAGGTGGAATTGTCTATTTTGTTTCTGTCTCCTGAGTTCAGGCCCATCACCCCAGCTAATGAATGCAACCCATACCTTTCTCTCTCCCCCCCCCCCTTTTGTCACCTCTCTTGCTTAAGAGAATGGTGTGAGAAGCAGAGAATGCAGAGGTGCTCAGGTATCTGTAACCCATTTAGGTAGTCACCTTGCTTTTTGTCTGCTTCTTAGTGTTCCTAAATACAATACAAATCCTAAAATCAAATCTGCTGCCTGTGCTGTGAAGCTGGTCACCAAGAAAAAGGTGTTTCTGTGAATGCATTAGAATCAAAGAAAATATTATATTTTAAAAAACAATATTAGAGCCATGTCACATGGCTGCTTTATCCTGTCTTTCCATGTGTTGTGTAAATGTCACAATACTCATTTTAAAAATGTAAAAAAATACACCACCCCCCCGGAATAATAGAAATCTAAACAGGAACACTTAGAAAATACATAAGCTTATAACTGGGATTGTGCTTCTAAACTAATATTTTTCTTAAGGATATTACTGTTTAGTTCCTCCTCCAGACTAGGTATTTTACCTTCCTCAAAGCATTCAAGCTGTTTCTTCTCCCTTTCTCATCTGAAAAGCATGGATGATTGCTCTGAAATGATTGCCAGTCGAAATTACGTGCAACTGCTAGTGCCAGATTGATGAGAGATTCATGAGAGGTACTTGGTGTCTTCCAAACCCATTGTCTTCCCTGTGAGATGAAGGCAGTTGCCACTTTGTAAGCAGACTCTGAGCACCTCATGCTATGTGGTCCTTTTTGTACCATAAGCACAGACCACTTTCCAGTGGGGCTTATTCCCTGGCAAGTGTGCTGGGGATCACAGTCTTAAGGCAGTTTTGTGCTGGGAGTTTCCTTCTTCATTTATATTTAAACATCATCTTATAGCAATTTCAATTTAGAGTACCTTCACTAGATTCTGCCAATATTGATTAACAAATTTCTCAGAGAGGCACATGACGCAAAAGCCACAATGTAAATTTCATCTTTGTTTGTTCTCTGTTCGCTTGTTGGGTTCTTCATGCTCCAATACCAGACATGTTGGTGGTGTTGGGGAGTAAATCACTGTTCTTCCATCCTTGACTCCTGCCCCTTTTGCATTCCCCGAGATGACTGAGTTTTATGCAAAGAAAGATTAGTAGGTTAATGTGCTACTGCCAAATACCAGCTTACTTGACAGGTACATATTACCACGTGGGGGGGAGGGAACTCTGTAAGATTCACTTTAGAAAGCTAGCAAACAAATCTAGTTTCCAAAATAAAGTGTAGAACATTAAAGTGATGTCTTTGTATCACAAAATAATAGTGTTCTCAAAGCAAAGAGGTGAAATGACACCATACGAAACAGGCAGAGTGATGGGAACCAGTAGAACATGCACAAAAATATAAAATGAAAGCTAGGAGTGGAAAGCAGTGTTGTTTGCTTTTTTCAGGTGAAGATTTTCTTTGGCAAGCCAGGATCTTCAGCCTGCACAATTCCACAGACTTTTCCTTAGATTGAAAGTTACTTCGTTTGACTACAGTTCAGATTTCCAAGCCTAATTAATTCATCTGAATTGTGCCACTGCGTAGATGCTCTTTTCAAGGTTTAAGTGCTGATCTTTTTGTGTGCAGCCTCTACTTCCCCAAACTGATAAACTAGTCTTGTGGGAACCATGTTTCTCATCTTTCCACTTTGCTTCTTCAATGTGTTCCTGCCATGTCATACTGATGCCATTTTACTGCAACTGCTGTTGAGGTTGTCCATGTGCTCCTGAAACACACATTATTACTCATTTTGTATGGGTCTCCCTTCCCTGTACCAGAAATAACCAAATGACAGAATCACATAACCTCACCTGGATTACATAGGTATAACCCACATTGACATTCTTTTCCCGTAAAAGCCAGCGGATGTTGGCACAAGCAGTTCTAATGAGTTCCCTGAGATCCTGTGTAGTTGTTTCATTCAGACATTATTTGGTTTGCTGTGAGATCGAGTCACCAGACAATCCTACCACAATAGTTACATATTAACTGGATCTTTACCAGAAAGAAAATAAGGTAGAAGTTAGCTGTGGAAGCTGCATCCCCTTCCTCTGTTCTCTGGGCTTTTGGTTGAATGGGATAGTGGTGTTTGTATAGTGGCATAGATCCTAAAATAAGTTTAAAGGAAGTTCATGGGAATAAGATTTTCCATCTTTTCCTCCCTGACCCCGTACCCCATCCTACATTGTTCAGGAGGACACCCCACCCCCACAGAGGAATGCAGGCTGCTGCAGTGGGAAGAAGGGGACAGGATACTTTAGTCAGATTATCTAAGGACATAAGACCATGTATTCATTTAGTGATAGTTGTTCAGCTCTGTTGCTACATCCGGGTGGAGATGCTGTACATCAGAACGTGGACCTGCCTGCTTTGTTTAGGACAGAGGTAGGAAACCTGTGACCTTTTGTTGTTTAGTGGTTTAGTCGTGTCCGACTCTTCATGACCCCATGGACCAGAGCATGCCAGGCACTCCTGTCTTCCACTGCCTCCCGCAGTTTGGTCAAACTCATGCTGGTAGCTTCGAGAACACTGTCCAACCATCTCATCCTCTGTCGTCCCCTTCTCCTTGTGCCCTCCATCTTTCCCAACAGCAGGGTCTTTTCCAGGGAGTCTTCTCTTCTCCTGAGGTGGCCAAAGTATTGGAGCCTCAGCTTCACAATCTGTCCTTCCAGTGAGCACTGAGGGCTGATTTCCTTCAGAATGGATAGGTTTGATCTTCTTGCAGTCCATGGGACTCTCAAGAGTCTCCTCCAACACCATAATTCAAAAGCATCAATTCTTCGGCAGTCAGCCTTCTTCATGGTCCAGCTCTCACTTCTATACATTACTACTGGGGAAACCATAGCTTTTACTATACGGACCTTTGTTGGCAAGGTGATGTCTCTGCTTTTTAAGATGTTATCTAGGTTTGTCATTGCTTTTCTCCCAAGAAGCAGGCGTCTTTTAATTTCGTGACTGCTGTCACCATCTGCAGTGATCATGGAGCCCAAGAAAGTGACCTACCAGGTGTTTTAACTCCCACCATCCTCAGCTTAGCATGGCCAATGTTCAGGGATGATGGCAACCTCAGATCACAGGTAGGACCACACTGTTCCCATCCAAATTTAGGAAGCTTTGTTTTGTGCATTGCTTGCGCATCTGGAGGATGAAGTTGGTTTTGCATTTAGCCTCACTCTTCAGCTCAGAGTTATAAGAGTTCCTTCTGCACTGAAACAACCTTTGCTTTTAATAAGCCTGCTCTTCTATCTTTTTGCAGAAGTCAGTCTCTCAGAAATTTAGCAGGTGAAGTTTTTCCTTGCCACTTATTTCCACAAGGAACAGATTACCCTACAGAGTTCCTTCTAGTCAAGCTCCTGTTAAGTTCATGGGGGCACAACTAGTAAACAAAAAGGGGCAATGAGACAGACATAGAAACCCAGCATGGTGACCTGCTTGTAACTAGGTGATTAGTTACCTAGGTGTAACTAGGTGGTATCCTTCATGTGTCCTGAAAAGGAGAGGAAAGTTCTTATTTTCCTAAAGAAATGAGTGATTTGGTGAATCTGCATTCACCTGCATTCATATTTACTTAAGCAAACAAAATTGGCATCTTCTGTAGGGATCATTCAAAAGGACACGACATCTGTGCTGCTGTTATTTATTTCTTGTGTTAACTGGTACTTAAATGAAAATAAGCCACAGGCCTTACCCTCGGGCTTCCCAACTATAGAAAAGGAAGACAGAAGGGAAGGAAATGGTAGAAAAAGAAGGGATATCTGAACAGAAGAGGAAAGGAATTAATGGTCCTTAACATCCAGTAGGGGTCAGGCCTGTGCCCTTGCTAGGTATGAATTCCCCATCCCTGCTTCAGCTCCCTAGCTGCCCTTCATTCTTTGGCCAGTAACTGAGACCAGTACAACCTTCTCCTCTAGGGCAGCTGACAATTGGGGCAGAGTTCTTTCTAGTGGAGCAGGGGGCAGATTGGAAAGCAAAATCCCTGCATCTGTTTCTTATCCTGCCAAAGGCTCATTTCCTCCCTTGCTGTGATATTCTTCCTGAGAAGGGAGAGAGCGCAACCTTCCTGGGCCTGGTGTGACCTTTCCCTTGTTTCAAAGCTGTCCTGCTTTTAAAGAACTGGTGTTCCTAAAGCAGCTGAAAGGATGTAACAGCTTCAGGTTGCTTTCTGGCTCACCCTGTGCTTTTCAGCCAGACGGCCCTCTTTTTTCATGCTGGATTGGAGTGGGGGGGGGGAGAGAGGTGTCCCCCAACTGTTTTGAGCACACATGAGAGATGTCTCTCTGCCACCAATTCTGTGAGCAGGAGGCAGCTGGTCTCCAAGGAACAACTGAACAGCAAAACTGCAGGAAAGCTGCAAAATGTAGCCTTGGTAGCAGAATTCAGTTTCCTAAGTATCTCAGCTATTATATGTTCTGTATATATATGCCAACCTCTTCAAGAATTTTGGGTGCCAAAGGAGGGACTAAGTTTTTCCCTGTGCTACTTTTCTAGAAAAAGAGGCACCAGAACACCATAGACACCTCCCTTGTGCTCTTATAATGGCAATTGCACCCACCTATGAGCGCCAGAACTGAGTTCAGGTGGATTCTGACTGGATAAAAAAGCCCTGGCTTTCCCCATCTTCAAGTAGAGTCAGTGTTCTGCATAGGTTATTACTCCTCCTTTTGCCTAATGGAAGAAGACTAAATTATGCAAAGTAAGAGTAATCATGGGCATTTTAAAATGCAGATACTTTATACAAGTTGCAGAACGGAGGGTTAGCTATGATAGCCTCTTGTAACAAAAACGACCAGAGTCTTGTGGCACCTTAAAATGTAACCAATTTATTCTGGCATAAGCATTTGTGGACTGCTGTTATCCATGAAAATTTATCCCATAATAAGTGGGTTAGTTAATTTTTAAGGTGCCACAGATAACTGGAGTTACCTTGGGGCAGATTTTTTTTAAAAAACCTGAATGCTCAATTCCAGTAACCGCCCCCCCCCCGGCTGACCAGATGGACTGAGGTGTAAAAAACTCTGCTGGATGCAGTCAGATTATGAGTCCATCTAACCCAGTATTGTCTGCTCTCACTGACTGGCACTAACTCTGTGGCAGAAGGCTTTCCCAGCCACATTAATTGTGAATCTTTTGCTGGCCGAGCCTGGGAATTTCTGAATGCAAAGCCTGTGCCCTTTCAGCTATGATCTTTACCCAGATTTTCTTGAAAGCCTTTCTTCTTCATGATTTTTTTTCTTATAATTGATTTTGTTTGCTGTTCTTACATAGTTCATCCAGTGGTTTCCCATCCAAAGGGCTGATTAAGTCCACACCTACTTATCTTCAGCAACATCAGTTGCTCTGAAACCACTTACAAATTTCCCCTCCTCGATGGAAGCTGCTCTTTGTAGGAAAGGGGGTTCTTTGCCTACCCAATGAACAGTTCAAGGAGCATGTTTATATGGTGGGGTATGTGTGTGTGGAATGAAGGCGTTCATTTCACTAAACATTTGTCTTGGGCTTGACAAATTTTCCAGGGTGGAAAGAATCATAAAAACCCATTATAACACTTCAGACATCTCTTTCCACCCCCTGCAAATGCATGGAAACAGAAGCAAAAAAGAGGAGACATTCTGCAATGGTGTATTAGTAATGGCGTATGGGAAATAAAAGTAATGAAATAGGTCTCATAATAATGAAATACTAGGGAAGATGGGAAGTAAGGGAATCATGAGCTTTGCTGACAGATGATGCCAGTAATGCAAAGGCAGCATTGATCATCTTAATGGACAAGTAGCCCCAGCTTACTGTCATAGAATGGGCTTCCGTTAGCCTGCACCTGCTTTTTCTTGATCATAGACATGCTGGAAAGCATTTATAGTTCAAATGAAATTGCAAACTATTTCTCGGGTTCACATTTCAGTTGAAAGAGATGTTCTGCTGTGGAACCACGGTCTCTTCCGAACAAGTGCAAAATAGCAGGGAAAGGGTGACATTTGCTGGGTAGCACTGACAGGAGAGGGGTGTTTAACTCTTCCCTTCCTCACTGCTTTTCTCTGCAACCCTTTTCCTCCCCCAGCTACTTTGCTGTATGATGCAAGAAATGCATGCCAAGGAACCGCAGCCAGAGGGGATTGTTAAGTGCCTCTCATGCGTTTGCCTACTTCTCCATGCAAATTTTCCTCCTTCCCTCTCCTGTTTAGCAGCAAGTGGTATTCTGAGCCTTTCAAAAGACCTCAGAAAAACATGGTAGGCATACAATGGGAACTTGCAGGCTTATAAGAACAACAGGGAGAAAAGGCATGACAGCTTATTTAAAGAGGACAGCTAATCTAAAACAATACAAAGAGTACTTTCAGATATATCTTGCTTGTTGATTAGTAATTTAATCTACAGTGACAACTTTACTGTGTCTATTTAGATATTGCATTTCTTTCCTGATCTCATACCTCATTGATTGCCATAGTTGGATTCAATGTATATTAAAATGAGTTTGTGTCTCAGTAGTCAGAGCAACTATGTGTATGGGGTGTTAGGAGAGGGGTAGTACCTCTGGTGGGGGACATGTTGTGCTTCTTCTGGGGTAGTTTGTCCACCTTTGGTCTCCATCCTGTACTCAGCTCCCACCTGTGGCTCCTAGAAGCTGTCAGCATGTAACAGAAGCCACACCTCGGGAACGGATGGCTAAACCAGGTGAGGGTAGCTGATGGCTCTCAAATATTTGGAATGTTAGGGACTTCTCCTGCATGCAAAGACAGGCTCTGGCAGATTGAGACCAATAGTGGGTCCAACGATCAAGAAGGCAGTTTCTGTACGAGCTGTAGAGGGAAGTGGGGGCAGATGGGGCTCCTCAGCCTGGGAAGGTAGCCCATCTAAGAGAAGGAAAACTTGGATCCTAAGCCTCTGCTACCTTGCAGCTATACTGATTTGTGAAAAAGGCTTCGGGAGTAAACCCCGTGGAAAAATCTGTACCTGCTGACTTGCAGGACATCTTTGGAAGAAGAAAATGCTAAGGAGTAAACCCTACACAGATCTGAAGTGGAGTCCCTAAGGCAGTTGGATGGCATCTTGTATGCCACCTTTCAGCAACTCCTGACAGCAAGCTGGTGCCAAACGCATTGCTCTCCTTTGGATTGTATCAGCGAGGCAGGGGTTTGTGGGTTGCCATCTGGGCAGCCCAGGACCTCCATACACCCTGCCCAGGCTTGTGCCCCAGAGAGGTCACTTTGGTGCTGCTAACACAGCAAAAACAATGCGGGAGACAGCAGTTACAAGTTACTGGTCTCTGCAGCCACAGCAGTTGCTGTGATTCTTCAGCGATTTGACTTCATCCCAGGAGGTGCACTCAGTTGTCTCTTAAGACAGATGGATGCCAACAAAAAAGTCAGAGCAACTGAGGACGCATTGTGAAGCCATCAAACTACTGAGTGGTTTTGGAGAGTAAATATGTCTGAGCAAAATTTATAGCTGTAGTCTAGGACTGAATGGAAATCCACAATAGGCCAGGTCTGGAAAGCTTTCTTCTGGGCTGTGTCATATCCTGCAGAGTACAAAACAAGCTCAATGCTTTTTATTCTGGACTAGAGTTTGCCAAGCAAGCATGTTATCACATGTTATCCAAGCAAGTGATCACAAGTTGTTATTAAGTGCAGGGTTTAGGGAAACATCTTAATCAACAATCAAGCAGCTTCATTTGCAAGGAGTCTTCCCTTCAGCTTGAAAACCTGCATTAGTCAT
Organism: Podarcis pityusensis; assembly: GCF_964106645.2. Taxonomy (NCBI): domain Eukaryota; kingdom Metazoa; phylum Chordata; class Lepidosauria; order Squamata; family Lacertidae; genus Podarcis; species Podarcis pityusensis. Next base: position 80,716,465 of record NC_138031.1, read on the forward strand.
GCATTAGTATCAGTTGGATTATGTGTGGGAATTATTAATTGGCTGTTATTCTGAAGCGTGTTCATAATTCTGATATGCAGTCTAGACTGAAACAACCAAACAGACTAGCAAAACAGGATCAAAATTACGGTAGAATTTGACAGTGTAGAAATTGCAGGCTACCTAGGAAGAGGCTGCTGCTACCAGTACCATATTGGAGCCTTTTCCGTGGAAACTTGGCTACCATTTTTCAGGAATACTAGGTGGGTTTTTGCACTATTATAACACCACCACCTCGTGCAGTGGTGCCTCATTTTCTCCCATCCCATAGGAGTGAATGGAAGCATTCTCTAAAATGGGAGAAATTCTTATTGCTGGAGATGCCAGTGTTTGGGGAGAAGATAATGTTTTACCTTCTTTTTACCCTGGTATGTTCCTGATTGTAACCTATTTACTTTGACCCACAGAACTGAGTTAGAGGCACTTGGAAATAAGCCAGCTCCTGTCTGCATATCCAGACCTCTTTCTCTACATGTTCCATTTCGTGTTGTCATGTTAAAGTGTTTTGGAAATAAAAACTAGATGATATATCTGTAACATGATGCCATCCGTTATGAACCCAGTGCTTAATATGTTTTTAGTGGGACCTGCTTCTGAAATTCCTAGTAAATTTGCTGTAGCCTCACAAGCTTCATCAGACCAAATAATACTTTATATATCAGTTTAGTATGAGCTTGTCCATTAAGTAAATTCAGATCCTGTCATTTTTTATTGGCAGAAATGTAAAAAAAGAAAGAAAAAAATAAGAAGTGTTTTTCGTTTATCAGTTTTAGATCCCTCCTGTAGAATAAGGTTCTCTTGGTCTTACTTGTATCAGTCTGTTGTGTGAACAGGCTTACCATTTAGCTACTGAAATACTTTTACAGATTCAGAGCTCTGGTTACATGAGAAACTCCTTAAACAGAATGAGTTAACAGAAGAATAAACCGGATTGTAAAACTATACAAAGCATTAAAAATAAAATAAAATAAAATAAAATAAAATAAAAGCATGTTACGCCTCTAGCATGCTTGTCAGGAAACCTAGGGTGTATTCACAGTTAGTGTCTTCAAACAGGAATATGTACTCCAGCAGTAAATTCAGTGCTAAGCTGATTCCAAGTTGGGTAGCTGTATTTCATCTGTTGCAGCAGAAAAACAAAGCATACTATTGCACCTTAAAGACCAACAAATTTATTGTGGCATAAGCTTTCATAAGACTACAACCATCAGAAGTGTTATTCTCAGCTTGGGAGATCTGCACAGGGGCACAAAGAGGAAAATAAAAACAGTGAGGGTAGATGGCTAGGAAATGCTAAAAGTCCATATTATCTCTGATGTTTTCATGCAAAGGTCCGAAGTGTACGATATAAGAATGGCGACCCATTCAAAAGAGCAACAATTGTAATGCAGTATGCCTTCCTGAATTCTAAGATCCTTCTTGGAGGTCCTGCTCTCCACATGAAGTGAGGCCGGTGGCTGCCAAAGAGAGGGCTTCTCAGTACTGGCACCTCAGCCATGGAACATCTTCTCCAGATGGATGGACCTTCATGGTCCATCTCTCCATGGACCTTCTCCATGATCCTTTCAGCAACAGTTGGACTTTTAAAAATTCACCTAGGCTTCTAAATTGTGTTTTAATTCTGGTTTGTAAATTATTGAATGTTCCCTGTATGCAAGGAAGTTTTTTTTCTTTTGCTGGCCTAAAAAAAGAAAATTATTGTATGCTGTGTTTTTAATATTTTCTTGTAAGCCACCAAGGACATGTTTATTAAGGGGCAGCTATATAAATCTAATTAAGAGTAATGGTGGTGATAAATATTTCTACCAACCATGCTATGCTCATTTAACACCCAGCACAGAATAAAAAATTATGATGAACCCATGCCCCTGATTAAGAACTAAATGCATTGAAAAAATATTTCTGAAGAATGGTAGTTTTACGATCTCATGGTGAAAGAAGTATTGTTACCCTGAGATCAGCAGCTGAGTATCCTAGGAGACTGAAATGTTCTCTTGGGGGAATTTTCATTTTTGCCGGGTTTTTGGGTCAGATTCGTGTCCACTCCTTTTGTGCAGACTTTTTTTGTCCTATGCAGACAGCGGAAGGGCATTGTTAAGGCATTGAAAGATGACCAGGTGAATGAGCCCATGGTGCTTGGCTTGGCTTGGCTTGGCCTCCCCCCACCTGGGGGGCCTGGGAATAGTCCTGGGGGCCAGATAGAGAGGCCTTCTGTTCCTGGCATATTTTAGTTGGAAAATGGGCGAGATGATGATGATGATGTTTCTAAGGAGATTCTTGAAGCTGGCTTTCCTCTTTTTAACCATGATAAGCGATTTTACAGATTATTTTATGCGCAAACAGAAAAGATTTTGTGTGCCTTATTAAGTGCCTGAGATGTTGTGACATGTAACACTGTGTACCTCTTTGATCGGGATTCCTGTCAGCACTGCTGCAAAGAGTAAAAGGCAGCAGTTATGGCGGAAAGGGTTGTGTTTGTGGTTTGGCAGGGGGAGGGGGCTGAGGAGAGGCTCAACTAAGAGACTCCATTTGAACCCAACTAAGAAGTTTATACACACCTGTATGTTTTGTCATTTGAAGACTCATAGTCACTGCAGAAAAAACTTAATTGAAAAAGAAGTGATGTGAGGTGGTTTGGTCCTGGGCTTATTCCCACATGCAAGTCACCACTTGATAGTAGGATCATCAGGTGACAAGTGTGCATGTGTGAATCAGACTTAACTCTGGTTAGCATAATCATTTTTCAGAAATTTAGGTTGGGCTCAGGTGTATAAATGAAACAGTTTGCTCAAATTGTAACATTTTTGGGTGCCCTAGGCTGTCTTCAGAACCTACAAAATCTCATGCCGGCTAATGTGATGACTTGCATGTAATCTGAGGGAGAAATCAAGAATGATGTTAATATTTTTCATCTTAAGGATGTCAGGTGGAATAACTTTACTCAATGCCTGAAAGTTATTTCCCCTAATATATGCATTTTTGTAAATGCTGGAGGAACTGCTTAACAAAATTTGGTTAGGTGTGGATTTAAATGGATAGTTCTGTCTTCAGTTTGCATATTATTTTGGAAAGTGCAGATCTGACAGAGTCACCTTTAAATGTGAACTGAATTTAATTTCTAATGGAGTATAGCGTTGGTGCCTAAATCCCTACATTTAATCAAGCAAAAGTAAAGCATTTTGTTTTTAAAAATCTCAAGCACACTCAAAACATCAACAGGCCCTCTGGTTTAAAGGAGAACAAAACATAGCTCAGTCGGTAGAGCATGAGACTCTTAATCTCAGGGTTTGAGCCCTATGTTGGACAAATGATTCCTGCATTTCAGGGGGTTGGACTAGATTACCCTTGTCGTCCCTTCTAAATGTACAATTCTAGGATTCTGTGTATTTGTGAACAAGCAGTCTGGTTTGATGCCGAGAGATACTTGTGCCATTTATCCATTTAGACATGGATTGCTTGTGTTTTATTACCACTATTCAGAGCCTTTGTGATGCAAGAAAAGTCTGTATTGTTTCTCAATACTATATTTGGAACCTGTTCTTTGGGCTGGTCACTGTGTGTTTATTGCAGAGGAGCAGTAGGAACGTGCAAGCAGGTCAGCTTTTTTTAAAGCAACCAAGCCATGTCAGTAAACGCAAAAAAGCCCAAGAGACACAGGGGGATTTCTCAGGGAGATACCGTATTTTTCGCCCTATAGGACGCACTTTTTCCCCTCCAAAAATGAAGGGGAAATGTGTGTGCGTCCTATGGGGCGAATGCAGGCTTCGCACACCTCTCCACAAGCAGCGGGAGCCCAGCGCTGGGCTCCCGCTGCTTGCGGAGAGGTGCCTGCATGCTGAAGCCTGCGCGCGCTGAGCTCAGCGCGTCCAGGCTTCGTGGACCTCTCCGCAAGCAGCGGGAGCGCTCCCGCCGCTTGCGGAGAGGTGCCTGCATGCTGAAGCAGCGGGAGCCAGCGCTGGGCTCCCACGGCTTGCAGAGAGCTGCCTGTTTGGGGGCTGGGGTCGGGGGAAGCTTGGGCTTCCCCCACCCCAGCCCCGCGCCTGGGGGGGAAATAAATTTTTTCCCTTTATTTCCCCCCCAAAAAACTAGGTGCGCCTTATGGGACGGTGCATCCTATAGGGCGAAAAATACGGTACTTACCATGTCTTGAAGTGAGGCAGAAGAAAGGCTTGTGAAAAGATTTACTTTCTGAGGTTTTCCATCAGTGCTACATAGAGTTACTGCTATATAGAATGCATAAATTCTACATTAAAATATTGAGGGAGCTATCCAGATAAATTAGTCTTGTTCTAAATAACACCATTTGTATCCATATGATATAAAGCAGTGACAAACTGGCCTTTATTTAGATATTATAGATGAATAAACCTGTCAGGAGAATAACTTAATTACATATGCCTCCCATGTATACAGAAGTTATAATTTAGTACTTTCGGGTAATTGGAATACAATGTAGAAGAAGCACATTGTGTTTTGAATTACCATTTTAATATTCTTTTTAGAGATTGAACACTATTGTTCAAAAGGTTTTGTTCTCTTTTATTCTCTATTCATCTTGACTTGAATCGGCGGGGGGAAACAGGGTTAGTTACATAAGATGGAAAGTTTGTTACCTTTTTCAGCGAAAAGAACAGCTCCGTCACTGGGATATGTAGCAGACAGAATTTAAAATTGGATTTTTGTATCCATTTTCCTCATAGACATGTCTGTATTATTAAGCAGCAGAGTTGTCAAAGGAGCTTCCAGACTGACCGCTTTTAAGTTGTCACACAAACTTTATTCTTCGTCTTCGTAGAAATCTGTTAATTTGTTGGTCTAAGGCCTATTCACATGTATGGCATAGAATGGGGTCTGGAGGCACTAGAGACTTGTGAGACTGCTGTTTGTGGATGGAACTGGAGGTAGTTGAGCTGAGATCCTATCTTCACAGCTAGAGAATCCTCTTGGGCCTGAAAATCAGGGGACACCAGTGAGTCCTTCCTGCATGGAATAAAGCCCCCAGATTGGTAATTGCTGCTCCGTCTGGGCAGCGTGTTGAGGGAAGCCACCACGCTATCCTCATCTCCTGCAAGACTACTTGACTGCTTGTCTGCAATGGGAGTCCCAGCCTGCCTTCCATCTTGGTGTGGCTGGTCATCTGCCCACCTGTGGCCTGATACTTGCCAGCCCTAGGGTGCCTAATAGAACCTCAATTACTCCATATTCAGTGTGACATGCAAATGGTTCTTCTCTTTAGGGGAAAAATATCTGTGGAGAAAGAGTGATGTGCCTTTAGAATTTCCACCAAAGTTTACATGGATTAGGAAAAGATTTGAGCCAGGAGTGGGGAGCCTTTCTCAGTCCAGAGTTAGTATTCCTTTATGGGGAACCTTCTGGAGACTTCATGCAGGTGATGACTAGGGCCCTAGGCAAACATGGAAGGAGCAAGAGATGTGGGTCTTCCCGTTGTTTGGTAGGTTACATTCCAGCCACACATAAATTGGAGGTTTCTATCCAACTTTCTTTCTATGGACTCAGGCGAGCAAGATGCATTATCACAGTTAAGCAATCCAGTAAGGTAAACACACTTAAGAGCAACACAGCACAGGACTGGTGAAGGATGTGGTCTGGGGACAGTGGGAGACACCTGAGGGACAAATAGAGAGGCTTGGAATGACATATCTATCGCCTCCAAACTTCCTCCAACATGCAGGATCAAAGGTTTGGATTGCTCTGTTGGCTTCCTTTAAGAAAACAGAAACAGTAGGTTTATAAAGCAAAAGCTGAAAACTTTTTTGATTAGCAAAGAAATACTGCTTCTGTCATTTGGCTCTCTTGTTATACCTCAATTCTATAATTTTTGCTTGCCATTTTATTTTGCTTTGGTCCTAAAAAAATCCAATAATTTGTGTTCACCTGGTGCTTCAGCACGCTCAAAAAGTGCTGTCTGATGTATATTTATTCTATGTGTTCAGTGGGGCTTCCTCTCGGCTTTGTGGATATAGGATTGCAGCCAAAGTGCTTAGCACACATTATCTTGTAATTCTTGCAAGGAATCCATGCCAGTCCTGCATGGTTGGGCAATACCATTATCCCAAACCCCCAATAGTAGTGGTGGTGTGGGAAGCTGAGGAAAACAGATTTGTTCTAAAGCCATCTAATGAATTAATGCCAGAAGAAAGATGCAGACGGGGCCTTTCTGATTCATAGTTCAGTCTGCTAATCTAGTCACTACTCTTCTTCCAGCTCATATGTGAAACGTCTGCATAATGGGAACCCGTATACCTCCACAATTCACCATTCACAGAAAGAGAGGCTCATGGCTCCCTTGATGCAAAAAAAATGCACTTTAAGCTGTAAGAGCATCTTTATAAATGCCACTGTGCCCATCTGCAGGTTTATCTCTCCTTCCCCCCCTTATGGCTTTCAAGCTTTTCCAGTGCCATTTCTGTCCTTCATCAATTTCCATGTAGCTTTTTTTTTTTTTACCTCTTCAGGAGGTAAATGTCTTTGCCAGTCAATGAGAATATGCTACTTAGCTAATGCTCTTGAAGCGTTACACGTGGGAGACAGCTGAACAAGTAATAATGGCAACGCATCAGACCAGAAGAGAGAGCAAGACCGATGAGCAGGAATAAAGTGAGACTCTGATAATAAGAAAAGGCAGAGAGCTGGTATCGGCGTGAGGGAAGGAGCTGAATATGAAAAGATGCCTCTTGAAAGCCACTTTGAGTTTCTTAAGTTCTAGTTTCTGGCTTGGGCACCCATTGCTTTAATTAGAGGACGTTCAGAGGACTGACAGTTCCTCTCTCTTGTAGATCATACTCCATTAGCAGCAGGAAGAATTTCTCCCTCTCTGATAACACAAGAATGGGGAAGCCATTCGATGAGGCTGATTGGGAATCGGTTCAGTACAGGCAACAGGAAGTACTTCATCACGCAATGCGCAATGCACTCGTACAATTCACCACTTAAAGATGTGTGGTGATGGCCGCTTTGAATAAGGGACTTTCTACTGATTTGTTGAGACCTCTCATATTCTTCTTGAGGGAGTTTCTCTCCCTCCCCTGATTTTATTTTACTGCTTCCAGAGATTTTGCCAGTCTCATTTGCATGTCTTCTAGATCACTGGAAATCATAAAGGCCAGCAGGTACTCCTATCCGCACTATGAATAAATGCTCCAGGATTTTTGCGTCCGATTGGCATTTGAGTGACTAGAGTGGGGCTATAGTTAGCACCTATCCTGGACACAACCTAGGTAAGGGTGCAAAAGGTGAGCATCAAGTAATAGCTGTCAGAATGAAGCCAACTTGTGTAACGTTTGCTTTTGATACAGAATAGTAGATGAAAAGTTGTTTTTTAAAAGATAATATTTGTAACAATAGCAGGACAAATGTAGGCTTGTATCTAAAGCTGCCCTTGTACAAGTGAAATGGACTTCCCCTCTCCTCTTCTCTCCTCTCCTCTCCCCTGTAGATCCTTCCCTGTGCTCCATTACATGAGTGGAGCTTCTATCCATAAACACCAAACACTATTCAAACCAGGATCATCTTGTACACTGAACATACAAAACATTACTACATGCAAGGCATATTGCATTAGGGAAGCCACTTATTGAGGCTTGTACCCAGAAACCAAATGTATGACTAATTATTACTTATTGGGAAAAATATGGATTGTAGAGGATTCTGACCAGTGCCACCTCTATTTATAGGTTCAATAAAGCTATTCCAAGGTGCATTGCTGCTTTGAGGTTTAGTAGGGACAGCAGATTAGGCCAAGGGATAGTCCTGTGCCAATAGATACTCAGATGCAATTCCTGTTGAGGTCAGTGGCGTTTACTCCCAGGTACATTGGTATAGGATCACAGCCTAAAGTACACAGATACTGCTGTGGTAGGAGGAGAAAACTGGAGTTATAACATTAGGTTACAGCCAGCTGTCTTTCTGCACAGCGGCTTCAGAGGAGAAGCCTCAGCAATGAAAACTTGCAAGCTTCATCAACAGTTCATAAGCCATTCTTAACTCGTGCCAGCTCTTATGTGCGTGGAATTGAGAGGCTGCCTCTGGCATTGAAGTGACTGGTTACGGCACTGCAGACAGATGAGACACATTATAGCGCTAAAGTGCCTGGAGACAGCCATCCAGAGGGCACCAGTCTCTTAGGATGAAGTTCTGGTGGCTGGGAGGGAGACTTGAGTAGAGTCAGGACAGTTGTTGAAGCCTCTGGCGGGTAGGCAGAGTTGTTGATTATTAAGTATACACACACCCCAATTTTGCATGCTCCAGTTAGAGAGACTGCCAAGAAATTTGCAAAACGGAGTGATAAATACTGTAGAAACTTCTATTTTATTTTTAAAAGAAACCTAAGAATTTTCATATATAGTTTAACTTCCATTTGATGCTTTGCTTGTTTTTTCAGAAGAGAAAGAAATGGCCAGCTTTGTGAGAAGTATTTCAGTGCAGAAGTGTTTGTGTATGTGGGTCTATTTCTGCAGGAAATACCAAGCTCTGAGCAATAAAACTCTGAACTGAATTAAGGTACTGGAACATTTGCTAATCCAAGTACATTAGGACATAACAGGAGCCCAGAGGTGTCATTTTTGTTAGTATTCAAAGCATCTTTCAGTAGTACTGATGTTGCTTTTTACAGGCATATTAAGACCTGTGAAAGAGACTTGAAGCTGAGAGGCCAGAATTTTTCCTTAAAGTTGGCTGGATAAAGGTGATATTGGAGAATGTGCCTTTCTTAAAACCCTTTTATCCATCTGATGTTATGATACTGATCTTGTGGAGAGCTCAGGAGACACACCTTATCCAGTTGGAGAGCTTTGCTAGACATGACAGAGGTAGCCCAGAATGTTTTGTCAGAGGTAGCCCAAGAAAACTGAAATCTCATCCAAAGGTCCTAAGAAAGGGCAATGAACTTCCTCAAAAGATGGTGGACTCTGCTTTCTTGAAGGTTTTGAAGCAGACATCAGATGGCCACCTGTCACAGAAGCATTAGTTGAGATTCCTGCATTGCAGGGGGTTGGACTCGATGACCCTCAGGGCCCCTTTCAACTCTACAATACTATGATTCTGTGAAATATATAATAATCTACATTGGAAAGCCAGTTGCAGGCCTTTTGTTTTGCTCTGTTAGGGTGGCAAACTATGACCAAAAGAAGCAGAACTTGCAGCAACTGTGCCCTCCAAATGTTGTGGACTTAAACTCCCACGAGCGCCAGCCAGCAGGTGCTCTTAGGAGTAGTAGTCCCAAACATATGGAAGGCACCAGGTTGGGAAAGAATGACTTTCAGCATAGAAAATATGCATATTTTGCAAATTCTTTTTTATTATTTACGTCTTACATAATGTAATCATGTTTCCTTTTCAAAGAAAAATCTAACCTGGGTTTTTCCCTGTTAGCATGACTGTCGATGGTGTTCTAGAAGAAGAAAGAAAGAGGTTGAGGGAAGGAAAACTCCTTGGTGATTTCCTGGATTTTGGACCATAGTAAAATTGGGAAGAAGATTGTGGGTATGTGGATAATATTTGGTCATTGAAGGTTCCATAGTCTTATAAGGAGGAAGTTAAAATGGCCAGAGACTTTTAACAAGAAAATCCTTCTTTTTCCTCTGGTGCTGTTGACCCATAGTACAAGGAGGATTTTTTTTAATTTTTATTTTTGGTCTGTGGGGAGGTAATAGAGCAGTGCATTAGAAGGGCTTGAGATCTAGCAACTTGAAACGTCAACCTGCATGGAAATTTCTTCATCAGGTAGAACAAGGGGTGATTTGCCACAGCCTCATGAACGTTGTCATGGTACGGGCAGTCATTTCAACTTATCCGCTATGGTGGTAAACGGAGCTGGGGGAGGGATCTAGAAATCATCTTCCCAACCAATCACCCTTAACAGGGCTTTAGCTAGTAAAGTCAAAGATGAACTGAAGGTGAAGGTCTGCTGCCCTGGGTACTAGTTTACTGCTTCCGCCAGCTCCCACATGGTGGGCATGGCCCAGTAACCAGTTAGCAGATACAGTGGTACCTTGGTTTACAACCCTAATCTGTTCCGGAGGTCCGGTTGTAAACCAAAACAGGTTGTAACCCAAGGCGCGCTTTCGCCATTGGGGCCTCCCAAAAAAATAAATAATGGTTTTAATAGTAAAAAAATGGGTTGTCATCCCAAAAAAGGGACACACACTTCCGGGTGTGACATGGTTGTAATCCAAAACAGTTGTAATCCAAAACAGTTGCAAACCAAGGCACCACTGTACTTCACACGCCTTTGCTACCAATGGGCTAGGAATGACCCTGGATCCTGTACTTCAGCATGGCATGCTATAATTTCTGTACAGAGTCTGGAAATTCCAACAGGCTTAAGACTTGCTCATTAGCAAGTTAAGCATGCTTCTTCAATCCCATTAAAATCAAAGGAACCTTAAGTGCTGCTGCTTTAGTGGGGCTTAGGGTCAAACTACACATTACAGTGAATGCACAGCACTCAACAGCATCTTTTTTCTTTTCACTAAATTCAGATGTGGTTGGGGGAGTAGTTGGGACCACAGCATGCAGGGAGAAGAGGTTTGCCCCTCCCACCCACACCCACCCTGCAAGGCGCAGCCTTGAGGCTGAGAAAAAGGTTCCCTTTGGCACTATCAAGAACTTTCCTCCTAAGCATCACAGCTGTGCGGGAGTGGGGTATTTTCATTCCAATTGTAGCTGGAGAGGAGAGGAAGGAGCTTCCTCTCCCTACAGACTGTACTCTCCATGACTCTTCCCTCCCCATTCCTGTAATTAAAGAAAAAACAAAGATGTAGCTGTCCATTATACATATAGCATAATATGGAGTTTGGTCCTTTAAGAATGCTTAGCTTCTTCCAGATTTAGCTTTCAGTTTTTATCCTACCAGACCATTGCTAAGGTGGCTAATTCATTCTTTAAAAGAAGATTATTAGGATTAATAAGAAAATATGAATGCCATTTTCTCTGATTAAGAGGACGAAAATGATACAGTATTATGTTCCAAGATTTACTTTAGCAAAGAAGATATTACTGGCTCTTAGCCAAAATACTTTCCCAAGATAAAAGTCGTCTTGGCTTTACTGGGAGCTGCGTGCATGTATTTAAGAATATGAATTGAAGAGTGCAGAGTCTGACATTTATGCCTTGTATTTTCAGAGAAACATCAAGCCAAAATCAAGCCAAATTATTCCCTCTCCGCAATAGTGAAGGGAATTAAATTGCCTTCCGCAGTCTAAGTTGGCAAATGAAGCATTTAGATACGAGCATAAATGAAAAGGCACACCATTTTAAAAAGCATGTCGGAAACAACACATTTTGGTTGCACAGAAATAAGTGATCACACAGTGCATTTCTGGGAAGACATATTTTCCATGTCTTGAGATATTTTTACTCAGAAGCAATGAAGAAGGCAGTGGATGTTGTATTCAACAACTTTTACACATTAAGTAGGTTTAAAGGGGTGTACATTGGGCTTCCTTGCGAGTCTGCCCCCCCCCCCCCCCCAAGTTTGGAAGCCAAGTGTTGACTTCACAGCTAGATATTAGAAATGGAGTCCCACTGTGGTAGGGCAACAGTATCATATGCATATATCGACACAGATATTGTCTGTTAAAGTTTGACGCGGGTTCTAATCTTATATCCACAAGTGGGAGTAAGCTCTCTAATTTAGTGGGGCTTATTTCTGGATAGGCACGTGCTGGATTGTATTCATAATCAAACTGAGGAACCTATGAAATCCCTTTTTTAAAAAAAATTCAACCTTCAATTCTACAGATTTTGACAGGTTTTTTTTTCTTTTTTAGAAATATCCATTCCTTTCCTATAAACATATGTTTCATACAAGCTCAAATATTAAAACAAATTTACATAAATCAGAAAAGAAAACAAACATTTTCATCAAAATTTTCTGCTTTTTGTATTTTTACTGTTGCTACAATAATTGCTTTTGTTTCTGATGTTTTTTATCTATTTTATATTTTATGGTTCTCTTTTGCGGGCTATCTTGAAAATCTAGATTAATAATAATAAAATGTGGGAAAATACAATTTTTGGCTAATAAGATACCAATTTTAATTTTCTGTCCAATGTATTTTACTAGAGAATTGAAGGAAGAATGGCTAATTTTTCAAGAAAGAGTCTAGTAGCACTTTAATGATTGTGCATTTATCCAGCGAAGTTCTACTCCATGTAGACCCAATGAAATTAATGGACCTAAGTTAGACATGTCTATTCTTTTTATTAAATTTTTATTAAAGATTTTCTTTGGTTGCCAAGGTACGTGCTTTGTCTCTTTTTTCAGGTCGTAGAGTCTTTTCTACAAATCAGTTACATTCGATGTGAGACTTTAGTGTTTGATGCAGTATAGGGTTGGGGGGAAAGAGAGGGGGTGAGTTGGTAAAACTTATATTCTTTGACTTAGTGTATGTGTGGGGGTTTTGTGTCAGTGTCATTTGGGTAGGTTCTTTTTCTATTCATTTATTATTTTTTCTTGGCTGTGAGAGAAGTTGAGTGGAGCGAGCCAGGGCATGGTTGGTTGTCTTTATTTGACTGCAGTGATAGTTGTTTACGTGTGTTTGGGATGGAGGGAAGAAAGAGATGGTTGGGTCAAGTTAGCCATATTGATTTGTATGCTTTCGGTGAATTCTTGTTGTTGGCCTGTTGGGCTACGTATGTAATAAAGGAGAGCAATAATACGGTGAAGGCATTCTCTTTTATTTGTCCCAGTGTCTGTTTCAGTCTGTTGGTTAGATTTTCCAGTAAGGCTGTTTCCCATACGGTTTGGTACCAGTTCACTCCTGACAGGTTCCCCCGATGCTTCTGGCTGCTGAGAGTAGGTGGGTTATAAGCTCTTTATAATATGAATGGGCGTTATCATTTTGGAAAATGTTCAATAGTTAGGCGTGTCCATTAATTAAAATGGGTCTATTCTGAATAAAACTAAAGCTGGTTAGTACCTTAAACCTCTTTTCGTGACGTAGCTACAATCCTATGCAGCTTAGGATAAGCTCTGTTGAAGTCCGCAGTGCTCCCTTCTCAATGGTCTCGCCAGTAAAGCACATTTAAGTTTCAATGATGTGTCTTCTTTACTCAGTTGTAATGCAACCTTTAGTTTTTAATTAGAAATGCAAACAATATTACAGACTATTTAATCGGCTAGTCTGGGGAAGGAATCACATCAGTCGGTGAGAAGCACCTTGAGTTTTGTCTGTGACCATAAGAGCTGCAGACTCAAAGAGAGTCTGCTTGTTCCAACAGGTCAATATAAATATGTTAACTGAACAAGTATTATCCTACTGAGAGACTGGCTCAGCTTCCTCTGTCTCTAGACCTAATCAGACTAATCTGACACAAAACCTGAAAGCTCCATTACAGTGGTACCTCGGGATAAGAACTTAATTCGTTCTGGAGGTCCGTTCTTAACCTGAAACTGTTCTTAACCTGAAGCACCACTTTAGCTAATGGGGCCTCCTGCTGCTGCCGTGCCACTGGAGCACGATTTCTGTTCTCATCCTGAAGCAAAGTGCTTAACCCGAGGTAATATTTCTGGGTTAGCGGAGTCTGTAACCTGAAGCATATGTAACCTGAGGTACCACTGTATAAGCATAGTGAGCATTGAGTTGAAGCCTTGATGTTCTCTCTGTACTTGAGGGGCAGACATAATACTAGGGCTCTTGTAATTGCAGTTAAGGAAAGGGGAGCAGGCTACCTTGTTGATGCATTTTCTCTCTCCAGGAGTAGTATATCCCTCTGTCTTACCTTAACCATGGCTAAGGGAGACGTCAGCATACCCTCCAACATTCTTCAGGTATAAATTTGGACATTTCTCACCCCCCCCACAGACCCTCCTCGACCCGTCTCCCATTTTTGCTCCCCCCCCCCCACCATTTCCACCACCACTACACCAACTGGGCACAGCACACATACCCTCTATGAAAAAAACCCACCTCTGAATCCTGGTTTTATTTTATTATTTGATAATTTCCAAAAGGAAAACACACACCAATAAATAAATTTTAGAAAGGGGCAAGTGGACACACAAAGCACCCCCCGCAAGACTCTTGCACCCCACTCCCTCTCCTTTATATGTCATTTCCTTTTCTTTTTTGTTTGACTTGTTTTCTTCTTTTTACATGAGAAGCAAGCATGTTTGATGTACAGTGGTTTTGCTACATATTGTTAAAACATAATATTAATTAAAAAACATTTTTAAAAGAGTTATTTTTGGGGTGTGTACATGAACCAGACTTTTGAATTACCAGACTTTGGGGAAGCCATAATAGTCTTCATAGCCTTGAATTAGAGGACCTGGGATTCTCCATTCCTTAACTGCATTACATATACGTAACTATATATTATTTTGTCACTAGGGAAATGTGAGAGCATTGTTTTGTGATTGTGGTGTAAAACCTGGTCTTGACTTCCAAATAGTAGCAGTGCTTTCCTCTTTCTGTTTTTGCTTGGATATATTTTTGCCTCATATTTTATTTACTTTTGTGTGTGCAGTTGGCCTAGTTTTCCACTCATTGGAAAATTTCCCAGAACATGCTTTTTGCAAATCTTTGCTGAGGAACTGTCAAACTTTCTCATTGCAAAATGGAATTGACAGACTGGCTGTTTGCTGAGTTTTTGGAATAAAGATGTCAAGCTAACCCTCTGACACCTTGCTAATCAGATGTCCTTCCCTGTTTATCAGTTTTTAGGGTAAAAATGTGAACTAACAATCTGTTTGTGAACACAAAGTAACATTTTCTCTCCAGGTTGTGTACCCGGGGTGACAACACTGGTTTTTACTGAGCACTGGGATGGCAGTCAGGAGGTAAGGCAAGGTGATACGAAAGCAGTTCAGTCTCTGTTTGAGCAACTCATTGTTCAGACTGAGGAGCTGGGGCAGAATCAGCACTTTCATTGGACTGGATGCCCTGTGTGCCTGTTCTGTTTCAGTAGCCACCTGCCATGTTGCTTCTGAAGTACAACAAGAGATTGGGGTAGTGCCCTCCTCTGGCATGTTACCATGTTTGGCACCAAGAGTAGGGCTGTTCCTACAGAGGTTGAGGTCAGATTCTGATAGGCAACATAAAGATAAGTTTGGACAAAGCAAAGTCTTCATCAGCAAGCTCTGGACTCAGCAGGTGGAGCATAACTATACTGCTGCTCAGGATTTTGGAATTATCACTGGTTTAAGGATCCTCACCCAGGAGCAAGGGAGGCTGTTGTTTCAGCAGGGTGCAAATGCCTTCTGAGACTTCATAAAGGCCAGCCTGTGCTATTAGCTGTGTTTCAACTGAGAAGCTACTTGGGATCTTATAGGTTTGTTGCCATATTGCATAGTCGTTGGCTCTTTCAGCAAGGGGGTGACAAGGATTGCATTGGAAGAGTTCTCTGAATCCAGTGAGTCCAATAAAGCCATGTTTGGTCTGGAAGGCCCTGGTAGTGGGGATGGAGACACCTCATCCAGGTTGTCTTCTGAGCTTGGAGTTGGTGTGAGGATGGAGACAACGGCTGTGGAAGATCTCCCTCTGCTGCAGCCTGTTGGAATGGCTTCCAACAGAGGCAAGGATGAGGTGGTAGCAAATGGTAGTTTTGTTTCAACTGAGCTGTTGGCGTGGGCTATACTATCCCACCTCTGGAGCAAAAGAAACAGGTTTTCACCACTCTCACAAGACTACAATGTCTAGCGTTGTTTTAGAGAGCTGAGATAAGAGCAGCCCCCAACAAAGACGGTGCAACTCATTTCTGTGTGCCAAAATGTGACTTCCAAGCCATGTTCAGAGGGAGGTCAGGTCCCCTTTTTCCTGTTAGGTGTGGAGTAAGGCTGCTCTTCTTTGTGAGAGCGAATTAGATACGAACCTGCTGTACTCAGGAGCTGTACCGGCATGTCTTAAACCACTCAGGGGCTGCACTTTATTAATCTCTGAGGAAGATTTTGCCGGGTTCTGCTTTACATACATTTCAAAAGGACCCTGGAGTAGTCTTTGAGGGATTAGCTTGTTAAATTTATCCTTTTTCTTCTTCCTTGTAAATGGAGGCCTTTCCTGCGGAAAGGCAGTTCATGGTAGCCTAATTTTCTGCATTTAAAACACCAGCAGTCACATCATTAGGTATGAGGACTTCTTCAGTGCCTTTCCCTTTGCCTTGTTCTTCCATGGCATCTTCCTTCAAGGCATTTAGGTTCCCTCCCTCTCCCCTCCCTGTACCTTATTAGTAGCAGCTCAAGCACACTTTGAGACAGTGATACTAATTCCCCATCATCTGGTCAGGCTAAAATCTGGCTATCAAATATGTAACTTACCTGCTGGTATAGCTCCCATTGTTAAAGCAACACTGAATCTTACGTATTTTAAATACTTTTATGCCACCCTTCATTGAAGGTCCCAAGGCAGTTCATGGCAGTGTAAAGCAAATTCAATAAAATTAACATCAAAACAAGAATACAGCAAGATTGGAAAAACGAGAAGCTGAAAGAACCAAAACTGGGAACCTGCAAAGCTTCATTCCCAGCTGCTCTCCCCACCCCTGGGTTTTCCAGATAAGTGTTTGTCACACTATAGGCGTGTTTGCTTGGCTAAGTGGTGGGTGGCTGCTCTTACGCTGGCTGATAGATGAGACCCGAGTGCTCTTTCCCCTTGACTTCTGCAGTCCAGAGCAACTGACAGTTGAAGCAGAGTGTTCGCCATTATTGATATTTTCTCTTTGAGAAAGAGGGTTTTCCAGATGGTTTGAGGGTCAGAGGGGGAAGTGCATTGGCAACTGACAGGCAACCGTTGTGTTTGAATGTTTTATACATGCAACTTGTGCGTAACATTTCAAATCCTAACAGGCGCTGTCTGTCTCTGTAAGATACGTCTCTGGTTCTCATTAGCCACAGTATTTGGCAGCTTGTCAATTTTTAATGTTTTTATCCTTCAAGTATTCCTTTGAAATGGGGAGACCTATTATCTTGCTTGTATAGGCATGGAACTGAATGGCAGCACATATTCCTGGCCTTCTCTCTTTCTACTTTCCTGCAGCAAGAAATGTGCCTGCTTCTTAAAAGTTACCACCCAGCTTACTTTCCCACCTTGCTTCAATGCTTCTGCTAGCCAATGAACAAACTGAACTGAAGTTCATAAGAAGGTGTCTTATTCCAAGTCAGACCGCAGGTCCATGTAGCTCAGGGGTCGGCAACCTAAGGCCCATGGGCTGGTAGCGGCCCACAGGGCTTGTCTATCCGGCCCATGGCAACCCCTGCCGACCACTCTTACCAGCGTGGCATGGGGACCGACTTCCGGGTTGATGGCGCCTGTGCGCATGCGAACGGGCGTTCCTCTGACCCGGATGTGCACCAGAAATAGTGTGCACGCATGTGTGTGGGACGGAGAAGCACCCATGCACATGTGCGCACGCTATTTCTGGTACACGTCTGGGTCGGAGGAGCACCGGAAAGAGCATGTGCTCACGGGCACTCCTCCGACCCAGAAGATGGATGGTGCGTGGACCGGCCCATCATCCTATAAGCTTATAGACCCCTGATCTAGCTGCATATCTCTAGGGTTTCAGCCCTACCTTGAGATGCTCTACCACTGAACTAGGAGTCTTCGCTTTATGTGGGGGCAAAGAGCACATTATCAGGAAATTTGTGCAATAAATCCCCAAATGTATTTTTTTGTTACTTGGCTTAAATGAAAAGCAATATTGGGAAACAATTTCGAGCAAGGAAACAGGTGCGTAGCACTTCCCTGCCAGCCATTTTTCCATTTCAAATTAACTCTTTCCCCCCAAGTTGCTCTCCCCTCCCACAGGTTTCAGGTGCATGTTCAAAAATTGTGCTTAAGCCTCTAGAATATGGGGATGGGAACAACTTGGAGCAGATTGGTTTTGAGCAGCAAAATGGCATGCAGGGGGAGAGTTAAGCACTTCCATCATCTATTCCTCTGATAAAAAAACAAGTTCCCAAGGCTGCTTTTTATTACAAGGGGTGGGGGGCTGTCAAGTGCCTTTTTGCACAACTGACTTTGCTTTAAAAAAGCATAGCACATAATCTATTTAAATCTTCTTTCCTTTTTCAGAACTAAATGTAAAGGAATCGGATGTGAGAGTATGTGATGAATCATCGTGTAAATATGGGGGTGTTTGTAAGGAAGAAGGAGATAGTTTGACGTGTGCATGCCAATTTCTGGTAAGGAATTTTCACCTTTGTTATCTAATATGATCCAAAGTAATGATATCCTCTGAAAAACTGTCAGTTTGAGAGTTTTACTCATGTACCCATTTGTATGATCTGGGACTCAGCTAGTTTGGTAAAGAAAAAGTGTTTTACATGTGTTGTATATGCAATATAATACTGTGACGACCAGATGGCGCTGCGTCTTTCCCTACTGGATTTCCCTTTATGAGTTTACAATGGGCTTAACTGAAACGCTTCTTTGATGTGTCTAGATCCAGCCCTGGTGTAGCCTGTTCTTCAGAGGCTGAATAGAACAGTTAATGTGCATAGCAACTGACTGTTATGCACATTTTCCGGGCCTCATGGAAAATGTGCACATAACCTGCCCATGAAGAGGGAATTGTACACATTTCCTGATCAAATATATAAAACCTTCAAGAGGCCCCAAGGAATGTGCGTATTTCAACAGCATTCTATACATCCACTGGCCAGTAGTGAATTGAGCACAACAGAAGGCGAGAGGAGGGGACACACACACTGAATTTTGGCCTTGCACAGGATACTGCTGAAATTTGAAAGACCAAAGTCCACCCCTGCTTTGGGCCACAGTGCTAAGAAACATTCTTCATTCCATTAACATCTGGAGAGAAGAAAATACTCTGTGTTCAGTTTTCATTATATCTTTAAGAATCGATGCAAACGATGCATCTGTAATATTTTGCCCATTTTTAATTCCCTCTTTTGAAATGTGTGGTCGGCAGGGTCCTTTGTTGTTTAATAATAATACTTCCCTTTCCTGAGTGTCTTATTTGTTCACTTTTACTGTTGTATTATTATTAAACAACCATAACACTTTAATTGGGGAGTAAGAGCAATTAAGTGTGGAAACAAAGCAAAAAACTAAAATACGAAAATTCCAACAATAGCAAACTGCCGCTTGGTATCATATTTATGAACACATTCCATTAGGAAGGAAGAACTCTTTTGTGACTTGTAAACCACCAATGAACAGTATATTTAGATTTTATCTTTTTTATTTTTTTGCAACAGTGCATTGTGGATAGGCACTTTAATATTAAACAAAAAACTTTCTGGACATTGTTGCCATTCTATTCAGTCCTGTGGCAGCCAGGCTGCAGCCTGCAGCAAGTGTGCTATGCTTTCTTCATCCTGGGAACATGAAAATACCAATTTCTGCTTGTGCATTTCTGTCTCGCTGCTGTAGCTGCTGCTCCTTAGGCTGCTGTGGTTTGTTTTTGCAGCTGAATGGAATGGGCCTCTGGAAGGAAACCATGAGCCACGAAATCAAACTCTCCGATTGCACCGTTGCCACCCCAGTTGAATACCTGTACACGGGGTTGCGTAAATAATTTCTTTTCCTTGATTTTTTTCTCTCCCTTGCAGTGTCACACAAAATATATTCCTGTTTGTGGTTCAAATGGAGACACTTACCAAAATGAATGCTTTCTCAGGAGAGCTGCTTGCAAGCATCAGAAAGAGATAACAGTGGTGGCTAGAGGGCCTTGTTACTCAGGTGAGTAAACAGCAGTTAATGGGACAGCCTTTCTTATTTCATTTGTTGGATGTTTCAGTGTTTTTCCTAGGACCAGGATTCACTGATCAAGGGCCCACTTCTGTACTGAATTGTCATGTCCAGTCTGGACATGGTCCCTCGGTCTCTAGGGGCTAGAGGAACTAGATACAATGGTGAAACACCTGTAATTTTCAACTGCATGTCAGCACTGGTCAGCTTGAAAGCAGGAGGTCACATAAAATGGCAGCCGTCGAGGGATGCTGAACTATTCCTCTGACTGTCATTACCTATGTTTAGCACTATTCTTAGATGTTTCCTTTCCCCAATGTTTTCCTAACTGTTCATTTCTACATTATATTTGATCTTTCACATGAAATGAAAGCCACTTCAGAAAACTAATAGAATATAGTGCATGTTTAACATGAGTTGCTGATTGATAAGGGTTGCCAGTTTTCTTTGCTGATTGATAAGGGTTGCCAATATTTCATTTCTTTGTTGGTAAAGATTTAATAAGGTCAAAAAGGCACTAAACGAAAAATAGCAATTAAAAATCAATAATAAGGTATCTTAGTCTTAAGTGTCCATTACAGTAGTCTTAAGTCATACGTGTTAAAGGAACTACAGTCATAACTCTGGTTAAATATGCTTCAGGTTGAGCGCATTCAGGTTGCGCTCCGTGGTGACCCGGAAGTAACGGAATGTGTTACTTCTGGGTTTCACCGCTTGCGCAGACGCTCAAGATGACGCCACATGCATGCGCGGAAGCGGCGAATCGCGACCCGCGCACACGCAGGTGTGCAGACACAGGTTACGTTTGCTTCAGGATGCGAACAGGGATCCAGAACGGATCCCGTTCGTATCCAGAGGTACCACTGTAGATGATTTTATTTAAGAAGCGCATAACCATTCATTCAGAAATACTTACCGTACTTTTCTCTCTATAACACGCATATTTTTTCTCCTAAAAAGTAAGGGGAAATGTCTGTGCGTGTTATTGAGCGAATGTGTGGTCCCTGGAGCCGACTGGCCCGAGCGCAGGGGCAAAAAGCAGGCAAAAATCCAATTGCAGCGCGTCAGGGAGGAGGGAGCTCCGTGAGAGAGGAAGCTGTTGCTTTCCTGCATTCTGCCTCAGGGTCTTACTGCCCACCCTCTTCTGTTTTGGTTGCTGTTTGCTCAAATGGAACAAAGAGCAGGCAAATCCCCTCGCCTCCAGGCAAGCAGAGGGGAAAGGAAAGGATCGCGTCCTTCCTTCTAATTCCTCTCCATACTCCGGTGCTGCTGCGTCCAGGGGAGCATTTTAGGGACTTGCAGGCAGCCGGAAAACATGCAGGTGAGAGAGAGAGAGAGAGAGGGAGGGCTGGCTTGGGTGGGTGTGTCGGGGAAAACTTTTGCCTTCCTTTCCTCCCTCCCGTTAAATCCCTCTCCTGCATTCTTAGCCAGCTGCTTCTCTGCACACCCCTCTCGTGCTCCTTGTCCCTTCTGTGTTTTTCCTCCCCTCCCCACTTAAAACATGGTTACAAAGCACGGATCCACATGGATCCTCAGGATCTTTGCATTGGGTCACCCCAAATTCACCATCAGATCACATTACATGTCCATGGCTACAGCCTGCACCAAAAAAATAACGCACCCACTGTTGCCTGGGGCTGCAATGGTGCAAAAACGTGGTTACAAAGCATGGATCCACATGGATCCTCAGGATCTTTGCATTGGGCTACCCCAAACTCACCATCAGATCACATGTCTGTGGCCACAGCATGAGGCACAAAAATGATACATCCACTGTTTCATTCAGAATTCCCCCCCCCCTTGTTTTCCTCCTCTAAAAACGATGTGCGTGTTATGGTCAGGTGCATGTTATAGAGCGAAAAATACGGTATTAGGTCATAATGTAAATAAGAACTCTTGAATCTTACATTAAAAATCAACTCAACGATTGCCAGTAATAAACCTACTAAGTTGGCTTATTTCAAGGCATTTTCTGCATTTTTTTCTTTAGTATGCAAACCAGTTATCTAAAGAGTCCTTTTTTAGTTTTAGACTTCTCCCAAAGTCTCTTAAAGTAAGTTATTTCTTACATTAAAATCCTACGGGTGAAATCCAATATAGGACAAGGAGGTTCCTACATGCACTGCAAGTATTCTCCTTCCTCTCTTCCCTACCTGCAGCCCCTTCCAAATCCTATCCAAGGGTCTGAGGGGCTGCAGCAGGGAGGAGAGGAGGGGGTAGTCCCATTGCCCAAGAGGAAGCCAGTTTTGCTGGTGGAGAGACGCATCGCTCTATGCCATGATTTTCTTTTGTTGGTAGTTGGTATCGGGCCACTAGCAAGCAGACTGCAATCAAGATTTTACCTATTATTTTGCAGCTCTTAATATGATTCACATCACTGAGCTTGCCTAAAAGCAAACAAGATATTCTCTTGGTGATTTACACCCTGTTATCTCTTTTGTATTTTCAAGCACATCTGCCTAGTGCTTTTATTATTTCCTTGTAATCCCGTGCTATCGTCCTTGCACCTCATATTATCTTCCTTGCAGGAGAATGCCATGGGAAGTTGATACGTTTTTGTAGCCTTTGAGGAATATAATATAATAAATACAAGATCTTATAAAATATTATTTTGACTTCAGCATCCATTAAATAACTGGGCTCATCTCTGCATATAATGTTGCAGTGCAGAACAAAAATGCCAATCTTGTTTTAAAAACAGCAACAACTATTTTCAATTCCACTTTCAACTTCTTGTGAGTCAGATAATAAAGATTGATTTTTTAAAAAACCCCTTTGAGACTGAGAATCAGCTAATATGCTTTTAAAACTTTGTATTGCGGTAGCAATAGTTTGCATGTCACGGTAAGCACAACACCACAGTCCTGTTTTGATGCTGCACCATTTGTTCTAAGTCAAGGTTTGGTTTAATGTTGTGGCCAAGCTCTTGGCTTACTAAGCATAAGGTGTGGCTAGGAACAGTGTGGTATGGGAGCAAAAGGTGACCTGGCAGAAGCAAAGTGGCGGCAAGCTCCTTTTCATGAGTGTGTCCATTTGCAAGGTCCCAGTAAGCCACAGTTTGGCTTACGGTGTGTGCATGCCAGGTAATTGCGTTAGAGGCGATTTTAGAGCAGTGCCCACACTGGGCATGCAGCCGAGCAGGGCACCTTCTCAAAACCTGGTAGGCACTTAACAGGCTTTGGGAGGGAGAAAGGAGGACTCTAGGACCTTGCCTCACACCTTCTTCCCAAAGCCCAGTACCTCTTACCTAGCTTTAGGAAGGCGGGTCAAGGACTGGAGACGGTGTCAAATTTTGCCTTTGCCCAGGGTGCCATATCACCAAGGTCTGCCCTGATTGTGTAGACAGTGTCATCATATAGTTTAGTTGAGTTAGTAAGTGGCTCTGGACTTCGTTTTATCTGGATGAAGGCTTTGTTGCTGTTCTCCTGTAACTGGAGACAAAGCTCCTATTTCACATTTCTATGCCTTTCATGAATAAAGGTAAATAAACCTTGGTAGAACTCCAAGATCAGAATATCAGCTTTTGCCTTCTCCTGATTTCAGAAATATTGCCCCTTCGTGGATAAGACCAGGGCAGAACCTTCAGAGCTTGGTTGAGAGCCTGAAGGAACTTGGTAGGTTAGTAGAGGAGCCAAGGCAGAATCTGGTGAGCCATGTTTGGAGGCTAGAAGGAGTTTGAATACCACCACTTGAATCAGCAAAATACTGGCTGGCTGACCTACGAATAGCAACAATAGTAATATTGCTAGTAGTAAATAGGTCTTGTGGGGACCTTATTTTCTTATTCCAAGTCCACACCATTCGCTAAGCTGCCTTGTTTTGGTTTAGCCATAGTTGGGGAATATTGAAAGGCTTTTCAATGACAAGATCAGCCATCTTTTAGCCTGGCATATTATGGGCAAACCAGCTATTCACCACATTGGTGGGGCAAAGCAAGTAGGACACCAAGGTGGTTTTTTTGCAAGTTGAGTATCTAGTTACCACCCTTAAATTATTTTAATGCCTAAACGTGAATCGGAAAAACGAGTCACTAATGCCCAGTGCTTATTGTAGCTCCTTGTTGTGCTGTTTGGCCATTTCAGTGTTCAGAATGCTTATGATAATGTAGTGTTATATTGCTACATGACATTCATTTTTATTTTTAAACCAGCGAACTTTGTTACACGTTAGTGCAGACCGGTAAAATGTGTGAGCAGCCATGTTGAATATTTAAAATGCTCAGCTTGGGTTGGCTATTGCCCTTTTTGTTTGAAAAACAAAGGGGCTTCCTTGAAGCACCCAAGTAAGTCTGCGCAACTTGCAGCTTTCTAGGTTCAAGGTAGCCAACAGGGGGCAACTACTCTATAAACAGCCCCAACCAGCATGGCCAGTGGTCAGGATGACGCCATGTTGCCCATCCCTGACATAAAGTACCAGCTGTTTGTGCAGCTGGTGCAGGAAGCTTAGCAAGCTTTTGTTTTAACATCGCTGATCTGGACTCAGGCAGGCAATGCATTTTCTAGGATATTGGATGGGGTCAGTCCCCAGGGGCCCTGTTGGGGCTAAGTAACAGTTAAACGCTGGAGGCTGTGACTATTTGCATCTCTGGCTGCCAGTACAAAATTGTTCCATTGCCTCAGGCAGATCGGCTCAAACAACCTTCTTGGGAAAGTGACCTTTCAGAGGCGGTTTGACTCTGCTTTTAGGGAGGAGAGAGGATGCATTTGTTTTTCATGGGCTTCTGGGATGAGGTAAATTTCAGAAGCACTGATATGTTGAGTGGTTGCAGCAGAAACAACTGTGAAACTGTAGCATGTTTATTGTGCCATGACATTTCATAAGCTGTGGCTTACTTCATCAAATGCTGAGGAGAAAACTTGCCATTGCAAATGGTAAAAGGTAAAGGTAAAGGGACCCCTGACCATTAGGTCCAGTCACAGATGACTCTGGGGTTGCGGCGCTCATCTCAAGGGAGCTGGCGTACAGCTTCCGGGTCATGTGGCCAGCATGACAAAGCTGCTTCTGGCAAACCAGAGCAGTGCACGGAAACGCTGTTTACCTTCCCACCGGAGCGGTACCTATTTATCTACTTGCACTTTGATGTGCTTTCAAACTGCTAGGTTGGCAGGAGCTGGGACCGAGCAACGGGAGCTCACCCCATCGCGGGGATTCAAACTGCTGACCTTCTGATCAGCAAGCCCTAGGCTCTGTGATTTAGACCACAGTGCCACCCGTGTCCTTATTGCAAATGGTACACCCTTCCTTTTTCCATCACAGAGCTCAGGGTGGGCACATCCCATGCCCTCAGATCATGTTCTGGGTCAATCCCATCTCTCTCTCTCTTCTGAAGTGAGGTCTGTTCAGACTTGCAGTAACCTCTTTGTTTTCAGACCCAAGTCTCAAATGCTGAAATGTTCTAAAATACTGTAATCCACCCCCCTTGATTTTATCATTTTATCTATTTGTAAACCACTCTGAGGGGTTTTTCTTTAAACAATGAAGCAGTGCATACATTTTATGAAATAAAATAAACAACCAAACTGAGCTAAATTTTGCGCCCGTGTGGTTAGAGGCATGCCAAGGAGTTTGTGCCAATGGATCCTGCAGTTGCTCCAGCTTCACTGGTCTGCTCCACTTCATTATAGATAAAATACTGGGAGTACCTGAATTCTGTGGTTGCTATCCAGTAGTTACAAAATTACTGCACCTAGTTGCACAAACAACCTTAGCATTTCTCCATTCTCACAGCTGAAATAGGTCGTTAGCCATTTTCTCTTACATATCTTATTGGCAAATTAGCAATAAAAGTTAAACTCTTCTGATTTATTTTCATTTCTGTGTGTTTCTGTTAACCACAGTAGCAAATATAATTGCTCCCAGGATTGACTTCTGCTAAATTTGTAAAATTAAGCATGCACAGTGGGCATGCAGTTTAATTTTCTAATGGATTTCTGAATCCACACCTTCAGAGAGACCTGTTTATTGGGAAGTACCACCTCTTGGCTCCCTTATTAAACTCTTAAGTTGGAAAAACAAACCAACCAACCTTCATGCTGTATTTGCATTATTAAGAGCAAACACCATTGCTCTGTGAGATGTCAGGTGTTTGCTAGCTTCTCTCATTCCTTTCATAACACATTTCACTGCAGGGAAGGCAGAGACTCTCAAGGCTACATTTAATTTTGAACTAGTGTCCCTCAATCTGAAGTAATCAAGCCCTTATTATGAATCTTGAGCAGCCGGGGTTTTACAGTCTGTGTTTGTTTATGTAGTGGAAATGCAATTACAACGATATACTGTGTTTGGTGGCAGGGGGAAATAAAGTCAGTGGTGCAATTTAATCTCCTCATCGCTGTTAAGCAGGAAATCCTAGATACTTTGCCTTTGGAATAATAAAATGGGGCGGGGGGAGTTCCGGATATCAGCTTTCCTGCTTATCGAACCTCCTGTACCATAGCTGAGAGGTTCATAACCAACACCGAACCAGGATCTAAATCTTGCCAATGAGACAGGACCCTTGTTGGCCTTAGCCCAGCAGAGCAGCCCCTACATACAGACACACATGCCCCTTTTGCCAGCAGTGGTAGGAGACGGTGCCCCACGTGTTCTCAGGACACCATCTGCTCTAAAGTTCAAGCTGCAGTCCGGAAATGAGAGCCCCATATGCGTGCTGAGCTCTGATTCACAGGCATCGCCTGTTTCTTTTCTGCCCAAGAGCTGGTCACGCTTTACCGGAGTGTTTGCTATGCCTGTGCTCTTGATCCTCACAGGGAGCACCTAAAGTATACAAGAAAGATGTGCATCTCCCACCATGCATGGCCTGTAGAGATAGGTGGTAGCAATTTAAAAAAACCAAAACCTTTTCCTTCTTCTTTGAACGTACCGTAGCCGATAGATGAAAGACCAAGTTGAAATCAGGGCCCAGAAAACAGAGACATTTGGGGCCACAGCCACCATACTGAGTACTTCTACCATTGCTGGACTGGGGGGGGGGTTAAGTTTACGCCGCTGCCCACAGACTTGCCAGAGTGGTGTTAAAGTGGGAACCACAAGGACACTTTGCCCAGTTCATCCGGAACCTGGTGCCATCCCCAAT
Source organism: Podarcis pityusensis (assembly GCF_964106645.2). Classification (NCBI taxonomy): domain Eukaryota; kingdom Metazoa; phylum Chordata; class Lepidosauria; order Squamata; family Lacertidae; genus Podarcis; species Podarcis pityusensis. The sequence goes on from NC_138031.1 coordinate 80,743,252, forward strand.
GCAGAAGATAGTTGTGACTTCCTAATATGTGCCTTCTGCATTGCCCCTCAATGTTCACAGAGGTGTGTTTTCACACATTACTTGCCACCCCCAGAGGACTCCAGTGTGCGTGCAGCAGAAAGACTTGCTCCTGTAACCTGTGAACCAGCCTTCCCTCTCTCTTGTTTTTTTTTTTTAAAAAAAATAAATTTTTATTAATTTTCCAAACACAAAATAAAAAAAAACAAACAATACACAATACACAGACATACAAACATATAAACATGTATAATTTCATAACCATTTTTTCATAAACCTTACTTTCCGGACTTCCCCATACCTCCCCTTTTCTGCATCCTTGTTTTATATTTGTTCAGCAACTCCTCAGTCAAAATTATTCAATTCAATTTCTTTTAAGTTCTTCTAATATTATTAATTACAGCTGCAATTCTCTGTTTCCCAACCCCTTGACATTTTAACATTCCTGAATTTTACAACAAGTTCTAAGATAAACTTTGAATTTCTTCCAGTCTTCTTCCACTGTCTCTTTCCCCTGGTCACGGATTCTGCCAGTCAACTCCGCCAGTCCCATGTAGTCGATCACCTTCGTTTGCCATTCTTCCAGTGTGGGTAGTTGTTGTGTCTTCCAATACTTTGCTAGAAGAATCCTTGCTGCTGTGGTCGCATACATAAAAAACGTCCTGTCCTTCCTTCTCACCAATTGGCCGACGATGCCCAGGAGAAAAGCCTCAGGTTTTTTAGGGAAGGTCCATTTAAGAACCTTCTTAATTTCATTATAGATCATTTCCCAAAAAGCTTTTATCCTCGGGCAGGTCCACCAAAGGTGATAAAAAGTACCTTCAGTCTCATTACATTTCCAACATTTGTTATTGGGCAGATGATAAATTTTTGCAAGCTTGACTGGGGTCATGTACCACCTATACATCATTTTCATAATGTTTTCTCTTAAGGCATTACATGCCGTAAATTTAATACCGGTGGTCCACAGCTGTTCCCAGTCAGCAAACATAATGTTATGACCAATATCTTGTGCCCATTTTATCATAGCTGATTTCACCGTTTCATCCTGTGTGTTCCATTTCAACAGCAGGTTATACATTCTCGACAGGTTCTTAGTATTGGGTTCTAACAGTTCTGTTTCTAATTTTGACCTCTCCATCTGGAAACCTATTTTCCTGTCCTGTTTAAATGTCTCGTTTATCTGAAGGTAGTGCAACCAATCTCGCACTTTGGACTTTAATTTCTCATAACTCTGTAATTTAACTTTTTCCCCATCTTGTTCTAAAATTTCACAGTATTTTGGCCATTTAGACTCCATATTAAGTTTTTTCACCTCTTTAGCTTCCATTGGTGACAACCACCTGGGAGTTTTACTTTCCAATAAATCTTTATACCGCATCCAAACATTATATAATGCTTTCCTAACAATATGGTTTTTGAAACCTTTATGCAGTTTTACCTTATCATACCATATATATGCATGCCAGCCAAATCTATTGTCAAACCCTTCTAGATCCAAAATGTCTGTATTCTCAAGAAGTAGCCAATGTTTCAACCAGCAGAAAGCCGCCGATTCATAGTAAAGTCTTAAGTCCGGCAGGGCAAACCCCCCTCTATCTTTTGCATCAGTTAGAATCTTAAATTTTATTCTGGGCTTTTTGCCCTGCCAGACAAATTTAGATATATCTTTCTGCCACTTCTTGAAACAGTCCATCTTGTCCAAAATCTGCAATGTCTGGAATAAAAACAACATTCTAGGCAATACATTCATCTTGATAACAGCAATTCAACCTAACAAAGAGAGTTTCAACCTTGACCATATTTCTAGATCTTTCTTTACCTCTGTCCAACATTTGTCATAATTGTCCTTAAATAAATTCACATTCTTAGATGTTAAGTTTACCCCCAGGTACTTTACTTTTTTCGTTATCACTAAACCTGTTTCATTCTGAAACTTCTCTTTTTCAGCCAATGTTAAATTTTTCTCCAACACTTTCGTTTTCTGTTTGTTCAGTTTAAATCCTGCTACTTGACCAAATATCTCAATTAGTTCTAATACTCTTTTAGTACTAGTATCTGGCTGTTGCAAGGTCAGTACTAGGTCATCTGCAAATGCCCTTAGCTTGTAATGTCTAGCTCCGACTTGTACTCCTTTAACCAACTGGTCTCCTCTAATCATGTTTAACAAAACCTCCAGGACTAATATAAAAAGTAAAGGGGATATTGGGCACCCCTGTCGTGTACCTTTTTCTATAGATATTTCTTCCGTAACCACATTGTTTACAATTAACTTTGCTTTTTGTTTAGAATATATTGCACCTATACCGTTTTCAAACCCTTGACCTACCCCCATCCCTTGGAGATTCTTCTTCATAAAGCTCCAACCAATATTATCAAAGGCTTTCTCCGCGTCCACAAAAATTAAAACAGCTTTCCTATTGATGTCCACTTCTAACAGTTCCAAAATGTCTATAATGTTCCTCACATTATCCGACATATGTCTCCCTGGAAGAAAGCCCGTTTGGTCCTTATGAATCTCCCCTACCAACACTCTCTTCAGTCTTTTTGCCATAATGTCTGCAAAAATTTTATAATCCACATTGAGTAATGATATAGGGCGGTAGTTTTTAACCTGGTTCTTTTCAGTCTCAGTTTTCGGTATAAGTGAAATAAAGGCTTCTTTCCACGACTCCGGTGCCTTTTTCCCCTCCAAAATTTCATTACATACTTCCTTCAGTGGTTGTACTAACCATTCCTTCAACGCTTTATAATATCTGGCGGTCAAACCATCTGGTCCTGGAGATTTTCCCAATTGCATCTTCTGAATGGCACCCTCTATTTCTTGTCCTGTTATTTTCTCATTCAAAATCCTTCTGCTTTGCTCTGAAATTTTTGGTAATCCATGTTTCTTAACAAATTCTTCTATTTCCTGTTCGTTAACTGGCCCTTGTGCATATAATTTCCTGAAATAACTTTGAAAACAATTACTTATCTCGTTTGGTTTGTGGATAATCTTTCCATCCACTTCTAAACTTGTCACAGTGTTCAGTTTTTGCCTCTTTTTCAATTGCCATGACAGAAATTTGCCACATTTATCTGCTGATTCAAATGTCTTTTGTCTCATTTGCTTTATTTTCCATTCTATCTCTTGATTCATCAATTCCATATATTGCACCTGATAGTGCTTTATTTCTCTCAGAATCTCATGGGACTTTGGTTTAGACCTCAATTTCTTTTCACCTTCTTTTATTTTTTCCAGAATTTTTTCTTTCCTTTCATTTTGCTTTTTCCTCTTTATGGAGTTCTGTTGTATTAGGAAACCTCGCATCACGGCCTTACTTGCGTCCCAGATTATTCTTTTTTCCACTTCTGTTCTCAAATTTATCTCAAAGTAATCTTTCAGTGTTTTTTGGGCCTTCTTATAAATCTCTTCATCTCTAAATAGGGTGTCATTCATTCTCCATCTAAAGGATCCAGTTGATGTTAGTTTCATCTCCATCTTTACAGCATTATGGTCGGAGCAAGTCTTTGAGCAGATTTCTACCTTTTTGATCCTTGGCGCCATACTGCTAGTTACCCAAATTTGGTCAATTCTTGTCCATGTCATTTTTGCTTCAGAGAAAAAAGTTCCCTCTCTCTCAAGAGGGTTCCTTGTTCTCCAAATGTCAATCAAGTCCATAGTTTCAGTCATTTCAAAAAAAGTCTTTGGTAGTCTCCCTTCCTTGGAAATTACTTGTCTCTGTGCTTTGTCCATATTTGTGGAAACTACACCATTCATGTCTCCCATCATTACTACTCTATAGTCTAGATAGTCCATTAAAGTCTCATGCAACTTCTTAAAGAATTCCGCCTTCCCGTCATTTGGTGCATAAATTCCGACTATCAAGATTTTTTCTCCTTGAACTTGTATTTCAATTGCCAGGTATCTTCCTTGTTCATCTTTAAATATCATCTTTGGAGCCAATTTTTCTTTTGCATAAATCACCACACCTCTTTTCTTAACTTTGTCTGATGAAATAAATTCCTGTCCAAGTCTCTTGTTTACCAATAATTTCCTATGTGTCCTGGTCACATGGGTCTCTTGTAGACATATTAGGTCTAATTGTTCTCTTTTCAAAATATGAAAAACTTGGCGTCTTTTTCGGGGAAGGTTCAAACCATTACAATTCCAGCTAAGAAGTTGCAGAGACATTTTGTTATTAAGTACCTGTTCCTCCGACTGCTCCTAGCTTTTGTTCTTCTTCAGATGGTGGTATGAGTCCAAATGACAAATTTGCAATGTCTGTCACTCCTTTTTCTTGTATTGTTGTTTCTACTGTTCCTTTCTGCAAGTCCTCCTGATATCTCTCCAAAAACTGTTCTTTATCTTGAACTGTTCTTATTTTGACCTTCCTTCCTTTGAAGTTAAAAGACAATCCTTGTGGAAACTCCCACCTTGCCTCCTGCCCAGCCGGAAAGCTGTTGTTATTTCAAGTTCTTCTTCCTGCAGCTCCTCTTGCCAAAATTCCGTAAAGTTCTGTGTAAGGAAGTCCACAAGGCTGTCTCCCTCACTCTCGGGAACCAATCTCTATTTCAAATTTCTCTCTTTTCTCTGTAATTCCAGCAAAGATAGGGCTGCATCATGTTCATTCACTTTTTTTGTAATCGGCACAAGCTCCTCCCTTGTCTCCTCTGCAGTATTTTTTGCACTTTCAGCAATCTTTCGTGTTTCAGAGCTTTCTTGAATTAATTTATTAATAGATTCTGTATTAGATGTTACACTTGCAGTATTCAAGTCCAATCTTGCTGTCAGTTCTGTCAATTTTTTTGAATTTTCCGTAGACAGCTTTGTCAGTGCTTCTAAAGATTGGTTTATTTTGAGCAGTGCCTGTGTCATTGAATCCATAGATGCTGTTGCCACTTTTTCCTGTGCAGCTGGTGGTATGCCGGGTATTGAGCCCCTTTTCTTTTGTGTCTGTTTTGCTTTGGATCTAGTTGTTATCTCTTCTGCTGGACCACTCATATCCTCAAGGTCGTTCTCACAGGAAAGACTTGCAAGTGGAAAATCCCACTGTTTCTTTTTCACTATAACAGTTTCTCTTTATACCCTCTAGAGGGAGCATTTAATTGTATCCAAGTGAAAAGAGAAAGAACAAGGAAACATAGAGCAATCAACAAAAAATCCAAGAGTCCACAGTAAAAGTTTCTGTCGCACTTTTTCAGTATAGTCACCAGTTCAACAAAGTAATTCCATTAAAGTCCCGTAACTTTGTCTCAGACAAAACCCCAACTTTGTATCCAGTCTAAACTGACAGTTCACTTTCCCGGTGCCTTACTCAGGCAGTCCGTCCTGGGGATTTGGCAGTGGAAGATGTTTTTTTCCTCAGTTAATTTCAGGCAGATTAACAGTGTCCAGTTATCTTCCCCCCTTCTCCTGCTTACTGGGGGGAAGTTTAAGTCAAATGTCAGGTTTGACAGCTCAAAGATAATTTTCTTTCAAATGCAGCTTTACTCTTTCGTTGCTTTAATTGCCATGCAGATCGGGGAGGCAGACTTCCTTAATTTATGCCTTTCCCATTTTCAGCCAAATTTCAGGATTTAAATTTAAATGTCCCGTTCAGTCCCTCCGTCTTACTCACGGGGTTTACAGTCGAATTTCTGGTTCAGGAAGGAATCGGCGCTCTCCGTTCATGGCGACGCGGCTTCACTCCACGGGCTGGGTTGCGACTCTCAGCACCGCGCTCACCCCCGATGCCGCTCCGTAGCCTTTAAAAAGGCTCTTTCACAGTACCGGGGGGCGCAAAAGGTGCCCACCGAGTCTCCTTGTTCACAGGCTTCAGCGCCTGTGATTTTAGGGGTCCCCCGCTCGCCGTAGCGGGTCAGACCCAAACTCGCGGAGCAGTCCTCCTCCGGAGCTCGAAGCGAGGACCGCCATTAAACGCTGGCGCCGACCGGAAGTCTTCAGCCTTCCCTCTCTCTTGAGGCAGACATCTCATTGCTGACTTAACCCATATACCTGTAAACTAATATAGTTATCTCTCCTTGGTGCAGAAACAGTTTTTAGGCATGATAAAGGCAGGGTGTGTAGATGAAGGTCTCTTCACATAATATATTTAAAAGGCATATGTCTAAGATTTCCCCCCAAGTGCACATCTAGAAAAAAGAACGCAATAAAACGCTTTGAAAAGACATATCATACAGGTATGCTTCTCAGAGACTAACCCAGGTACGTTGCTGCGTAGTGTGTGTGAAATGGCCTTGGGTATTATGGGAAGAGCTTACGCTTGACCTAACATGGCCTGCACTTCCTGCAACTGAACAGCAAGCTACTGTGCTTTAAGCATTCAGAGTGAATTTTTTGGAACATTTTGCCAAGATTTGCATGAAAGAATGATCAGCTACTGTTTGTATCCTGCCAAGTAACAGTTTAAGGCTCCATCTGAGGCTGCACCGCTCTGGGCAATTAGGTAGCAACCCTCCTGAGGACACTTGTGACTTTAGGGTAATTGCCGGCAGACACAGTGGGCTTTAAACAGGCGGTGGAGATATAAAAGCAATGGGAAGAAGACTAAAGTGGTGCAAAGAATCAGGATAAAGGCTAGGCAGAAATATCTTTCATCTGACACCTAGCTTCTGTGTACATAAAATTATTGGGGAGGGGGCATTCCATAATGTGCTTCCACTAGCCACAATCTGCAGTGGAACCGACCAAACACAGAGTTACTTCCTGAGTAGGAACATCATCTTTAACCCACCCGAAAGCATTGTGGACCATGGTAGCCTTTTGATCCTGACTGTGGACAGTTCATTCTCTTTTTAAGGCAAGGCTCTAGCTTACAGAGACTTTTATATATGGAAAATGCTTAATTGGATTGTGCAGACACCTTCCTTTCTGCTGTACCCCACACTGGCTTTCTATGTTGTTCTTCTATATGCATGATAATTTTATATTTAGTAATGCTTTTCACCAATTTACTCAGCACAGACCTTAAGCTAACAGGCCTGTAGTTTCTTAGATCTTCCATAAATCCAAGACTCTCTAAGTATCCTATTTTCCAGGGATGTCCCTGATTTAGAGATGCCATCCCAGTTTCTGATTTGATGCCGGAATTTCCCACTTTTACTTAGGTTGTCCCTGTTTTCACTGGAGAAATGTTGGAGTTATCCGGCCCCCTAACCAATTGAAGGCAATCTTGTATAGGGGAGGGTTTTTAAAAAATGTTTAATGTTTTATTATGTTTATTACATATGTTGGAAGCTGCCCAGAGTGGGTGGGGCACCCCAGTAAGATATGTAGGGTATAAACAGTAAAATAATCATTATGGAATGAGAAGTCACTATTTTCATCGGAGAAATGTTGGAGGGTATGAAATCCCTTTTTAAAAATACTGTTACATTGACCCCTTTCCAGTCCTTTTCTATAGATGCCATTCCTTGGGACAGGTTAAATATTTTTGTTAGAAGATAAGACGTTTCACATTTGAGTTCTTTAGGAGCTCTTAGGAAGAAACCACCCTCAGCATTTAGGTTGGGGGAGGGGAGGGGTGACAGTATGTCTCTAATGCTTGAGCATTTAACCCGTGGAAATGACGAGTCTTAAGCAATCCCCAAGCTAGCACGATGTAAGGTACCAAAGACAGAAAAAGACAAGCATAAAAACTGCTTTCTAGACTCCCCATTACTATTTGATACAACAAGCCTGGTACAAACAAAAGGGGCAGGGGACCCACAGTTTATTTCCCTGTATTTTACTCACTTTTCAAAATGAAATTGATAAGAATTTAATCTTAAGTAAATCACAAACTGAAGACATCCCCCGCCCCATTTTCATTGACTCCCCAAAGAAAAGTTGGAATTGACTCATGTTTGCGTTTGTGGCACTTTGGGTTAATACATACCAGCATTTTCCATTGCGCATCTACCCTGGAGGCATGTTCTGTATTCTGCAATCAATAGTTCTCATTCAAGGTCCTGAGTCTGTTCCCCTCTCACCAGCTCTGCTGTTTTATTTTCATTGTTTTAGAATGAGGAAGAATAGGAGAGGAGGACAGAAGGAAATCACATAGTTTCCAGAAAATTTAGTGCCTTAATACTTACTCAGACCATCATAAGATGACTAAGGTTAAAACCAATTCACCAGACATGTCTAAATCTTGTAATTCTGAAAGGCAAGGCAACGTAGGAAGTGCTTTGTTGTCGTTGTGTGCAGCCAGTTAAGTTGCTTGATGTGAACTGCTCTTCAAATGTAGAACTTTTTCTTTTCATGCTGCGTTTTCTGACTCTGTAATGGATTGGCCATGATGTCTCTATTATTCTTTGCAAGAAACTGCCTCATTTTAAAGTCACTGTAAGCAACTCCTTCTTGGCATGCTCTGCCCTGCATTCAGAGGAGGGGAAATTGCAGGGGATGAGGGAGGATCAGGACTGAGAATTTGAGGAAAGGAATACGTGGGAGGAAGGCAGGAAGAAATTCAGCAGGGGAGCTAAGTGATCTGCCATCTCTTCATTGGGTTACATCCATCAAGTCATGGCTGTGGCTCTAAAAGGAGTAAGGAGATTGATGGCCGCCATTTTATTGTCCAGTTGGGATTCCCCCACTTATCCCATTATGAGTTAATGTATCCTTCACCACTGATTGGGCCATCATTAAGGCTATATATGTCCTTCTGGGCCATATGTAAGGGCAATCTTCTTCAACCAGATGTTGTTTTCTGTCTTCAGATTTGTCCTTCACCCTAAGTTACAACGATATAGAATTACTATATTAAAACCAGTTAAAACCATTTACAGTCCAAAGAACAGGGTGAGTCCTAAAAATGTTGGGAATCTCAACTCCATCACCCATAGCCAGCATAGAGAGTGACCAAGAATGATGGGAGTTGTACTGCAACAACATCTAAAGGACACCCGACTGGGGAAGGTTGTGTTAGGGAACTGAACTCAGACATACACACATGAAATGAAGTTTCTTATTTGATGGCATTAAATGTACGGTGGCCACATAGAAATGCCTACATACTGTCTCCTTTAGTCTTGTTTGCCTCTTGACCCTCTTCAGACATCTTCTGCTGTACCACTTCATACTCCTAAGCCTCTTTTTCCCAGGCCGAGACCTAGGCAAAAAGAGTAGTTTAGGTGCTGTCGGACTCCTTCCTGTATGCATTTTGGTTGCTGTCTTCTGTGAGGTGGGTAGATGCAGGGAAATTGGAATGAGCAGCTAGGGTAAGTAAAGGGAGAGACTCTGCCAAATCAGAGAGGAAGACATTGAAGAACCCCTTGCGTCTTGCTTCAGGTGGGTAAAGCCAGTGCTGGTTGACCCCTCTTTGCACTTGGCTGATTCAGACAGCATCCCTATTAAATAATTTGCTGGCCTGGGCTCTAGATCCCTGTAGCTGTTTACATAAGGCTTTGATTGGCAGTCCAAGCAGGCAGAAGAAGTACAGAGTCCGGGGGGTAATTGCCTATGGATACTATGGGCCTTGTGGAATCCAGCACTCAACAACCTGGAGCATCTTGTAATAACGCTCCTGGCCTTTGTGGATCAGGCTGCTGATGGGATTTTTCTCACCAAGAAAACACTTTATCATATAGGAGTGGGAACAGGGTAAGAACTGTGAACCTGAAGGGTATTTAGTCACACCAGTTTATCTTCCCTGCCTCCCAGTGCTGCTTGTTATTCCTCTCCATTCAATTGGTCTTGCCCATTCAATACAATCAAGCTGTTTATAAAAGCTTTTAAATAAGGAAAATTAAAATTACAAAATTCAGTCCCAGATAATTCTATTTTTTTCTTTTCAGATAATGGTTCTGGATCAGGAGAAGGGGGTGAGTATTGCTGATATTTTTGTTCTTTTGTGTGAATGCAGGATCCTAGCTGGAAATGTTTACACGTACTGCAGAAAAACACAACTACATATATTGCTTTTCCTTGGCAAAAGGTGATTTCTGAAAAGTTTGTGAACAATTCAACCATTTCCTTGAAAAATACAAGTCAGGAGCCTTAACTTTTTTTCAAAAAGTTATGTCATTCAATAGCCAAAATTAAGCATTGTTCAATGGGAGATTAAGCATCTGCTTAAATTATTCCCATTAAAATCAAAGTTTCATAACTTTTACTGGATTCTGCCATTTGTTTTTCTATCAGTGATGCACCAATATGTGCACTAAAAAGCCCCCCCATTAGGTAGGGTGAGGCAACTGCCTCAGGTGGTACCCACCCAAGGGGCAGCACCCCTGTTCCACTGCCCAGTTAACAGCTGGTTTCCCCAGCCTTTAGGGGTAGAGGAGTCAGTGGCAAACCTCTGTGGAATACCTCCCTCCTGCAAGAGGGGAAGCGTTCTGCCTCTCAGCTTTGCCCACTGTTTGGGTGGGGGGCTTTGCACTGGCTTCTAATGAAGGGAGGAGTCAATGCAAAGCCCTGCTGCCAGGGGCAGGAGGGGGAGATCTGGAAAAGATACCTCTCCCGCACAGCCAGTGGAGATTTGTCCTTAGAGGGTTTGCCCACCACCCCATCACAGGGGCAGCAGCGGGCATTTTGCCCCTGGTGCAATTATTGCACAAATGAGAAAAACATCAGCTATAAATCAGTGTTACGCTGTGGGTTAAACCACAGAGCCTAGGGCTTGCCGATCAGAAGGTCGGCAGTTCGAATCCCCGTGACAGGGTGAGCTCCCGTTGCTCAGTCCCTGCTCCTGCCATTCTAGCAGTTCGAAAGCACGTCAAAAGTGCAAGTAGATAAATAGGTACCGCTCTGGCGGGAAGGTAAACGGCATTTCCGTGCGCTGCTCTGGTTCGCCAGAAGCGGCTTAGTCATGCTGGCCACATGACCCGGAAGCTGTATGCTGGCTCCCTCGGCCAATAAAGCGAGATGAGTGCCGCAGCTCCAGAGTCGGTCATGACTGGACCTAATGGTCAGGGGTCCCTTTACTTTTACCTTTACCTCTTAACTCTGTATTGCGCTAATGGATGGAATTTCAACTTTTGTTGGATGAGAGAGCAAATTAACTTCTTAGGTTGTTTTGTTTTGGGAGAGCCCACAGCTCAGCGGAATAGTGAATGTGTTGCATGACTTTAATCAGAGTATCTACATTTAAAATAGACCTTGGCTTGCACAGCTGGGAAAGCTGAGTCCTCAGAGAGCCCCTGCCAGCTATAGAAGACAATAGGCTAGAATGGACTGATACTTTAACTCAGTTTAAGCTGTCAGTTCATATATTTCTAAGGAAGGTATGAATGATTATTGTGTGTGTCTGGGTTTTCCTGCAGCCGTTTCTTACCTGGATATGTCTTCTTGTTCCTTAAAAACCACAATGAAACAATTTGTGGTCTTTTAAATTGCGTGCCTGTAGTATAGGGTATTGTTTTGCTTGTTACAATTTTATGTATTTGGTGTTTTTATATTGTAAACTGCCCCATGATCCTTGGATGAAGGTTTTAGTTTTACCTGGGCTTCAATTTTCTACCCCCTTCCTGGGAGTCAACCCCTACTAAGCTCAGTGGGCCTTACGCCTGACATGTAAACTTGTCCTGTTGGCAATCCAAATGGCCTGCAAAACTGCGAATCTTTGTTTATGGGTGCACTCTGTAGTAGCTCACTAGCCAGGTGTCATGCTAGTGTTTGCTGTTGTTGTGATCAGGTGAGTGAGTGCCTTCAGCATTGCCTGAGCAGTCACACTACTGTGGGGTGGATTGCTCCTTTAATTCTTTGCTTTCCATAGTTGATGGCGTGACCAGGCCATGCTCTGGTTTATAGCTAGTGCCTCTGAAATGTTTGTGGAGATAGAAGGTGTAGCACTCTGCTGTAGTGCTTTTTGTCACCTTGGGAGTGACGAGAGTCCCTGAATGCCCAGACTCATCAACTAGGCACTGGCAGGTTCCTTACCGCTACCACATGGGAAGGAATGCCAAAAATCCTCCTCAATATCAGGACAGTTACGTAGAACATGGCTGGAGTACACAGCTAATCTTCTAGCTCTAGGCAAGTGAGGTATGATGGGAGAGAGTGAGCCCCTACTAAACTCTTGTCTCCATGGGACAACATGGGAGTTTTTCTTCTCACTGGCAGTCATTTGATTGGCACTCTTCCCAGCCCTTTAGCCAGGAGTTGTTATCTCCAGTCTTACCATAGCTATTTTCAGGCACGCTGGTCACGGTAAGGAAGTGCGGGGCAGCACCTCACGTCACTGTGGCAAGAGTTTATCTCCTGTGGAGTTAGATCATCAGAATCAGCCCAGCTGGTATTGCCCAGGAACTCTAAAATGCTCCAAAAATTATGGGGCAGGAGGCAGCTTCAAAGCCATATGTTGCAATCCTGAGGAAGGACCAGCCACAAGTAATGTCTAGATTGATCAGATTTAACCAAGACTGCTCACCTCTACTGTAACGTCTATTGATCAGACTTAGCCAAGACTGATCACAGCTAACCTATATTGATCAGACTTCTCCCAAACACAGAACAACAAGGAACACAGTGCATTAAATGTTACAGATGACCTCAGAGAATCATCCTAGTCCAATTGCGCATCTCTCCTCCCAGCAGGCTGAAGGAGTGTGCATGATGGGACAGAAGCCTCTTTCACAGCTGCAGGGCTGTTAAGAGAGGATGACTCTCCAGGAAGCAACCTGTTCAGTGCGTCCTCAATGGAGTAATGGCTAATTGCCATGCAGTTTCATTTCTTATTCTTTTTGTTTAACACTAACCACAGTGAGTGCTTGTTTACCTAAACAAAGTTTAAATTAGGCACCTTTTTTTAAAAAAACACCCCCATATTTAATTGTGGACAGATGGCAATTGATTAGTCTCGGCTTTCAAGCTAGGGAAATGGCATGCTTGCAATACAGATCGTCATGTTAATTATTATTGAAATAATTTGTTTCAGAGTCCCTCTTTCCAAAATTCGGTTTTTAAAGTATGATGGTGATTAAAGTCCCTGGCAGATTGCTTTTAGTAATTAATAAATTGATAATCAGTATGCACTATTCAGCTAACTGCCATCTGTCTGTTACGCACAACAGTTGATTGTAGCAGTTACAGGTTGGGATTGGTATAATTCTAAGCATATATACAAATTTTAAATTGTACCTTTTCCACTGTGTCCGCCACATGAGTTGTATAATTCTATTATTATTATTTTTTGAATCTGAACCAGTGATACAACTGGCCAGATTTGTACATCCTGCTAATTTAGTGTGATGTACATGAGCAGGGGGACACAGGTGGCACTGTGGTCTAAACCACTGAGCCTCTTGGACTTGCCGATCAGAAGGTCGGCAGTTTGAATCCCTGTGACAGGGTGAGCTCCCGTAGTTCGGTCCCTGTTCCTGCCAACCTAGCAGTTCGAAAGCACGTCAAAGTGCAAGTAGATATAGTTACCGGTCCGGCGGGAAGGTAAATGGCGTTTTTGTGCGCTGCTCTGGTTCGCCAGAGGCGGCTTAGTCATGCTAGCCACATGACCCGGAAGCTGTCTGTGGACAAACGCCGGCTCCTTGGCCTATAGAGCGAGATGAGCATCGCAACCCCAGTGTCATCCACGACTGGACCTAATGGTCAGGGGTCCCTTTACCTTTACATGAGCAGGAATGAGCCACAGTGCATCTTGGGCTCAGGTGCTTGCTTTTCGCTTTTATACTTTGTTTTTTTGTCTCATATGACAAAAATGTGGCTAATATTAACTGCTTTTAGTTTCAAGTAAGCTGACTTCCAATTGTGGATTCTGAAGCTGACTGGCTGAAACCAACCATAGTTAGGGTTAACCACAATTCTGGATCCAGACGAAACAGCAAACTGTGGTAAACTAAATATGGAAGCTGTGCTTTGTACTGAATCAGAGCATTGGTCCATATAGCTCAATATTGTCTATGTTGACCTGAAATGCCACATTTCCAAGGCAGGGGTCTGGAGATTTATCCTGGGACATTCTGCATGCAAAGCAGATGGTCTACCAGTGAACTGTAGGCTTTCCTCTGTGGCTGTACCAATGAGCTACTGCAAAAGCTTCTGAATTCCTCCTTTTAGATACTTGAGAGGAGAGAGGACACACACAAGTCAGAGGCTCGCTGCAGCCCATGCACATTCCAGTACAATTTAAACCATGGTTTAGTGTGACATGTGATCACTGCCTCAGAATAATGTATAGGGGAGCTGGTGTAGTACAGTGGCCAAGAGTGGCAAATGTGGAAGATGCCAATTCAAAAATGTGCCATTGCCACAAACTCACTTAAGTGACTTCAGACAAGCCGCAGTTTCAGGTTTGCCAACTTGAGCTCATTGCAGAAAAGGCAGAATATAAATGTTACAAATAAATAACTTAAAAAAAAAAAAAAGAGTAACATGGGAATAATGACAGTTGCCTACTTTACAAAATTGCTGTAAGTATTGTAAGATAATTTATGTGAAACATTTTGAGCACTCAAAGATGTTTAACAATGGTAGTGATAAATATTTCAAACACTGAAAACCAGTTTTTATCAGTCATGCTTGTGCTGGTGTAAATCTGGCATTTGCAAGGTGCTTTCTGCATAAAGAACTTCTCAGGTGTTTGTGGTTTCATTCAGCATGCCCAAGCTTAGTTCTGTCCTCAACCCCTGGTTTATAAAGCAAAAGCACTTGCTGCTTTTGGATAATAACAACCTGGCATCCATTGTATTCTTGGATATTTGACTGCAGAGGAAAACTTCAGTATAACGATCAATTTGCAGTAATATATGCATGTGAAACATTTCCATTTTGCCATTCGGAACGGCAGCAAATTCAGATATTTAGATTAGGTAGCTACCGTAGAGTAAATTGCATCTGCTGTGTACCAGCATGCAGGTTTTTTTTATCTCCAGTGGCAAAGAGTTTGAGTATACAAATCTTTTAGCTAATGTTGTGAGCTGGTGTAATATAGAGGAAAGAGCAATTGGGTAGAAAGGTGTGGGGTCAGCCCCCCCAGTTGGGTCATGAGGCTCACCGGGCTGGCTGTGGGTTAGTTGCCATGTCTCAGTCTCATAGGATACCTTTAAAGGATGAAACAGGATGTCTCCATGCAAGCCGCTTTCAAGGGAAAGTGTCAATAATATGAAAATGTGTTCTCTGTTGTTGTTGTTTTATTTTTATTTAATTAAACAATACTTTGTGTTGACTTGATCTTGCTCTAGAATATGAAGGATCTGGAACTGAAGTTCAAAGAAAACATTCCAAGTGTGGCGTTTGCAAGTATAGGGCTGAGTGTGATGAAGATGCAGAAAATGTTGGGTAAGTAATGATGATGATGATGAGGCGGAGGAGGATGTAGACGATGTATTTGTTGTATCCCATCCATCTGACTGCGTTGTCCGAGCCACTCTGGGCAGCTTCCAACATAAAACACAGAAACACAACAACACAACAGAACATCACACATAAGGGGGAAAGTGACTCTTAGCCGGCGGTGTGTTGGGGGAGCCATTTGTAGCTGCATGGCCATACGTCCTTGAGACAACTTGGGGGAGGGGGGTTCATAGGTCAAAGTGGATGCGGGAAATGGCTGTGTTACTTACCTTTGAACGGTACACTTTATTCCAGCAATGCAAAACTCAAATGTTCACCTATATTTAGAGAACATATGCTTTCCCATAGTCTGTTGAGGCATGCAGCCATTATGGTGGAGCAGCCTCAGCTCTGCATTCTGGGTTTAAAAGCATCCTTAGAAAAGGTTGCAAACTTGCATTTTTCATTCTAAGCAGTATTCTGTAATTAGACTGTCAGAGGTACCACAGCACATTACATTCAGCACAGAAATATACACAACTTTATCACTTCTATTATCTCGGCAGATTTTTTTTCCTTTTGGTGCTTTCTTTTAATGTTTATTGGGCTGATTAAGAGAAAGATGTGAATTTTGAGCAGGTGGTTGTCATGAGCTGCACAGCACGGCTGGAAAATTAACATTTGGATAGATTCAAATTAGTACAGTATGTGACATTCCTGCATATAAATATGTGAACAATTCCTGCTGAGAAAATATCTCTAAATTATAATTCATCCCTGTTTCTTTTATTTCATAAATAAATAAATGATAACGTGGGAGAAAGGAAATAACTTCCATCAAGATCCTCCAAAAACACAGAAGAAGCATCTTGATAATGTGTATTTCTTAAAAAAAATCTCCCTTATTATTGTTGGCATGCATCTGTCTTGAGAGACAATGGAGTATACCTCCAGGGGTGAAGTCAAACTTCTGCATTATTAGCATCAAAGTCACCTCCCTGGGGCACAAGCCTGGGCAGTGTATATGGAGGTCCTGGGCTGCCCAGAAGACAAGCACCCCTCTCTCGGACTCATTGATGTGGTCCAAATGAAAGCAGAGCAATACATTTGGCACCAACTTGGCTGCAGGAGTTGCCAGGAAGAGTTTTGCGAGGGGCCATCCAACAGTCTTAGAGATTCCACTCTGGATTTGTGTAGGGTTTACTCATCAGCTTTTTTTGCAAGGCAGCAGAGGCTTAGGATCAGAGCTGTCCTTCTAGATGGGCTACCTTCCCAGGTGGACGAGCCCCATCTGCCCCTCACTTCCCTCTACAGCACATGCAGAAACCACCTTCTTGACCGTTGGACCCACTGTTGGATTGCATTATTTTCAGTATTATGAGAGTGATGATCTGGTTTTCCTAACATTTATTTTGGGTGCAATCCAACAGAACCCTTCCCCTCCAGCTGCATGCCCACATCAACCTGCATAACAATTCCAACCATAGCATGTACCACAACCGGACAGCTGTCCTTGGGCCACACTATGAATTTTGGATTTAGGGATAGCAGAGGTGTGAGTTTTTCCAAGTGGAGTTTGATAATGAAAACAGGAAAGAGAAATCGGGAGAGAAATATTGCCAGCAAATAAAGTAATGTAGCTTTGTCTGCTACCAATGGCGTGGCTAGTCATTTCAGATCAATAAATTCAGCCTTCCCGACCATAATTCAACCGTAACATGTGCCCAGAGGTCAGCTCCTGCTTGTCCTGTTCAAATTGGGGTGGAGAGGGTGCAGTTTGCAGTAGAGAAGCTTTGCTCATTAATTGGTATTTATCTACAACTGTCTCCTGCCAGCTTTGTTTTTCCAAACGTACATAGAGTTACGTTTCAGACATGGGTTTGGAGCTGTAGGGAAGTACTAGTAATTTGTGTGGTTACGCACACATAACTAGGTGCACTTAATCCTACTTCTCCTGATCTAGAGATCTTCAAGCGTAGTTAACAGAAACTTTATTCAAACATTGCCAGCAGTCATGTAGCTGCTGCTACACAACTATAATTACATTTGAAGGAACATGTGGATGAGGCTGGTAGTTATGTGGTTATGTGGTTATTTTGGCAGTATAACAACAGCATAGGATGCAAGCATGCCATTGACTCCCATCCTTCTGGTCCTTTCAGTGTTCTGCAGAGCAGCATAGGAAGAAACTTACAAATAAGGTCTGAGCATTTTGCTCTTCCCTTACCTGCATTGAATTCTTCCTCCTCGATGTAAGTAGAGGTTTTGGGAGGAGCTATTTCATGACTAGAGCGACAAAATCTTTAAATGTGTACAGAAGTGTATCCTAAGAATTAGGTTTCCTAGCAAAGTATTACAGTAAATCAGGTGCTTCCCTGTTTTGCTTTGACACATGTTATTTTCCAGGCATGCCCTAAAATTGTCTAAGATATTTGATTTGCTATTTTTCAAGTGCAAGGAGGTTTTTCAAAATATGATTAACATTATCACAGACTGAGCAGATAATGATCTAGATTTTTTTAATCACTGAAACAAATGCCACTTGATATAGACTTGCTAAAGTGTTACTGGAACTTAAGAGCCACTGGGATTTGGTTTGCTTTCTGCATCTATATTTTTAAAAAACCCAGCTGTGCCAAGAACAGTGGCATCACATCTTCCTACAGCTCTCCTGAACACCAATGTAAATATGTTAAGTTTTGTGAGGGTCTCTGGATGTTCTTATGTAGAGTGTTGGCTTGGTTACAGAAGCAAAAAGTGCAATGCCTGACATATACAAAAGCCAAACAAATGGCTCTGCTCCAATGAACTGTGCAAACAATCCCACACGTGAAAGGTCTCTTTGGGCTTTGTGTTTCTCAAACATCAACACACACACACACACACACACACACATCCCAATGTCGGCTAATAAGATCATTCTTGAAAATGAGGAGGCTTGCAAAAGAAGCTTGCGATGTGATATGGCATGGGAGTCTTGTTCAAAGGGTGGTGAAGGGGTGGAATCCAGAAATCCCACTAGATATACCAGAGGGCAGTCATCAATGCATGCATGTTTGTATGTGAACTAGGCCATAGATTTCTCTGGTCATTTGGGAAACGCTCACATATTTTGGGATGCCCCAGAAACCCAAGGATTTGACTCATGCTGGCATCTGTTTAGAGATCCTCTCACATAGCTATTTCCTGCCGAAGGGATGGAAGGGTGCTGTGAGCTTTGATGGTGTTAATCCATTAGGAGGTGAGGGTGTCAAGTTACCAAGACTTCTACCCACAAAACAAGTTGATAAGCGTTGTCAGAGCTAAACATTTCAATATGCACCCAGTTTGTTAGAACTAGAAGTACCATGTGTGGAATGTAGCTTTCCCCTCTGACTGACAGAGGGCTGTGGGACCTTATCCAGAAATGGTCAACCTGAACTTCAATGACCCTTCAGTAATGAAGCTGAGTGAGTGACCTTCAGTCACCTAATCCCCTTTCAGCTGAATTTACCTTACGAGATTGTTGTGAGGATTAATTAGAAGGATTGACTCTTGTCTCAAACTCCTAGGAGGTTAAGGAAGAGTACAAATGTCACGAATAAATATGTTTCCTGAGAGTTATTCTTCTTCTTAAGCTACATGTTTCTCTGCCGAGGTCCATGAAGTCGAGCAATGGACCTTCTTCCATGCTTAGCCAGAGTGACCCCCTGCAAATGGGCATTTGAACAAATTGTGCCACTTTGCTTAGTGACCTGTTGTTTTAAATTACCCTTAACTGACACTGACAGGGTTGAACGCCACAGCTGGAAGCTTGTGACTGGACGTATCCATGGCAACCCTTGGGATGGAACATCACCTCTCTCAAGGCGACTTTGGTTTCCTACTGAGAGGAAGAAGCTAATATTCTAGTCACAAGCCACCGTGGTTTTAGGATAGCCTGCTGTGGAAATTCCACTTGACACCGTTGCGATATGTGGCTTTTGATCTTTACAGAGGGAAAGCTACATCTGTCAAATCTAGCTCAGGTTTTTTTCTTCAGCACCTGTGTCAGCAACTAATATTTAATTGGAGGGTGGGCAGCTGTCTTTTCAACTGAGTAAGGACTGAATGGTGAGCAAAATTTGCCCCACCACTTATTGACTCCCACAGCAACTCAGACTTCCTACATATCATACATTTAAAGCACACGCATCCGAATTCTGGGAACTTTAGTTTACCCCTCACAGAGCTACAGTTCCCAGCATCCTCAACAAACTATAACTTCCAGGATTCTTTGGCAGGTTGCTTTCAATGTTTTGTGTATATGTAGCCAGTGCTCATTAAACCCATTTCCTCAGCATTGAACAGCACCAGAAGATTTGGCAAAACTCTTCCTGTGGGGATAATAAAGGGAGGGGTTTGCCAAAGCTTCTTTACTCTTCACAGAACTGCCCATTTATTCCTACTCTTGCTGCCTGCAACTTAACCAATTCCTGATCCGTGAGTTGCAAATCCTTGGAGAGCAAATATGGATTCTGATGTTCCCTTGGAGCAGTATCAGTCCAGACCAATACACTCCACTCTGATAGTTTAGACCAGGGACATTCAGCTGGCTGGCTGCTGGCTAGATATGACCCTAGATCATTTATCTGGCCTCTACTGACCCCACCAAAAGAATGTTTTCAAGTTAGGTAAGAAATCAGTACTCCATAGCTTGATGTTGCATCTCCCTCTTCAATTATGTATATAATACGCAAACATTCATGTCATTAATGCTTCCCACCCAGGAAAATTCCACTGGAAAAATGGTTATGTCCATGTGGAGATGGTAGTATTGAATCAGTTGTTCATGTGCTACTAGCCTGCACTCTTTATAAAGATTTGAGGAGTGAGATTATTACCCCTCTACTACTGTCCATACTAGGTCGCTCAACCATTGCTACTGTGTCCTTTCTTATAGCAGATCATGATGATCAGGTGACAGCAAAAACTGCAAGGTTTATGGCGGGGGCAATTAGAATAAGATCTATTATTTGATTATTGATGTAAACCTCCAAAATGTATTTTGTATAGTTAAGTTTTTACCTCTGTCTTCAGTACTTTTATTTTATTTTATTTTATTTTATTTTATTTTATTTTATTTTATTTTATTGCATTGCATTGCATTGCATTGCATTGCATTGCATTGGCTATGGCTATGGCTATGGCTATGGCTATGGCTATGGCTATGGCTATGGCTATGGCTATGGCTAGTGGCTGATGCAAATAAAGATTCTTCTGATCTGAACTTCCCATCCAGGCGTTCTGAAATTATGTCCCATAGAGAGCAGAAAACTATGTGCTCTGGCGGGTGGTGCTGTGGTCTAAACCACAGAGCCTAGGGCTTGCTGATCAGAAGGTCGGCGGTTCGAATTCCCGTGACGGGGTGAGCTCCCGTTGCTCGGTCCCTGTTCCTGCCAACCTAGCAGTTCGAAAGCACGTCAAAGCGCAAGTAGATAAATAGGTACCTCTCCGGCGGGAAGGTAAACGGTGTTTCCGTGCGCTGCTCTGGTTCGCCAGAAGCAGCTTAGTCATGCTGGCCATATGACCTGGAAGCTGTCTG
This sequence comes from Podarcis pityusensis, assembly GCF_964106645.2. NCBI lineage: Eukaryota > Metazoa > Chordata > Lepidosauria > Squamata > Lacertidae > Podarcis > Podarcis pityusensis. Next base: position 80,764,023 of record NC_138031.1, read on the forward strand.
CGGACAAATGCCGGCTCCCTCAGCCTATAGAGCGAGATGAGTGCGCAACCCCAGAGTCGTCCGCAACTGGACCTAATGGTCAAGGGTCCCCTTACTTTTTTTTACCTGGCCCCTTCTCCCACTTGGAGGATAAAGGATTGAAAGTAGATTGTACACACATGTGCTCAGATGTGTTTATAGGAACCCTGTACAATCAGGTCTCACCATTGCAGGGAACACTGTAACTGTGTCCAACCAAATGCAGTTACAGCCCTATTCAGACCTTCCTGCTCAGACCTATATGGAGCTCCCGTATGCTCTGCAATCGTGAACCTTCACTGCTAGCTTGTGGTTGGCCTCTGTCTGTGTCGATAAACAATGGAGTGTGCGAAGTCAAACCACCTTCCGGGGGCGCAAGCCTGGGCAGTGTGTATGGAGGTCCTGGGTTGTCCAGACGACAAGACCCCCCTTTCGACTTTGCTGATGTGGTCCAAAGGAAAGCAGCGCAATGCGTTTGGCACCAGCTTGGCTCAGGAATTGCTGGAAGGAGGCGTACAAGACCCCATCCAACCATCTTAGAAACTCTGGATTTGTGCAGTGTTTGCTCCTCAGCCTTTTTTTTCTTCTCCCATAGATGTCCCACAATGCTACATAATGCCATCTTTATTATGAAGCTGATTACTTCCAGGCCTCAACCCATTTCCTGGAAAATGGAGTAGACCTTGCTTTGCCTGTCCATAGCTGTAGGCCTGCATAACTATGGTGACTGCAGCATCTGAATAAACCCTGTTTTTGGTGCCCCTCTAAGATGGTTGAATGGGTCTCAGGTACCTGCCATGATGCAATATACAGTTGTCTTCAGCATTCTTGAGGAGGTGGGGAATGTCGGAAGTTGTGCAAGGCTAGAGGCACTCTTGACCCCTGCATCAGGATGCTGGATGCATAAGCTTTCTCTTTTGCAACTCTCTGTTGCTTGTGAGATGAAACACTTTGCTGAAAAGCCTTCTAGTGGTTTAGCTGAATGCGATAGGAAATAATCCAGATTGCATGATCCTGTTTTTCAGAACAGCATAATCAAACCAATGTGACAGGGTTTTGAAAAGCATGAATGAATGCTTTTGTTACTGCAGCTTTCCCCCCGCCCCCCGCCCTGCAGCAATAAATTTATTTATTTATTTTGCTTTAAAAGAACACCACCACCACCACAACTTTTTCCTGACTTATAGGAAGGAACAGAAATTTATACTGTTGTATCTTCTTTGTAATGGTTTTTCAGCAACGGCAAGATCTGAGGTGTCCCATAAGGAAAAGCCACTTGGGAGTCAAGAAAGAGATTCCGTCAACCCTAGATGGGAAAAAAAAATACAAGAGAAAACTAAATAATTGACAATTTGCAGCTTTTTAGTGGCACCTTTTGTCTGTTGCCTAGTGATACCCTGACACCCTGACAAAAAAAATGTGATGCATTTCTTTTTTAAAAAGCTGCATTTTTCAGTCTACGTTTAATTATTATGGCTGGTATTCAGCTAAAAAAATATGGGAGCAGAACAACTTTCACTTGCATAACGGGACTTCTCTCTCTCCCCACCCACGTCCTACTTTGTCCCCAAATCTGCTCTGAATATAACCCCATGATCCAGATGCACTTAGTTCCATTGAAATCAATGGGGCTGCAGTTACTTGTGCATGGGCAGAGTGCTGTTGCACTTAGGATCTGCTTGCATGCTTCCCACAGACATCTGATTGGCCACTCTGAGACTAAATGGGCCATTTACTAAATGGACCATTTCTCAGACATTGAAAGATGATAGCACTGATTCCGCAGAAGGAATTCATGCGTGCTAAGAGGTTTTTCTGTGTAGTCCCACCCCTCTGGAGCCAGTCCTATTTGCCTCTGAATAGCAGCAGTGTTTGAAATAGGAATGTCTAGAGGTGCTTTTTTAATGACAAGAATACAAAGCTGAAAGTGAATGAACTGCAGCTAAAATCTTATGTTCTTTTTTCACATGGTCCAGTCCTCATCCGAAGTGCTTGTACAAAATTTTGGCCTTGCACAGGGCGCCATATTATGGAAGATGACCAAAGTCTGTCCTTGGCACCTGTATCACTTTAGTGCACGACTGATCACCAAAGTGACCCGCAAGTTGGCCTTGAAATCACAGGTAGCCTGGTGGTCTAATGTCAGTGCAAACTAGTGGACATCTCTAGGAGGATGGCCACAGGAGTGAGAGTGGCTGTGAGTATTATGGGCTACGCTGTCGGGGCCGTGGGTTCAAGGGTGCATTTTAGATGCTTTGACTCACTAATATTATTAAATGAAGTATGAGTTTGTGTTAATGAGGACTATGGTTGCCTTTTATACGCAGTGTGCAGACACAAGTGTGCCACTTGTACAAAATGCAGATTGCTGAATTAATTGGTCCTCATCCAAGCGCATGTTTGTGTCAATAGGTGCGTCTGCAACATAGACTGCAGCGGCTACAGTTTTAATCCTGTTTGCGCATCTGACGGAAGTTCATATAACAACCCATGCTTTGTTCGAGAAGCATCTTGCCTGAGACAAGAACAGATTGATATCAGACACCTTGGACATTGCTCAGGTACTCCAAATTTTATTTTCAGTAGAAAACAATGTCCACCAGCAGACTGAGAAAGGGCAAATTGTACAATTGCTTTTTCACGTCAAGAGTTAGAAATAGGGTTCTGAATTAGGGTTTTGCAGAAGCACAGAAAAGATGCGAAGGATTGAGTTGCCTAAGAGGTTCAGTTTTCATCAAACTGGTGTGTGTGCGTTTCTGTGCTCTATATACCGTCTTGTCCCACCCACTGCAGAATAAATTAAAAATGGAGAATATACAGTAGTCTGCAAAAGAAGGGAAATCATGTAAATCTGCTTAAAGTGCAGTTTATATAGTTCACAAACTTGTTTTGGCACAGAATTGTGATCACCCACCCACCCCAATTTTAAGTGCAGAATACACACAATCCTGTTTTCAATAAGTTCTTTTTGCATAATAAGTATGATTTGTTGCCCACAGCCAGTGATTTTCAAGACAGACTGGGTTCTGTTGCAGGGATCTAACATTTTTTAGAAAGGCAACATTGCTCAGATTGGGTATTGTCTGTGACACCACTGAGAATGAAGCACATGCTGTTGTGTGAACTTTATTTTTTAACAAAAAGATGTCTTTAGTGGTTCTATGCTCTCCTGCTGTGCAGTTTGAGCACTGGAGCACTCATCCAGCAAAAGCTGCAAAGAGCAGCAAGGCTCCTCCTCTTCCTTTCACATTCCCACAACATTTGCTGGTGGTTCAGGGCTTAGACGAATATCCAAGGATAAAACGCAGTTGGGTACACTTCAGTGCCCACACATAAAGGCCCAGTGTTCCACAATGAAAACTGCATTTACTATCAAAATGGCTTAGGAGACTTGGAAAAGAATAGAGGTATGTTCTCACGGTCTAGGGTCCTCCAGGCTATCTGACACAGCCACAAGGTTCCCTCTTCGTGAAAAGAAGATAGGTGGAAGAATTAACAGAGAGAGAGAGATTTAAGATGGTGGAGTTTTTTCAGATTGTTACATTGCAGAGAAAGGCCATGCAGTTTTCAATGTTTCTGGCTTTATAGCCTCCTTTTGGAGACTGAACATAATCTTGCCCTAATGGCTGTTTCTGCACCTAGGGGATTTGAAAGAACAAAACTGTGATGCTTGGAAAATGAAAGTATTATGGTAATAAGAGGAAGGAGTGCATATGTTGTCCAGGCATCACACCTCATACGCTGAGGGTTGATTTAGTTTCGGACTGAGATAAAGTATCACAACTAACCTTAAAACGTGATATCATGACCACATTTGTTCACTACACTTGACTCCCCTTGTCTAAGGAGACGTACCAAATCTGTGGAACGTTTGGCTGCTTGGTTTCCCCTTTCTGCATCTCCTGGAGTTCAAAAATTAACCCACATGCAAGAAATACATAAGGGCAACTCTGGACAATATTGTCTTCTTAAGCTGCATGAAAAATACAGTGTTTCACCACCTACTTGCTGTTCAGTAGCCTTCTCAGGTATCGAAATAATACAACAAAGCAATAAATATCTTTGGTTCTTTTTATGGTTTTCCTCAAATAGACTCCGACGACACAAGCTTATTGGGGAAAAAGGATGATGGAATGCAGTATCGGCCGGATGTGAAAGGTAGGATTCTAACACTGGACTGCCCTTCTGTCTGCAGCGCTAGCAAGGATGCTGGACTGGATAGGTTGTCGAAGCAGGTTTTTCTCTTGCAGGATGGCAGTTCTCGCAGGTCCTGATGAAGACATGCACATTGCTGTTATTTAAGTGCAGAAAGAAGCATTTCCTTCCCTCCAGAAAATATTTATTGGAAAGGGCACAGACATCCTTCAATAATTGAGTTAAACCTGTTAAAATAACTTGCCGCCTCCAATCTGTTTCAAAGTAATGCATTTTTGCTTGAACAAATACCATTTTACAAGCACTTCTGATGGCCTTGGCAGTTTTGCACTGTGTGTGATGAGACATTTTGTATAATAAAGCCATTTTTATTTATTCTGGAAAATTTAGCATATAAATAGTCTTAAATGAACTGATGTTGTGTTCCTTTTGCTCCACAAATGGAGTTATGATGTTGTTCTATTGTGCCCAAGCTCTCATGTGTTTCTTATATTAATGCTAAACACTCCCCTGTTATTAAACACGGAAAAGGAAGCTTTCATGTATTGTTCTGAAGGATGACTTATTCCTACAAAATAGATTTCCTGTGTTCTGCACTTCAGATTTAAAGGTGACTTTTAAAGCTGGCAGAAACTAAGGAAAGAAACCATTTCTACAGAAAAGCAATTTCCTCCTTCTGACACTTTCTCTCTCCCCCTTTTATTGTTTATTGGATAAATTTGTGCTAAAGGAAAAGGAAAGAGAGAAAAGCCTCTGGGCTTGTTTGATCTTATCTTTGGGGCAGTGGATAGAGGGACATTTCTGTGTGGGCACATCAAAGAATCATTCCAATTTCTGATTAATTGAGTCTGGATTAACTAATTATTACACCTTGTCCATAAACTGAAAGTGTTAGCCTTTACCCAGTCTCTTTGACTTTCCGTCTTGCATCAGAACAGGTAAGGGGCAACTTACCTGTCTTAAGCAATCTAGAATATGCATTCAACTGTTTTGGGCAGAAAGATTAGGTACAATATACAAAAATCAGTATAAATGAAAAATAACTAACATATTGGGACAATAACAGCTACTAGGAGATCCAAAACGTATAAATATAGCAGACACTACCAGATCCACACACCAATTCTACAAGTATGCATTTATCACTGGGACAACAACACTCTCACTTCAATGCCTATTTCCCCAAGTTCACACAAAAAGGTGGGGCAAAATCGCACACACTCCCCATGCCTGGAATCCCCTGCTCTTACCAGGGAGTGCTTTTAATCTTTCCATCCCTGCTACAAGCCAGTTGAGATTGTGGCCTTTTCCACTGCACCTTCCATTTTTAAGATAGGAGAACCTAATAGATGAAACCAGGCTAAAACTGACTGGAGCGCTGTTCTGGTTCTGGTTCTGCAGTTTCAGACTCTCTCTGCTTCCAGGCCGCTTTGGTTTGCCTGCCTTTGCATCTCCTGAGCTAAAAGGCCTTCCTCTTGAAAGATCAGCATTCAGATCCAGTACAAGCTGAAACTTCAGTGGTTTAGCTGCTCTGTAGAACCTGTCAACCTCTCTTTTATCTAGAAGTTTGACCTCCAAGATCTATTTTGGAGCCTTGGGATGTCTGCAATTCCTGGGAACTTAACTGAAAGGATTTTTTTGCTGGGTTTCTCTTCTGTTCTGCCCCAGTTAGCTTCTCCTTGCTCTTTCTGCTTGAGATAGTAACCTGGGAACCTGAGAGGCATTTGCTTGGGGGCGGAGGAGGAGGAGCAGGAGGAGGAGGAAGTTCACATTGCAGGCACAGACTGTTATGCAAGGTGGGGAGGGGGGATACCTTTCTTAATAAAACCCAAAACGCAAACCAGGCTGAAAATTGTTTTGCCTACCATGTAATTATCATCTGTTGTGCAGGCACTCAAGCAAGGAGGAGGAGGGGACAACAGAGAACGCAAAGTTTCCATCAGCCAGAAAATAGCAACAATGACTATGAGATCCAGTTGTGGTTTCTGTCTCTGAGGTTTTCAAAATAGTTTGATAAACTTTAAGGGGGTCACAGGAATTGACTTTGGAGTTTGCTGCTTTTTAAGAAGACATGTTAAGGCAACTTTGTAAATAAGTTCACATAAGTTTCTGGCTTAGGAGAACATCTTGCATCTTTCCCACCTCAAACGTACTTTCATGAATTAGTCTACCTTTTCATTGGTGGAACTTAATAATGATTACAGCAGCAGTAGCCAACCTGGTGCTCTTCATGTGTTTGACTCCCGACTTCCATCATCTCCAGCCAGTACAGCCAATGGTCATGTATGATTGGAGTTACAGTCCCATCAGGAGGACCCCATGTTAGCTACCTCTGGACTTGTGTTATATCTATATCTGTGCTTTTTGCTAACCATGGTTAGCTTCAAACCACAGTTTGCAACCAATACCTAGGAATGGTTTTTGCAAACTGTGGTTCAAGCTAACAACCATTTGGGAAAAGACTGCTGCAGATGTAGCACTAATTGCATTTAAGGCCAGGAAATGGGGAATTGGCCTACAAGTGGGGAGAAGGAAGGAAGAGAAGTGCCTATGCAGTGTTCTTGATCTTCTTATCATGGCTCTATTTGCAGTAGTTTCCACCTGAAGTGTAGACAAGTTGTAACAAAGGGAGCCAGCTTTGGGGCAGGGTATGTCTGCTTTTTACTAGTCTTTCTTTCTTTCTTTCTTTCTTTCTTTCTTTCTTTCTTTCTTTCCCTTCGGCAGGCCTTCTTGCCAAATAAATAAGTTCAATTTTGTTTGCATGTTATTAAAAAGCAGAAGAGAGATTTAGTTTGCATATTATTCAAATATCACAGAGTGTAGTGGGAACAGAAATAGAAATGTTAGGAATTCCTATATTTTTATAGACATCTGTCTCCCCAGCCAGGATAAAAATAAATTTGGTCATGCTTACAGACCCTTCTCCACTTTCTTATTTAGAACTTAACAATTAACAGCAATTCTGGGTCATCTTCAGAGGCCCTCTTCAAAATGTCTCTACTGTCTTGAGGTTAGGCAGGTGGCGACCAGGGTAGGATATTTTGGGGATGGTGTCCTGTTCTTTGAATGCTCCCCCTTGGTGTTTGCTGTGCTGTCATTTCAGTACTAGGCAAAGACCTCCTTGTTTTTCCAGCTTTCTTCTCATTACGGAACTGTTGAAATCCTGATTTTGATCTACTATTTAAAGTTTGTATTGTTGTAAGGGATTTTACGTTCCAGATTTCAGTACATTCATTTTATTTCCTGAGAATTCATGATAACATTGAATAATAGTAGTATGAATTTAATATTACAATATGAGGCAATAATAAAACTGATCATTTTTAAAAGTACTGATTTAAGGGGGGTGATTGATATAATTATTTTGTGTCCCCCCCCTTCTAATTCAAACTTTTTAGACAGGTAAGTATTTACCAAGATATTTGCATTGCAAATGAAGTTAAACCATTTGATAAAGTTGACTTCCATTCCAAATTGTTTCATTACTGAAGTCATAGATTTCTTCAAGGCAGTCGAATGCCTTTTATGCAGCAATAAACAGAAAGGTGGAAAGGTTGATTATCTTTAGAAGTCTGTAAATAGAGAATTAGGTCTATAACCTAATTCTTATATTCCTATTCTAATAATTATCAGTTTTGTACCAGGCACAACTTTCTTTGATCCATGTTAATGTAATTCTGTATGGTTTGAAGGGGGGGGGATTAATATTGTTATTACACTGATCCAGACTGTATTGTAGAAATCCGTCCAAGAGTATAGCTAACCTAGATGTCATTTTCTGAGTAAACATTTAACATAATTCTAACAGTAAACTACTCTGATTTTATATTATTTTAATACCTGAATCGCATTTAACATTTATTGCTCTGTTGAATTATCCAAAGTCCTCCTTTTGTATCCTAGGGATATTCCTTTAGGGAGAGGGCTCTAAGAAATGCATTAGTTTATTATATATACTGTATATAAATTAATTGAAACTTTTGTAAACTCTCTGCAAAGTCATCTAAGGATATGGCTGTTGTTTATATGGCAGTGAGCACAGATAGAGAATCTTTTTGGCTCTGTGAGCCAAATCCTTATCAGGCTAAATTTGACATCTGGGTAGGGCTGCCCACCTTTCAATTGCCTGACATCACAATGATGCCCAGTGACCAGGTGCTTTGAAGTATCACATGCAGCTGATCCTATGGGCGTCGACCTTTCCCTTGTCAATGTGCAATTGAGAATACACTTTAAAGCTCCCAATTTTGCATTGGCAGCCACATGATATCACATTTGGCATGAGGTGTGAGGCAGGTGGGTGTTGTCCTGGAGAAACATCCTCATGGGACAAATTTGAACTCCTTATGGACCCCTTTCAGTAGCTATATACTGCTGTGTGTGAAAAAAAGTATTTGTTTGCTGACATCATAGCCTGCTTTTTCGCCAAAAGATGGCAAACAACAATAATCCAAGTACAATAAAATATAATAATAAAAAAAAACAGAGCAATAAAGACCCCCCTCCAAAAAAACCCCAAACCAAAGCAGGCAAAACACCAACAAAATCAGTAAAGTTAAACAGCTTTTAATCTTCCTTCAATTTCTACCATTCTTCTGTTTTTCCGCAAAGATGCAAGTGATCAAAGAGAAGACATCTACATTGGAAACCATATTCCTTGCTCGGAAAGTTTTAGTGGCTACTGCATCCATGGGAAATGTGAATTCATTTATTCTACACAGAAGGCTTCCTGTCGGTAAGTCAATCGACCAAGAAGATTTGGAAATTGGAAATTTGTGCTCAACTCCACAATTAGCGTATTCACGATGATCCAAGCAGAAACAGCTATATCTGAAGTTCCCCCTTTCCGAGTGAGCATCAAATAAATTGGGTTTATGCAAGCCCAGTTTTTGTTCTTCTTGTTTTTATTAACTATTTATCGACTTGTCACTAGATCCAAATGCGTGTCACATTCTATTAACATGGAATGAATAAATTATAGCAATATTCTCTAAATATAGCTTGCTATACTCTTAACCTCTGTTCTATTCTTGTCTGTTGCTAAGTGAACAATATAAACCCTTGGATTAAAACAAAATGAGAGGGGAAAGTTATAAAAGATGGCATAATTCATTTTCATTTTGGTGCAGCTTTCTGGGTATGAGACTGGCATAGGCCTCCGTAGAGCTGTTTCTCTACTCTTCCCATCTTCCACAGCGTGACAAGGCATTTCTAGGCACTAGAAATGGTTGAACAACCTGGTGCTTGCCCCGAAAATCAGTCGGGCCCTTTGAGTGTTCCTTTTGAATTCACGAGGGACCCAACTGATGCCAGCTTTCTATTGCTTACTACTCCACCCCCTTCCCTCAAGGAAGCCACTTTGGGGAACAAAGAACAAAGCTGTAGTGGAGAGTTCTGATGAAGACAGGAAGAGGTCCATAGATTGGACCTCTTTCAGAGAAAGTGATGCATCAGTTCCCAGGAGGGATCTTGGGTGTGCGAAGATGTACCCAGTGGCAGAAGATGCTGTCCAGCATACCTTGCTCTGATGGAGGAAGTGCCTTCAGATCCTCTCATTGGGTACCTCTTCCCCACAGTGGAATGTCTCTCTTCCCCTTGTCCTTTTGGAAGGCTTTGAACCCCAGCTGCCCAACACCTGCTAACAAAATCAGTGTGTGCAACCTTATTGAGGGGGGTGTACCTATGTTGCTTCCACGTTTGCGTACTGCCCACCCATGCTTTAAATTCTCATCCCACCCCTTCCAGGTACAAGAAGTCTTTAGGCAACTTGAGAACCTTTAGCAAGTGAGGGAGGAGGGTGGGGAAAGGGGACACGAAGCAGGGTCCAGTTGAGCCCCCATACAGATTTCTGCAGCAGAATGGATTCTGCTTTGAAAGAAAAAGAGGAGGAGGGGGGAGGGAGGAGAAATCCTTGTTGTATACACACTGGAGCACGTTTCATTGTGATCTTCTATTGATCATCTGTGTCCAGAGCGGTCCTCAAAGCAGTAGTGGGACTGCATTTTATTTCGATAAACCTTGAAATAGCTGTTAAGTCCTATGCAATTCAGGCTTAAATTTTTAGCTTAAATGTCAGACCAAAATTTTAACCACATAGAAAGCAATGTTTCCCAGGATTTATTTATTTTTGTTAAGGCTGCAGGAGAAAATAATCATGATAATCAGACTGGTATAAAACTGGCGCAAGTAGTGTAGGCACACCCTAAAAAAATTGTCTCCAGCTTTTTAAATTGTAATGGTCCTCAGTTACCATTTATAACATATAGCTCTGTATCTTAAAATTTAGATGATCCTTGTGTGCTTTTTCTCATGCTTTTATGAGAATATGTGATTCGTTGCCTTGAGTCTTTCACTGTTGTCTCACAGTTGCAGTTCAGCACTGTCTGTGTAATGGCCTGAACTTTGAATAGACACTTCCTCTAAAAACATCCTCTCTTCTCTTCCAGGTGTGAATCTGGATACACAGGACAGCACTGTGAAAAGACGGACTTTAGCATACTTTATGTTGTCCCGAGTAGGCAAAAACTCACACATGTCCTCATTGCAGCAATAATTGGAGCTGTCCAGATTGCCATTATTGTTGCAATTGTGATGTGCATAACTCGGTAAGTTGCTTGGGGGGAAAGTACAGTGGGTGCTTTTCGCCCTTTTTAGAAGTTCATGACTGCCACAGTTGGAATCCTATTGCCATATCTTTTTATGGCCCTGATTCATTCAGCTTCCAGTGGGATTTATGGGCCTACAAATTTGATTCAGCAGGATTCAGGTTTGAAAGGTGATGCATTGCATTTCAACATTTCAAATGTTGAAATGAAACTATTTGGCTCTTATAAAAATGTCTAAAGAACTAGGTAAGAATGTTATGGTTTAGGAGAAGTTGGTAAAAATTAAGATTTAAGTTTTAAACTTTAAGGTTTTCTATAAGATAAGATGAAAATAGATCAAGGTAATGTGATGACAGAATACTATGAATTATGGAAAGGATTTGCTGTGATTATTATAAAACAGGATACAGGAAAAGGGAGGAGGAGGAGTTCAAGGAAAGAAGGTATTGAAAGTGGAGAATTGGAGAATGATGGTTTTATTTTTTTTATTTTTCTGTCTTGTTTTTTCTTTTGTGTAATTTTCTAAAAAAAACTCTTTTTTCAATAAATATCATTTAAAAAAAGAAAGAAAGGTGATGCATTGGATAGTAGAGAAGACTTCAAGCTGGGAGCTGCTGTGATGTAGTGGCTAATTGTGTGAGCGATGAGTCAGGCTATTCCTGGTTCAAATCTCAATCACACACTCACTAGATGGTCTTAGGCAAGACACGGTTCTTTGTGCACACACACAAATCTGTCACACAGAAGCCATGATACCTTGCAGAATGTTTTGTAAGAATTGCTAAGATAAAGTAATGCTTTGAACACCCCAAAAAACTTGGTGTGTCTAGGTAGCATCTCTCTAAGGTATTTGCCACTATGTGTGCAAGTGTTGACATTGCATGTAGCGTTTTGGCACTGAATTCTGAGCCTGCCAAATAGGAAACTTTCTCATTATGTCCCCTCCTTCCAACTCTGTATGTACCACAAAATCTGCTGAAGATCCTTTCATATCAGAGTGGAATGTTGGCTGCTTCCTTCTGGCTCAGCTCCAGAGATGGATTAGGCACGGCAGAGAGGTAGAGAGGAAATCTTTCCTCCGGGATATGATATTCATATACATCTCTCCTTGTTCCTGTTATACATGCCATGGCCTAAAATACTTCTACAGGACCATTGCCTATTCATCCACACCCATATCAAGAATGGCATTCTCTGCATTTATGGTCTACTGGCTTACACTGAACTAGCACCAGTTCTCATGATGGAGGAACATCTTGAGTTCCTATGTGTCGCTAGGAATGTAATGCCAATATGGGGCTAGGGTTCTAAATTTAGGCCATTATGTATGATGTCACTTCTTGAAGAATCATTCAAAGCCAAGCCATCGTGTCCACCGCACATGGTAGAAGTGAGGGAGACGTCTCTCTCTTTCATCATGGAGATTGGAACATTGGGTTGGTCCTATTCATTCACGTAATTTTTGAAACTAGGTCTATGATTTCGACAGTGCTACTTTTATTGGTTCCTCCCAGACCAAGAAAAACTAAAACCCACAAACAAGGTAGCCAACAGGATGATAACTTCTCAAAATAAGATGGCTCGTTACCTCGTAAGGAAATGTCCTGCAGCAAAAGGTCTTGGTGAATTGATCATAAGGCTGCTAGATGTTTGGCATTGTTAAGTTTGCAGGATGGGATGGAATATTTTCCCACAGTTGGCTGTGCCATGTGTCAGGGCCTGGAAGTGGCAACACATGGGCCAAGACAGTCTACACCCCCAGTTATTGAAATCAACATGATATCAAGTCAGTAGAAGAGTTGCAGCTAGGCAGAAACGCACCCACCCACCCATCATTTAAGATTTGGCTGGAACTTGTAGTTCTTAATACTATATGAGGAGTGGACTGCATTCTGGGAGCAAAGCCAAAATGGGCTAGTCTAAAAAAATGAAATGCAGAGAGTTTGGAAAACCTTCGGAAGTGCATACCCGCTGCTGAGTAAAATGGGATAACATCCTGCTTGCTGCTGCACTCTGCTGAAATCCTGAGTGCTTGGCTCTAATGAGGCAGCCTACGAGTCCTGGAGCAAGCAGTGCTGAGTTGCTTTTTCAGAGGATTAGAGGTAAAAGGTTTAGATGTATTTTGCAGCCTGATCATACGGAAGTCAGTAAGTACATGTATTCGATCTTGACATCAAGACTAAAACATGAGTCCAGAAAGACTCCAGTAATAGTTCCTGTGTAGGTACATCATAGGTAGGTGTCAGGGGTTCAGGGACAGAGGCACAGGGTAGGCAGGAGATGGAGAGCGATGGGGATGAGTCCCAGGACAGCGAGGAAGAGGATGACAATGACTCAAGAGATTCCATGAGTCTTTCCAGCGAATCAGAGGATTCCCAGAAGGGGGCGCCGGTGGTCAAGGCCAGGGGAGCCCCAGGGGGAACGTGTCAGGAGCAGGGGGCCAGCGGGGGATCCCAAAGTGGCAGCTGGGCGTCAGGACCAGCCTCCCCGCCAGAGTGCAGCGAAGGGGGTGGAGGTTCCAGTGTATCAGGGGAAGCAGCTCCGGCAGCAGAGAAGGGAGGGAGGTCGGAGCAAGCCACCCTCCCGGAAGGGGAGGGGAGTAGTGAAGGGAGTAGTGTAGCTGTCAAAAGGAAGGTTAGAGGTTGGGCGCGCGCGCCAAGTTCAAATGTGGAGGCGCGCGGAAGTACAGGGAGCCCGGAGGAGGGGCCAGGTCCCAAAGCCCGCAGGAGGGGGCAAGAGCAATCTGGGGATTCCGCGTCAGAGGAATCCAGGAGGGGCGAGACCCCAGCGGGCAGGAAGACCCTGCGGAAAAGGAAAGAGAGAAAGAGGTGGAGCAGCGCAAGCCTCTTAAACTGGTGCAGGGGAGGGACTGACTCAGAGGGGACTTCAGCGGTCTATGCGTAACAGACGTAGGGCTGCGCGCCTCGGATGTGAAGCAAACAATGAACTGCAATAAACACTTTTGTATATAAGAAGAGATTGGCGTTGGTCTTTTGTGAGCTGAGACTTGAGGCAGCCCTGACAGTAGGTTTTCTCAGACCACGTTTATGAGCCCACTGAAAAGATGCCCCTTAGTCCCAAGTAAACTGCACCTAGGAATACAGCCTTAGTCTGTCATATTTGACTCGGCTTCTCGTAGGTTATTGTATTTTAGTGTTTTGTTGGAAGCCGCCAGAGTGGCTGGGGGGGACCCAGCCAGATGGGCGGGGTATAAATAAATTATTATTATTATTATTATTATTATTTATTATTATTATTCCAGCCTTTAGGTTTCTTAATCCGGCACAACATGTCAGCCACATATGGTTATCAAGGTTCTGTGCCACATATGGTTATCAAGCTTCTGTGCTGATAATCATGGTTAAAATGTGTTCGGTGTGATTCATAGAGGCTCGTTGGCTAAGAGATGCTTGATTTTTTCATCCCTCAAAGTTTTGTTTGCCCTCATTCTGAATGGCCCCCTCCTGTTTCCCCAGCTGTTAATTTTGGCCTTGGGTGAGTCAGAGGCAAATGGTGCTGCCCACATTAGTCTCTTGAGCCGGAGGGCCAAGGAATTGGTATGCCTTAGCTAGGGCAATATGTGATTTCCAAATAGCCAAGAGACCATTTTAATCTTGGTGCATCAAGCTCAGTGCCATTAGTGGCACAATGTTGTATTTGTTACCAAATAGAATTCAGTAACGTTGCAGCTGAACCATGACTACAGTTTTCTTTGGCAAAATGGTAAGCTCTGCTTAGCCACCCTACCGTGTGGGTTATTGTGAGAGGAAAAGGGGAACACTCTCTTTATGTCACCCAGAGTTCCTTGAAGGAAGGGTGGACTAATGGAATAAATATATACGCAACTTCTATCACAGCCAACTTAGGCCATGGCCTTAAGCCTACATCAGACCACAAATGGGTTGTAGCATCTTCTGAGTTAAACTGGAACTGCTTTTTGGATTGCGATGAAGGAATTAAGACAGGTTTTCTTGTAGGGGAAAGCGGCCATTTAACCCATTTATGATTGATGTTACAGTGTGCGTATTTTGCCATATTAGCTATGGTACCTTTCGTACTGGAATTTAAAATGTAGGGTGTGACTTGGTTCTGAGAACCTGGGCAGCTGCTGTGGGTTATCACTGTACTAGGCCATATCGAGACCAGATGACAATTTTTCAGTTTCTGTATAAGATTCCTCCCATGTGACTGCAAGGGTCCCTATTTTCCAGGGACAGTCCCGGGTTTACAGAAGCCGTCCCAGTTTCTGATTTTATCGCAGAATGTCCTGCTTTTCTTCAGGACGTCCCTGTTCGTTGAAGAAATGTTGGAGGGTATGGCTCCCATGCGGCTAAATGTGCAGGTGGAAGCTGTTATGTACTGAGGTTCTCACCCTGGGCCAACAGGGGATACTGTAGATAGTTAGGCAAATGAAGGATCGAAAGTGACGTTCAGTGATTGGATAGTTTGTATGCAAATGAAGGATCGAAAGTGACGTTCAGTGATTGGATCGTTTTAGAAAGTTGCTACAGTAACAAGGTATTGGAGCTCTATATAAGCAGGCTGACTGAGGCCTTCAGTTCAGTTCTGTTCCAGCTTACAAATAAAGAGCTGCTTTGGAGAAATCGCTGTGTCGTCTGCTATGTCAGCCCACAACTTAACAGAAGCAGTCTGCAGTGTACAACTTGAAGCACAAGCTCCCTTTGCTTCAGCCAGAGCAGGGGCATGACAAACAGTGTGATTCTTAGTAGTGCCTCTGGTGTGTAAACCCCAAAGTGACAACACGTGTGGCTTTTGCAGCAGATGTCAATGATGGATGATGCAGCCTTTTATGTTCTGGAGGCTTTTGTATGTGAATTAATCGTGAAGTAGTCTTTTAAAATACACTCAGTTAATAAATCATTTCTCTTCTCCCACGCCACTCCCTCCCTCCCTTCTTTTTCTGCTTCCGGTAACAGGAAATGCCCAAAGAACAACAGAGGACGACGGCAGAAGCAAAATCTAGGCCACTTTACTTCAGATACGTCATCCAGAATGGTTTAGAGCAATTTTTATACCTACAATGCCCATGTGATGTACAATTTTATTATCTTTTTTTAAAAGAATGGAAATATTTATTTCAGAGGCCTTATTTTTGGACATTTTTTTTTTAGCGTAGCTCTGTTTTGTTTTATTCCGAAAGCAGCTGACAGCAATGGACTGCTCTAGTAACTTCTCATTTCATGATTTGGAAGATACGGTAGTTTATTTCCTGTATTGTATCACATGGTTATAATAATAGACTTGTGCTTTACTTACGGAATGTAACATTTTTGGGACCCGAGACATTTCACCAATGGTTGTAGAAAAAGCAAAATGGATCCCATCCTGTTTCTTAGCAAACAAGGCATGACATAAGGGTAAAGATGTTTACAGCGTACTTTTCTTACAAGGAATTAGAAGACACTGTGTTTAAATACCGTAGATATTTAAATGTTTTTGAAAGTTAGTAACTGATTTTTTTAGACACTGCCAATCGCATGACTTGTGAAGATGTGTACTTGTGTGTAGTTGTTACATATTTATAACGGGTTGAATTCAGACTAATTCAGTTGCACTTAATTCTCATTGAAATCAGTGGAACAAGTTAGTCATAACGATTTCAGTGCAACTAATTTAGTCTAGATCCAGCCCAATATGTATGGACTGGGTCAAAGCACCACCGTCTTCATAAATATTTGACACTTTATTTTTAAATTGTAAAATAATGATGATAATGATAATAATATACATTTCTGAATTTGAAAGCTTGCCCAGTAGAGCAAAGGGCATTTGCCCTGCAGAAACAGGTCTTGGTAGACTTGTGTATTTTTTATTTTTTTTAAGTTATGTTTAATAAGCAAACTCACATGATTGGGATTAAGCCTGTGTTGGTCACTATTTAAACTGCTTTCATACTTATTACAGTTTTCTAAAGAGGATACCTGTTTTCACATCAACAAATAAAATTGTATAGTCTTTGTGATTAAAATGCAAAAAAGAAAAAAAAATTAAATACCATAAAAGATTTGAGCTCTTGTCTAGAATACTTTTCAAGAGCTAAGAATGTGTCTCATGCAAATAAAGTCTGCTGGTTGTAGTTATTATATTAATAGGATGTTAGTAGTTGTTTGGAAGATCCAGAGCTAAAATGTAACTAGGGTGTGTTCCAGCTGTTCAACATGTAGTTTTAGGCTTTCCAATTCTGCATGTAGGATTTAATAATTTGTTCAATAAAAAGGCTTTCAATATTTGAACTGGAAAGAAATGTCAATACAATGTTTTCCCACGATATTTAATCTGTTCTGAGTCTGTTTATTCTTTACTAGAAGGTTTGAAAGATAGTGGAGGCACTTTTTCATTTCAGTTTTCCAAAGGCCATTGGAAAACGTTGAATGCCCTCCCGTCACCTGCACCCAAGAAAAGAGCTTAATTAAAACAAAAGCAACAGTGGGTTTTAACAGCATGCCGGTTCATTCTTTGGCTTAATTAATAAGTTGCTTAACTATTCCTGGATTAACTCGAGAAAGTTGATTGGTAGAGATATGTGATTCTTGGAACGTATGTTCCTTCCCCAACTTTGCTTCCTAATTTTAGAGGTTTCATGTTGCATACAGAAAGCACTTGAACAATCCTGCGAGGCTGTTTTGTGGTTATAAATATTTGACAAGTCTCCTGGGCTGAAGTTTCAGACCCTGCTTTTGAACATCCCCTAAAACCAGCTGTCGAGCAACCTTCTTGCTCCAGTGCCAGAACTGCCCCGCTGGAGTCGGAGCCGCAGCTGCCACGAGGCGTTTATATTTCAGTTCCTGTAGAGCAATCCGAAGAGGGGACGGTATGGATCACCGCGAAGCCACCTTGGAGGCGGATAAAATCCACCAGAATCGCCTGCCCAGCGTCCCGGACGACGACGACGAGGAACAAGATGCCGCCTTTACCATTGTCAGAGTCCTGGACAAAGTGGCGACCATTGTGGACAGTGTGCAGGCGAGTCAGAAACGCATCGAAGAGAGGCACAGAGAAATGGAGGATGCCATCAAGACCATTCAGATAGACATTCTGAAGCTGGCACAGGCCCACAACAACACCGGCTACACAGTCAACAAGCTGCTGGAGAAAACCCGCAAAGTGAGCGCTCGCGTTAAAGAAGTGCGGGCACGTGTCGAGAAGCAGAACGCGAACGTGCAGAAGGTGGAGGCCAAGCAAGAGGAAATGCTGCGGAAAAACAAGTTCCGTGTTGTCATTTACCAGGTAAACAGGGTTTGGGGTTTGGTTTTAATTGCAATCGCTTCCGCTGCGTTCATCACTGTTTCTGACATCCTTGTTGGTTGTTTAACAAACCAGAGGGAGGTAAAAGCAGCCTTTCCGATATCAAGTGTGTGTGATATGCTTTTGATTTATTTAATTTTTAGAAAAATTGATTTGTGCCTCTGAACGTGTTGCAGTATGAATCTGCCAGTGGCAAAGCACTCGGTCTATTATTAGTGTCAAGAGGCTTCTCCAGCAGCCAGCATAAGATTAACTGTAGATCAGCAAGGACTATTTGTTGCCTCTGTGAAAGGCAATCTGGGCAGGCGCTTGGGCATCTTGACAGAGTATTCCATGCTTGACTGTCATCCCTGTTATTTTTCCAGAGAATTAACTAGAGTGCTAAACCTCTGAATTTCTCTGCACAAACTAGCCCTTCCATTAATTGTGCTTTCAAAAAAGCTGATTTATATTTTGCTTACTGGTTGTTGGACCTTATTGTAAGTTGTGATCCCCCCACCTCAGAGATTTACTTCTAAGCTCTTCCTGGGGTGACTCTTTTGCATACCATTCTCAGGATTTCTTTGGAATTGCTTATCTCAAAATGACTTACCCCAAGAATAGCTTGAAGTGGAAAGGAATGAAAAGTTATTGTGCTGAATGAAGGTGTTTGATGCATACAGAAATATTTCATGTACCAAGTGTGCCCAAATGACTAGTTTTTGCGCTCAGATGCAGGGGTACAGAAGTGATCTTTCCTGCATCTGCAGTGCTGTGTTTAAGAGAGATTCAGGATCCTCAATAAGGGCACCCAGAATTGAGAATATTTAGCATCTAGCCATTAGAATGTCAGTTTTCTTCCTTGTAAAAGCAGTCATTGATGGGAAAATCTAGATTTGCCAGGCTGTTAGGGTTCAGATTGTGAAAAGTGATTGGCACTTAAATAATTTCTTTCATGTGTATGGTTTCTTTAGAGTTACTTAGTCCCATCAATTTCAGTGGCAGAGTTAAATACTGTGTTAATTGCAAAGTGCACATATTTGGGTATGAAGGCAAAATTTCCTTTATCACCCTGTACAACTGCTTCTCCCTATGGATTAAATGGTAGTTCACTATTACAAAAAAATCTTTTGAAATTATCCATTCACATTACAGCTTATTGCAGACTCTAGTCATTTCTACACACACAAGCTCTTCCAAAACTACTGGTACTTGAAAATATATTTGTAGAACATTAGGCAAAAAATGAAGTGAGAATTTTCTAGTCTAATAGTAAGTTACTACTGAACTTAAAAAGTTAGTAGCTCTACATCCCCGTGGCATGTCTCTTCTGTGAGGTGCAGAAATCCACTGAAGTTCAGAGACCAAGAGCAACCTTTACTATATTAGTACATAGTCAATGTGCAGCATGCTCACTGGACAGGATGGTCTATGTGCCTAGCTATGGCACAGAATCAAGCCTGCTGCATCCCTGCCTTCCGCTAAACTTGGCAACATAACTCTAAAGCATGGGGCACTGATGGGGAGAGCGCTGCATGCTACTTATAGCACACACTAGCTGTAGGTAGCTGTCATTTGGTTCAAGCCAACTTCAGAGCATGGGTCCCAAGGTTGGCTTGTTTAAACAAACCATAGTTGACATTAAACTCCATTAAGGTTTCAGAAGACACACTAGACTGTGGCAGAAGTGAACTCCATGCAGCTACCCCAGAGCTCTTTGCAGCTACCCTAGAGGAGGAGTGGTGGGCATAGCTCAGGTGTTTAAAGAGCTGTGCTGATGATGCCAAGGTTGCAGGTTCAATCCCTGTACGGGACAGCTGCAGATTTCTGCATTGCAAGGGGTTGGACTATATGATGGAGCACTATGCAAGTGTGTGGCACATTTGACACTCTAAACTATGGCTTAGTGTCACATGCAAATGAGGCCGGTGTATAATCCTGCTGAGATCTCAGATGAGATGATCTGGATTCTACCACCTATGATATTTTTGCAAATATTGTAAATAATCTCAAAATTAGTGGCAGGCAAATCCCTGAGTGGTAGATTGTGCCTGTGGAGAATGAAATGTTCTCTCTAGAAAAAAAACAGCTGCCTGGCCGGTGGCCAGAAATTTGGGTTGGGCCCATAGCTCAGTTGCCAAGCACATGCTTTGCATAGGAAGATCCCAGGTTAGGTCTCTCTGCTGGAAAGGGTTTCAAATATCAGGGCTGACTGTGAAAAACCTCCCACCTCAGATCCTAGGGAACTATTGCCAGGTAGAGAATAGTAGGCTGTGAACAAGGTGCCAAGTGCTTCTTGTCGTTCATCTCCAGCAGTTTTGCCATCACTGGCCAGAACACCAGAAAGCTGCAGATTTCCCAAGCAATTGCATAGAATTCTGCCTGCACATTTCCCCTTAGATCTCTTTATGTAATGTAAAGGGAACAGAGACTTACAGATATGACAATTGGACATTCAGGGAAAGGACTTCAGAGATCCCTGAGAGAGAGAATCCTCCCTCCCTCCCTTAAATACAGTGGTGCCTCGCAAGACGAAATTAATCCGTTCCGCGAGTGTCTTCGTCTAGCGGTTTTTTCGTCTTGCGAAGCAACCCTATTAGCGGTTTAGCGGCTATTAAAGGCTTATCGGTTTAGCGAATTAGCTGCTAAAAGGCTATTAAAGGCTTAGCGGCTTAGATAAAGGGGGGGGAAAGCGAAAAAAAATCTCAAGACTCGCAAGACATTTTCGTCTTGCGAAGCAAGCCCATAGGGAAATTCGTCCTGCGAAGCTACTCAAAAACGGAAAACCCTTTCGTCTAGCGGGTTTTCCGTCTTGCGGGGCACCACTGTATACTATATATATGTGAGTGAATGGTTTATCTATCTATGCAATTTCTTTACTGTGTTGAGGGATTCCGATAGTGGTTCAGTCACAGCAGGACTTTGGGGCAGAATGCCATCTAAAGAGCTCCCTTCCCTTAAACCATTACAGCCAGTCTAAAATTTCCCAACTTTACCACTGGCTTTTGATAGGATCAAAACTTTAAAGTTTCATTTATTCCAAAGGGAAATTTACAGGGCACTCCTATGCGTGTTTACCTGGAACTAGATTCTCCTACTCCTTAGGAAGTCTCGATAGGATTGCACTGTGCATGTATGTTCTGAATCTTCCTCTCTATATTTTTTTCTTTGTTTCTACACAGTGACTTGACATCTGTGTTCTTTAGTATTCCATGCAATGGTTAGGACTTTGTTAGTTTCATTTATGTTTTAGAGCATTTTTTAAGTAGTATGCATCTAACTGCCATAACGTGTTGATGTGGCAATTGGGTGTTCAGTCACAAATACCAGCCAGAAAGCTGGAATTAGCTGTGTCAACTTGGTTGAGTAGCCAACCAGGTTTTTTGGCTATACAATGTGTGAAATGGCCCTTTGCTATATTTATAACATAACATTTTCCCTAAGTCAAGTTTTGTGCTTATGTGATTATTGATCAAATGTGATCAGTAATCACAGACTATGCCGTGGGATTTTTTTTTAGTCAAATGGTTATACAAACAGTCAAGTTTGTGAATGACACCCCATCCGCTCCCTCATAGTCCAAAAGGAGTATCCAGCATTCTCTTTTTACCTCTTAGCTGATGCTGCACCCAGTTCCTGCAATCTATTCAGATGTTTTTCATGCCATCTGCAGCAGGGCAGGGCCCTGGAATGTGCAAAAGTCAACAGGGTGGCTTCCCTGTTTTGCACTGGAGGCCTGGAGTGACTTTAGCATCAGCAAAAAAGGACAGGAGCAAAATCAGTGCATGGCATTTACTAAAACTGGGACGGGCACACAGGAATTTTTGGAATAGCTTCTTCCATAGCACACTGAGATAGCTGCCAAGGTGGTCCTTGGAGACCAAAAGGCAGAGTATCAAAATTTTAATAATAATGATGATGTCCCACCTTTTCCCCTGACACTCAAGGCAGCTTACAGATAAAAATAATAGCAGCTAAAACATTGGAGGGGGGAAGTATTCATTAAAAACAATTAAACTTTGATAAATTATACACACACACACACACACACACACTTATAAAAGTGTGTACTTTACTTATAAAAGTAAAAAATACAAATAATGACACCAGCCCTTTCATTAAAAGCAGTCAGTTCCTGTTGGATCAAAAAAGTCCCCCCTCTACAAGGAGGGAGTTAGTCAAATTTCTGGGAGCAGCCACCAAGAAGGCCCTCTCCCACTTCCCCTGCAAGCTTAAATGAAATATTGGTGCTGCGTGTAATATATTCAGTTTACTTGATGAATAGATTGTCAGATAAAGCAGTTGCATCAAAATGCCCCACCAGCCTCTGCCTACTTTACCCTTCTAAGGCTTTGCTGCTCTGTTGTACTATGTGTGACCTAACCATGGTTTACCAAATGGATCGATTCTTTGGACCGATTCTCCTAGCCATAGTTGAGTGTGACAGTGACACTCTTAAATGTCTGTAAGAGACTAACCAGGAATTTGGCTCGTGCCGAAGAGGAGGATAGGAGTTGAAGATGGCAGAAAACATTCGATGCCATTGTCCACTCCTTATCGATCATCAGTGTTTTATCTGCCTGGCCCAAGGGAGAAAAATACAAAACAAACCTAATGCCTTTTTTTGGCTGGGGGGCAGGGAGCTAGCATAGGAGGCAGCACAGAAGATAAAACAATGATAATGAACATAGGAAGCTTATACTGAGTCTATTGTCTACACTGGCTGGCTGTGGCTATCCAGGGATTGAATCTGGCATCTTCTGCCTGCCAAGCCCTTCTGAGGTATATTTTGTTTTGGTGCAGCAGTTGCTAAGGAGCTGGCCATCTGGAAGCACCTTTATTCCTTTCCTCCCTCAACAATAAGCCCTTTTTGACACATTGTGCTTTCACTTGCAGGAGGACATTCCGTGCCCATTGTCTCTGTCAGTTATCAAAGACCGGACACAAGGGGAACACCTAGGAGATGCCTTCTGCCCACCTGATGATCTTTCTTCTGATGAGGAGTATTACATAGAAGAAAGCAAAGCAGCCCGGTTTAAGAAGTCAGGCATGAGACGTATCAACAATATAAAGAAGGCCTTCTCAAGAGAGAACCTCCAGAAGACAAGGCAAAATTTTGGCAAGAGGGTGGACAGGCTCCGAACTAGAATAGTGACGCCAGAGAGGAGAGAGCGAATAAGGCAGTCAGGAGAGAGGCTGAGGCAAACTGGGATAAGATTTAAGAAAAATATATCCAATGCAGCACCAACCAAGGAGACCTTCAAGAAGAAGAAGAAACCTAAAGAGCAGGCAATGGCTGAAGGTCAAGATGGAACCCAAGAGGCTACTGGCGATACAACAACAACAGCTGATAGTGGGGATGCCGAGCCAGTCTCTGAAGAAATTTCCTACACAGAGGTAATAACCAAAGTGAAGAAAGACAAAGGTGGTGGATCGAAAGGCCCTTCTCAGGCCGAAGAGAAGATAGTGATTACTCCTGAAAAAATAGTGCTCAAGCAGGAGGCAAAAGAAGACGAGGATGTCCTTCTATTGGATCTGAAGCAATCTGCCTAAATAGCAAATCCCTGTCTACTGTGGTAGGGAAGGAGCAATCCCTTCAACTTGGGTAGATGTAGAAGAGCGGTTTTCAAACTTCCTTCAAGTAGCCCTTTCTTCTGAACTGATTTGCCTGCTGATGAAACCTTGGAGAAAACCTTGGCTCTTTGCAGAAGATTCTGGGGCATGTTCAAGAGCACACTCCATTCATTTGGGGTGCCACACGAAACGAGGGCATGTTGTAGGACACATACAAAACTTCCCCAGCATGATAAATGATGGCAGACAAGCTCTCCTTCAAGAGCTTTGTCCTTGGTTGTCACAAATGTTTCTATTGAGGAATCCCTGATAAACTCTCAAGGAACACCACGCCGTCCAGGAGCATAGTTTGGAAACCACTATTTGAGATAGGTGTGTGTTGTTTAAATTACTGGTATGTGAGGAAAATATATCAATATGTATATACTGTTTTTTGTTTATAAGCAAAGGATCATCATCTGATGTAACCCTGTAGAAATGAGGAACTGATCTCCTTTGATGTATATACATAAATGCCATTTATCTTAACAGGTATTACTAATGGGAGGCATCTTAATGGCATCAGTTCCTTCATTAGTCTTCTGTATCTGTATTTTATGCACAATGACAACCAAACAGTGCAAATCTAATTAAATGACTCATTACTCAGGCAGACTCTTCCACCAAGGGGCAGGGGTGGGAGAAAATGAGTTCAGTAACAGGTACCTTGCTTTTCTTGAAGGCTACAGTTGAACGATTAAATTCTTTTCATCCTAAGCAGAAATGCTAGACGAAGGTTGTTCTAGAAAAGCTGTAGCAAAGTTGGTTGGTTGTTGGACTATAGTCAGAGAGAGCCGTCTGTAGCAATGGAAAGGCTACAAGGAATCTACTAGGGATGCGAAAGGGAATTCAGTGATATTGGCAAGACACTGGAAGAAAGCAGAGGCCTGGTCAAAAACAGTGGCCGCAGGCCTCGTTTTCTCAGGAGGCAACATTGTGAAGAAATAGCTAAATGGGACCTTCATGTTTGGAGACCTTGGGCACCAGAGCTGGGACAAGCAATCACTAAAGACGGGGGTTGCCCTTGAATGTGGTCTTCCCAGAAACATCTGGTTGATCTCTGTGGGAAACAAAATGTTGGGTTAGATCAAATGTTAGTTCAGCCCACCTTTTGTGTGTGGATTTTATGTGATTCAACTTGGTAGGTAGGTGGAACGAAGGATTCAGGGAAATAATAGTGAGGTGAAGATTCCTGAAAAAGTATATTGGACTTCAATTCAGAAGTGTGAATATGCCAAACCTACCCATGGCTGTCATTTGCTGTAATATCCCCTGCCGCTTCCACCCCCTAAACATGTATGAAACACCTTGTCATGGTTCTTATTTTCCATTCAAATTTGAATCCCTTTGTCTATCCAGTGGGCACTGAAGCAGCATGGCTCCTTAAACATTTGTGGTTGCTGGATTCCGTACTTCTAAATAAATATATTTACAAAAGGGACTGATTATTTTCGTGTCAAAGCATGTATCCCTATAGACTTTGCCTACCTGCAAAATATCACCCTTTGGAAATAAGTTCCTTGATTTTGCCCAGTTTTGTGGTTCCAACATTGACTACACTCCAAGCCTTAAAAAAGACGACACCAAATTTACATCGAGCAATAATGTATTGTGTGACCTGTGGTTGGCGGCTTTTGTTGTTGCCATGATTGTTGCTAGTTTTTTTTGGAGGGGGTCAGTGAGCTATTTAAACTACTGATGCTTTGCCTCTTACTATCAGCAGTGCGACTGAGCACCCTTCTCTCTCTCCCTCTTCCCCTAGTTATGGGAGTTTCCTCATGATTCATTTCCCACATACTATAGCTTGTCTTATATGGGCTAGAAACCTGCCCTTTAAAAACAAAATCTGGGATTCTCAGGACGCAGGAGTCAATGGCCAATATGCTAAGGATTTTTCTGTGCTTGCAAGGGACATATAGTCTTGAACGTCACATCTAGAATATTGTGTACTGTGTTAGCACTTAGCTATAGGACCCAAGGAACAGTGGTTATGAGAGAGTACAGTGGTACCTCGGGTTACAAATGCTTCAGGTTACAGACTCTGCTAACCTGGAAGTAGTACCTCAGGTTAAGAACTTTGCTTCAGGATGAGAACAGAAATCGTGGCATGGCAGCAGCGGGAGGCCCCATTAGCTAAAGTGGTGCTTCAGGTTAAGAACAGTTTCAGGTTAAGAACGGACCTCCGGAACGAATTAAGTTCTTAACCAGAGGTACCACTGTAATGCTACACTACGTATTTTGGTGGTGCATCAATTTCAAAGTGGATTAATGTTTCCAGATTGAGATGTGTGACTTCATTGCAATGGAACACACAAGAGAAGGCTGTATAAGGGAGAAAGCCTGCTTCAGACGTACTGTAACTATATTTCTACACATTGTAAAAGACAAAAGTGGTACCAAATGGAAATAATTTATTACTGTTTCAGATGGAACTTGTTGATCTTTCTTTACAAGCTATGCTGACATGCAGGTTTTGTTGCCAGCTTAAATTTCGTTAAAGAACCAATATGATCTTAGTTCATGATCTTATTTAACCTGTACTTTGGCTCTGCACGATTTACTGTTTATCCTCAACTTGGAACACAGGGATTAGCTCCAAAATAAAAAAGAGGACTGAATTAAAACCTGCTTCTTACGTACATATTCAGACCTACAGAAGAAGACAACATTCCTACTCCTCTGTGGCGAATCGTCCAATGATCAATTTGCAGAGCATTAACTGGAACACAAAGATGGATAATTTTCTTATTTTAAATAAAAATCTCAGCACTGTGCTTGAATTTGTCTTGGAAACATTTCATTTGAATTCTGTGGCAGATTTTTAAATTATCCCATTAGAACAGATCTACAGAAATGTCCTTAATAGCAAAATAGATCCTGGAACATGTGTATTGTTATCCAAATAAGTAACATTAAAAAAACCACCACAATTCCACCCACCAGCCCCTCTTCACAAAAGCAAGGTGTCGTTTTTCCCCTAATGTTGTCTAGTCCTATTGCAAGGACACAGCAGAGACACATGGAATATGTTTCACCTGACCAACTTTGGCTCTCTTGGTCATGTTCCTCTTCAGCCTAAGCCTATAGGTCTCCTCCATTTCCCTTATTCCCTTATTCAGCTGCAGAAGAAACACATGGTGTTTTAATGTCCCCCCCCCCAATGGAACAGAAATACCCCCCCTTCTCTCCCACCCACCCCCAGGCTCTTATGACTTCTCTGTCACAATTAGATGAGTTTGAAACGAGGCTCAAACCCTCCAATACACTTCTGTTTATGCAGCTTTTGAAGCTGGAATGGGGACTAGAACCACCAAAGTAATGTCAGGGAAATTATACAGAAAATACTGCTTGCATGCAGCAGCTTTCTGGTCTAGCAGCAGCAACCCAACACTAATGGGAGCAAGGATACTGTCTTGACTGCACAACTTGGGTAGGCAGCTGGGGGGCAAGCTGCTTGCTGAGTGTGCATTTGGAGAATTACTCCAACCGGCTTTCACTTTTGCCCAGAGATGCTGAATTCTTTGTGAATTCGTCTGTGAACTGACCTGACCTGTGTCTCCAGGACTAACGTATGGATTGGAACTTCAGTTATCCTTCAGTTATCTGTGCCTCTCCGTCATGCAATCCTTGCTCCAAAAATATCAAAAATGCATTTTAAAATACATCTTTTTTAGATAAAATGCACGTTTTCATAGAAAATATGTTTAGGACTGTGCATTTTGTGAGAAAATGTTTCAATGTGCTAATTTAAATATGGATTTTTTGTGCAGATTATTTCTTTAAAAATGCAAATGAACATGGAACCAAGATGGAGCAGACTGAACACATGCAAAGCTGAAATGGACTGAAAACAGACTGATCCATCAATCTCTACTCCTGCCCTTCCCAGAAGCACACTGCAAAGTGGCTTGGGCAACCCAGTCAGATGGGTGGCATATAAATAAAATTATTATTTCAATTAATTAATTATTATTACAAAGCTACAGCCAGCTTGGCAATTGCCATGATCTGTCTTGGAATCCCTCCTGTTTGTCGGAATAAATGTCTGGTAGCAAGTGGTCTGCAATTGGTAAATAAGCAAAAGAATGGACAAGGTGAAAATCTGAATCTTGTTTTTAATTCATACTAAGCTTTATCTCTGGATTTTTTAGGCTTTTTAAATAAATTCTTTCCCCAAAGAGAATACACAGCACATAACTACAGCAGTATCTTTGCCACTCTGTTCCACTGCATTGCTTGTCAGCTGCAATATCATTGAAGATTACTCATTGAACATTTGATAAACAGGAGTGCAGACCAGCTCAATTCTGCGGTGGGCATAATCCCATTAAAGATGCCAGATTGTTGACAGGATTGTCACACATCTGAGGGCACATTGTCCCTCAAGAAGGTTCCCTTTAGTCCATCCATCCATCCCCAAAAATCACTGTGGCCAAGGAGACAATCACTATTGTTGTTGTTTAGTTGTTTAGTCATGTCTGACTCTTTGTGACCCCATGGACCAGAGCATGCTAGGCACGCCTGTCTTCCACTGCCTCCCGCAGTTTGGTCAAACTCATGCTGGTAGCTTCGAGAACACTGTCCAACCATCACGTCCTCTGTCGTCCCCTTCTCCTTGTGCCCTCCATCTTTCCCAACGTCAAGGTCTTTTCCAGGGAGTCTTCTCTTCTCATGAGGTGGCCAAAGTATTGGAGCCTCAGCTTCAGGATCTGTCCTTCCAGTGAGCACTCACGGCTGATTTCCTTCAGAATGGAGAGGTTTGATCTTCTTGCAGTCCATGGGACTCTCAAGAGTTTGCAATCACTATTGCTAGCGGCCAAATTCGACTAGTTCTTTGCTGATTTGAGAAGCTCCTCTGCCTGGTCCTGCCAGCAAAAAAACAAACCCATGCCTATCCAGAGGTCAAGCTGTTGACTCATTTAGCAGCAGAAATTTACTGAGAGGGAGCACAAAAAGATCAACTCAAAAGGGTTGGGGAAAACCATAGTGCTGGAGTTCTACTAAAACCACATTGGGGCTTCATAGTGCCCTTTCTGTCTTGGAAGAGAACCTAAGATAGGCTGGTCAACTTTGGGGGACTCCCACTTCCAACAATGGCAGTATTACTTTTCAAATGGTTTTCATGCACCTTGGCTTTAGGATAAGAACCACCCCCATTTCTCAGGAGTCGGCTGGTGGGGTCAGTACCCTAAAACTATCAGTAGATAGTAGTGGTTGCTTAGGAAGTAATGAGAATCAGCTGACCCTGAGTGTGAAAGGCTGGTGTGAGAGCATTTTTTTAAAAAAATCTGAAGGACATTATCAAGGGCACTCGATTAGATAGCATTTTATAATTTAAAATAAACCACCCCATTCACTTCTCTAAAGCTGACACTCAAAGCCGAAAGCTGTCCATCTTCCATGTAAGTAGATTATAGCGAGAATGAAATGTGTATTGTGTGGAACAATGTGATAAAATTTGGGGCTATTATTTGCTTGAGTCCCCTACATGGAGCAAACTAGCACATCAAGGAGAGAGCTACAGTGGAAGCTTTCCTACCTGATAAGCATTTACACTCTGAAATGGTGCAACCCAAAATTCTGCAACCTCCGTCCAAACAAATTCTGTGGAAGCAACATCCATAAGCTATTGAAGCGATGCACCCCCTGAACCTTTCTCCAGGAATATCTGTAAGAACTAAACGAGTCTCCTAAATCACATGGGTTTTGCCCATGCCAGCATCACGACATGCCTTTTGGCTCACCCACCCAGTTTTTTCTTACAGACGTTGCCAGAGTAAGGTGGGACTAGACCACAGGGTAGTTATTCCTATGCAGAATATCCAGCAAAATAATCTCCACTGAGCAGCCACGAAATTAAAAGACGCCTGCTTCTTGGGAGAAAAACAATGACAAACCTAGACAGCATCTTAAAAAGCAGAGACATCGCCTTGCCAACAAAGGTCCGTATAGTTCAAGCTATGGTTTTCGCAGTAGTGATGTATGGAAGTGAGAGCTGGACCATAAAGAAGGCTGATCGCCGAAGAATCGATGCTTTTGAATTATGGTGCTGGAGGAGAGTCCCATGGACTGCAAGATGATCAAACCTCTCCATTATGAAGGAAATCAGCCCTGAGTGCTCATTGGAAGGACAGATCCTGAAGCTGAGGCTCCAATACTTTGGCCACCTCATGAGAAGAGAAGACTCCCCAGAAAAGACCCTGATGTTGGGAAAGATGGAGGGCACAAGGAGAAGGGGACGACAGAGGACGAGATGGTTGGACAGTGTTCTCGAAGCTACCAGCATGAGTTTGACTAAACTGCGGGAGGCAGTGGAAGACAGAAATGCCTGACATGCTCTGGTCCATGGGGTCACGAAGAGTTGGACACGACTAAACGACTAAACAACAAATGCCAAAAATTCCTTGGAGGCAAAGAAAAGGAACACATGGACCAATCTTCACTCAGGTTGGCCAACTCAACTAAAAGTGCCATCCTCCTTTAGGCACAAGGAGTTCACTGGTTAGTATGCCAACCCTTTTCCTGTGAGATAAGGGTTTTAGCCATAAATTCACAGGGTTGAGAAGAGAAAACACAGGAAAACATTTTACATGTTAAAAGATACATAAGCAATTCTTCTTAAAATAGCCATTCCCTTCTGAGAAACTGACCAACTACAGTACATCTGAAATTCTTCTACTTTTCAAAAGCAATAGACACTTGCCAAGCCTATGACGACAGTGAAGTGATGTGTTTCAAAGCACCCTATTAAGGTCAACTGAGAGGACAAATTTCAAACTGTTCGTGGAGTTATCTGGAGCACTGTATGACTTCAACTGTGAAATACGTTATGAGCAATCAATAAGTAATTAGAACATCCCTAATGATTGCAACAATCACGACAAAGTTACAAAAATAAACTACAGAAACAACAAACTAATGATAGGGGATGAAGCAACTGCTAGCATAATAGCATTCATTGCATAATAAAAACTTTTGAGCCGTAATATTTATGTGAAATGCTAAAAGTAATTAGCTTTCACATATCGCCACCCCACCCGTTAACTAATATGCAGTACAGTAAATGGGTACTATTCATCTATCCAGATTTCTAAGATCAACAGCCAATAACCTTACTCCCTAACAATGGTTGTGCTGATGTCAATATAGCCTCAGTACAAAAATGCTCACTACCCCCAGGAACACGTTAACATACATCCAAGGTCAAGATTTTACCCACTGAGGCCCAATATGCAATAATTTTATAACAGGATGGAAAACCTCTGAGGATTTTTTTATTCTAGAGCTAAAAAGATGGCTCTAAAAATGATGCACCTACGCATGGTGGAAAATCAACATTGCACCAGCCAGCCAGCCACACAAATGCACATTCACACCCAGGGTTACAGCATTGTTCCTGAACCCAGTTGGTTATGTGTTCAAAGATATGTCCAATGCACAGGGAACCTATCCATTCTCTCCATCCCATACAAACCAATTCTGAGAGTTAAGGATTGTGCTAATTGGTCTTATGTACATTACGTACCTGGTAAAATATCAGATGTGTCTTGAATCTCCAGTGTGCGGGCACTGAACTATCCTGTCTGCTACCACGCACACAATCTGTGAAATCATGTTGTGATTCAGATGTTCATTTCTAAGCTCTCTTCAGAAAATTAGTTTCTTCTCTTTCTGCGTTACAGGTACCTTGCTGAGAGTAGAAGCTTGCAATCCCATCTCTAACAATGGTTACATTTGCAGTTATTGTTTGAAAAATCTTACCACTATATCAAACAGTTCTAATTTCATGCATGGGTAACTTAAGTACAATACATTTCTTAAACGATCCACAGCAGTAACCAGAGGAGGAATGACTACTGGGAGGAACCCAGAAAGAAGAGATGCTTCTTTAAGCATCTGCAGCAGCACAACTGGATGCCTTCATCTGCCCCAGCTGCAACAAAACATGTCTCTCCTGTAATTATCTCTACAGACACAGCAGGCACTGTAACTCTCCAATTGTTTGACATAACCCTTGAAGGCACACTCTTCCATTGTCTCCCAAGACGGATGCCAACCTAACTTAAGCACAATACATTTTTAAATGTGATAAAGGTTTGATCTAGTAAGTAATTCAATATTCTATTTATTTGCATTTCCACCCCCTCTAAAAAACCCCCCACAAAAGTCATTAAAAAACACTTAAGGTTTTTCTCATGGTGAAATTTCCAGAATTTTCACTTTAACTAAGTAATATTAATAACACTGCTGGTGCTGTTACCAAGTGCACTTATTTTGCACTCAACAGCTGCTGTATTTAACTCTCAGTTGCTTGATTCTACCTACATCTGTACGAAATATCTTATTTATAGTATTTCAGTTTCGCATTTGGGTCTCCAAAAGAGCCCCCTTCCAATATTGAGTAGAAATATAAAGTTATGCTTTTGGTGCAGGAAGTCAGGGAAGTGGAACAGTCATGCTACTGCCCAAGAGGATGGAGGACTGATAGTGGGCTTGTGTTGATCTGGTGAAGTCAGGGGTTTACCAGAAATTTGAGGAAGAAGCAAAACTCCAGCCACTCCCTGCCTACTAAATGAAATGGGTACTATGCAGCTTATAGGTCGGCAAGTGTATTAGAGAACAAATTTTAGACTTTTATTTTGCCATTTATAGGGTCCAGTCAATATTGCTTAAGAGCAGAATATTCTTAGTTGTCAAGTTTTTGCATTCTGATGTCTTCCATTTCCCTACAGCAGCTGGACATGTGTAACTTCAAAAGCTTAAATGATTTATTCTAGTGGATTTCTTCCTTTCTTCTTTCCTAAAAACTAAGAGCTGGGGTTCAAAACCTTAAAAACAAGACACTCCAAAACAACACTCTAAAAATAAGATTAGATCTTGCTGCATTTGTATGTGAAGTATTATTATTTTAAGGTAGACTCAGCTTTCAGCAACAATTTAAGCCTCGACTCATAAGGGCCACTTTCAAGTAGTCAAAATTGTGGTTCCTAAATCAAAGGACTTTTATTCAACCAGTGATCTTTAATTAAAATACAATGCTAAACAATTCACAGAGTTGTGGATTAAAATGAATACAGAACCATAGAGACTTGGTCAGGAGACAGAACCTGCTTCCGGTCAGCAGGGTCAATGGTACAAAATATGTAGGCCAGACTCTTATAAAATGGTTCCTGGAAGCCCCATTTCTTCGTTTTCTTTTTTAAAAACCATCATTATAAAAAGTAGTACAAACTTAGGAGTCTGTTCCTATGTCCAAGAAGCAGCTATTGTATCTACTAGGAGCTATGTGCAAAAAGTATGCCCCTCCGTGTCCCACCCTAATCCCCAGAACAACAAAAAAAATCGTCTCCCAGTTTTCTACATTAAAAAAATATACAAGCATATAATACATTTATTCAATAAAGACACATTTTAGAGAGATCTATGTAGGAAATAAATTTGCTGACATAATTTTATAAAAGAAAAAAGAGAGGATTCAACTGTTTGATTCTATTTTGTATGCAATAAATAGGGCTGGGCAAAAGTCATTAGTCCCAACAAGATTTGCCAAAGTCCCACATTTAATTCCGGAAACAGATGTTATGTGTAGTGATATCGGTGTGTTCAGTAAAATTATTAGGAGTAAATGGTGATAACTTCACGACCTCCTCCTCGTACCAAGAGCACTCTGTTCAAGCCTTCTGTCAAAACTTCCAAGAACTCCATATCTGGATGTCAAAGTAGTCAAGGTTTTAAGACCTGGAATAAAATTGTACCGAAACCTTATGGTGATTATATACTTCCCCTTTTCACACCCAAACTGCATCTCTCTTAAGGTATGTGTTAGCAAAACATACTCAGCTTGCTTTGCCCAACTTCATACCTCTGATGAGCGATGATCTCACTGGGCAAATCACTCTCATTCCCAAATTCAACTTCAGTTCCACAAGGGAAAGTAAAATGGGAATTTCTGTTACCTGTTATCAAATGTAAATTGTAGATTTATCCGGAAGCAGGAAGTCTGAGATTTTATCATTATGTAACTGACTTCCCACGCTGTTATTAAATCACTTATCTCCCCTGCATAATAGGTCAACTGCCTTTATTTCATACAGTTCTATTCAATATTTCTCTCATCTTATTCTAATATGTCATAACAGATTTTGGGTGTTGCTGGATGGCTGCTTTGATGCCTAAAATGAACCAAAAAAGGATACAATTTTCATCCCCATGCCTGTTTTTTGGAGGACCAGGCATGTTCAGTAACACCAGTTGGGCATGTTGTGACTTGTTTAGCACAACTCCATTGAGCTTGACGGCAGTGTGCATCCTTCGCACATTCGACTGGTTCCTACAACATAGCAACAATTAGAGATGGATCAGCCAGCACAATCTTACTGGTAAGTGCAAGGAAAAAGCTACTGTTGCAGCCAAAAAAATCTTAAGCCATACAACATAGCAAATGCTTAGTAATCAGCAGGTAATGCCATGACATTTCCTAAAAATAAAATAAAATACTTGAGCCCAGTGTCTATGAAGTCTAGTCAACTGTTGGGCTTGTGGACTGGATTGAGCTTTGGAAACAAATATATCTGGCCCTTCTGTAGACCTGCAAAATTTAAATCAAGGAGTGATAAAACATTTTGTTCCAAGTAGCATAGAATTGTTATTGTTTTTGCACTTTTTCTAAGTCAAAAGGCTGCCAAAGTTAATTTACTCCTTTAAGGGTTCTTTCATCAATGACTTCTTCATTCTTACATTGACACAGAGCAAGGGCAAGAAACCCATTTTTTCTCAGGGAATCACATTTTCCACCAGGAATAATCTGCTGAGAACTGCCTAGTGGCACAGGAGACTTGCTCCAGCCTGATTATTTTGGTTCCCCTTCTCTGTATTTGTTCTAATTCTGCAACATCCTTTTCTAAGGTGTGGTGACCAAAATTGCACACAGCATTCCAGGTATGGTCACAACATAAATTCACATTTCCGTATTGGTAGTTTTATTTGGTAGTTTTTGGTAGTTTTATTTATTATAACCCTCAAACTTAATTTTACCTTTTTCTACAGCTGATGCATACTGGGTCAAAATTTTAACTTAGCTATTCCACAGCAGACTCCAACATCCCTACTATCCTGCCCCAGGCACTGTCAGCTCAAACCCCATTAATGTGTGTGTGGAATTAAGTTTTTTGCCCTCATGTGCAAAAACCAAAACAAGGAAAGGAAGGCAGTGAGCTGCAACTGGCCAAGGAAGAAGCCTCCGTAATATTTTTCTGCAGTGCTCCAACAAAGAGAATTGCCTCTGAAGGTGGAAAACTTTTTCCAAAATGTTTTGGGCATTAACAACATTTTCTTGCCCCAATGTGCAACACTTAAACTGAACTGTATTTGCCATTTTAATATTAATTCTCGGGGGACATAAATGTCACTGGAGAAAGAGAACCAATAAATTAGGCTTAGATTTCTGTACAGTGTGTGCCTAATTTTAGACATATTATATGCTCAGCTGCTCCCATTAACATAACAGTAAAGTTTTAAAGTACATTGATTGTGAAAATTAAAGGACACAACTTTATAGAACAATAACAGCTGCTATGTTACCTTCGAAAAACTCAAAAGGCAGATGCCATTCTTCTTATGAATAAAG
This sequence comes from Podarcis pityusensis, assembly GCF_964106645.2. Classification (NCBI taxonomy): domain Eukaryota; kingdom Metazoa; phylum Chordata; class Lepidosauria; order Squamata; family Lacertidae; genus Podarcis; species Podarcis pityusensis. The sequence continues at coordinate 80,799,285 of NC_138031.1, forward strand.
TAATGGGCAATACATGCCCTGGAAGATTCTCCAACTGAGGAGTTCCATCACATTTTTCAAGGGTGGCGAGGATACAAAAGTTAACTGTTAGGTTCCTTTTGCCCTTTATTTTTGTTTCTTATTCTTTAAATATAACATGCTTTGGAACAAGCTAGGGTACAAAGCCAATTTCAAGCCATGACTTAGTATCTTTGCTTGTTCTGAAGCTGTTAGCCATAGTTTCCTGGTCCAGAAAACAAGCGTTATCTGGAGTCTTCCTCGTTTGTTTGCTCCTTCATGTCAAAGGAGGGACAAAGAGGTCTCACGGACAGCTGCAAGGCACATTCATACCTTGCCTTATTAACCCAAGATATGATCATCTAATTGCAGCACTTGCTCCTGACCTAGAGAATTGTGGGAGCACAAGAGCCCTGCTACATACATATGCAAGGAGTCAACTACATAAGCCTAATCAGGGGTGTACAGTCATACTTCGGGTTACAGATGCTTCAGGTTGCGTTTTTTCGGTTTACGGACCGCTGAAACCCGGAAGTACCGGAAGGTGTTACTTCCAGGGTTCGGCGGTTGCACATGCGCAGAAGTGCTAAATCGCACTTTGTGCATGCACAGAAGCGCCGAATCGCAACCCGCACATGCGCAGACGTGACGCTGCGGGTTGCAAACGTGCATCCCACACGCAACCCGAGCGTCCACTGTATATTGAACAGGTCATGGGTTTCTGTGTGCATGACTGGTGACAGTCTGTGATCTGCCACATGGCTGGATTTTGTGCGTTCAAGAAACCAGATCCACGGGCAGAAAGCTTTCTGCAGGCTGATCACATCTGCTGAATCAAGACACTTAGGAGCCATACAATGATTATGGAGGATGGATATGTAAAAAGACATTTAAAAAAAAAATGTGAGAGAAACATCAATGCTATGTGTGAAGATTTTTGGTATAAAGAACTGATGACTCACACAGAGGGAAAATCAAAGAACAAAATGACAGGGATATTCAACAAAAAAGAAAAAAAGGCGGGTGAGAGCCCTTAGTAGTGCTTCAAAGCAGGGGGATGGAAGAAGTCACAGGAGAACAAAAACTTGCATCGCAATCACTTTCATGAGGTTGAATGATCTGCCTCAAAAATGACTCATTTATCCACATTAGTTTCTTTTTATAATCTTATCTGCTGCTATGCCCCCCCCCCCCCGTGGGTGGAGAGTTTGAAGGTATGCAATATTGCACACCATTCTTACAAATTAAGCAACTGAACACAATATAGCTTAACAAACTCATGAGATTAATATCTGCATCTATCTTTCCCACTTCTTAATTATTATTATTTTTAAATCACCTTTATTGTCATTGTTATAATCTTTGCAATTCTGTCAATGTTAGCTTATCCAGAAACTACTGTGCATCTGGTTATTGAGATAATTAAGGGGAAAAGTTGCACCCATGGGATTTTGATGAAGGAAATGTCAAATGTTTTATACAGGCAAATGGTGACCTTCATTTTATGAAACACATAATGTGATTTACTCTGAATAAAAGTAGTAATAAAAAAGAGGCACCTAGCTTAGAAAAAGGAGAAAAGCATAAAAGGAAAATATGACAGGAAGGCTAAGCCATCACATTCACATGCTAAAACATAATGCACAGACCCAGTGAAGATTCAAAAACAGCTAATTTGGAAAAGGCATGCAACAACACTTAAACAATAAAGCACAGAAAGCAGGAATAATAACCTAAATTAAATCAAATTCAACTTACAGATTTCCCCATTCTCTACATGGAAGAGAAACAAATGTGCAAAAATATTACATAGCTATATGGCATATTTTTCTAATATAGCACCTTAAAACACAATATAACTTTATTCATTTCCTAAATATTTTAATCACTAAAAATTAGTATGTCTTGTGTGATTTTTAAAAACAAACCATGGCACACATTCCTAAAAGAATGGAAACGTTTAAATTGTCCCCTGTTCATATTGTACAACAGTTCTGCACTGCTCTTAAAGTTGCCCCTCTAATCTTTAAGTGATTTCCTGCAGTGTTAAAAGTTCAGGGGCAGACACAGAGATGAAACTATGCAAACAAGCAACTCCTGAGTTTGCACACTCCCTTTCCAAAATCTTCCTTCATCTAAAAAAAGAATAAATTCTGACCCAACATAATATTGTATTCATCTATACTTGCAGCATTTAAAATGCCTACTCTTAAATTTTCTGTTTCTTTAGTTTTTATTTCCAAAGCTTTTTATTATGGTGCTTTAGTTTTTAGCTTTTACTTTTTGGCTTTTTTTTCATGTTAGTTATGGTTTTCAACCCTCTTTTTGTAATTGTTTAATGTGGTCTGCATTTTTTTTTGCAGTTGGCTTTTGTCTTAATATATTTTTCCTCCCCACAACTCCTTGATGGCAGATGAACATCATATTTGGAAGGGATTGGATATTTTTCACCTAGAGAGAGAGGAGAAGCAGGGAGACTGTAGTTTGGGCTAGCAGCTTCCTACCTCTTGAAGAAACAGTATCTGACCACATCAGCTCTCTTCAAAAGGCAGCAAGCAGTAAAAGACAAAGCTGTATGATTGCAACTGAGCATTCAGGGACACAATACCGTATTTTTCGCACCATAGGACGCACCGGACAATAGGACGCACTTTGTTTTAGAGGGGGGAGAACAAGAAAATTTTTTTTCCCCTCTCTGCCCAGCGCCCCTTCAGTTTTCCCCCTCTTGTTTTCCCGCTCTAAAACAAGGTGCTGTTTAAGCGGCTACCTTGGAAGCCTGGAGAGCGAGAGGGGTCGGTGTGCACTGACCCCTCTCGCTCTCCAGGCTTCAGGTTCCTTTCGACCTGCTCTTTGGGGCTGGCGGGGGGAAGCCCACCACCAGCCCCAAAGAGCAGGTCAGGGAGCAGCGGAAAGGCGCAGCGGAGAGGCTCCTGCCATAGCCGCACGTACCTCTCCAGCCGGGAGAGGGTCGCGGGGCTATGGCATCTTCGCTCCATAGGACGCACACACATTTCCCCTTCATTTTTGAAGGGGGAAAAGTGCGTCCTATAGAGCGAAAAATACGGTAATTCTGCAGCTACTTGGCCAGATTAAAACGAACCTATTCGGTTTTTGCCATTGCCACGGCGTTCTTAAATTGGACAATCAAACATAAATTAAAGTGGTGTAAATTTTCTTTCTGAGAGATAAGCAACCACAACAGTAACCTTACCAAAGGCCAAAACAGTAACTTCTGACGCAGATAGGTCAGCAGGGAAAGTTAACAGGGAGACATAGGAACATGTTGCAAGTACACACACATAGGTTGCAATGCTGTAAACCATAATGCACATGAGGCTTTCTAGATCAGTGTAGAAACCCACTTATGTCTTTTCTATTACACTATTATTAATCTTCCTAACAAATCACCTGTTCCGCCACCGTGTATGACAATTACAGATGTGAAGTCGGTTACTTTTATTAAAAAGCTCAACCCATTTTCACATTTCTTGCTACAGAAATCTAGCAAATGCTCCACTGTCCTAGTTTATGACAGAAATAATATTTATTGTTGTGTAAATAAGGCTGGACCTAAAATCATTTCTTCAAATTACAGAAAGAATCTATATCAATTCTGCTTTATTTTAAAGGAAATCAAAATCTAAATTGTACAGAAAACATATATCACATTTTTTTCAGATTTAGTGCTAACTTTGTAATGCTTTATAAATTAAACTTATTTTTATGTTCTGAAATTAATGTATAAATGAGGGTTTGGATAGCAAATTTCTAAAGAACGTAATGGGTAGTACTTCAAAACAACCCATGTACAATAGAGGATAAACATAATAAGCCATGTTGGGACACATAACCATGTCTTTTATTTCCATAAAAATAAAACACAACGTTGTTGTTTTTTCAATCTGTAGGTGCCGCCAAGTCCTGGCAAGGATTACTAGGATTACATCGCCATCTAGTGGTTGTGAAAAACAAAGTGGTTCCCTTCCTTATAATACCACTGAAATAATGATGTTGCTATGATACCAGGCCACGCAAAGCATAAAGGTTTTATAGAAGGAAACACCCCTGTTTCTAAAGATATTCTGTCTTCTTTTACATTTCACAGTTATGGCTCCTGCTTACTCTTAAGCCTTCAAACTAAAACTCAGCTCCTGCTGCACTCAAGAGAGCAGAACTGAATATAAGATAGGTAAAGGTAAAGGGTCCCCTGACCATTAGGTCCAGTCATGGCGGACTCTGGGGTTGTGGCGCTCATCTCGCTTTATTGGCCGAGGGAGCCGGTGTACAGCTTCCAGGTCATGTGGCCAGCATGACTAAGCCGCTTCTGGCAAACCAGAGCAGCGCACGGAAACGCCGTTTACCTTCCCGCAGGAGCAGTACCTATTTATCTACTTGCACTTGGACGTGCTTTTGAACTGCTAGGTTGGCAGGAGCTGGGACCGAGCAATGGGAGCTCACCCCGTCACAGGGATTCAAACCGCTGACCTTCTGATCGGCAAGCCCTAGGCTCTGTGGTTTAACCCACAGCGCCACCCTCGACCCAGAGAATAATTAGAAGACAATTCTGATCATGCAAGAGCAAAAGTAGTACTGGGAAGAGGGCTAGTAGTGTGTGTATAAAGAAAAATAGAATTATTTATTTCTTCAGCATGGGATTTTATGATTTTAAGGCATTTACACCTCCAGAATCTAACTGGCCAATGTATTCTTACCGCTTTCTTCCATGAGCTACCATTTCTAGAATGGTATAAACCCATTCTAATCAATACCATTAAATGTTAGTGTGGGTTTGATCAATGTTATCAGTATTTAATGCCTTAAGTATCTACTTACGGTTTCATACTGAAGATATCCTTGTAGCTTGACAGACAAGCTTCTTTATTTTTATGCTTCTCGGATATAAGCTTTTCTTTTGTCCAGGTCATTTGTATTTTGTCTGGTGTAGCAACAGCAGTGTGAGATTTGACCATTCCTGTTGAGCGGGATGCCGTGTTCCTATCATGGATCAATTGAGCCTGATCAAACACAAACAAGCAATGTAAAGATCAGCATTTTGGCAAGTCAGGGAACTCAAGGCTGGCAGAGGCCTGTAAATACCATGTAAATACTTTGCTTGCTTGTACATAAAAGCAGTTCATGTTCAGCTTATGAGAGATGCAATGTATTCAAGATGTTTATTCACCAGTTTAATGACAATAATGGTTGACATTATTAGTTCTAAATGAGGATGGGGGGATCATTCCATAGCCCATAGAGGAGTAGAAATAATGTATTTGACCCTGCAGATACATTTGTCTGTGATAGGATGACTTACATGAAGGCAGCTGCTCATTTTGAAGAATAAAAATATATTTATACACACATATGGTACAGAACACACATTTTCCTGAGAGCTGCACTTCACAGATTGATTCTGTGGCAAAAGTGAACCCCGTGGAGGCACATTCCAATGTCTCTTGAGCCAAACGTATGCCAACAACCATGCTTTCAATTTCTTTCCTAATGATTTATAGGATGGAATTTGCCTTTTATTCCCATTCTTTGCTACCTCTTACATAACCAGCTCCTGTTCCAGAAGAGGACCTCTCTACTTATCATACGACTGCGGAGTTTACTCAGGCTAGTGAAGTCCCTTGTCAAAAACTATGCCAACCAGATCACCTCTATTTGCTTGTTGACGCTCTCAAAGAACTCTAATACGTTAGTAAGACAGGACTCAACCTTACAGAAGCCATGCTAGTTCTGCTTCAGCAAGTCTTGTTCTTCTGCATACTTGGTTATTTTATCTTTAACAATACTTTCCACCAGTTTTGCTGGGACAGGCAAGCTAACCTGCATATAATCTCTAAGATCCTCCCAGGATCCTTTTTCAAAAACTGGTGTTACATTGGCCATTTTACAGTCCCTGGGTATGGGGACTGACCCGAGAGACAAATTACATATTTTTGTTGGGAGATTACATGATAATATAGCAAGCCACTTGCCATTCAATCCTATTTCCATAGATGGCGCTACTGTTCTTCAGACAGAGCAACATGACAGTAAAGTGTGAAAGTTTTGGCTCAAGGAACTTCTGAAACAAAATCTGGCATTTAGGATACTACAAAGCCAGGGCTTTTGATTACTGAAAGTTACAGCTCTGGTGTAAAATCTATACCTTTCTAAGCCTGCCCAAGCTTAAGTGGTATAAACTTTAAAATTAAAAGCTGTCACAAAATAGCAAGCTCACTGGTTGTAGGAACTTGCATCACTTGTCACCAGAAGTCACAGCCACCATCCAAATTGTTCATTAATATCTCACCTCCATATTCATCATATTACCCGCTATCACAATAGATGAGGTGGGAAGACATTTTAACAGCATCAAAATATTGATATTTGAGTACTATGAAATGTAGCAGCATAGAAGGAAACACTGCACAATAGAATTATTCTCTGGAAAGGCTCTGTATGTCACCTTAGTATCACAGTACCTGTGAATACAAGTCTGCAACACCCTATATATTATATGTAACCAGTTCAACCAGAGAGCTTTTTCATTAATGTTTGCATCAATGCACAAAATGCTGAAATGCTATAATTCTGTCACAAAGTCTTAATTACATTACTGAATTATCCTAAAACTAGTTTGAGTTAACATGTATGCATTTTCGCTTATACAGTACTGCTTATTATATTCCTTAATTTCATTAACCGAGAAACATTCTACTTTTATATTGACAAACTATTTGTCAAAGAATGCAGAACAGTACAATGAATAATGAAGTAATAAACACAACAATCTACCACACTAGTGTTAACAACAAACAATTCAGACTTATTCCAAAGAGGAGATACTATCAGAGGGATAAAGCCAAACAATATCCAATGAAGGTATTAACATTTAGGTTAATGTTTTTATTTTTTAAAAAAAATACCTCAGGCTTTAAGACACAAATGATAATTACTGACGTCAGTTACTGCTGGATTGAAAACATTAAAGATCTGATAAATCATGTGATTTAAATACAACATTTTAAAAGAACAGAAAGGGGTGACATTTACTAAATTCTAATTTTGGATTATTTTGTTATCACTTCAAACACACAACTACACTGAACCTACTAAAGGTGATCTACAAAAGGACATTCCACATTGCTAAGAACTAAAATTAGGACATCCGGGTTTGAACACAAGGAGCCACACTTGAAGTGCCATTTTTAAAATTATAACCGGGCTTAAAGTGTATTACATGTATCATGGCATTCTGTAGAACGTTAAAGGCAATCATTATTTCTATATGAACAATCAAGATTCAGAAACACAAAATTATTGCTGAAGTCTACAAACTTAACAAAATGAGAGAAGGGCTACAATTTTGCACACAGCTGAGTGTGATAAAGCTTGAGATTTCTCATAAATATTGGAATTGTGGTAGATTGTGATCAGTGATTTGGCTTCTAATTTCAAAGATCATGTTTTTTAAAAAATAAAGAACCTTATTGTTGTATGTTTCCTGAAGGGAGTGTCTTGAGTGCTAACCTGCATAGCCTTTAAATATTTCTGTTAAATATTGCCTAGACTTGTTTGATTGGTTCAGAGTGACAATTCTGGTGGTCCTATGATTTCTTCAAGGAAGAAATCACTGCAATAAATATAACTGCAGAATATTTATGAACATTTATTTATTTATTTATTTATTTATTTATTTATTTCCTGGATTTATTCCAGGAAAGTTCTGAAAACAACTTTCCAAATTTCTGTCTTTCCTGGAAACTCAGAATTTTGAACACGCGTGTTCTTGTGTGGAGAGCAGTACCACAAGTCTTTCTTTAATGTACATAGTATTGATACCAGATTCAGGGGGCTTCCCCTATGAACATAAGACTTGAATACCATGTTGTTCAACCAAGTGATTCAACTAAAGGGTGGGGGGAGAGATTCAGAATGGTCTATTCTGAAAAGCTGCACATTGAAATTTTTATTTTAAAAAACCCATCTGCTTTTATACCGTAGGAATGGTACTCCCTACATCTAATAGTGTAATTAGTAAGAATTAGAGCAGGTTAGTGGTAGTAATTAGTACAGCTATGGTTTACAATGGCACTGTAAGTGTTGTCATGGGAAGGGAACAGTCAGGTGGGTACAATTTCTACCTCTTCCTCCTGAATGTCATTAGGTAGCAGATTGTCTACATCTTGACCAATACATTGTGGGCTAGAGCGGCTCTTCTTTCTGATTGAGCCACGAGACTCATCAGTGATGCTCTGAATCTGGGACAGGAAGGTCACCAGGCACAACCGGAAAAAGCATATCATTAGCTCATAAAATACAATGGCACTTATTAAACAACAGAAGGAACCATAGTACATCTAAACAATGGGTACTGCAGTGGGTAACTTATCATGGATTGCAGTGGCAGGTTCCTTACTGCCCCCACCTCCCGTTAAGGGACAGCAAGGATGCTGACCTGAGGCAAGGAGTGCAGTGGTGCTCCTCCCCATCATATGATGCTTTCTGTGCTTAAGTTAGTTTTCCAATATGAGAGTAAATCTGAAAATCCGAAGACCCTACGGACATAGTGAAAGAGCCAAGGATTTCTTTAAAAAGAAAATTTGTCTGCTAATCTGTTGGTAAAAAGTTGAAGAAGCCCGCTAATTAAAATGTTGATATAAGGGATTGGAAGTCATAGGTTGGGCCTCCACTCTAGATAGGGTAATTCTTGTTTCAAATCAGTGCTGTCCTTTAATGTTTTCAGTGAAAAAAATATTCTAAAGGGAAGTCTTTTATTAGAACAAAAACTGTATTTTTTTGTATTTTATAACCATTTCTGATCTTCACCTTCGTAAGCATGTACTTGTGGATTGATTCCTCTTTGATATAAATGGCACTGCTCTTGTAGGTAATAATATTTTTATGATTTATACCCCACCCATCTGGCTGGGTTTCCCCAGGCACTCCGGGTATCTTTCAGCATATATAAAGCATAGTGAAATATCAAACATAAAAAACTTCCCAATACAGGGCTGCCTTCAGATGTCTTCTAAAAGTTATGTAGTTCTTTATCTCTTTGACATCTGAAGGGAGGGTGTTCCACGAGGGTGCCACTACCACGAAGGCTTTCTGCCTGGTTCCCTGTAACTTTGCTTCTCGCAATGAGGGAACCACCAAAAGACCCTTGAAGGATGACCTCAGTGTCCAGGACTGAACGATGGGGGTGGAGATGCTCCTTCAGGTATACTGGGCCGAGGCCGTTTAGGGCTTTAAACGTCAGCACCAACACTTTGAATTGTGCTTGGAAACATACTGGGAGCCAGTGAAGATCCTTTAGGACCGGTGTTATATGGTCCTGGCAGCCACTCCCAGCTTAGCTGCCGCATTCTGGATTAACTGTAGTTTCCGAGTCACCTTCAAAGGTAGCCCCATGTAGAGCACATTGCAGTAGTCCAAGTGGGAGATAACCAGAGCATGCAACACTTTGGTGACAAAGTCCATGGGCAGGTAGGGTCTCAGCTGGAGTACCAGATGGAGCTGGTAGACAGCTGCCCTGGACACAGAATTGACCTGCGCCTCCATGGACAGCTGTGAGTCAGGGAGAACAATGTAAATCCAAGTGACATCTTTCACCAATTAATAAATATAGGATTGAATCTACTAGAAAGCACTCATTCAGCAAACCTAACTAACATGAATGCTCCTGCTCATTTCATAGCTGGGCTCATCATGGTGGATGATGCTTCATAAGTTAAAACAGCTGCCCCAAATAATTTGATGCCTTGGATAGCTGTTACACCTTGATTACATTTCTGATACCTTGGGGAAGGCCAGTAATGACCTCATTAATTAGCACCAGAGTTTGGGTTTGCTCATACATTATTTTTGTTGTTTTTAAAAATAAGAAAATAAAATTGATTACCTCTCTTTCCCTTTCATTTTTAGAAAGCTGCATTTGCTTTAGCATCTGAGATCTCTGTTCCATCACAAGGGTCTTCTCATACGTAAATGCTGAAATATCATTTTCAAACTGGAAAAACAAATAAATGTTATTTGCAATATAAAGAAACCACATGCTAGTAACCCTGATGTTTGGGTCAATCCCCTGAGACTACCCCAAAAGCAAAGAAAGAAAGAAAGAAAGAAAGAAAGAAAGAAAGAAAGAAAGAAAGAAAGATGATTTAAAAAAAAATTTAAAAATGAAAAAGGAAGCATTAAGTTAAAATTGCAATGAGGAATTGTGCTAATTTTTATTTAGATAGATGCAAACTGTCTATGTAGACCCTGATGATTTAACCGCCCCTCAAAATGGGGTGGCAACACATTCTTCCACTGTTCTGCTGCAACTTATGTTGCTGAAACATAAAGCTGCACATTTCCTCATTAAAAATATAGAGCTAATATACACTATGAAGATAATGGATTCTTGGACAAATATTAATTGGTTTACATATGCCGTTAAGCCCGCAATTTACGTGCATTTAACTCGTACACTTTCAGCTTTATGCACCTGGCAATTTAAAAAAAAAGAAGGAAAGGGGAAGAAAGGGGGTGCAGTTCTGGGGAAATGACTTTGGCAAACCCATCTGCCATTGAACCCACTGTGTTTTGTCTATACATGATTGTGGCTTCACATGCGTTGCCCGGAATGTAACTCCAAAGTAAGGTGCAGGATTACTCTCATCCTCTGTCCCCTTTTCAGATGGATACACATACTCCAACCTTATTCAACTAAATCCTCCAGTAAAAAGGTAAAGGGACCCCTGACCATTAGGTCCAGTCGTAGCCGACTCTGGGGTTGCGGCGCTCATCTCGCTTTATTGGCCAAGGGAGCCGCCGTACAGCTTCCGGGTCATGTGGCCAGCACGACTAAGCCGCTTCTGGCGAACCAGAGCAGGGCACGGAAACACCGTTTACCTTCCCGCCAGAGAGGTGCCTATTTATCTACTTGCACTTTGAGGTGCTTTTGAACTGCTAGGTTGGCAGGAGCAGGGACCGAGCAACGGGAGCTCACCCCGTCGCGGGGATTCGAACTGCCGACCTTCTGATTGGCAAGTCCTAGGCTCTGTGGTTTAACCCACAGCGCCACCCGTGTCCTCCAGTAGGGGGAGCTAAAATAGAGGCCAGTTTCCTCTCTGTTCCTACAGCCACAAACGATGAAAGTATTAGAGAAGAAAGGGTCCCTCAAGTCTAACCTGAACTGGTTGAAAAGACTGCCCACTCAGCCACAAGCTGGCGACCCATTTGTGCAGCCAGATGTAAACTCTTAAAGGAGCATTCAGATTTCTACCAGGGTGGAAGAAAAAATAAATGGACACGATCAAATCACTTTAACTTCAGTGAGACACTTTTACACACTTGTTTTAACTTTCCCACTGAAATCACTAGGATGTGAATATGCTTAGCCCTGACTGGATCATAACCTAATATGGATTGGGAGTGTTTCAAAATTATATTAAGTGTCTTTTCTTTTTTTTTAAGACACTGATTTATGTGTCATGGACAAAACAAAACAGAGCTTGGCTTTTCTTGCTGTCTGAACCCAGGCTCAAGATTTGTCTCCACAAACAAGCTTGATTGGTGAGAGAAGAACAAATCTTGGTTATAGCTCTGGGTTTGTTTGCATGAAACAAACCACAAGCCCGAGGCATACACACGCATACACACACACACACACACACACACACACACACTTATGTGAGTTGCTTTGGGGCTCACTAAAAGTTTTTTGTTGCTGTTTTTTTAAATTACACGTAGGTATCTTTTCCCACAATGGACATCTTAAATAACGTTCCTCAGCTAAGGATAAACATAAACATTTAATGAAAGCTTAACTGGGTGCATCAAAAACCTTACCATTTCAACAACCTCGACCTCAGCATTAATTCGAAGATGGTACAAAAACATCTGGAGATCCTTTTTCATTTGAATACTATTGTCATCCATTTGAGCTACAGTAAAGATGCGCATTTTACATTTTCTCCAAACCTGTCAGTAGGAGAGAACATTTTTTTTTTACAAATGTGGAAGTGATTTCTCGTAATTTTATAGCTGGCAATGTACTGCTGCTGGTTCTTTACTGTGGTTTTCTGCTGTTAGCACTGCTAACAGTGTAGAACTGCATTCCTGCCTAATGCCCATCTCTCATAAGCTTTCCACTACCAGAAGAAGTCCAATGTAGCTGGACAAGAGGAAAGTGAGGAAGAAGACAGTGACTTCATGCACATAATCTCCAGCCTTTAGAACTTCTCTGTATGAAGACTTCAGATGTTGCATCATTCATGGCCTTATGCTTACAGAAACACTTCTCAGTGAGAGAAAATCAGGCCTTCTGTTATACTCCAAAGGTTTATGGCACAAAGAGATCTTGCCCTGACTATATCTCATGTCTGGGATACTTGTTGTTTTGTTTATGCAGAACTATCTGGATCCTTTATAGGATTTCACATGCAAAAGTTCCTAGCCTTAAAGAGCTTACAATTAACACTTGTTCATTTAAAAGCAAAGTTTCCCAATGGAAAGAAAGGCTAATACCTTATGTTGTCGCAGCAGGAAAGGAAGCAACATCAACATGCCTCCGTCATGAACAATCCACCAAACATCTATGTTGCCCTCACTAAAACGCTCTTGATTCGTAGGGAAAGAGTCTATATTTTTGGCAACTAGAAGGGCTTGCTGTGCAGCCGTTGTTTCTCGAACAGTGTCTGAAAAAAGAAACAGGACTGCTGAAAACCACTACTGGTATTTTTAAAAACTTTTATCCTTGTTAGGACCCTAAGAAGCTGCCTTATACCAAGTTTGATCACTGGTCTATTTAGCTCAGTAAGTATTGTCTACAATGACTGGAAGTAGCTTTCCAGCATTTGAAGCAGGAAGATCTCCTAACTCTACCTGGGATTGAGCCTGGAATAGTCTGCAAGCAAAGCAGAATCTGTACCACTGAAGTTTGGTTCTTGTCATGTTGGACATATTAAAGGTTTAATAAAAGTCTGAGCTGTATCTGTGCCACAGTGATGCACAAAATAATTAAATGTAGATTAACCTGTACACTTTCACATTGGGATGTCACACTTTCACAGGGACGTCCAACTCCTAAGAGACTGCGATCTACTCACAGAATAGGGATGAAAGGGAGGAAAGTACCCTTTTAAGGGGTTCAGGGCAAAGTTTATGAGCTCTCTCTTTTTTTTTTTTGGTATAAAGGGGAAAACCAAAAGATCGCTAAGAAGACAGTCAGCCTCACAGCGAAAAAATTCATCTTCTGTTCTAGAGATCATGCAAGAATGGAGGGTGGGGGGGGCGGATGATCTTTTGTCGCCGCTAAGGAAAGGGAGCCAGCGATCGACCGCGATCTACTACAACCTCCCAGGGATCTACCAATAGATTGTGATCGACCTGTTGGACATCCCTGGCATAGTACTTTTTTAATAATTACTTGAGCCAGGGTTGACTGGCTTTTGTATTTTCAGAGGCCCATCCTTCACCCAAGGCACAAGATCATACAGGCGTTAAATAGCACGAGGCACAAGAAGAAAACTCTGCAAGACTCCACAGCACAACGGCCATGGAGTCAAACAGAAATCATCCAATGCTATTCTCTGGAAGTGACCCCACAGTTAGGAATGGAACACCATAAAACAGTGTGACAGCGCCACTCCAGGAGGACACTAAGGTCAATCTGTGAAATGCTCTTTTCAAAACCTCTATTTCAGGGCACTGTTTCATACTGGAAATTTTGAGCATTTAGAGGTCAATTAGATGAATTTTTAGATGAAGTGTTACTATATTGCATGTTGCGAATATGATTTGTATAACTTGTACAGCCACACATACCAACAAAGTTTTTCCAAGAGAAAGGATTATCAGTATGTTTCCAGGATTGAGGCCATGCCATCAAGACAGTGTTATGCTTCATCCCTCCAAGGCCAGCAGATTGAATCAAATGGGAAATTCCATCTCTAACAGTGGATGATACCACAATCTGGCAAAATCCTTTGGTCCTCTCTGCTCCCATTAATGATCGAATATTCTGTAGGGATAAAAGATACATAAATACATATAAACACTCATAACAGAGTATTAAAGCATGAAGCATTTCCTAAAATACTGTGGACATTTCTATTAGGGTTTTTGCATTGTTCAGCTGTAAACATACAGGAAAGGAAACTTAAGCAAGCAGGATTTCCGGCAATAAAATCAGGCTTCTCTTTTGAAATAAGGATTTCCTATTAAGTTATATTTCAGACATTTAAAATGTTACCCACCAAGAAAAGTCACACAATTCTAACCAATTACAATGACTATTAAACTACTCCCAGAAATACCAGTTTGATATTTAACTTTATTAAATAACAAGGTTGAATTAGAGGGAAAGTGTTAAATGAAAACACTTAAAGGCCTAAAGTGAGAAAATGAATTACTGAACTAATTATCACCTTTGTTATCTGGAAATTAGATTTACTACTCAAAAATAAGGTGCAAATCTATCCATTTTGATAAATAAGAGAAGACTGGGAATAATTAGATATGCAGTCTTCTTCTGTGATGTGGACTACTAATTCCATATAATATGACACTGTATTCAACTAACTCATTTGCCCTAATAAAAACTAGTGCAAGGATTCCAGAGAATACAACAGAAATTTCCCCCTTTCTCCCCCAGGGATCCCCAAATCTGCTTTGGAGGGTTGGGGGAACCCCAAAACGTATTTAGGGGGAGATGGGGGGAGTGCGGGAGAAGATTTCATTGCACAAGGAAAATCTGTGCTGATGGAACCTTAACAAGCCTTTGCTTCTAAAGCTAGAAAATCTGGGGGGGCCGCTAGGGGCGCCTTGGAAGATGGCGGATATTAACATCTATCCAGCCCGCACGAGGTAATTAGAGGCTGATTATGGGGAGTAAATCAGTCTCCCTTCATCTCTCCAGGGGGGGAGAGATGCAGTTTTCACCCGCTGTTGCCATAAATCACCCCCGAGTTCGGAAGAAGGAGGGGGTGAGGCACTGGGTGCACAACCCTCGGCGGGCCTCGGAACTCCTCCGAAGCTGCTTCCAGGTGCGAAACTAGTTAACTAGTTGCATTACTTAAAAGGAAAAAAATTGGTGAAAGATAACGCACATGCTTCAAGAGAGGCAGGAGGTTCTTATCCGCTAACAATTTTACCACTGAAATGAAGAAGACTGAGACGGAAGATTACATCAAAGTACTACAGACATGGTATGTGGAATGGAATGCAACGGAACTGAAAGGGGGGGGGGATGACTTTTTTGTTTGTTTTGTTCTGTGTGATTAACTAATAACCCTCCCTCTTAGAAGATCCGTCACAGCAACTAATTGCAAATGGGACTAAAAATGAATTGTGTGGGAATAATTTGAACTTAGAGGTTTTACTTTGTGAAGGATTTGGAAAGAAGAAGGGATCTCTTGTGACGCAGTAAGAATGGAGATTTGATACAAGACCTGTGTTGCAGGAGGTTTGGTCTTGGGGAGGGCGAGCCGAAGATTTATTACTTTCGAGGAGATTGCGATCTGGAAGGGGCAGCCCTCCTGGAAAAAGACTAATTTACGATGCAACAGGTCGGGAAAGTTAAAGAGCGAGCTTTTAGACTGTATTTCATCGGAACGACAAAATGGTATTGCTTGCTCGAGCGGAAATGCCTGGATTATTGGATGAGAGTGATGTACGAGAGAGCAGTACAAAGCCCACACAGAAACACAAATAAGACTGTTTTTTCCAACCCACTTGCGGAGCAACTCGGAGGTGAATGAAAAGGAAAATGAGTAGCGACAAGGATTGAGAAGAGGGGACTGGAAATATCATTCTTAAGATGAAAGCAGCACAAATATTCGAGGATTGGACTCCTGCCGATCAAGAAGCATGGGTACCCCCCCACAAAAATTTATAATTTGGAAAACAATTGGATTACATGATATGTATTGTTATAATTTGGATTAATTGATTTGATGTGTTTAATTTGGTAATATGAAACTTAATAAAAATTATTTTTTTTAAAAAAAAAGCTAGAAAATTTGTACAGGCCAGAGCTATTCCTGGTTTTAAAGCTATCCTTGGCATGATTTGCATTTATTCTTGAATAATTTTAGCAATATATGTTGTATAGATAGGAACCCTGATGCTTCCCAGACAGACTCACCTAGTGCCTTCTTCATGGCTTTTTGGTTATCTTTTTGTTATCTTAAGACACTGGGCTTTTAAGGTGTGGCTGGCCTTACCTCCTCCTCTCTATGAGTTAAAAAGCTTTATATTATGCTGTCTTTTCTTTTGTTCTTGTATTTTATATTTCATTTCATTTTACTCTTTTTTTGGGCGTTGCTCAGAGAACGTGTTGCTGCACAACCTGTATGTATACAGTGTTTATTCAAAGTAAATAAAACTTTTATCTTTCCAGTAGCAAGGGACAATTGTAAAATTGTGTTCAGAATACAATAGAGTAACTGGTTTTTAAATAATCAAACCATTGTGATTAAAAATTCATCTCAGCAACCATTTACAAACCGCTGAGCCATCTCCTTTCATTTCTGGGAATTACTCCAGGCAGACCTCTGAGCTTCAATACCTTGTTAAATATTAAGAGAGTGCTACATTTAAGTAAATGCTGACTTGCACAGGCCAAGAATAAAGCGTTCTGCTTTAAGCACTAAGCCACAAATGATCTCATGTTCATTCTAATTGCACATTGCAGTGCGAAGTCCGATTTCAAGCTCTGTCACTGCACGGAAGGAACTATTTTGAGTCTTCCTGGATACCGTTTTGTTCAAAAACATTATATTGACTTTTGGTGCTTAATACAAAAAAAAGAAAAAAAAGAAAGAAAGTCTGCAATCACATAGGAGGTGCATTACAGTAGATGTAAAATAAAGCAAACCTTTAATTTATAGCGCACTTTGAATGAGAAAGAATGAGATACCCACACAAAAATTCTGCTTAAAGGTATTCTTGATAATTGGTAAATTAAACATGAAATTATATAAAATTATATAAGATCTGAGTCTTCTTCATCCAGTTCTTTATGCAGTTCCTCTTGTCACACTGAATACCCAATGGCACAAGGGCTGGAGGTGGGGCAAGAAGTAATGGAGTTACTTAGACCCAAAGTATGCCTAAGGAACCCAAAGGAGGAAAGTCAGGGAAGGAAAGCGGCCATAAAATCGTACATTCAAGAGCAACGAACCCATCAATATGAGGGGTGGGTCACTGAGTCACAGCAGTCCTCTGCATTGTACTATCCAACTTCAAAGCTGGCCTGCTTAAATGTCACAGTGCACCCCCAGCATGCAGAAGTGTTAAGGATACAGTTGTTCCCGCTGGCTTACTGCTCTAGTTTCACAGGGAGCCTGCGCAGCCTCAAACCAGGCAAAAGGAGAATATTTCTAGGTGTAGTGGGGAACCCCACAGCCGATTGTGTCAGATGTCAGAAGGGCTGAACAAGTGACGGTTGGAAGGTGGAGGTTGTGCTTGCAAGAGAACCATAAGAGAACGACGTAACAACACATACGGAGCTAATGCTGTAAACTGTTGAGGAATCAGGAAGGACAGAAAGATAATAAAGTTGTTAGGCCTCGTGATTAAGCCAGTATAAGCTAGTAGAAGGAAGTATTGCCATATAGGAACTTAACTACCCATTTGCTTCCTCTTTGCTTGAAAAGTGTATAAATACTGCTGTTTGAAATACTTGGTGTGTGTCACTCCCTCATTTGGGGCAGGGACACAATGTATTACAATGCTTTTAATAAAAACATCCTGGTTGACTGACAACTGGCGCCTAGATTCTGTTGGCCGTTCCAGCTAGCCCAGGGTATCAGGCTTGAACCCTGATGTTTCCCAGACAGACCTGCTCTTAAAGCTACTAATTAATAAGCAAATGTCTTCCCTGAACCCTACATCCCTCTCCTAACCCAAGGAATTGTGGGAAGGAATCAGAACTCCAGAGAAAGGCAAAATGTGCTCAAAGTTCCTGTTGTAAGGATGTTTCCTTCTCAAAATTCCGGACTGGAATTCCTCATGCAGATTGGGAAAATTAATGGAACTACTGATTTTGCTTGTGGAGTGGCACAAATGTGTTGCAATCTTACTCCCCCCCCCCCAAGCTGGGCATTGTACAGACTACAGAGCATACACAGTTTGCTTAAGTTCTCAGTTTACATCTTCTTTTTCTTGCAGGCTTACGGGTGTGCAGCAGTACAAGGTTATAGACTGAAACTGCAGTGTAAAAAAGGATCTTGACGCAATTGCATCAGGATTCATTTTTATGCTACCGTTTAATCAATGCACATATATGCCGGTGCATATTGGTAACCTGCAAAAAAACAAAGATTAAAAACTGTAAATGGTACCAAAAGGCAATGTTACCAATTCTAATATTAATTTTAGAATTCCTCCAAGTTAAACCAGAAGCCAGCAGAAGAGTACATTTGGCAGAGCAAACCTGCTCTTCCCTAATTTTCCCTTTTGCTTATTAAAGAAAGTCTGTCTTAGATTTACCCTCAAATATTCTATTAAAAAATAGATGGAACTGACAGCAAAACAAAAGTCTGGCTACTCAATGCTTGTGTTAACATTAGATTCCCCATTAGTGTATAGCTCTTCCAAAGATAATCTTAGTTCAGGCTGAAGATCTCTATGTGAGTTTTTTAGAGCCAAGCTTATTTTTTGGAAGGACTTAACATTTCAAAAAATGAAACTAATGAAGAAAGAATTAGGACTGCCAAGCCATGTACTAATTACCCATTTCCTAGCGTCTTCATAAAAATGAAGTGTAAAGCTCATTACAAACCTTTGACTTCATGAATTGCTTCTCTTATTATTCTGTTAATTTTACAGTTGAAATCTGCAGGATTTCTGACACTTTGGGACTATATTTTGTAGCTATCTATCTCAACAAATATATCTGATGGAACTCTGACCTCAAATCTGATTGCAATCCCACCTTTCCAAATAGCAAGGCGTTAATGACCTCAGTAATGTGGGGCTCTTGATTATCCAACACTAATCCAGGTTAACTGTACTGTGTTTCTCCAGCTCTGTAAGTCTTTTCATATTCACCAAAGGAAACAGAAGACCAGTGCTGCTGATGTGAGGGTGTTGGTTTTATTAACTACCTTGTCTCCCCCTCAAAAAATAATAATATCAGTTATAATAAGTGGCATTTACATGATTCTCTCACACAGCACACCAACCAATGTAAGGTCATGGTCCTGCATGAACATTATACACAAGTATTTATATAAATCATTAGAGATTTATATAAATATCCAATCTATAGTAAATATCAAGTTGTCACTGATATCATCTTTGTAAAAATCCTTTTGATACATCATTAATTACTATGGATGCCGAGGCCAGAACATTTTAAAATCCCTTGGCTTTGGTTAATAGTTTGAGTCCACATGTTCTTCCTCCCTCGTACTCTCCTCCATTCATTTTTCAGCACTATCCCTGACTGAGTATTGCACCTTAGTCTGTATTAACTAACTAGCTTCAATCTCTAGCCCATGGTTTTAAAAAAAAGTTAAATCATTTTCACTGCAGCGTTTTCTAGATATATATCACTAAAGCAATGACATAATATGATCATAAGTAATCACATTTGTAGTAATTAGATCCAACAAATGTATAATTATCTGCCATCATTTAAGTGCACCTAAAGATCCAAAATATTTTGACTACCTTTTCCAACATGCTTAAATATAGTCAAAATTACAGAATATATTATAGAAGGAAAAATCAGTGCTTTCTAAAATGATTAAACCCAAGCTATTCATATTTGCAAATTTTATTACTGTGGCTGTGTTTTTAATACATACCTCCTCAGCCCTTTGAGCTTCTGTGAATTTATCCAAGTATATTCCTGGAAGGACAGATCCCACAATGGTCAGTCCCTTCCCAGCTTTCAATTGAGAGGTGAAGGAAAGGAGCCGTGGGTGTTTTACCACCTGCTCTGAATCCAAGTTCAGCAGAACCAAGACTTGTGGCCTAAAGTAATACAGTAAGTAAGTAAGTAAAATAGCTGATAAAAAAAAAAGGTAAAGTACCCCTGATAGTTAAGTCCAGTCGCAGACGACTCTGGGGTTAGTGAAATATATAATGCAGGATTATGACAACAATATGTATGTGTGTATGTATGTATGTGTGTGTGTGTGTGTGTGCATGAGAGAGAGAGAGAGAGAGAAGAGAAAACCAGTTCCTGACATTCCATCACACTCTAGTACAGAGATAACCAAATGCTGACTGACCGCAGCTTTCATAATCCTGGGCCAATGGCCATGCTGACTGAGGCTGATGGGAATTGCGAGTCCAACAATAAATGGAAGTCTACCCCTGCTCTTGAGGGTCCAAGAATACAGGATGGGACTATTTAGACAGCAGCAAGCTTTAAACTCAACAAGTAGGGACACCAGGATCAGACTTAGCTCATGTCTGCTTAGAACAGGGGCGCCCAAACTTTTTTCAAAGAGGGTCGGATTTGATGACGTGAACATGTGTGAGGGCCAACCAAAGTTGTTGAGGTTTTTTTTACAATTTTACACCAAAGTTGTTGAGGCTTTTTTTTAGGGTTTTACCCCAAGACATATACTGCCACGGGGGCCGGATTAAATTGACCAGCGGGCCAAATTAGGCCCCCGAGACGGACTTTGGACATGCCTGGCTTAGAAGGAAGTTTAAAAACTGAGTTTAATGGAGCTTACTTCCAATTATTAGGAATAGGACTGCAACTTTAATGGATCTGGATCTATTAAATATAGTGCATTTAATTTTACCTCCAGTTTTTAGTATGAGGAGGACCTTGTTCAACCCGAAGCAAAGCATAACGGGCAGCATTCAAGGACAAACCCCGGATTCCGTCTCCCCACTCTTTTTCAGCTCTTAAAAGAAGAAATAAAAAGGAGAGTCAACAAAATTGTATGTTTATGATAATACCTCTATTGCTTCGCTAAACATAAGACAATACACAAAAATACATTGGGTCTAGACTGACACAACTTTGCAATTACAGTTTATTTTAAACAACTATTCTACCCGACTGTAAATCCATGAAGGAATATATTTGAACCACTGCTTTCATGTGGAAGTGTTTGAAACACAGTAAAGGTGAATTCATTTAAATGAAAACATATGAGTAAGAGAACTTTTTACAAAACACCGGAAATTTAATTTATTTTGGTGGGTTTGGAATTAGATTATATTGGATGAAAGTAATAAATGAGAAAAATGAATTTTCTATTACTTTGCAGCCAATTTATATCCTCTTTAAGTCCTGGTCTATGTTTTAGTCTTTAGTAGATGATGAAGCAACTGGAATGGATGAACTGGGCTTCCAGATACAAGTGACAAAGACTTACATGACATAATCTGCCAGGAACTTTCATGCCTCACCGAAACAAATGGGGAGTTGCACAAACATAGAGCATCATGTTCATGTCAAAAAGCTTGACCAGGACACGTTATTGATGTATTGCATCCTGAAACATCCCAGTTTGATCCCACTCTAATAACTGTTCCTAGAGGGAGCACCTCTGCATATTCATATTAACTGGTTCCTTTTTCCACTGGTGCCCAGTTTGTGGAATAATTTCCTAGGCGAGCCACGTGCCATGCCAGCATGAGCCCTCCTATACATAATTCATATATTTTAAAATACGAGTCCAGGGGATGGGGTAGGGCTAGTGAACCCAAGGATATATTTATTTATATTTACACAAAGTTAAACAGGGTAAAGTAACATCAACTTCAGTAGTTGGGTCATGTAACTACATATGCTGTCTCCCTATTCTCCTTACTGTAAAATCACAGAAGGACTTTGAAAAGCACACAAGAAATCTGAACATCACTGATTCGTGTATTTCTTAAAGAACAAACTCACGTAACAGGGTAGTGGTTAAATGCCATTTATGTAAGGTTATGTAAACAATATCTTTAATTAAACCTCCACGTTTCTAGCCCAGAAAATTGCTGAAAACCCCAACAAGATATGGAAAACACACATACTTTTCCTATAGAAGTTGATGGGAGGTATTCTTTTTTCTGGGTGAAATTTAATAGAAGTTATACAGATATGCAAGGAAGTGCAGGAAGAATGTACCTTTTTAATTTATTGTTTGAGCAACTACATTGAAGATAAATGTGTATTCTTACCCTCTATATTCTATGTATTTGTAAATGCATCCTGCTATTAGCATGGCTACCAAAGCATAGTACCAAGAGCAAATGAACATCAAGGCAAGACACAAACTCATCCCCAAGAATGAGAGAGTCCTAAAAGAAACACGTAACACAAGTTGTTAACATTCATGCTGTACAAGCAGATATCTATATATACACTAATACACACACAAATATACGAGTCACCCCAGATTGGGGGGGGAGAAAGAAAAACAGGCAGGTGGGTGGCATATTCCTGTTTTTTCCATTTTCCTGCCCCAATCTCCCTGTACTAAATGAATTATGAAATGTACAATACAACCCACTAGTGTTTCGACAATGCCATATTTCACTGAATAATTGTAGCCACCGCATAATAGTCACACGCTATTTTTTCACTCCAAAGATTCATTGCATAATTGTTGTGTTGTAACTTCTGAGGCTCTGTTAGGTCCCTTCCTTTCCTTCTCCAGCTGCCACCGCCCTTGGTCCCCACGTACCTCACCATCTCAGCCATGAGCTCCTAGGCCGCTTGGGCTTGGCCGACTCACAGCAAATGGTCAAGAACAGCCACAGGGCTGCCCTGTGACATGCAAACCAAGGAGAAGCAGTGGGTGAACAAAAACCTTCACCGTCTTGTCTGCGCCCCCTTTCCTGCCCCCCAGCAGAACCTTCAGGCGCCTCCAGAGGAGAAGGAGAGTCTCCAGAGGGCACATGGCCTGGGGTCTCAGTGGGATGAGAGGCTGAGATGCTCGCCCCTGAACCCCTTTTGGAAAGCCTGTGCTCTGGCATGGGGCTTTTCTTGTAAATGAAAATGGCATTAAAAAGGTGACAATTATGCTATGACAAGAGCTCAATAAATAAATCCAGTTTCTCATTTGCTTCGCTGTGAACATGAATAACTGGCAAAATGTGTAGGGAAAACCCTTTCTAATTTTCTTTACATTCCAATTTGTCCCATGAAATCTATTACTCATGCCTATACTCTGTTTAACAGCAGCTATCTTTGTGTTCTTGTTTGCATTTATCTACCCTCCTGTTCTTCTATAGACTAATAGGAAACAACTGAATAACCAACACAGAAATCCATTTTTCTTTCCATTGTTTCTTATCGGAATTTTGTGTTCTCTTACAGCTTTTTTGCATGTATACACATATACACACACAACTCAATACAATGCCTACTAAACCGAAAAAGACCATAGCACTATAAAACAAATGCTTGTTTTTCTCCTTCAAAAAATAAATTTGTAAAGAACATGCCGTACCAGTGATAATACTTGAAACGAGGTCTCCAATTTGGTGTACGGAGCAGAGTTTGAACTGCACATGCCAAGTTCACAAACAGATAGCACATAAGGAAAAACCTACAAAAGAAAAATATATTTACAATTGACAT
Organism: Podarcis pityusensis; assembly: GCF_964106645.2. Classification (NCBI taxonomy): domain Eukaryota; kingdom Metazoa; phylum Chordata; class Lepidosauria; order Squamata; family Lacertidae; genus Podarcis; species Podarcis pityusensis. Next base: position 80,822,812 of record NC_138031.1, read on the forward strand.
GAGTATCACCACCCACTCTAATCTTGGGGACAGAGATCGCTGGAACAGAGGTAGTTAGGTTAAAAGAAAAGAAGGGGGAAAAGGTGACACAGACAAAGTGATAAAGTTCACTTCTCTTAAGGATACAACCGGCTAGCCTCATAGCCTGTATTCAAGGACTGAGGCAGATGACTCACATAACTGCCTGTGCTGAATTACAGTCATACCTCGGGTTACAGACGCTTCAGCTTGCGCGTTTTCGGGTTGCGCATCGCGCCGAACCCGGAAGTACCGGAATGGGTTACTTCCGGGTTTCGGCAATCGTGCTTTGCGCATGTGCAGACGCGGTGCTGCGGGTTGTGAACGTGCCTCCCACACGGATCACGTTCACAACCCGAGCATCCACTGTATTTCAAAAGTGCTGCGTTGCCCAAAACATACCACAACAACTGGGCTTGGAGGGGTGAAGGAAGTTGTAGTCCTACAACAAATTCCATCTACATCTTGGACCAGGGATGGACAAGCTTTTCTGGGTCGGGGGCGCTGCTTTTGGGAAGTGGTTGGAGGCCAGATATAGCAGTGGACAGGCAAAAGTGGACAGATAACCTTTCTCTCTCTCTCCTCTCGCCTCTTCTCTTCTTTCCTTCCCCTCCATCCATCATCATCATTCTCTCTCTCTCTCTCTCTCTCTCTCACACACACACACACACACACTTTATATATGGCAAGGATATGAATTTTTCTTTTTTTGCTTATAGGCCAGAGTCTCAACTCTCCATTCTTTGAGGGGTAAATTTGACACGTGGGCAAGGACTTCAAAGCACAGTACATGGCTGTTTGCAAAAGGGCTTTCCAACATTCAGTGGGCAGCAGGGAGCCTACAGATGCTACAAGGGTTGCCTGCATGTGTCGTATAGTAATATAATACACTTTGGTCAGGGAGGAATAGCCCATTACACTTGTCATCAGGCTACTGCTAAAAATGGCCTCACTGTGCCAGGCAACATAACATGAAATAACACTTACTCCAGCCTAGTATTTAGCAAGTCATTTGGCAACAATGAATTGATGGAATTTCATAAAGAGAAGCGAGAAAGCTCCCTTCCCCTGCTCCTTTGCCACCCAACCTTATCTGCTAACCATGGAAGAAGAAAAGGTCCTTCTTCCACTTGATGAAAGGCTTTTGGTTTTTTTACTTGCCTGCTAAAAGGCTAGTTGTCTATATTTCCGCGCCGGCTGCAGTGGCTTCCCTTTTCTCTCTTTTGACGCAGCTACAACTTTCTTCACTTTCTCATTCCTCTCCCACTGCCTGTTGCAAAATTCTTCTACTTGGCTTTTTATCAAAACTTTTTCCGTTATCTTGTAATCTTTAATTCCCTTGATCTTTTCAAATTACTGTTTTCCAAATGGTTGCATACTATGTTAACTTCTGTTAACTTCTAAATGCCTTCACTGTAGCACCTTCTTATCAAATCTTTTCCCCATCTACGTCCCTTTGTTCTCACTTCACCCCTATAGTGCCCTCGTACTCTGTAGCTACAAGATTGCATGCTCTCTTTCCTGACTACCCGTTCTATCTTGCAAGTCTCTTACAAGTCACTCAAACTCTCTGCATCAAAATTTGTGTAAGCATCGTAAATTAAACAGTAACTGTAATATTACTACTACTACTACTACTACTACTACTACTTATTTCAAAATAAATTACAAAAATATAGGTAAAACCTATATACACATGCTTACATGGAAAGGATTGGAGCTACACTGTCCAGGGAAGCTATGAGAATGCCTATCTCACAAATCAACGCAGTGAGAAGCAAAGCCCATGTCGGTTCTCCATTTGCTTTTCCATGACCAAATACCTTTTAAAAAACAAAAAAGGAGAAAAAATAAACACACAAAGGATTAATGCTTTAATCTATCTGAAATACATATGTTTCAAAAATGCATGGCATGAACTTAATGTCAGTGAATATTACAGGGCCTCATGTAAAGAGTCAAACTATTATTTGTTACACACAAACCTCAAGCAGCATAAATCAAATGGAGCTTACTGTTTTCCCCTCAGTTGCATATGTTAGCAGACCACAGTCACATCTGCACCATACAATTAAAGCATCAACTCCCACCTAATACAACAGCAAGGGAAGTGTTATATACATCACTACAGCTAAAGTGAGAGGCTGAGATTGGGCTACCCAACAGATTGGGGGGGGGGGTTAAATCAAAATGGTAAAAGCACTGAAAATTTTGAAGGCAAAAACTCACTTGAAGAAATGGTACTATGCCATCTCTTGCAATTGCCTGTAGCAGCCGGGGAGCACCAGTGAGGCTCTGGAGACCAGCACCACATGTGGAAAAGAATGAGCCAATCACAATGACCCACGGAGAGGGCCATGCCAACGTACCAATCACCAGGTTTCCATTAACTGCTTGTCCAAATCTTGCGGAGAAAGATCATATGCCACATTAAACAAGGAAGAAAAGTTAAGCAACTTATACAAATATCAGTCTGCTTCTCTCCCCCCCCCCCCAAAAAAAAAAGATTTAGGGCTATGTTATTTCTAGAAAGACATGCATTGGCAACACGGACACGCATGCAGGATGAATACAAGTGCAACTTAAAGCAGGCAGCAGATATCCATTTCAGATTATCTTGAATTATCTATACCAGCTTCTGCAGTATACACTTCCCAATCTCACATTTTCATCCACTTAAACTGGTATGGACAGGAAGCCGTTGAAATTATGTAGCAAAACCCTCCCACTGTTACGTACTTGTCTCTCAAGACGACTCCTTCTATACAGGCTCCAAAAAGTACTATGCAGGACAAATCTGCAATTAAGACTCAAGGAACTTAAAAGGAACATAAATTGGAAAAGGGGGGGAACAGAAGGTCCACAAGAACACCTGGAAAGCATTAGAACAGAGGTCAGCAAACTTTTTCAGCAGGGGGCCGGTCCACTGTCCCTCAGACCTTGTGGGGGGCCAGACTATATTTTGGGGGGAAATATGAACGAATTCCTATGCCCCACAAATAACCCAGAGATGCATTTTAAATAAAAGCACACATTCTACTCATGTAAAAACACCAGGCAGGCCCCACAAATAACCCAAAGATGCATTTTAAATAAAAGGACACATTCTACTCATGTAAAAACACGCTGATTGCCAGACCGTCCTTGGGCCGGATTGAGAAGGCGATTGGGCCGGATCCAGCCCCCGGACCTTAGTTTGCCTACCCATGCATTAGAAGAACAGCACACATTACTGCACATCCCAAAGAAGCTAAGCACTGATTTCTTTGGGAAAGGTTTTAACTTCCACATTGAATTTGGCAGAGTATTTAAACTTTGACTGTACCATATTCTGTTTCTATACCTAAAATGAAAAAAAAAATCAGAATAGAAAAAGAAGTAAGATAATCTCCCCAAAAAGTCACGTTTTTGCTTTATTATTTGCTCCATTACAGCCTATTATTTTCATATATCTCTGGTTAAATTTAATGTTATAAAACAAACAATACTATAATGGTTCACATGTTTCCATTTATAATAGCATAAAGCTCTTTATGTACCAATATTAATGCTGCAAATTCCACTGGTTTTTATCAATCAGTCTGAATGAGGTGTAGCTTCCCAATAAACTAATATGAGATGCACTGTTCCTGGAGAAGTGGCTTACGTTTTCTGCTTAAAGATTCATCAAATCCCAACAACCGTACTCATATTGAAAATAAAATATTTAGGATTCCCTCATAACCACATTTTACTATCATATGTCAGCCACCTGTGCATTCTCAAAACAAAAACCTAATTAAGCAAACCAAGAATATGAAATCTAGACCCCCGCAAATTGCATTTAAAGGATACAGATAAATGATGTTGTTAAAATGGCCAGAATTGTTCCAGTTGGAATAGCTTTTTGAGCATCCCGAAGATCCCCTGACCTGTTTGAACCTGCCATAATGCCTAAAATACATAGAGAAATAGAAAAAAAATGGGATGTCATCTAGTTTCTGATTATTCCAGTTATATTAAGTTGATAGATGCAACCTGTCATTAAAGCAACAACCATAACGTACTACTACCAGAACAAGCAAAGGACTATATCTGCTCAATCACACCTTTAGCAGAGAGCTGGAAAGGGAGAAGGGAATGGAATAACAGCATCAAGACTTGGTGGAGACTATTAAGAAGGTCTGCATATGATGATCCTTCAAGAGTCAAATGTTCCAAAAGTCCTTTCCAACTGTCAGCTCTACAAACAGTCACAGTGGCTGCGTTTTCACATCACATTAAACCAAAACTTAGCATAGATATGCAAATTTGCTGGCTCCCAAGGAGGAAGCTGCAGCTGCTTTGCCTCTCCCTGGGCTTTTAAGAGAAGCAGCTAAGCTAAGGAATGGCTTATCACATTGCCTGAACCTGGGATTGTGGGCAAGGTGTCCTCCTTAACCAAAACCACAAGACACACCTTGCCTATAGCTCATGATTAGGTAGGAGAGCTTAACTATGATCTCAGCTTCAGACAACATGCTGAGCTGCTGCCCTGTGCTGACCTAAAGAGTCTAGAGAGAATCAAAGCAGATTCAAACTCCCCATTGGGAGTCAGTGCAGTCATGGTAAGCCATACTCAGACTTACAATGATGTGAGAACCAGGTCAATGTCAATACACTGGTCATAGTCACATACAATGCTAAACAAAACAATGGCTTAGCATGAACATTCTGGGGAGAAGCTCATAACTGCTTTGTTCCTTCCCAACCCTTTTAGCTCAGTGCAGCGCACAGCTAAGCCAAGTTTTGGCATAGTGTGCAGTTCAGACCCGGGGTTGTGGTTAAGCTCTCTCCTCCTTAAACAAGAGCTGTAGTCAAAGTTTGTTCTTGGCCACATCTTGCAGTGAGCCAAAGGTTCCTATGCCTAATCAATGAGGCTGCTAAACAGAAAAGAGTCTTCTCTGTTTAGAAAATTAGTTCAGGCTATGTATTAGGAGAAATACTGTGCTTTTCACATTTTGCTGAGCCTAGAAAGGTTCCGAAGGCTTTTGGACTATTGGGTAAAGGCTGGAAAAGCCATGGGCTACTGAAGCAAAAGATGCCTAAGGATAGATAATCTTCTTTATATGTCATTTTTATTTTTATTTTCTCAACTTTTTTCTTTCCCTCACTACTTCTTTTCTTTATTTTTGATATCTGGTCTTGGCTACAAAGTGCATAAATATAATATTAATAAAATTATTTTTTTAAAAAAGGTAATTAGTTGGTGATTAGTTTACTAATACTGCAAATGTTGTATTTTTATAAATTCATTTTTTAAAAGAAAAATGTTTTCTATGTATTATGGTTTTCCAATAATAAAGAGAATAATAATAAATCCAAAACCAGCAGAAGAAAAGTACTGGCAGAAGCAGAAAATATCTTTTAGTGCAACTATAAATTTAGGATAAAAGAACTGTTTTGAGAACAATATTTGGCGATACTCAAATACAGAAACTATAATTAGCTGTAGTCAATGTCTCTTTTGTGGACACAGACATATGAACATAATAATGACCTTGTTTGATACATTATACAGCCCAGGCTACCTGTTGGAACTGAGAGAAGAATATATTTTAATCATATTATGAGGCAAAACTACACTGTAGCAAACTTCTAGCAACAAGTCTACAATCCAGTCTGGCAAGGCTAAGAAGCAACCCTAAAGGCTTGCCAAAATGAATGTTTCTTCACTATTTTACAAGCAAGCTTCACTCCTGAAGAAAAGACATATAAACCAAAAGGTTCAAAACAAAGTCTACCTCTATACTTTGAAAAAGGTGAAGAAAAGTGTTATGACCATAAAGGAAGGAGCGAAGATGTCAGTACAAAAGTTCAGCGTGTGCTGTACAAGAGACTTCTATGGAAGAGTTCCAGCAATACTTTTCAGCCAATTAGCTAATATCAGGACATGGATGACCTTAGCAAATGTATTATGTCCCAATAGTATTAATTACATGAGAGAACAAGTTCGGACAGCTTCTTCCATTTCTTGCAGGAATCAAAGCAACACAAAGGAAGACAAAGCCCTTATTTTTATAGACATGGAAAGAGATGCCAACAAAATTCCAGTTCATTCCCTGTTTTGGCAGTCATACTAAAATAATATGCTCTATCTCATCTGCAGGACTTGTTCATATTGCGTACCCAAAAATACTTCTCTCACGCCAAAAACCCCTAAATGCTGAATATACTCAGATTTTTACACACACACAAATTCTTATTTCTTTGTTCTTACTAAATTAAACGCTTCACTCTGAATTACACATTTGAATTCTGAGTATCTGAACTCAAGCCACTGTGTTACAGTGGTTCCAGTTCTACCTCCAGGACTAAGTCCAAAGAACAGGATTGGGAGAGTGCCCTTCAGCCCGCTGGGGGTTGTGCTGTGAGGTGCTGCAAGGAACAATTCTTTCTCTAATACTACTGAATAGCTACATGAAGATTCTGAGAGCACTCATTAGGTGGTTTGGGACCAGGTATGCTCAGTACACTGATGACACACAGCTCTATTTCTCCATGACATCTGAATCACGGGATATTGTGTGGGCCCTGGACTGGTATCTGAACAATAGATGAATGAAAAGGAACCATTGGTTCCTACCCGAAAGGTAGTTTTTGATGCTGATGGAAGTTCTTCAATCTGAGATTGCAGTATCACCTTGTGATGAAGGCAGGAAATAACAATTTAGGGAAGTAGAATGCTCCCAGCATGCAGTTGCGTTCTCACTAAGCTCTACCAAGTCAGTCTAGGAGGAACAACATTACCTAAAATGTAGGAAACCCACTTCCTTAAAAAAAAAAAACTACGAAAAAATAGTAATTACCTAAAGCCAGGAAACTATTAATAATAACTACCCATCGGATATGAGCCCAATGGTTCTTTCTCTGTTGCTAGTGAAGCTCATCAATCCAGGACATACTAAATGTTCCAGATATAGGGTGGGAAATTGGTAGCAACCAAATTATTGGCAAAGGACCTGCTGCAGGACCCTCTGACCAAAAGATGCTTCAGCTGAAACATACCTGCCTGTCTTGTAATGTCTACTGAATGAGTTTAGTGGCTGCTCTGCACCTACAGAAAAGGCAGTGGAAGCAGCTGGCGTGCTTGGTGAGTGAGTAGTTATCCCAGCTGGCACAGGCAGTTTCTGAGATTCATTGGCTGGGGAGATATAAGCCTTACTCCATCTAGATGATGTGGGATTAGTTACTTTCTTACCTAAGTAAGAAGAATGAAAGGAGAAAAAAGAATGCCCATTAATCTAAAGCACTGGCTCTACACCCTTTAAGGTCCTGTGGACATCTGTAGAATGCCCCATCAATTCCGCGACGGGGTGAGCTCCCGTAGCTCGGTCCCAGCTCCTGCCCACCTAGCAGTTCGAAAGCACGTCAAGTGCAAGTAGATAAATAGGTACCCCTCCGGCGAGAAGGTAAACGGCGTTTTCGTGCGCTGCTCTGGTTTGCCAGAAGCAGCTTAGTCATGCTGGCCACATGACCCGGAAGCTGTCTGCAGAGAAACGCCGGCTCCCTTGGCCTACAGAGCGAGATGAGCGCCACAACCCCAGAGTCGTCCGCAACTGGACCTAATGGTCAGGGGTACCTTTACCTTTATGAAATGTAGATGCAACTTTCAAGAAAGGTCTCTTCTTGCCTCCATGAAAAATACAGAGGTGCTTTGCAGCAGAGAGGGTGTTTAACTCAGAGCATTCTACTTCCTAAATTGATGTTTCCTGCCTTCAACGCAGACACACAGCTCACTGCATCCAACAGCATCCAAATGTAGCAAAAACCAGCTCCTCCACCGCAGGAGACCTCATTTGTAACAGTCACATCAGTTTGGGCAAAGTCATGCCAAAGTCATCTTTCTGGTTTGCCATCTTGATTCAAAACAGCATCCAGTATCAAAACAAAGATGAAGACTGCTGCCTCCATCTCAGGAGCTCTCATACCAAGTTGGGTGACAATATTTTGAGAGGCATCCACATCAACACAGTTGTGATCTGTTACACCAAATTGGGCAATAGTACCTTCAGAGTCATCCAATTATGTGCAGTTTGGAGCTGTAGCACCAAACTGGGCAAAGTCACATGAAACTGGGTGATATTTTCAGCAGCATCTACATCAGCGCAGTTTGAGCCTGTCACACCAAACTGGGCAAAGTCATGTTTTGGTCCACTATCTTAATTCACAATGGCACCTGGCATCCAAATGTCAGTGAAGACCACCCCCCACAACCTCAGGAACCCTCACACAGAGTTTAATGATACCAACTTGACAGGTGTATGAACCCATAGAGAACAGGCGGGCAGACAAATAGACAGACAGACCATTTTCCAAAATATATGGTAATCTTTTGTAAAGCATTTTGGTTGTTGTTCTTTTAACCAATCAAGCAGTATATACGTTTTGTTAAGTAATGCAGAAATTATGCGAGTAGCGGAACAGAACTGAAGGCCTTAACTAAACAGCCTCACATACCACTGAAGCTCTGACCTGGATAGCTCGGTTCAGTTAGGAACCCCAAGGAAAAATTGCTATGTGCCTCTCCTCTTAGTCCCATTCCAGGAAGCCGTGCAATGTCTTAAGAGCTCCAGGGACCTGAAGGTTCAGCTAACTGCAGCTCCACATAGCATCTGACCCCAGGAAGCCCTGACAATCTGATGCCAAAGACAATCTCTGTCTCCTTTTCTCACACTCCAAGGCACTTCTCTTTCTTATTTCATCTCTGTTCCCTCCTTCCCATTTTTTTTAGTTAACCTCACTGCTGCTAACAGCACACACTTAACTCTCCATATACCAATAAGGCTGTACATATCTGTCTAGCATCTCTTGCCACCCATCTGCAGATAAGCTGTCAGTATTATCTGAATGTTGCTTGCTTAACCACTATTTTTTGTTCTGTAATAATCTCCACATTGCCACAATCTTTCTATTTTGCAATGAAGTAGTACATTCTTTGATTCTCAATTCTTGACTGTTGTCTGATTACCCCATGTGTTAGTAACATTACTGTGTCTAAACTAAATATCTCATTATAAGTGCTGGCAGAAAAGACATTTACATGCACTTTTTTTTTACATGTATGTGCAACTAGGACACATAGAGCTGAGTTAGGCAAATTAAATCCAATATGCAATTCTAATCAATACACAGAGAATCACTTCAGTTGTGAGAGAGAGAGAAGGGGGGGGGACTATACCTGTCACAGATGGAAAATAAATTCCTACTAGCATGGTGAAATAGGTCATGATATCCGAATACACATAGTATTTCATTTTCGCATCTGTCTCTTCTAAAACAGGAACTGATGGCTGATCCTGTTTCTCCACAAATGCGAATTTGTCTCCATATACACTCCACAAATTATCTGTGAGGAATAAGAACAAAAGTTTACTCACTCAGGCCAGCTTCTAAACATATACGAACACTAACTCATGCAAATCATTCACTCTTCCTCAAAATATGGTTCTCTTATCGATAAGAAAACCTTATTCGTTTTGACCACTTGAAGTTTCTGGGATATTAATTATCCCAGAATGAAGATGTTTTTTAGGCTTATGACAAAAAGTGTGATGAATGTATTCCGCATCCTGCTGAAGTCAGCAGTAAAGCATTTGCTAAGTGTAAATGGAACAGGATTTCAAGTCAAGGCAGGGCTGGGGCACACTGGGCTTGAAAAATGTAATATGTAATATAAACAGTTCATTTTCACTTGTAAAACTGGCAACACTGATCTGTATGGCCAATAATTTGTGTTCTTTTTCTTTTTATTTTCATGAGAAAGTGCATATTATGTGGCACAAATAAATCATTCTGACAAATCTGCATAAAAGTAATGAAATGGACTGCAATGGAGAAAAGGTGCTGAGGATACTCCTTGCAAGGATACTAGTTTGTCAAAATAAAAATAATTTTAAAAAATAGACTAATATAAATAAATAAGAATAAAAATGTGCACCCCACCACCAAGACCATTCCATTGTAACCATCCAACGTCCCAAAATTTCAACACCTCTTGCAATGGTTTGACCCCCTTCTGTTTCAACAGTACAAATTCTACAAACACTTTCCATATCTCCTCAAAATCATTTCTCCTGCATATTCCCCGCCTTACCTTAATGGCACACATTAATTTATCATTAATAGCTATATCCCACACCTCTTTATACCATTCTTCCATTTTATATTCTGCTTGTCCCATCTCCTTTCTAACTATAATCAGCTGTCAATAAATTTGTCAGCAAGTCCTTCACAGCCTGCTATGAAGGATACTAGTTAGTCTAGTGCCGGAACTGAACCAAGGACCAGTTCATATGCGAAGTGTCATCTGCACATGCACAAGCAACCCTGGCAAACAGGGTGTGATGAGTATGGGTTGCTCGTGCGTAAGTTGCCGTCTCTCCTGGCTATGTTGCCTTGTTTAAACCTTTCTGTCTGGACAGCCCTTCACTTCGTGGCTGCCTCAGTCGCTAGCAGAATCCGTCAGTGGGCGTTTCTTAAACCTTTTCCAACATAAAAGTTGTTTGACGCCAAGTCTCCTCCTACTCTCCCTGCGCGGAAACCTTCTGCGCAGGGAGGGCGTGGGTAGCGGAGGACCCGTGCTCTCCCCGCTGGTGTCCGGTGAAGAGTCCTGGAGCCCTCTCGCCGATTCCCCCATCTGCCCCCCTTTATCCCTGGTGTTGCGCTTATTTGCTTCCCCATCTGCTGAGCTGCCTCTTTCCCTGCTGGGCCCTTCTCCAGCATCATTTGAGAGCCTCCCCTCCGCCTCTAGCTCCGATGTCAGTTCCCTGACACTGGGCAATCGCAACAGTCTGAAGAGAATGTGTTCGGGCAGCAGTAAGTACAAACTGATGCTAAAAAGAGCAAGAGTTAAAAGGCTTCCTTACTATACTCCTATCAGTATAAAACATTTGAGTTACCTACTTTCTGCACGTGTGATTAAAGGTGCAGTTGTCACCTCACAAGATGTAAACTCACCAAGTAAGACTCCGCTTGCGACTCCTGGAATCCCCTGGATTTCTGTGACGTTGTTTAGAATGAAATATTCATCACAGGTGGCATTTAACAGTGGGCTACCGCAGAAATTTTCCCACAGCTTGGTAGTAACTGTCATATTGTTTTCTTCATAATATTTGACACAAGGAAAGTCAGTATCTCTTACTAATGTACGATTTCCAAGCAGGCAAACGCTAGAACACAAAATAAAAATCAATCAAATGCTACATGTGATTTAACAAATTTTTATCATTTGATTTAACCAGTATGTTCAAGCTAGGATAAGTGTAGTTATAGAGTAAAGTCAAGAATGCTGCCCCGTTTGGGAAAAATGTATTTTTCCCCTAGCAGAGAATATGCATTTTGAAAAATAAAGACTTTTTAGAAACGTGCATGTTCTCACTTCCACTTTAGTACCTGCCTGTTCATCAGTACATGTGTTCAGCAATTAATGAAGTTGTGTAAAGAAGCAAGTTAAGTGAGTGATGTCTGGCACAAAATCTACATTTAAGTGCACATGAGTATATTTGCACAGAAGTATTTAGCCTGCCCTTCTAAGGAAAGGTATTTCCTCAGAAGGCTTACAAGTTGTTAAAAATCACAACGTCAAAAAACCACCACCGTCAAGAAAAACACAGCAGAGAAAGGAGTAACATATAATAAAACACAACAGGCTGTATCCAGCATGGCAGTTCCACTCGCACAACAAATTTATTTGCAGACAACAGAACTTCCTCTCTCCCCCCTGCCCCTTCAAGCCCTCCACACACTCACTAAATCTGCTCTGGAGGATTAGGGGATCCTGTGGAGCAGATTGTGGGGGCACAGGGGAGAGGACAAGAAATGGTAGTCCCACTGTGCAAGCAGAACTCCACTCGTGCAGCACTGTCTTCAGATAAAGGATCGGCTGGCTGGGCCTGCTGGAATAAAAAGTCTTCATCAACTGGCAGAAGACAACTGGAGAGGAAACCACCCCAACTGTCCCCACGATGGGAGCATCAAGCTCTTCCTTTCTCTCAGTCCCTGCCAAGCTCTCCAGATTCAGTTTAGAGTGTCTCCCAGCTACACTAATGAAGGACATATGAGTTTGGGAAGGTTCTGATGACTCAGGGGGGCTCATTGAGTGCAGGAATTCAAATTTTTGCTTCAATGTCTGAACCAAGTAGATTCCAGATATTTAAAGCATGCTGTAATAATAATCATATATCTAAAAAAACTTATCCTTTACTTACGGAAAGATTGGTGGTTCAAAAGCAGTTTTAATAACCCCAGCATAAATGGCAAAAATTGAAAGAATTACACAAGCCAAAAAGACGAGGGCAAGCTTATTGACGTATTTGACGCCCACAAAAACAACGAGGGCCATCAGAGCAAGGATGCATGTCCCATAAACTCTCATGTTGTTTAACATGGCTTCCTCACCACCTTCAAAAATAGCAGCATTAGGGGAAATGTATTTCTGTAGGGAAAACAAATATAAGACAGCTTTTAGCATGTAATTCCAAGACAGTTAACTTTCTGATCACTTAACTAATCAAAGAACAGCAAGACTGTTACCTCAAAAAGTTAGCTTTTGAAACAAAACTGGGGGAAATTAGTACTTGACAACCGTTTCATCATTTGTCGAATTAGGATTTTTCTTTTATTTCAACATGGTTTTAGAAAATAAAACTAGGAAATATAATCTGAAAAATATACGTGCAAGTTAATCTATTTATTAAGTTTGCATAAAAGTGCTTATAGGCAAAGTATCTGTGAAGCAAAAATCATATATCAGGTGTGAGTAACATGTGGCCCTCCAGATGTTGCCGTGACTCCATTCTCCATTAGCCCCAACCAGCATGGCCAACACTCAAGGATGATGGCCAACATCTGGAGAGCCACAAGCTCACCAAATCTGGTTTAAATTATTCATGCATCACAGCAAGCATCATTCTTTAAAAAATGAATTTCTTCTGTGTAAAAGAAGAGGATAACAGCTCTCTTTAAGGTAGTTCTTGCCACCAACAATTTTCATAAATGCATGCATGGTACACAAGTATGTGTGCGCACATGAGATAGCACATATATTGCCCAATTAACTCAGGGAAGTCTTTAAAAAAGTAAATGTTTTTATCTAATAATTAAATATTGTCATCTCAATTTTAATTATTGTTATTAATTTGATTTCTTATCAACCCTTCACCATAAGGTCCCAGAGTACGGCACAAAATAAAAATGCAATATTACGGTCTGTGCCCCTTCATTTCAGACAGTATGTTATTCCATAAATAAAATTCATTATGGACATGTACTTCTCCAAGTCTCTCAGCTCTCTCTCTCTCTTCTCTGATGTTTTTAATAAAAACAGTATTGTAGTTTATTAGAAAGCAGGGGATGTGTAGTTAGTGCTACATTAACGTTATCAGCTTTTTAAACGGCAACTTACCAGTAGAATTTCAATGGTGCCAAGAATATACATAGCCCCTGCAAAAGTTGTGCCCAAGTAAAAACAGATTCCCACAGCTCCACCGAATTCCGGCCCTAATGATCTTGAGATCATGTAGTATGAGCCACCAGCTATGAAAGTAACATCAATGAAACACACATTAGCACAATATTTAATGCCACAAGAATATTCAAAACATATTTACACTGCTTCATTTATTCAACCACTAATTTCTGTACAGTATACAAAAATGTCAAACAAACAAATGGCAAACAAACAATAATACAGTTTTAAGAACAGCCTGATGTAGTAGGAGATGGTGACTCCTCCATCGTGTTCAGGTCCACAGCTGATTTGCAGACCACTGAGCGCAGACGCGGATTTCACCCTCTTGTGTGCGTGGCACCATGCGTTCACATGTTTATCAGGCAGTGAACAGTGGTTTGGCAAAGGTAACACAACAGGAACAGTAGGTATTGCTGGAGTTACAGAGGGTTGGGACTTCATGGGTCGAACAGATAAAGCCACAAAGATCTAAGTAGGAACTGAAGCAGGAGCCAAAGGCATCAGCGCAAGGAAGAAACTAGAAACTATAACTGGCAGCTCTTTAGGTAAATCATCCAAACGATTTGAAGTAATATCTGAAGAATCAGGTGAAGCCATGTTTACAAGGAAACAGCGGCAGCAGCTGGGCTATGTGATGAAACAGGCAACAAATGCTTGCATGGATCCTTACACGGGCAAGGATACTACAGAAAGATTGAGAGGGCGAGGCTGAGGCAAAACAGAGTAAGAAAGTGAAGGATCAGGTGGCACAGAAATGGGGAGAGGCTGGGGAAGGAACCTCAAATCCCCAAAATCCATCTTCAGAGAAGACTCCACGAGGACTCAGGGTGCACAAAAACTTCATCACAACTGGTTGAAAAGAGAAAAGGGCAGGAAACTTAACCAGACTCTGGTGGCTCACCTTAAACACAACACCTTTGGCAACGGCAGTGCCCTCAGCCACAGTATCTGGGATGTAATGGAGGGTGGCAGCTTCACCAGTCCCCTTGTTCCCCCCACGCCAATTGGGCTTGGCACCCATGACTGTAGAGGTTGACACCATCAGACGAGGGCGGTGCTTATGAGCTGATTTATATGTTGCCTTAAGGGCCTCAGCCTTCAGCAGCTTCCTCTTGTCCATGGCCCAAGACTTCCACAGAGCTACTGCAGCTGTTGGCCTGGAGCTAATGGAGACCACCAAAAAAATGAAATAAAACAGAGCTGCAGTGATTGCTGAACCAAAGATTTGTGGAAACAGCAGGGGGGTCCCTTCCAACTCTACAATTCTATGATTCTATGAAATGCCATGGGCTGGTGCGGCTGATGGCCTGGAGTTCTAGTGAGGCTCAGAAAACGGCAGGCAGGAGAAAAAAGCATTAAAAAATTTGGCTCACACAACCCACAGAACACTACACTGCTTGGATGAGGAAGGGAAAGGACACTTCAACAGGCTATAAAACAAAGGAAGGGGGGAGTTCACTTTAAACTAGGGACAAGGGACAATACAAAGAGGGAGAAGCAGAGTTTAAAGGGCAGAAAATGGTAAGGCACAGCGTACAGCACACACAAGAAAGTGCCTACAATGACACATAATATGCCCAGAAATGAAAGACCGAGGACCACAAATTCACTAGATTCCCCCCCCCCCACATGAATAATATTATGAACACAACCTCCCCCTGCAAAAGCAAGCACAGAAGCACACCAACAACAATTGGCAAGCCAGACCACAAATTCCAGAAACTACAGCAAGCTCTTGGTAGTGGGGCCCACCCTGTGGAACGCTCTCCCATCAGATGTCAAGGAAAGAAACAACTCTCTGACTTTTAGAAGACACATGAAGGCACTCCTGTATCGGGAAATTTTAAATGCATAATATTTTACAATGTTTTATGTGTTATAAGCCGCCCAGAGTGGCTGGGGAAACCCAGTTAGATGGGCAGGGTATAAATAATATTATTACTGCACTTGTTTTACTTTTGTGATCACAACCTTATGCAGGTAGGTGGGTGGGATAAATAAATAAATGGAGAGCCAGGGAAACCCACTGTTCTCTACTCTCCTTTATTTCCCATCACCACCCATGTACCCAGCAGGTTTTCCTCATTTACTGGGCTTTGGGAAGGGAGCGGGAGGTCTTTGACAACATCTCAGAGACCTTGTGCCCACTTTTCCAAAGTTCAGTATGCGGCGCCTTCCTTACTGGCCTTTGGGAAGGAGGTGAAAGGGCTCTGGGGACATCCCAGAGGCCAGCAAGACAAGTGCCTCCTTGCTTACCAGACTGCAACAGATTCCCCATCCTTGATATTGGAGAATACACTCCTTGAGATTATCAGAACTCTTATCATTTATTTATAGTTCAAAGCCAGCACTTTGAATTAGAAATAGACTGGTAAGGCAGTGCAGCTGCTTCAGAAAAGGAGTAGCATGATAATGCCAACCTAGCTATCAATCGTTTGGGCCAGCAACATTATGGACCACCCAAAGTTTCTGGGTCTTAATTTCTTTAGATTTTATATAATAGCTGAATCCACCAAGGTTTGTTCTTGGCTTACTGAACGTTGCTTGTAGGAGCCAAGCAAACCACAATTCCTGGTTCAGATGCAACACTATGCCAAGGATTACAGTTGCTTTCCTCCATGTGCTATTGAGGAGATGACACACAGCCCAGGTAAAGCAAAGTTAATGGTTTAATGTGAACTTGCCTACTATGACATGAGAACTGGGCCAGTGGAGAGGCCAGGAAGATGCAATGGGTGTCTTTTGTTTTTAAAAACGCATTCCATCATTCAGACATTAGTATGGTTGCCATAATTCTGTCTCACAAATCTGGGTTGCCTACTATACAAATTATTTTCCAATTATCCAATTAGAAAGGGTTGAGAAAGGGTTAAGCAACCTGCTTCCTGTTGATATCCCACTACAAATCACCCCAGATGCTTGGATTTTTGATACATTTGTTGCTCCACCCCTTTTTGCCTCCGGCTCCACCAGCCATTGGCATACGGCCCTCAGGTGGTTTTCCAAAAATGCATTCGGCCCTAGGCTGAAATAAATTCCCCATCCCCTCCTTTGTAATAACATGTCATCCTATAGAAACTCCTCGTTACATTCCTCTCTGCATGTAGTCTGGAACTTTTTCTCTTTCTTTCTCCCCATCTTAACATGTTTAGTTGGCATTTTTACTTCTAACTTTGATAGCAATGTACACTACACTAGCAATCAACAATGCAGTGCTTTGCATGTCTACTCAGAAGTAAGCCTCACTGAGTGCCATAGGCCTTATTTCCTGCCAAGCGGGTACAGGATTGCAACCTCAGGCTGCTTAGACATTGTACTGTTACTTACTAAAGACCATGCAAGCTTTCCTAAACTTTACTAAATTTTATGCAAACCTCAGTTCTTTCAGAACATTGTTTCTCCTTGTGTACATTAGCGTTGGCGATTAGGAGATTCATGGGGGATAGTGTGATTGTGATATGTGGTTAGGAAAGGAAAGGAAAGACAGAAAGTGTGCAACTATCTCAGGCATCTGAAAAAGTGGATTAATTTAGAGACTCGCAAGAGGAGCCTTTCTCTCCCTGCCCTGCTTACAGAACATGCAACATGAATGACAGAAGCCTGGTTTCTTCTAACTTCAAATGAAGATTCTTACCAAAAAAGATGCTTATTTATAGGTTCTTTCCTTTAAAACTGATGCAGCGGCATGTGCTGTTTTATATCAAGCAGGTGTGAAACAAAGAGTGACCATTAATAAGCCCCATGCACATTTGCCCCCAGGAATGCAGATAGGAGTGTGTGAAACGAAGGTCAGACACGGACTTTCACGTTATCTGCAATTTCTGCTATTTAACCTGTTGCATTCCCTAATGCTCTGTGTCAAAAATAGATTCTTAACAAGGAGACAGAAGAGGGCAAGAGTTTAAGAGTTGACTTGGTATGGTCATGCGATGCAGACATGCAGGACAGTGCAACATAAGGCTTCTGTAAGCAAGTGAGTGCTGAATTTGGGCTAGAAAAGCAAGTCAGAAAGTGACCAAATGGGGTGAGATAGTGGTGGATTTGGGGGGCTGGGGGAAGTAGGAGGCCTTTCCTCAAATGTAAGGAGTTTCCTGCATACCTGAGGGGGATCCCTCCCTGTATGAAAGAAGCCATACTAGCCCCCTTCCTTTTTCTGAGAGTGATACCCTGCACCTAACAGCCAACTTTACTAATACAGGGACCGCATCTAGAAGCAAACAATATCTGGAACATTGTCTCAGAAGGTAGCAACTAAAAAAGCCTAGCTAATCCACTAACAACAAAGGGTTCCTGCTGTGCTCTGCTCTGGCTAATTGGCTAACAGTGCTTAGATTATAAAACAGTAGGTATCAAGTAGCACTAAGGAAGAGATTGGCAAGGCTGTGGCTGGAATAATAACTGCAGCTTCACTGTTCATAAATCAAGGAGAACGAAGGGAACACTGGAGGAGAATTCAAAGGTCAGAAGCAATCCATGATCTGGGAGATTGTTTAATGTTATAAGATTTATTAATTCGTTATGACAGAAAATGTAAGATCACTGGGCATAGGTAACTGCACAGCATAGGATCAGACTGCACATTTAGCACTTTGCCTGTGTTTTAACAGAAATGGCTTGCTTTACAGTCTCATTAAGCAACCCTAAGCACAGATATATGTAGGCAAGTGCCATTGTGGAACTACAGACAGGGCTGCATTTCTGATGTTTCCTGCCAGCATAAATGTGAATGCTATTTGATTGCTACGTATCAATTCAAAGAAAAATAGTACCAGTATCAAATTTCTTATAGTGACAGCCAACACACTGTCTGAAAGCACTGCAGAATGCATGTCTACTCAGAAGTAAAAACAAACCTTTGCTACAGCTCATGGTCAAGGTTAAATTACATTTGTGGGCTGAAATAGGTGCCCCACTTCTGATAGTCTCTTGTGTACACTGTTTCTCCATTTCCACATGCAAATTGGGGAAGAGATACAGAAAGGCTTAGTTAGCTACAATGCTGCTGCCGTTGCTGTAAGAGCAGCAAAGGTAAGGCCTTTGCAGACACCCCCCCCCAACTAGTCAGGCGCGGGCAGAATTGCAGGCACCTTGATATAGTCAGTCCTGTTCCATCAGAGTCAGCTGTCCTCAAGAAAGCAGGCAAGAAGAGAGAGACCGGAACAAGCATCATTATGGGAAGAATGCCACAGCCTTTCCTTGGTACCTACCACACTGACAGACCTAGGAAATGTGTGCCTTTGCCCAGAACAGCAGGAGATACTTCGTTGTCCACTCCTCACATACCCACTTCATCATAGTGAGAGGCATTTCATCTGTATCCCATTATCATTTAGCATGTGCACTAAACATACTTTGAATATATAAGTAAAATTTGTAATTACCTGGAACTACACCATTTGTTGCTATTGCACTCATTGATATTGCAGTTAGCAGAGTCTGCAAAAAAAAACAAGTGATATTGGAGAATGTTACTAGCAAATTTAAGAAACCACAGCTGACGACAGTTAGTATAGTAAGAGCAGAAGCTGCCAGCACATTGAGGGTACAGGACCCATGAGTTAAATCTTTATAAAAAGCAAAAGATGTATGCATTCAAGTACAAGACAGCACTAAAACTATTGATCCATATGAAATACCAGTGGCATCTCCTTATTCTTGCATCTTATGTCAGAAATCATGCTTTTACAATAGTATATAAATTGGTGAAGACACTGTAGTTAAAATGGTTCAAGTGGAGAGAAGAACCAAGGTATAAGTTTTACTGATGGTCACTGACTCAGCACATATTACTCTTCATTTATGTAGTGCTGGTAAGAACAAAGGCTCAGACATCGGATTCTTGGTGTAGAAGTGAGAAAGACTAGCCATCACCCATGTATCCTTTTCATCTGCCTACTAATACAGCAAAGAGAAGCTATTTATACATATCTATATCCCATTCTTCCTTTCAAAGTTCAGAGCTGTTTAGGCACTGATGAGGCCCCAACTGCTTGGCATTAACAACATTGCAGCCTTAGATGCCCTCAAATAATACAACAGGCAAAGTTTGAGAATGAGAATGTCTGACAGTTAGTTTCTCTAACAGTTAAGCCCCTCAGAACAGGTGAAGAACAAGCCACTTAAATAGATGTGAATTGATTGGGTTATTTATATATGTGTGTCTGTGTGCTTCCAGTAGTTTTAAAATGGCAAGTGGGAAGGTCCAGCTGCAGGAATGGGAAAGAAAACCACTGTTTGTACCATTAAACCTAAAGCAAAATATTTTGTGAGTCTACAAGAAAGAAAGGAATATTCATGGGTTTTGGTCAGCTGGCTGTATGGCTTTCATCAGTGGAACAGACAGGGAAACAATTTCATTCAGTCCCCTTCGCTTTGTGCCCCATTATTACTACTACTATGATGGTCTAGAGCAGATTTAGGAAGGATGTGGGGGGGCTGCACTGGAAGGAGGAATAATAAAAAATTGCTTCCCTTCCCATTCCGCTGACCAAAACCTTACCATAAGCTGAGTGACATTCTTGGATACAACCCAATCTTTTCAAAAATGCATTTGGATTTAAGGAACTATACTGAATGTTATGCTAGTTTTCCATAACCTAACTAAAACACAAATATAGTATGTATGTTTAATATCATCCTAACAAAAAAACAAAAATCAAACCCATATATCCAAAACACTCCAACAGGATGACATTTCAAGGTTAGAAAGAATTGTTTTCCTCTTTCAGTCATATTCCTTGCCATGAAATCAAATCAGAAGATGGAAGAAAGCCAGGTATGGGTCAAAGCTCCAGGGCTGAAACATGTGCAGACTTAAGCCCAAATCACTACAATGACACGGAACCCATGTCTGTTGGCTCTCAACTTCGGAAACAATATCTCACTTGATGAGTTGTTAGGAAATGATGTTGCTATTTAAAGTGAGAGCAGTTGGAAACAAAAGTAAGGGAAACTGTCCAAACTGGTGACCAAGCCAATCAGCTGTTGGGTAAGAGCCTCCCATTTGTTTTCACATCCTATTTATTCTCTCATTGAATGTATGACTTCCCCTGAGAATTAAAATCTCTTTCACAGTGTCAGAATCTAAAATGAAATGAAAGAAAAGCAAAAGACTTGGGTGATCCAGAAAGAGTATCTCTTCTATGATTTAGATGTGGGGTAGGGGCGATGACACCAATTAAGCCTTTAATTTGATCAGAAGGAAGAGAAACAACTAGTTCCCATCATGATGCTCAACCTGGACAATGGCTTATCTTCCTAATTCATTGGTGACTGTGTTGTGTGCCACAGAGAAAAGACATTTTTATAAATATATTGTCTTTTTAAGCCCTTACTTGGCACAGCCCTTTTCCACCAATCAGCCACAAAAGAGTTCTATTTTTTGAACTGCAACTACACTTGGCTTGCATTATATTTCTGAACTGAGAAAAAGGTTCGTTCATGAGAAATCCTAGCCTAAACAAGGTGCTGCTCTTTTGGCACTAGAGACTGAGATATGCAAATGAGGTTAAAAATGTTGGCCTTCCTGAAAGCTACTTGATGTTGCTTTAGCATATCCATAACGCAGCCATTTAGACAGAGTTTATGTCTTTCTGTTGCTGTGTTCTATCTTACACCCAGTCTTGCTTTACATAGCTTGCTCCCCAGAAATGCTTGAATAAAGTTACAAGACGACAATGGAAAATCACTAGAATGCAGAACAGCATTTAGCTAAACATAAAAAGTGGAAGTTGTACTTACACCAGAACAGCACATGAATACAATGATGAAAGATTCAAGAACTCCTGCTGTTCCCACAATCCATGTCAGTCTCAGGAAAAGGATAACTCCTAAAATGTTCTGTAGACAGGGCAGATACACACCAATGAAAGTGCCCATACGTGGAGCCTAAAAACCCACAGAAAACATAATAGTTCGTTAGTATACTTTTTGACCAATGTATCTAGATTAAGCAAGACAGCCTTTTCCCCAAAGAAACAAATTTTTCATAAAGGCTGAAAAATCCTCTGACATGGGATGCAACCAGTAACATCTACACATAGAGAATCATAGAAATATTGAGAAACTCTTTGAAGAGCTTTTATGTTTCTCACACTACTACCTCAGAAATGTATGTCATATGCCCTAGGAAAGAAGCTTCTACTGCATACAGAGTCACATGGCTCTCAGTCTTTCACTCAAATGTAGGTATGACCATGATCAGACAAGAACAATAGTGCAAGGCCATATCTTCTGAGAGTAGTTAACACAACTGTAACTACAGAAAAGAAGCTATTTTGGGAAGCAAGAAAAATTGGAACTGAAGGATAACAGTTGCCCCACCATAACAAGGAAAGTCGTATTTGGCAAAGACGCACTCCCTCAGAGTCTTCAACTTTAGCTGGCTCCTGACAGATTTGGGTTTTGTCTGGTCTCTCTTCAGTTGCCCCCATTGTGTGAAGAATGTCACAGAGTACTAGCCCCCTTGTATTCCCCTATAGTATGCTCTGTGGCTATAGGTTGAATAATTCTAGGGCTTATTGATCATGGCCCAAAATTTTAAAGTTTGAACAAAATCTCCTATTTTGCAAGGCCCCAGAAAAAGAAATATATCATAGGTGTTACCAGCCACTTGCCCATGGCAACACCTGTTCCTTGAGTTGCCTCTATTGGCATGTTAATATCCATGATCACTGTGTCACTCTTTCCAAACCATGGAAAAGGGGAAGAGGAAAAAGAGAGTGTAGTGTGTATTTTGACACTCTCCAAAAGTAAACTTGTTGGATGTATGGCTGATAACTAGCAAAATTTTAATTTTTCCTGGATGGAACTGAGAGAAATGAATCATATTTTATTTTATCATTATTGGTAATATTTATTACCTATTTTGTATGACAGACAGCCCACCTCTCCAATGAAGAAGCTCTGCTACCAACTGTTAATTAAAAGTTTTGGCATTTGTACCTTTATTTCCTTACGTTTGCTATCTTCATCTTCTTCATGTTCTACCACTCCTTGAGTAACATTGGTATAGTTGGCTAGCTTATTAAGAAGAGATGATACCATGGGGTTGCTATCCATTTCTTCCTGTTGGGATTTTGAAAAACTTGTTAAATATCAAGGTCCAATATACAGGAACACATTTCAGAACAAACAGGAAAAAGCATCATATATCTATGCATATTCTCCTGCTACAACCTTTTTGCTGTGAAATAATGAGGATTTCAAGGATTCTTTGTTATTATTGCAAAATAAAAGTTGTTAAGTTGTGTGCAAAATAAAACCACGGGTCTATTTCTGCTAAGATCTTTCTTAACATGGTTAAACATTCAAATTCAAACTCTCCTAAGTAATTCTGATGACTTTTTGTGAATAGAGTTCATGATTGCAAATTATATTTACTCAAGTTTTACATGAGATAAATGTATTTGCCATGGCAACCTCCCAGCTTTGGTGAGTGCTACTTCCTCCCTCACTGAATAAGGCAATGACACACAAGTTGGCTTAAAGGTTGCTTAAGGTTGTTCCAATGATACAGTCAAGTTTAAAAGATGTAGAGATACAAGAAGCTAGACAAGTCACTCTGAATGATCATTTGGAAGGCAAGACAAATGGTGTTATATTTGCTAACTGGAGCTATCTGGGATTCCAGAATAAAAACAAAAAGAAGGAGGAAGTCATGCCAGGCTGGGCTGAACATACATATATAGAGAGAGATGATGTGCAAGTGCTTCCACTTACAGTTCAGGCCACTTAGAACATTAGCAAAGTTGGGAGTATTTTTTATTCCAACATGCTAGGATCAACTGTGAAGGACTGAATGAAAAAAGGAAATGGGGAAGGAAAAAGCATGTAGGGCTGGGGTGCAAAGTTCTTTAAGAATGTAAGAATGCTGGAATAAGCAAATGGCCCATGTGGTCCAGCAACCTGTTCTCACAGTAGCCAACCAGATGCCTTTTGAGCACAAGAGCATTCTCCCCTCCTACGACTTCCATCAACTAGTATTCAGAAGCATTGCTGCCTTCAACTATGGCAGCAGAGCAGAGCCATCATGGTTAGTAGCAATTGACAGCCGTCTCTTCCATGAATTTGTCTAGTCCTCAAAGTCATCTGAGTTGGTGGCCATCACAGTCTCCCATGGAAGCGAGTTCCATAGTTTAACTATGTGCTTTGTGAAGAAGTACTTAACTTGACTGCTAGCTCAGTTTCTAATTTCAAACAAGTGAAGCAAATCTTTCAAAATGGTTCTCTGTAAGGTCATTCAGCTTTTTATTCAGAATGCAAATGCTTCATTACAGCTGGCTGATGAGCCTCAATGGAAATATTTGCTACAAATATTTGCTACAAATAAAATGAGGCTGAATTTTAAATTGCATTTTAACCTGTATTTTAAATTGGTCCCCCCCTCTTATGTTTTTACTGTGATTTTATTTTATTGGTGTTAGCTGCCCTGAGCCCGGCTCTGGCCGGGGAGGGCAGTGTATAAATAATAATAATAATAATAATTATTATTATTATTATTATTATTATTATTATTATTATTACAAGAAAGAAACTTGAGGGCTGAGTTCAACACTCCCCTCTCTTCTCCCCATGTGGCCTGGAGAAGGCCTTTGCATGCATTTAGTTTCATTTTCCACAAATCCTGGCTTGTCATGTCATACAAACCAGAAATCATAGTTTAAAGCAAACTCTGCTTGGTTAAACAAGCAGCTTATTGACTTGTGGTTTGAAGTTGGCCTGTTTTGAAACAACCAAAGTTTGTTTTGCACCACAACACAACAAGCCAAGGTTAGTGGAAAGTGAAACTAAACTCATTTTCCCAAACACTGGAGAGGCGGAGTGCAGAAACTCAGGATTTCCCTCAAGCTTATTCCTTGTACAGTAGCAACAAACCATGATTTAGTGTTATATATCAACATGGTAGTATTAGACTTCATAGAAGTGACAATTTGTGGATCCCTAGGGTTATATATGCAGCTAAGTCCTGAGTAGATTCTCTGAAATTTACAAACCTAAGTTACTCATATTTAACTTAGGTTTATTAACCTCAGTGGGACTATTCTGACCTTGGTCTTACAGAATAGATTGCAAGAAACACAGCAAGTACTGCTACTTGAATAAAAGCACATAAATATAACACTTCATACTTAGAACTTAGTAACAGGGATTTTGGGAAATAAGTTATCAAAAGTACCTCGAAAAGAGCCATATTTTTCCCTTCATAAATGTTTCCTCTCTCCATGCTGTCATTATTGATAAATGGGCTGCTTTCCCTTGGAATCCCATCACCTACCATGAAACAATGAATACAAGCAGGGTTATTTTTTAATGTACAAACAAACCAAACATCAACCTAAAAGTAGTAATAAAAACAATCATAAGAGACAAAATCACAAATAATAAAGTAACCATCATAATGATAATAAAAAAGCTTAAAAAAGAGTAAGTAACATAGAAAATATATACAAGGTTCATATTTATACCAAAAATGCCAAATAATAATGAATGTTGCTGAATAGATCATATTTAATGTGAATACACCAACCATGTTTGGTCATATGCATCACAAACAGTCCCCAAGCAGAAACAAAGGGGTCCACATCACCCCAAGGACTCATATTTTATGAGTTAGCTTTTTTCAGAAATGACAATAAATATGACTTGTTAAATCCACAAATCCATAGAATAACAAGATGCATCCTTCCACCCTGGAGAGATCACTAGACAAGTGGCAAACAACAGATACAGAATTAATTGTTGAGAGGCTAAGTCAACACTGACACTGTCAGAAATGGATAAGAGACATAGCTTAGCATCCAAGTGACTTGTTTGCCAACCATAATATCAATCTCCATTACAACTTGCTTCCAGAACTTGTGTATAGTTACATACCCACCACGTATGCCGATATGTTATGCTGGTGGGATTGTAAGGTATGAGAAACAAAGCCACAGTTATAAGCAGATATATCAAAGCATTTAACTGTACACACAGATACTCCAGTAAGACCTTTAATTCCGTAACTCTATGTGTGACAGAACAGTATTTGTCTCCAAGTATCTGAATGAAACTTTACAGAATCTGTGGGGATTCAGACCTTGTTTTAATAAATTAAGTGACACTAAAAGTTCATATTAAACATAAATCCGCTTTTCCTGTAAGAATATCCAACTGTCAACACCACTACAATCTGCTAGAGAGGAAAACAATTGAGAAGCTCCCCAAGAACTGAACTTACAAGTAAAAAATCATGGAAACCTAAGCCCACTTTCATGGTTCTAGTTCCCATACTCAGCAATTTGTTATTCCACACTCCAGTGTCCCCAACACTAACCAAAATACACAGTCATATCACATGAGATAATGTTTATAAACTGCCCACAAAAAACCAAACTTGCAAGGATCTGTACTCTGAACTGCATGAACGCCACACAACTTTAAAGTGCAAAAGGTGCCACTCGGGAAGAATGGCAGATGAAGTTGATGGACTATATGGAATTGGCGGAAATGACTGGCAGAATCCGAGACCAGGGAGAAGAGTCAGTGGAAGAAGACTGGAAAAAGTTTAAAGACTATTTACAGAAATATTGTAAAATTAATGAATGTTAGAAAAATGTTGGAATGAAGTTATATGGCTTTAGTAGAAATGTTATAAGGAATTAAGTATAAATAGATCAATAGAGTATTAAAGGGAAAAATAAGGTTAGAATCTGTTAAGATAATTAAAAGGATAGAAAGCAGAGGAAGATGGAAAGGAATTGCTGAAACAATCAACAGAAGTGGAATACAAAAAGGGAGGTGTGAGGAGGTCACTGAAATAAGTGAATGAAAGATAAGATATTGAAATTGTTTGATGTCTTTTAAATTGTTTTTGTTTTGTTTTGTTAGTTTAATGTGTTATGTAGTGTCTTTGTACTGCATTGTATTGTTCTTTTTTCTTGTTCTTTTTTGTGTGTGTTTAAATTGTTGGAAAAGTAATAAATATTATTTTTTTAAAAAAAATAAAGTGCAAAAGGTGCAGAATTCTTCATGTAAAACTTTGTATATGTTCCAAAAAAATTCCAAAGTTGTATGTACGGTATTAAATGGCATGCAGAACATGGTATAGATATGCAGTATTTTTGGAATCACACACTTTCATTCTGCTTCATATTCAAACTCCGTTTTCCTCAAGATGCACAATTTCCTTGTGTGCATCACAATTATTATTTTTACACTCTCCAAATGTTCTTACTTCCCAGTTTTATTTGTTGTAGTTGTTTACATAAAAAATTGTCCTTGTTAGGTGACTATAACTTCCCAGACCAGAATTTAGCATTTAAAAAAACTTTTTTTTCAAAGCAAATTATCTTAACCATTGCCATCTAATTGTCTTCTGTGACTTTCCACCCTCCTTGTGTCCAGGGTAACTATTTGGCACCTCAATGTTGTTTATGTGAGTTAAAGCAATTGCCATACAATAAAATAACTCTAACAAATAGTAACTCCTCCCCCAAGTCCAGTTCTTTTATTGACATTTTTTTCTAGTTACAGGTAGGTAGCCGTGTTGATCTGCCGTAGTCGAAACAAAATAAAAAAATTCCTTCCAGTAGCACCTTAGAGACCAACTAAGTTTGTTATTGGCATAAGCTTTCGTGTGCATGCACACTTCTTCAGATTTTTTTTTCTAGAAATGGTTCTCCAAGAGATCAAGGATTAATGCTCAGATGTGGATGAGATCTGAGGGAGTAGTGGGCATGAGAGTAGAAAGTGGATGAGACAAGCCGCCAGCATGTAAAAGGTCAGCAAGAGCCTGTGGGGTCCTGATTTTAAGTGATTTATTTTGCGCTAGCAGTTTACTTGCAAAACTTTTATACTCTCCTCCCCACCATGTGTGGTCTCTCTAGTGTAGTTGTATTAGGAAAGCTCTTCCAGACATGATAATGAGCTTCTTTCTGCTTAGTTGCAACAGAAATCATGCTTGCAGACATCCATGAAAACAGGACTTTCAGCACCAGTGTAGTGCATACTTTCAACAAGAACTGGCTCCCTCATAATTTTTATCGGTGGTTGCAAGAACAAACAAGCCCTATATTCCAAACAAAGTGCTTGATTAACCTGGAGGTAGGCTGTATGAACTCTGTATTAATTTGTAATGTTTTGTTGGGTCTCTGGACCGTTATAAAGATTGATGATGATAATTCTACCTCATCATAACCTAACAGTATATATTAAAGGGGGATCTTTTCCAGCCTGAGAGCCACATGTCAGTGGTGGGTGAATCCAGAAACAAGTGGATGGAGCAACAAATGTACATTTTACTTTTGAGTTCTGCTCATTTTGCTTTCTACCAACTCAACTTCACCTCTGAGAGAATGCGTAATGTCATTTCTGATCTCTCCTTTCATTACACATTTAGTGTCCAAAAAAGAACAGAAAAGAAGCCACAGTTCCTTAGTCTCCTTATCCTTTGATTCCACTTTTGATCAAACAGGTTTGTAGTCATGCAAGACTTTCAGCCATACAAGCCAAATGTGCCTACCAATTACATATGGCAAGACTTACTCGTAAAGGAAAACTACAGTACTTTCTAGACCACTAAAAAAGAAAAAGAAAAGAAGATGAAGAATGAAGCAAAGACCTTTCAACCAGTTTTTCTTTCTAAAAATAGAACAACTACTGCAGGGGGGGGAAACCCAAACACGAATGTAAAAACAGCCTGATACATGTTTTACAAACTGTAAAGCAATAAACTGCAAACAAAGCTTTAATAGGTTTGCCCAGACACGTTATATGAGTAGCGCTAGAAACTATCAACATCACAATGAAGATTTAACAATGTAATCAAGCGATACATTTCTGTTTTGAAAAGCAGGCAAGACAAATCTTGTATCTGTTTTGAAGTAGTTATATAGCAGATTAGCCAGATGCTGACTGGCAGAACGCTTTCAAAATAATGAACTTGTTGCATGCCAAAAAGGCAGCACACTTCCACTCTTCTATCCACCAGCTATAACAGGTATCTTTAGAATTCTTTTTTCAGCTAATGTTTGGCAATTTACAGACATTAGCTGAAGTAAGAGTCACAAAAACATGTTCCAACATCAATGACCACATTCGGAGCAGATCTAGATCCAGAACCACACTGCTAATGGGTATTTTATTGTTTTTGTTGTTGGTGTTGTTATTCTTAAAATTTATATTGCACCCTTCACTCGCAGATCTCAGGGCGGCTCACCAACACAAAAACACAACATAAAAGTAGGAAATACACGATAAAAACAAGAACTACCACCACACAAAAAACAATACCCACCACCCCTTGCGCCTCCCACAACCTTTTTTTAAAAAGGGTGTAAGATGTTTATCAGCCAAAGGCCTGGTGGAAGAAGAACATTTTCACATGGCGCCTATAGGTGTATAATGAAGGCACCAGGCAAGCCTTCCTTGGGAGAGCATTCCACAAAGGAGGAGCCACCACAGAAAAGGCCTGTTCTCGTGTTGCCACCTTCTGGACTGCTTGTGGAGGACGGAAATGAAGGAGGTGATGATGATATCAGGGTCTAGGTGGGTTCATATGGAGAGAGGCAGACCTTAAGGTATTGTGGTTCTGAGCCATTTAGGGCTTCACAGGTCAAAATCAGCACTTTGAATTGGTCCCAGAAACTCATTGGCAGCCAGTTCAGTTGGACCAGGATCTGTGTAATATGCTCAAACCCTCTTGTCACGGTGAGCAACCTGGCCACCAAATTCTGCACTAGCTGAAGTTTCAGAACCATCTTTAGAGGTAGCTGTACAGATAACATGTTGCAGTAATCTAGGGGTTTGCAGAGCATAAACAACAGTTGTTAGGCTATCTCTGAACCACCCACTAACAGTGCCTCAGTTTTATCTGATAGAGCTGCAGTTTGTTGGCTCTCATCCACTCCTTTACCAAGGCAAGACAATGGTCCAGCATATCCACTACCTCACCTGCAAACGTAAAGGAGAAGTAGAGCTGTCATCAGCATATTGCTGACAATGTACTCCAACCCTCCAGATGACCCCCAACTCAGTGGTTTCATGTAGATTTAGAGGATAAAATTGAACAGTGAGAAACCCCACTGAAGGCTCCACGGGGCTGAAGAACTCTCCCCAAGCATCACTCTCTACAAACGTCCATCCAAGTAGGACTGGAACCACCATAAAGCAGTGCCACCCACCCACAACTCCGCTGCAGAAGGATATCATTGTCAAGGGTATCGAACAATGCTGAGAGTCGAGAAGACTTAACAGGGATACACTATCCCTGTCTTTCTCCTGACAGAGGTCTCTGGCTAGAAAGCAGGTACACTCACAGAAGAAAGCCCTCAACAATCTCAATGAGCTATATATATAATATAGGGAAGAGGTATTTCTTCAGACAGGCAGCATCCAGTCTGTGCAGGGCTTGAAAAGGTCAAAATCAGCATTTCTGCCTGCTTGTCTATAGGTACACTTCAGTGTTCGTATTTACGACCTGTATATCTCTTTCCTTCATGCTGGAACTCTACATGGTTTATTTCAGATTCCTAGGAGATATCTCTTCCAAGTAATGACCGGATAGACATATGCGTAGCTTAAGCAAGGATGCCATGTGGGAATGTATGTATAGCTATGGGAAAGGCTTTATTACATGATAGAAATAGTGACAGGTTAAGGAAATATGCTATCAAATACACAAAAAAATTAAGATGAAATATATCAAACTGATAGTAGAATTAGTAGGTGCAGTGTCAATAATAATAATAATAATAATAATAATAATTTATTATTTATACCCCGCCCATCTGGCTGGGTTTCCCCAAGTGTTAAAACAGTAAAACATCTTAAGGACTATAACGTACATTCTTCAAAAACAAAGGAGGGTTATCAAGACTTTTGAACTGGATTATTATCCACCTGGCTTGCCTTTAAAAAAAGTTATGGTTTCAGGCTCAGATGCCAAGCAAACATCTTCTGAGTTATGCATTGCTTGCCTCCCAAGTTCAGTTTGGGTTTTGAAAAGTTCTTGGGCTGCAGAAAATATGAGCAAATATTAAATGCTCTCATTTTATTACCTGAAGTGAAAATTGATTTGAGAATGTTGAGAAACGATTACAAATATGGAAAGAGAGGGGCAGAATAGAACACAGGAATGGAGGGGAGGCTAAAGCTGAGAGAGGCTGGAAATGGAGAAAAGAAGATGGAAGGGGGGAGAGGTCCTCGCTTCCTCACAGCCCCCACCCCACTTTATGAAATGTCATAGACAAATACTGAGGCAATTGAGATAGTATGAATTGCTGAATGATGCCATATAAAAAGGAAGCAGTCCTCTGCAAAAAGAGCAACTTGTTTACAGGAACATTTCTAACCTCTGTAATTCACAACAAAGTGAATTAATTTACTAATGTGACCAAACTTATT
Source organism: Podarcis pityusensis (assembly GCF_964106645.2). Classification (NCBI taxonomy): domain Eukaryota; kingdom Metazoa; phylum Chordata; class Lepidosauria; order Squamata; family Lacertidae; genus Podarcis; species Podarcis pityusensis. Next base: position 80,853,704 of record NC_138031.1, read on the forward strand.
AGGAAAGTCTTCCATTCTAAAGATAACACTGAAATTTAGGCTTCATATCTAAGAAAGGGACATGAGTGCTAAAAGAAAAAGTAGTACACACAGCTGAAGCCTTTGCTTGATGTTTTTATTGCAACAATTCCTTCACAGGGCCAGCATTTTATCTACAATGGAGGTGTTAAAAACAGGTTTACGTGAATTCAGTTGCACAAATTGGATGGGGAGGAGGAAGGTTTGCTAATTCAAATAGGTTAGTAACAATCTATTAACTTTCAACAACATGATTTTAAACAAATACAATCCTTTGCAAACCAATTTTCCTAGCTTCCTTATCTACCGGCACCTGCAACAAACAGAACAAAAATAAAGAGCATGACTATCCTGTTGACCTCTGAGCCTAATGAGTCTTATCCTTAGGAAGCCTATAAATCTTATTTAAAAAATCCTCAGCATTACACATCCTCAGAAAAGGAAGGATTATTCCTCATTAGCCCATTTGTATTAGTGTGACAAGGTATAGCATATCTCATGTTCAAAACACAACACTTTAGGTGTAAAAGGAAACAAGATTTCTACCTGAAACTTAGTAATGGAACAGTTTAGCAGCCAACAAGCAAACAGGACTTGTCTTCTGAAGCACCTCTTTCACAAACACTAGAGGAGGTCAGAGGAAATTGTGAAACACTTTTAGTGGGACTTAAAGCACACTTAAGAATGCGTTTGACTGTGGCAAAGACAAATAATATCAGCACCTACAGTAAATACAAAATTGTGAACTGTAGTCAGTATGAAATAGCAACATAAGTGCACGTAAAATAAGACCTGTGATCACAGCAGCTTTTTGGCAGCCAATTATGACCTGTTCTCATACTGTACTAGTTAAAGGTAAAGGTAAAGGTACCCCTGCCCGTGCAGGCCAGTCGTGTCCGACTCTAGGGTTGCGTGCTCATCTCGCTCTAGAGGCCGTGAGCCAGCGCCGTCCGAAGACACTTCTGGGTCACGTGGCCAGCGTGACGAAGCTGCAGCTGGCGAGCCGGCACCAGCGCAGCACACGGAAACGCCGTTTACCTTCCCGCTAGAAAGCGGTCCCTATTTATCTACTTGCACCCGGGGGTGCTTTCGAACTGCTAGGTTGGCAGGCGCTGGGACCGAGCGACGGGAGCACACCCCGCCGCAGGGATTCGAACCGCCGACCTTTCGATCGGCAAGTCCTAGGCGCTGAGGCTTTTACCCACAGCGCCACCCGCGTCCCTCTATCACAGGTTGGTGATCCAAAAAAGGGCATTTCCCACCAACGACGGGAGCTCACCCCACCGCGGGGATTCAAACCGCCGACCATACGATCAGCAAGTCCTAGGCACTGAGGTTTTACCCACAGCGCCACCCGCGTCCCTCACTGTACTAGTTACAGATTTAAAATTTTAATACAGTATACACAAATAGAGATAGTAATACTGATTAGTATTGCTAGTATTATTTGGATTGCGTGCAAGCCTGTTCACCAACTGAAATCTTCCCCACAGGCCTGAAGTTCTCCAAGTGACAAAAGCCTATTCAGCTGTGGCACTCACAACTGTGAAACTCACTCACTAGACATGCTCACCTACAATGTTCACCTATGCTTTACATACCTATTCCCTCATGCCTTCAGTGGCTTATAACTTGCTTCTACTTTTTAATCGGCTTTTACATGAGTTTTCCATTTGCCTGTCACTCCCTTTTTTTATCTGCTGTGCTGCTCTGGTTCGCCAGAAGCGGCTTAGTCATGCTGGCCACATGACCCGGAAGCTGTACGCTGGCTTCCTCAGCCAGTAAAGCGAGATGAGCACCACAACCCCAGAGTCGTTCACAACTGGACTTAACTGTCAGGGGTCCTTTACCTTTATTATATTCTTGCATTGTATATTTTATTGCACTTTGAGGTTTACTGCAGTCTACCTTGAGCTATTCTGCAAAAGGAAGGGAATAAATATTTTAATTTAATGAACAAGTCCCTAAACCCAACTCTTCCCCATGTCACTGTTTGTCCAACCCCAGTGCTAACAAACTCTGAATCATTAAGATTCATAGACAGTTATGCCAGCTCTGCTATTGTGCGATAAGTACTCCCATCAATAGGAACAAGGAATTTTGGATTACTCTACAGTCCTCTGAACTCCAACTTAGACTTCATTTTTAATCTTGGGTCATTGACATGTTTCTCTGTAAATTCCATCCAATGAAGACCCTGCTGCTGCCATTTATATTATTCTCCTGGACTTCTCAGCGATATTCAATACCATCAACAATGATATCCTCCTGGATCACTTATATGGTTTGGGTTTGGGAGGCCCACCCTTAGTGGTTCAGACCTTTGTTGGAAGAGTATTTCCAGAAGGTAGTGCTGAAGGACAGCTGCTTTGCCGCATGGTCACTGGTTCAAAACTGTTTTTTATGCTCTTTAACATTTATATGAAACTGCTGGTAGAAATAATCCAGAGGTCCGGGTCGCACTGTCATCAGTACACAAATGACATACATTTCATTTCCATCTTCAGATCCCAGGGAGGCTGTAGAAGTCTTACATGGGCAATTTTGGGATGGAGAAGGTGAAACAAATCAAAATTAAATTCACGTTAAGATGGAGGAATTGTGAGTCAGGCCATTGTCTGCTCCAGAAGGTAGTTTACAGCTGGTCCTACATGAAGTGGCAGTCCCCCTGAAGATCCAAGTTCACAGTTTGGGAGTCCTTCTGAATAACATGCTGACTGGAGAGGTGCAGATGGCATCTACAGCCAGAGGTGGACTTCTTCAGCTTTGCCCTGTGGGCCAGCTGCGTCTCTATCTAGAGAGGTGTGGCCTAGCACAGTAACCTCTGCCCTAGTCACATCCAGGCTTGACTACTGTAACTTGCTTCATGTGGGGCTGCCTTTAAAGATAGCTCGGAAGCTTCAGCAGGTAGAAAATGCCACTGCTAGTCCCAACAGGTGATAGATGGCCGGATCAAACAAAGCACTCTTATCAGCTGCACTGGTTGCCACTGTACATCTGGGCCCATTTTAAGGTACTGGTTGCCACCAAAAATCAGTGAGATGTAAGAGAAATATATGAAAGAAAGGGCTTTTTCTGTGGTAGCTCCTGCTCTGTGGTAGCCCCTGCAGCTTCCTCCATGTTGACATTTGAAAGTCCTGTACAGCTGGACTGTAAAGCTGTTTCAAGTGGCTTTCAGATTGGTAAATTATTCACCTGTGTGGATCTTTTATTGCTAATTTTCTCAGCTTTATTTTACAGAACTTCTTATCTGAAATGTTCTTTAGGAATGTTAGGGTTGCTATTTTATTCTGTTTCAGTCAATGTATTCTTATTTTACTATGTAAACTGCTTTGGATGAATTTTTTTACTTCTAAAGGCAACATATAAATGTTTAAAATAAACAAAATAAAAATAAATATCACCTATCTCAAGATAAAATAAAAATTACACAATAATACCTCATCTTGCCACTGGCTAATGACACATCCAATTCAAATTACATTTCTAAGACATAGATTGGTATGTAGCCTGCAGGCGTTTGTTGGACTACAATTCCCATCATCCCTGACTACTGGCTATGCTGGCTGGAGTCTATGGGAGAGGGAGCCCCAAACCTGAAAGCCTCCTGGTCTTGTACAGAACTTTAAGATCACTAGGCCTGGGTGATATATCACTATATCACCCAGAACCGGTATGGAGGCTGCTGAGCACGCTGAGGGAGAAACAAACTAGCCGGGAGCTGGAGGCAGAGGGACTCAAGCGGCGGCAGTTTCATCAGCAATATACCGCTGGTGAAACCGCCATCGCACTCTGTCCAGGCAGAGGGAGAAACAAGCTTATACAGCTTGTTCCTTCCTCCACTTCTTTAATCTGCTTGGCTAAGGAGTGCCCTCACCTCAGCCAAGCAGGTTTGCGGAGCCCCTGACCCGCCACTGGCTCATATGAGCCAGCGGTGGGATGGGAGCTCTGTTAAAGTGCTCCCCCTTCCCAGCTGAGAGAGCCCCGACCTCGCTCCTGCTTGCACGAGAGTAGGAGCGGGATCAGGGCTGCGCAGCTGAGAAGTGCAAGCCCGCCTTTCCCAGACGAGAAAAGCCTGGTGGGCTGAGCCAGAAAGATGGAGCCCATCCTCCCAGTGAAAGGGAGCTAGGCGGTGTAGGGGCTCTTTGATGCTGCTGGCGGTTCCAGAGTTGACCAGCAGCCCCTCGCAAAATGCAGAAAGGGTGGCTTTGCACCCCACACCTTACGGAATTCAGCAGGTGGGCTGTGTCCTTTCTCCTGGGGTGAATGACACACACACCCCGGGAAAGAGGCAGCACACCCGCACGGGCGAAGGCTAAGGCAGTCAAACGCAAGGAGCCTGACAGGCTTGGTCTGTCTTCGGGGAGTGGGGAGCAAGCAGGCAAGGTAGCTTGCCCGCCCGCCCGTCATAGAAAGCAGAGGGAGCCTGGCCAAGGCGCCCTGAGTCCCCTGCTGGTTGCATGCTAGCTCTGCTGGGGGCAGGAGCTCACCTGTCCCCCAGCTGAGCAGCAGGCTTGAGCCAGCTATATTGGCCTCAGACTGCGAGGTGCTGGGGTGAAAACGCCTCAGTTCCCATGGTGAGAATTGCAGCAGTTTCACCCAGTACCTCGCCAGTTGGTGCTGATGCAGCTTTTTTCAACATCACTGTTTATCACTACACTGTGATGTTGAAAAACCAACACTGCCCAGCCCTAAGGATCACCTGGGGAAATTTTACTTATCACAGGTTAAAAAGGTAAAGGTAAAAGTACCCCTGCCCGTACGGGCCAGTCTTGCCAGACTCTAGGGTTGTGCGCTCATCTCACTCTATAGGCCAGGAGCCAGCGCTGTCCACAGACACTTCCGGGTCACGTTGCCAGCATGACGAAGCTGCATCTGGCGAGCCAGCGCAGCACACGGAACGCCGTTTACCTTCCCGCTAGTAAGCGGTCCCTATTTATCTACTTGCACCCGGGGGTGCTTTCGAACTGCTAGGTTGGCAGGCACTGGGACCGAGCGACGGGAGCGCACCCCGCCGCGGGGATTCGAACCGCCGACCTTTTGATCGGCAAGTCCTAGGTGCTGAGGCTTTTACCCACAGCACCACCCGCGTCCCTCTATCACATTACCCTTGTACTGTGGAATTTCCTTCCCTCTGCCCTATGTGAAAGATTGCGCACCAGCTGCTTCAGGTATATTGTAAAAACATATTTTTGCCTAGGCAAAGTAAAGCAGCAACATCTGGAAGGCACCAGTGGTTAGTCACACAACTCACATCTGATATCAATTCAAGAGTTGGAATTCAGAGGCCGTTGTCCCATAATAACCAACAATATCAGTACCCTGACTTAGTCCCAGTTGAAACCAGTGAGACTAAGGCATGCTTTAAAAGTGCAGTATTGAAGCCTAGGAAAATAAAAGTGATAGTTCTGCAGCTAAAAAAAATGAAAGATATGTGGCAATATACACCAAATATTTGTAACCATTGTTTGTATATTGACTTATTGTGCAATATCACCCACTGCTAGGCATATTAAACCTAGGGTTTTAGTGAGGCGACTGTACAAACTCTGCAGAAGGTTGCAAAAATTTCCCAGCTGTTCAAAGCTATTTGGTCTAAAGTGTGAAATCCTATTAAATCAACAAGCCTTTGTCACATCAATAAACTACCATGAAACAGACTGTGAGGATAGAAGCTCCCATGTCTCAGCATATATGCATCACACAGCAAATTGTGTGAAAAGGAAAGGATCAGTGATCCTTCTCTTCAAGTAATTTTCCACGCTGGCAAGGGATGCAAAAACTGCCATGGCTGGTTTGAAATTCATTGATAGTGATGAATCTCAACAGGGGGAACATATTAAAATCTGAAATCAAATGAGCCAGTCTGCTCTGAAAAATATATTGGGTGGCATCCAACTAAACAGTTCCACTAGCATAAAGACTTTTAGCTGTGCAATGCAGCTTCCCCAACCCCTCCTCTCCCAGTGACCCCCTAAATTTGTTCTGGGGATTCCACCAATCCTTTGAAAAAGATTTAAGGGGCATATAGAGGGCACATGGGGAAAGCTGAGTGCAGACAAGTTCCACTGCACAACTAAAAGTCCTTGCACCAGCAGAACTGTTAAGTTGGATATCATCCATTGCTTATATCCTGGCCTCATTCTACAGTAACCAACAGGTTTCAACTTGGAAGACAAACCATTCCATTCCTACAATATTAATTCACATTCTTCCACAACCATTTCCACCCCAACTTGTACTGCTGCCCCTGGATGAATAGCTCGCAACTTTCTGCCCTCTACATCCTTGCTTGCCAATTCTCCTACCCAGACCATGGTCTTCTACATGCACCTCTGTGCCACTCCGCAGGCTGAAAAAAGGAACCCTGCCGAGAAGAATCTGGGGAAATGCTATCAGAGAACCTCAAATCTGTTGGGAGCTCTCACAACCCACCTGGCTCTCTTTATACCAAAGAAATGGGCTGGATGATACTAGGAAGCTATGAGGGGAGAGATGTTCCTAGTTTTCTTAAAAGGCCAGCCAGGATGAGCAGCAATAGGCAGCACACAAGCTCAGACATTAGGCAAGAGAACAGCTTGGATGGAAACTGCCTGTCCATTAAATGATTAACGGAGGGGTGGGGGGAGGCTGTTGTGGTCTCTCTTTTTGCAAGGTTGTTTTTGAGAACATTGTTTTACGATTGATTATTAAGATCATAATGTTTCTAGTGTTTATTATATCCAAGAAGCATCTTACATAGTTTATGAACTCTTCCAGCACAACTTAATAACAAAGTTGAACCATCCACTTTAGAAGCAATTATAATCTTCTATACTGGTGCTCGTTGAAATATGAAGAATCAGTTTAATTGATTGGCCACTTGCCAGTTCCACCAAGGAAAGCTAAAATTGTCAAGGATTGCTATATTTAACATCTTATTGGATAATCAGCAACAACAGACTTTAATAGCAGATTTGTGTGCTCTTACACCTTTTCTGATGAGAACACAGGAAGTATGTTCAAATAAATGGGAGCAAAACAAGTACTGTACCACATTAATAAAAATGTGTATAGTTTTATTTTTAAAATAACTAAAAAATTGTCAGGATATATTTATATGTTGGTAACTGAGTAAGCTGGGGGCTAATAATCCTCCATCTTGGTGGATTTCAGTTGTTAGTTACAACTTAAAACACAACTGCATGGAAGCTATTCAGTAAAGGACTTGTGAAGCAACTCCTCATAGTAATTTTCACATTTTTTGACCACGCAAAAACCAACGCTTATAGCTATAAGGATTGTACTGTAAATGAGTGTCCCAAATTGTGAATTGTGAGATGGGTTTAAGTGTGTACTGAAAAGACACAATAGTCTTTTCAGATTTTCCCTTGTATACAAGGGCTAAAAAGTTACACAGGAAAGGGACACATGTATAAGCCCTGCCCTCAGAACCACCAGGTGCACAGCCTCCTCTTGAGATGTTCACACATCTACAGTCTGCAGGGTTTCAAATTATATTCTTCCAAACATACCTAGAAGCCTTCTTGCAATTGCAAGCATGGTTCAAAGCATAAATCGCTATCATTTCCATAGGAACAAATTATCTTCCCCTAGAAACAATTTAGAAGTGCCTGGAACACCTGTTTGTTTAAACCCAGTCTGTCCTGATCATGTATAAAAACCCTCCCTCTAGTTCATTGCTTGGCTCTTGACATTGCTATGGACCTCTGGTTGGAAGCCTTGGTTGGCCAAGGGGCCAGGTAGGAATTTTTATCCAACTGGCAAATTGGCACCGGCCACTTGGTTTTTCGCCTACCTCGTAGCAAATCGTCACAACTTTTTGGTATTGGCGGTTAGGCATTGGAATATGTTTGTATATTGGAGGGTAGGGTGTGGCCATCGCCTACCCCTCCACTTTATGGGTATTCCGGTAAAGGAATCCGGCAGTCGTGGATCCTGTCCGATGCCCTTGCTAGTGGCTAGGGCCATGGCATGACCCCCGGTGACATCAGGGGGAGCTTTCAGTTGTATTTGCATCAACAGGCTATTCCCACTGGTGGTTAATCCTTGATAGACTCACCCCTCCCTGAGGGGGTGGAGTCACTTGCTGGGGTTTATCCAATGCCTAAGCCAAGACCTCTCACATGCTGTAATCAATAAAGCTGTGGCCTTTTTTTAGCCCATTAACCTTATACAGTGGTACCTCGGGTTACATACACTTCAGGTTACATACGCTTCAGGTTACAGACTCCGCTAACCCAGAAATATTACCTCAGGTTAAGAACTTTGCTTCAGGATGAAACAGAAATTATGCTCCGGTGGCGCGGCAGCAGCAGGAGGCCCCATTAGCTAAAGTGGTGCTTCAGGTTACGAACAGTTTCATGTTAAGAACGGACCTCGGGAACGAATTAAGTACTTAACCCGTGGTACCACTGTATACCGTGTCCATGTGGTTTTCTTATCCTCAAGCGGGTGGCGGGTCCTTGAATTACAACTCATCACATTCACGGACCCTGTCAATGCAGCTCAGACAGTTACAATGCAATCCTATACAGATCTACTGAGACCCACTGAGATCAATGAAGCTTACTCCCAAGTAAGGAGTACAGAATGCAGCCTAAGTTTTAAGCTGCTACACAGCTGACTGTCAAGATCCATTCTCTTGATCTGGTTAATTCATGTAAGGCTCTCTAGATTAGCATACAAATAGTGCAGGTGAGCTTGATCATAACTGCTAGAGCTTGGCTGCAGTTAAATTACCATGGCTGACCCTGAAAAAATAGCTGTTTGGTAGACCTCATTTTAAACTGATAGCCATGAATTTAGCCAATCAACTTTGTTAGATACTGACATATTCTGAGTACTGCAAACAAGGCAATAGAAATAATCTCTTCAAATACTGCATTGCTAATACTTGTACATTAACCTCTCTACTCTGCACATCTATACAGAAGATCTTTCAGAGCAATAAACATGTCTCAACATACATATTGGGGCCATGAAAATGTCCTTCAGCAGTCCTAAAAAACATTGCATTCCCCTCCAACTATTTACAACATACCTTGTAATATACTACCTAAAACTAAACTCTAGTGTTGGTACTATAAAGACTATATGATTCTCTTCAGTCCTGTTTTCTGCCTCACAGAGAATCTGTGCATTCCAAATAGTGATGGAGTCAGAACCAACTACTAGAATTTGTATTTTGAAAAATTGAGGGTTTCTTCTTTGTTCTAGTAGCCATGATGCTCCTTCAAATCTGTTTGACATCTGATAAAACTAATCTAATTCCATCTACATAACCCCATCTGCAACAACCTCAAACTGTTAAAAATTGCAGGCTGCCAGGCAGGCTGCCCTTTCCCAGCTACTTATCCACGTTTTGTTCAACATATACTGTAAGGAAGAAATCTGGAAAGTTTGAAAGCTTTGTTCTTGGCATTTTGCCATTCTGGTTGGTCTAGTAAAGGTACTGTGGATTGTTCCGTGGATCTTCCTTTTGAAACTAGTAAATCGTTCAAGGGAAGGAACAGTAATAAGTGCATAGTTAATATGACCTTGTAAATCTGAGGTCAGAGAGTAAAGTGCATACTTTGGCACCTTGCCAGTATTCAGAGATTTAAAAGCCTGCCTTAATGTATTGCTATGGGCTTTAGAGCTTAACCTCAGTTGAAAATAAAGTTTTCAGGTATGATTATCTACTTTCTATACAGCTACTGTTATGTTGTCCTTGCAGCAACAGTCTTGGAGCATAATATATCTAACAAGCTCAAGGTTTTGCGGTGCTTTTTACGTGATGGTTTTACCAAACCTAAACAGAAGCCTCAAACAGGAGCATTTACCTTTTGGTTTCTCTTTGAACTTTTCACCCTACAAAGAAATGTCTAACAAAGGCATCGATGAATCTCAATGCAAGACAAGATCAAGTAGTTGGCAACCTGTTTCCATTATTATAAATGCGGTGTATTTTTTTTTTAACAACTAAATAGCATGACATTATATCATGTATATTGATTAAATTTGATCTTTAATATAAAAAGTTAACCAAGCCCCTTCATCACAGAGTTTTTTTCAGAACCATCCAATAAGTCACAAAATACTAAGCAAACTTTTGAGTTCTCCAGCATTCTTACTTTGCTGTATGTCAAACAGAGAGGTGAGGCAGCACAGGGAATGATGACGGAGCCCGCAAGTCTGCAATTTGGGATCTTAAGAGTCAAACACAGCAACAATTCCCCACCACACACATAATCTTCATTTACCTTTCACAACCCGTTCCAAGCAAAGTAACATTAAGATAAATAGACAGGAAGACAAAGGCATGCTGAGGCACACTATTTAAAGAAAGGCAGCACAAATATTTTGATCACTAAATAATCAAAGCTTAAACAGAAAGCTTAGTGTTTTAACCTTCACTTTTTGAATACACATAAGTACCTTTCATCTAGGAAATCTAAACTCAGATGAAACGCCTACAGCCCAGGCTAGATGTGATGACAACAGAATCCAGTATTTTAAGGTAGGTCTGACCCAACAGGAGCAAGATGTAAGACCAAAGAAGCACACAGGCTGGGGGGGGGGGTAAATCCCACCCCATGACCATACCACCTCTCTCTAGGTGTTTTCTCCCAGTGGAACTGAGCTGGTATGAGAATGAAGCTGAAAGAAAGCAGCAGGAGGGGAAGAGAGCTGAGAGAGGAAACTTGCAGACAAGTGAAGGATGGTTGAAGCAGTCTGCAGCCCATGACATGTAGTTTGGGTCTGAGGCTAGAAATTCAGCATTCTAACATCCATAGTTGCAAACTTGGTGCCTCATTCCTGAGGTCAGATCAGTACACTGGTCTAGGCACTGTGCTAACATACAAGTAGAAGTTTTTAAAATGCTCTTGAATTACAAAAAAAGGCATATGTTTATAATGCATTTGATCTTCTACGTCTGTGCAAGACTGCTCTTGACAGCTAATTCCCAGGGACTTGTGGGGCTTTCAGTTCCTCATCGCTACTCCAGTGGCAGCCCCCATCCCCACTATTTCTACATGACAATCTATTTCTCACACAGTTTGTTAATCTTCTTGGTTTACTGTTGGCTTAATTGTTTTTTAAATGGTTTTTAAAAATAGTTTTAACTGTTTTTGTTGATAATTTTAATATTTATTGCAAACCGCTTAGTTGTTTTGTTACAATCAAGCAGTACATAAATTTTGCAAAATAAACAAATAAGGGGCAAGTCTTGTCTCAGTTCTTTGAGTGTAAATTTGCATACATATACATGTGCTCCAGCTGACATTGCGTATGGAGACTTGCAAAAAGCTTTTGACAAGTACCTCACCAAACAATCCCGAGTAAACCTAGCAGTCCTAGAATTGTGGTAACAGAATACTTGGGCCTGATCTAGCAGAGTTTTTACGCTTATATCTGTCAGGAGGGTGGCTCCATGGGCACTGCTCCTCAATGCTGGCTGCTCCTAGCTTAGCCATTAATTCACTACATGGCTTTAGTAAAGCAATTATTCTCGTAGTCTAAACACAGTAATAATAATAACTGGTCTTACGATAGCCTAAACATTGAATGCTTAATAGCAGTAGCAGCTGCATAGCTATGTGGGTGAGCCATGCCCAAACATTCTCCACCTGCAATGGCTCCTGTGTTGAGCGTAAAAGCCTTAAGTCGGGTTTTAAGTGCCTTTGGCCAAAAATGCAAAGAAGGAATCCTGATAATGCAAAGTTCCAAATGTGAGGAGGTTTCTAACCACATTCAGTCAAACATGCTGAGAATTCCCCTTGACACCTGCTCAATTCAGGAAAGTCAGGGGTGTAGCAGGCGGGCATAACACTGCTTCACGCCAGAAGCTATTAAACTGGTGTACAATAAGATAAAATGTGATAAAATATTAGAAATATGAACTCCAAAAATAATAAAACAATTTCTAAAAACTCTAAAAGCAGTAAAATCATTTCTAGATTGCACAACTGATATTCCAAAAATCAACTGGCTCACACTTCAAGGAGAGTCTTCTTATCCAAAAACACATTCAAATGTCAAACCTAAATGTCAAATTGCTAGATGCTTGTCTAATTCCATTTGGTAACTGATTCGAAGGGGTTGGAGATGCAACCCTAAAAGCCTTGTTTCTAGTACAAACTAAGTGCACTCCTGGGGCATATAGTACTGTTAGTACTGCCCAATCTGAGGGGTACACTTGCCAGTAGGCTGAGGCGGTCCCTTAAATAACCTGGTTCCAAGTTGTTTAGGGCTTAAAATCATAAAAGCAAATCTTTGATCTGCATCTAGTAGCATATTGGCAGCCAGTGCAGCTCCCACAGCAAATATGTTAAATGGTGTTGACAGAATGCACCAGTCAACAAGCAACTCTCTCTTTTAAAAACTGCAGATCTTCACCAGCTATTGGATCTTACTACTGTACAGTACTTAAAAGCTTTGAAGCTTCTACTTGGACTCAGGCATACCCCAACTTCTCATTTCCCAACTGTTTTGTCAGAATAATGAAAAAGGCATAGCTGATGGCTATGTTTCTATCAGTTCTTACTCAAGTCTCTATCTCTTATGCTAGATCTGTGAACATAGGAGTGGGCTACCACAATACATTCCAACAGAGAGCCACACGCTGGATCAACTGTCAAGCTGTCTCCTCTAACAGCTGCTATACAAACAGTCCTGAATATCTTAGATTCTTTAGAGAACAATCACACTAACTGCATTCGTTTGTGATGATTCTCCTATTTGGCACAGTTTAAGGAAGCAAGGTTCACAACAGCTTTACAAACATAATAATTTCACTTTGTCTCAAAAATAACTTTTTCACTCGCACTATTTACTATTTGGAAGGTCCAAATATTGCTACACAGTACCAGTAGCACTGGGCAGAACTGAGAGATCCGATTCAAAATCCCAGCTCAGCCACAGACTTGGTGAGTGGACTTAGGCTAACTCCCCCTTCTCATTTTCAGACCATCATTTGCAAATCATTTGAGCAATAATAGCCTGCCACAAATAATTGTTATGAAGAAAAATTAGATCATAGCACATTTTGTAGAAACTCTTTTTTTTCTCCTTAAAGCCTGCTATGTACAATTTGCATAGCTGTCAACTTTTCCCTTTACTTGCGAGGAATCCTATTCGGAATAAGGGAATTTCCCTTTAAAAAAGGGAAACGTTGACAGCTATGAATTTGTTAACCTATTACTCCTTTAAACTGGAGTTCACTGGAGCCATTTCCCCTTATTCAAGAACATTCCTACTTCTGCTCTACATATCAACACATATATTGATTTCTACATGAATTATGATAGGTTAGGTGCTGTGATGTACAAATATTTTCCTTTCTTTGGTTCACATTCTTTTCACCAGCCCCGAGCCTTCAAAATCTGAAAAAAACAACTAATACCCTGATCTTTGTAAGAATAACCACAGAACCCAGGTATAATGAGATTATAGGCACATAGAAGTATTGTTTAGGGTTAAAACTTTCTCATGGGTCAACCAGGGTTCAAACATACCGGAAGGATATCAAATACACATTAGTAAATTGCCTTTTGCCCTTTAATGGCACATTTCAAGCACTGATTACACATTTGACATGAAAAAGTTTATTTATACCACAAATGGCATTGGCAACACTCGTATCAAGAGAAAAGTATAACCAGCTAGCCTAGTTTCAGCGATTTAGATGAACTGCTCTGCTACCACTAATATTTTGTACTAGTCAAAACAAAAAAATTCCTTCCAGTAGCACCTTAAAGACCAACTAAGTTAGTTCTTGGTATGAGCTTTCGTGTGCAAGCACACTTCTTCAGATACACTGAAACAGAAGTTGCCAGACCCTTCTATATAGTGAGAAGGTGGGGAGGGGTATTACTCAGAAGGGTGGTGGGAATGGGTGATTGGCAGATAGCTGAGATGAGCCTGTTGACGACTCTTAACGACTGCAATAGGTCTTACAGGAAAAAGCAAGGGGTGAGAAGGTGAGAAATGGCTTTGTCATGTATAATGAGATAAGAATCCAATGTCTTTGTTCAGGCCAGGTCTCTCTATGGTTTTAAGTTTGGTAATGAGTTGTAATTCAGCAGCTTCTCTTTCCAGTCTATTTCTGAAATTCCTTTGTAGTAAAACAGCTACTTTGAGATCTTGTATAGAATGTCCTGGGAGATTGAAGTGTTCTCCTACTGGTTTCTCTGTCTTGTGATTCTCCCCTCCCCACCTTCTCACTATATAGAAGGGTCTGGCAACTTCTGTTTCAGTGTATCTGAAGAAGTGTGCTTGCACACGAAAGCTCATACCAAGAACTAACTTAGTTGGTCTTTAAGGTGCTACTGGAAGGAATTTTTTTGTTTTGACTATGGCAGACCAACACGGCTACCTATCTGTATTTTGTACTAGTGTCTTTGAGAGAACAGGGATCCTCTGAGTCAGACCATGGGTCTGTCTAGTAGGATGGGGCAGCATGTCTCCAGCTCTCCATAGCTTCAGGCAACTACCAGTCAAGAACCTAGAAATCCACCTTGAAGGCATATTCAGACAAATTCAGACACATTGTACTATTGAGTCATGATCACACCCCAATTTTCTAACAATACTGGGCAGGTCAGAATCATTTGGTACAGTGCCCACCCCACATATAATAAGGAACCTTACAATACTCCAAAGGCCTGTTAATTCACCCCTAAGAGAATTAAGCCACTAGAATCCTCATGGAATGAAGCTCTTCAGGTTTCAAATGAAAGGGGGGAATCTAAAAAGTATAAGGTGACTAGTCTGCAGTCTCTTATTTATTCAGCTAAATACACAGACTTGACAGAATAACAGAGCTACAACCTGTGTGAGTGTGTACGGGAATATTAATGGCAAGCTTATAATACTGTTGTCAAAGTGTATTTTGCATGCAAGTCGTAACTTAAAGTCACACTGATCTAGTGGCTACTTTTCTGAGGTATAATTTCACTACTGAAGAAAAGCTCTAGCTTTCTTTTACAATTTAACTATATGTTCAAGTTACAGTTTTAAGTATTCTTGAGGTCTGCTATTTTACCTACAAGATCAAACACTGCTTTGTGTGAAGCTACATATGCATTTTGCAACCTGTGTATGGAGGTATATAAAAATTTAGGGAAGTTGAAGCCTTCACAACTAACACAGTTCAGCATAACATAAACTTTCCTAATTACAGCTAGACAACAGACAACAAAGTAATTTATGTACTTAAAGCTGTTCTTTCAAATAACATTCTCTTGAATGCATTTAGCTCGAAGTTTAATTACAAAAAAGTAAATCAGACTAAAACACTACTTAAAAGAACATTTCAGTAGGAAATAGGGGTGTTAAGTCAATGGCGTTTTACTCAAAGTAAACCCACTGAAATTAATAGACCTAACTTAATCGTGGGCACTGATTTCAACTGTTATACTCTGATTAAAACCTAGTTGAAAAGCACCCTAGGATTTTCAGGAATGGATTTATTATGCTATCATAGAGAGAAAGAGAACAGTGCACTGGGTAAAGACCTTATGACCTCGGCTACCTTCTGACCACATATACGTATTAGCTCTTTATAGGGCACTGAAGGTCAACATGGAAGGTGTGTACATGTGAAGCCACCTTAACAACCTTATTAACACAATATATGCACTGGATTTGCAATACATTTCAGAGCACAAAGTACACCAGCAGAACACCAATCTGCAGAAATTAATTGCTGTGGTGATATTAAGCAGTATATAAATGATTTTTTTTTTTTAAATTTTACTAAAATAGTAAAAACTGCCAACACAGCAACCGATCCTGAACTCTCATTTGCCATATCAGAGGATCATAGAATCAGGACACACAAAATCAACTGTATCTCATGTTTGATTTCTGTCACTAGGAGTAAGACTTTAACAGCCCCGCCACGCAAAATTTCTGTGAACTGTTCCTTTTTATTTCAGGATTTTAAATATCTGCTCATCTAGTTGTCTACGACATGGGGAAATTGCGAGGGAAGGGATGCTTTTGCAAAATGTAAGAAATTTATTTACCTTTTCCCTTTCTGGATGTCAGCATGTAACAGCGAGCTTATGTAGGAATATGCGTAAGCGGAAAGGCTAGAAGAATATTTAATGGGCTTGTAGTTTCTGAATATTTCTACTTTCAAGGCTGTTTTATACATTTAGCTTTGTATTACATCTCATACTCCCAAAAGGGCTCCAAACATAGTTCACAAAAAATGTTAGAAACACCCATACTACTTACACTTTGTAATTCGCAGTTAATCACACATGTGAGATTTTGAGAAAAAGCAAACTAAGAACAGTTAAGATCATCACAATACTGAGGAAATAGAGACTCTGTTCCTGAATCTTGTTTTCTTCCCCAATCTGAATAAAGCAACCAGCCATCACTTTCTTTGAACACAACAATTTCAATGAAAATCCTGTAAAACTATAGATAGAACAGTGCAGAATATTCGAGTGCATATCCAGTACATAGCCTTTTCCCGTTATTTCATATTTCCTAACAAACCAAATCCAATTTCCAAAAAAATCAGCTTGTAGTCTGGGGAATATGATCCAGTCCTTCCCCTTCACACACCATAAGAATCTTCCCATCTGCAAGTATCTTAGCCCAGGAAGGCTCCTGATGAGAGACCAGGGAAGAAGGTCGACAGGAGACTGGCTTGTCCCCTTAATTTTACCAATAAAATTTTGTTCTCCCCTGATACTCCTACTTGAACTTACATTAAATATCCAAAGTTAAATGCAGCATGTAGTAAAAGGGACAGCTACCACTAAAGTTCCACCTCAGTCCTAACTGTACCTTCCTTTATTTTCCTGACTCCACAAAGTCATCACCTGAATAAAGGTGCTGCGTCCCCACATTCCTTGAGAATTTACAAGGAGAGTTCAGTGATCCAGTGCATTAATTAATATCAACTGCTCTGATCAATATTGGCCCCAATATCAATGAAGTGTTTAACATTGAATCATTTTCCAGGATTTCAATTTTAATTTATAAAGCAAAAATCAAGAAAGCATTAAGAATATCATTAAAGTGCACTACGAGATGCTTGGTTACTGAAAAAGTTTATCACATGTGTACATTCTGATAGAGCTTTAATTTCCTGAAAACAGGCACTAAAATCCAAATCACTTTTAAAAGTATCTATAAAAAGCATTGTTTACCTAAATTATACTGAAGAGCAAAATGAAAAGTACTTAATCTGCCTTATGTAACAGAGGATTCTAATACTGCATCACTAAAATTAAATGCATTGCCTTACAATGCAGTGCTACTGAACTCCAATACGATGAAATGGATTGAACTGGAAAAAAATAATGCAATGTGGTTAAAAACTCTGGAGAAAACAGTATCTGAATTCTCCGAAGAAGCTTCTATGACTTCTGCTGGCAAGAACAACCAGCAGTTTATAAAACACTTGCTCTTCTCTCTCTCTCTCTTTTCTTTATTAAAGATTAAGACTCACCTGGGCTTGGGCCACCTTCCTCATAATCCCGTTCGTTCATAATCAGGAGTCAACTCTTCAAATGTTAAAAAGTGAAGAGCAGAAAGCTGACAGTTGCTCTCTCGTTTTGTACAAGACCTCAAATCCTGTCTCTCGATAGTAGTGGATTAATCCTGAAGCAAGTCATCAAAGCTTCATGCAGTTTAAAGTATGCATGTGACACAAAGCCAAGCTGCAGTGCAGCAGCAGCAGCAGCACTCTCCAACAGATTAAGCTGAGAGAGATGTTCATCAGTGATAAATCCCCCACACACAGAAGTAAGGGCAGGGCCTACATCTCTATCATCAAGTGTCGCCAGGTAGAAAGCCTTAAATTACACCTAGAATCGACTTGCTCTTTACAGCAGCAGATGTCTCTGAAGCTATTCCATTACACAAGCCTTCCTTGTGGATATGAAAGCAGTGAGCATCCAATCATTTCGACAGCATGCTATTCATAAACCAATACTTTACGTAGATAAAATATTTAATCCTAAATCCATGGGATTAAAGAGCTAGTAAATGATTTTTAATTTACATTATCTTAGTGGCTCTTAAACTGCAGGGTGGGACCTCTTGGGGAATATGTTTGGATGGAAAGTACCTAGGAGGTAGAAAATCCTGCAGCAATCAGTCAAAGATACTTTCCTCGTAGCAGTAGAGGTTTAGCATTAGTATCAGCATTTTGGTGGCTGTAATCGTGGAAACTGGAGAGGCAGGGAAAACATGGGAGCTTCTAGCCACAGCAACCACACTCCCCATACATCTCCTTCCCTGGCTGGGTGTCTTCAAGAGAGTGTCTGAAACTCTGTTCCATTCCTCTAATGCCAGTGTGGGATTAGTCCCTAAGTTCACAGATACTCATGCAAACAGTAGTATGAGAATTCTGGCCACTTGCCTCCAGAAGAATCACTGCTGCTGAGTTTGGAGACAGAGGGCTGGTAGAGCGAGGCAAAAATCCTGCACGGCTTTTATGTTTCATTGGGAGCAAGTCCCAATGAACCCAGTGGGACTTTTTCAGAGTAGATATGCATAGGATTACACAGTTAATTTCAGAAGACGATCTGAATGCAAAGAGTTTTTGGAACAGTACAAGTTCCTTTTTGAAATGATCTGGCAGAGGAAGAGGCAAATGCTATTTGTTGAAATATATTTGTTTTCCATCAAGGCCAATTCACACACTTGTTCTGAAGCACTAGTCCTCACAATTCATATAAGGAGCCATTTGTGACAAAAGGTTGCTCTGCCGGAGAGAAGACCTTCAAGTCTTCTTTGTGATTTGTTAACCTTTTGACGCATTTCTACATGTCTAATAGCTACCCAGACTTGTTACAGGTTTCATTACTGGTGCATAAAGCCCTGAAAAACTTGGAACCAAGATACCTAGCAAACTGCCTCTCCATTGCAACTCTGATCTTCCTCTCAGATCTTCTAGAACAGCCATGCTGACCATACCACAACTGGTAGAATGCCACCTAATGCCATCTCAAAAATTAGCTTCTCAGTAGTACCACCTACTCTCTAGAACACCCTCCCACACAAGGCAGAAATAGCAGTAAAGTTCAAACATCTCCTGAAGAGCCATCTATTTAAGAAGCCTTTCACTGGTTCATACAATTCATCACACTGTTCTTGTTCTTGTTATTATTGATATATTTCTTCATTTCATTTCGTTTTGGTTACAATTTTCCGACTTTTATCTTATCTTTTCCAACTTTTAAGTATATTATTGTGTTTTATGTAAACCACTCTAAGCAATGCAGAAATATTATTAATATAAATAATTGTTACCCACATGGGTGGTTGAAACACATGGGAGTTTATTATTTAACACAGATTAATTTAATTTAAAATAAATTAAAACTTTAAACAGATTTTTTTTCTTTAAAAAAAGGTTATAAAATCACCATGCAATGACTTTATCTTAATGACTGTAAATGACAATTCTGAGGGACTCGAAATATATTGCCCTTGAAAACCTTTACATGTACAAAAAACCCTTCAAAACAATATAATGAGAAAGCATCAATGTTTCATTTCTGTTAGTTTATCCCTTTGCAGAAGTAAAGAACCCCACTGCTCTAAAATATAGTTCCTACAGGACCCAAAATATTCATGTTTTATGTTTTATCTGACTGAATATCCAAAAGAAACCTAACCAGAAAAAACTAGATAGTGATCAATGCCCCCTTTAACCAAATAAGCAAATAAATTTAAAAAATCATGAAATCAGTAAGACTCAATTCCAAGTAACTATGCTTAGAGCATGTTTCTTTTTATTACTGTTGTGGTAAGGGCAGTGCTTTTGTTCTTAAAAAGGTTTAGGAGTACTTTCATTTTGACTCAAGAAAATCACTATTTTATAATTCAAATCAGGAAAAATAAATACAGTAAATGGACAAAAGTAGAAAGATTCACAAAATGTTTAGGGGTATGAGTATGAGTACCCCCAGAAAAAAGCACTGGGTAAGGGCAAGTTACAACCATCAGTATGAATGTGCATTAACAGTTGTCAGAGCACACGTAACAGATTACCCTAAACTCAAAGTAAATTATTAAAACCAAGTCTGTTCTGTCTTTCTTGCTGCCCAGATAATACACAACTTATTTAATTGGCCAATGGCCAATGATGTTATAGGTTCAAACCCCACAAAAACATAAGCAGAACAGTTCCAATTACAATAACGTTTTCATGAGAATGGTCCCTAAATTAGTGGTACAGCAAGTGCTCTGTACAGTCCTAACTCAATCTCCAGAGAAAACATTTTAGACAACAGGAGTAGGAAAGATCTCTGCCAAAGATCATGGAAAGCTAGTCAGAGAAGACTGAGCTGAGTTAGTAGGACTCTCAGTAGCCAAAGGTTTGAAATGAAATAAGGCAGCTTTCGGTATTTGCTGTTAAATCTAACTTTGTTAGTGAAGGTAATGTTGTTTTATTGTGCTAAAGTTATAGCACTGGGGAAGTAACCACGTGCTATCTGTGAAACACCTTTTTCCTGGCTCCTTAATTATCCATATCAGTCTTACTTGAGAATCTACAGCATTTAAAATGCTAACATTTTAATGAGGGACCATGAAGATTGAAAACAGCATGGGCACTGATCTGTTGAAAGGAGGGGGAAAGTCTGAAGTCCAGCTGGACGGATTTCAGTTTGAAATGTGATATTTCCTGAAACCTATTAGGAAACAGCTTTGTGACTTGCTGGAGACTGCTATTATGGTTGTGGAGCTTGATGTTTGTGAATTTGAACAGGAAAAGATTAAGCACCCACACTCCTCTCAAAATCACAGCTTCCTTTTTTCAGTTTTGTTTTGTTTTAAGTGGTTTAGTTAAATGCATTTACGTGTAGGCTGAGGTCTATCCCAAACTTGGTACCAAACATCCTTTTACTGGAAATGCTAGGATTCCTGCCTGGATTTTCCACATATTACCCACTTGTGGCATAAAAATGAAACTGGAGAACAATGCTATAAAGCAATACTAACAACAATGGCTTACCAATGACGATTCAAAATATTTTGATTATATATTTCAAATAATGTTAACACAGCAATTACGTTGGGGAGGGACACATCAAAGTTGACACCACAGATGGCACAACTAGTATGTTAGCTGGGATTTGATTTTTTTCCATCTGCTATCTAAGCAGAATAGTGTTTGCACATATTCAAGCAATATCAACGAAGCACAAATGTTAGCCTCTGATCACAGAGATTACAATATTAGATATGTTGTCTGCAAATAGCATCATGTTCTGGAAAGTAATCCGCACGTGTCACATCTATTGCCAGCTATGAAATGGTTATGTAAAACACCAGATCTATACTGTGCAACTCGATGGAGAAAGTTTACTCATCTAAAAAGAGAAAATGTCTTGAGAATATGAGCTTTGAAAGCATCTCATTAAACAAGATCATCTGCATTCATGCAGCAAAATAGGCAGGTGCTTATAAATTTGATGTGTTGAACTTGTGTGATATGGTAGCTGAAACAGGTCTGCGAACTTAGGACACATCATGCCGTATGCAGCATACGACCCATTTATTATGGCCTAGAGGTTCATGGTAATTATATGTGTACTAGAGACTGTGGTTCTGTTCCCTGTACTCACCAACCCCTTCCCCTTGTCACTCCCTCCACATTTAACTCCCTAAAGCTTCCCTTCCCAATTGATTTCTGAAACCAATTCTCTTCTATTCCCCACTTTCCACCTTCACCCCATGTCCATGCCTCCTCCTTTTGTGCAACTGCCCCTGTATACAAACCACCCCCATTGTAAACTCCTGCATCCACCACCCACATGGCAACAAGCACACTTTTCACCTTCTGCTCAGTTGTGAAGTCATTGTCACCTCCTATATTCTTCAGACCCTTTCATGCCCCTGCTTTCATCTGCAACCCCATTCCCACGCCTCCTATTCACTTTTCTGAAACCCCCTTTGCACATTCACTTTTTCCTTCACCCTCCTCCTTACTTTTGTCAACTCTCCCTTGCACACCAACCACCCCCCAATTCCCATGCCTCCTCCTGTCTCCTATTCTGCAGTCTCCTTTGTGCACATTACCCATGATTATACAGCTATCTTTAAGATGAACAGACTCTTCAGAGCAAGCATGTCAACTAGCTCGTTCAATTAGAAAAGGTTAAATAAAGTGGTTGCATGTTTGCTTATTAATAAAACATATTTTCTAAATTATTACATTGAATCTGGAACTTCATGTTGAAGACAACAAATGGTACCAGAAGTGAAATACATTGCAGGAGTCCAACGCTTGGCAACATTTGACATCCTCTCCACCCACCACTACAGCCCTCATGCTATCTAGTTACTGCTTTCCCAAATTTTGGAAGGAGGTGGGAGGGCTCTAGGACCCTGCCAAAGCCTCACGTGTCCTTCCTAAAGCCCTGTGCCTAGCTTAGCCATCTGTGTGAATGCAGTGTGAGAGTAACAATTTTTGGCCTCCCCCCCACATACTGTGCATGTGCGCAAGACAAAGCAGTACTGTATGCGGCCCATGGGTTCTATGTTGAAGTACTCTTGTAACCCACCTGGTATGAAAAATTGGGCCATCCTGTACTATAAAATATTTGAGAGATCCACATCCTTTCTCTCTCACACATGAGGCAGCTGACGTATGGAAGTGGGAGAAGCTTAAAACAAACAGAAAAAAATTTCCTTTTAGTGTTTGTTCCTTCTTGTACTCAAACAATGGCAGAAGTCTGAGTAAAGCAAAGGTGGACAGACACCTAGACAAAAATTGTGGTTTGAGTAAAGCAGTGATGAGAAACAGTGTGGGTTTTTTCTCACTGTATTCAAACCTTATGTTAAACTGCCCCTCTCCTCTCTCAGTATCACACCCTGCTCTCTCTATTCGATTCTCTGCTAATGTTTGAAATCACTACTTTTTGCCTCTCAGATCCTCTCCAACCCTCCTTTATTCAAACCTCTGCTGTTGTTTAAAACCACTATTTCCCTCATAGCCTTCCATCTTCTGCCTGCTCTTCTATGCCCCTCCCTGTGCCATGACTTCATGCTAATCCAGGATTGTGACACAGCACTACGGTGGGGGCTGCATGATGACAGCCGTACATTTTTGACAGATATCTTGCATCTCAAATGCAGGTTTGCTGTCCTAGACAGACAGTAGAAACAACATATTTAACAAGCACATGGCAAGTGGGCTTACATAGCAGGTAGTCTGTATTCAACCCAGTAGGCCAAAGCTTGTGCAAATCTAGCCTAGAGTTCTTGATCAGGGCCATAGAAATCCTCTCTGCTATGAAACTCAGTGGGTGGGCCTTGAATAAGACGCACACACCCTCATCCTAACTTACCTCACAAGCTGTTGCAAGGATAAACAGCTTGCTCTGACCTCCCTAGGAGGAGCCGGGCACAAATGTAGTATTTCAAACTTCAGTACAGATTCTAAGCCTTTAACATCCCTTACATTTTACATAACTTCTATTTCTTTGACTAATATAAAGGTTTATTACCAATCTGGTTATTTTATGGCAACTTTTGCAATATCCGATCAACATGGATTTAGAAATACAACTTGTAAACCATCAAACCAAACGCAATTTGTAAGCTAGGTGTGATGCTTGCAGCTCACCAGGGACCACCTGTTTTGGTCCAGGGCTGCAAAACAGGGGGTACAATACATGGCTTGCAAGCTATTCGTAACATAGGACAAAATTTCTGTAGGCCTAATTTAAGAGCCACATTTTAAAAAAGATTCACCATTTTATCTTTTTCAGAGCAGTGTAAAAGACAGAAGCAGGTGTTTAACTGAATTAGAGGGTTAGAGGAAACCAGGGCAAGCCCAAGTATTAAGCAAAATGTGAAAGTGGCAGGTTTAAGCCACCATGAAATGGGACAAAATGTCAATTTCATTCATACAATACCGCTACCATTGTAAAAAAACAAAACAAAACAAAAAACCAGCAAAACTGTATTATACAAAGTGTCTACATAACAATGAATTTGAAGCACAGCAAAACATTTTAGGCAGTTGAAAAGGTTAGATTAAACAAGGATAATGAAAACAGACGTAGAAGGATGGATTGTAACAAACATTGACATAGCTAACAAACTGAAACCAGGTGTCTTGAAACCCTACTCTTCAGATTTCACAATGCGCCCTTACATTGGGAGTACTGTTTTGATTACACAGCTCAGGCACTAAAATTGCCTTGGACCATTTGGCCTTGTGTGTTCCACGTCCTTCCCAGAGGTTCCTCTTCATCCCATTTTTATTGGCCAGCATCATTCAAAATCCACACCCGCAAGGAAGAAGTTGTTTGTGAAGCCTAGCTAGTGTTTCTGTCTAAACCTCTGGCCTCTAACTGACACCAATCCAGACTTAGCTGCTGGGTTCCTAATACACACAAATGACTTTCCTTATTGAAAAAGATGAAGGAAATTGTATTTAATAGAACATCTGATGTCAATTATTACCACATCTAAAAGTAGCCTTGCCAGGTAAAATGACTCAGCTGGTAATGTTGGATCCTTTGTACATGAGGTCATTATCCCATTATCTATGTTGTGAACAGGTTATTTCTAGCTGCCTTTGTCAGAATAAAGGTCATAAGCTCTCCAGAATTATGTTCCTCCACTGTCTGAATGCAGATATATGCATTTGTCATTACTATTGTCTTGCAAGTTTTTATGGTTGCTACCTTTATTTACACAGAGGTTTCTATGTATTTAAAACTGCAAGAAACCCAGCAGCTGACCTTTTAATTCATTGAATAAAGCATGTCAAAGTGCAAGTAGATAAATAGGTACCGCTCCGGCGGGAAGGTAAACGGCGTTTCCATGCGCTGCTCTGGTTTGCCAGAAGCGGCTTAATCATGCTGGCCACATGACCCGGAAGCTGTATGCTGGCTCCCTCGGCCAATAAAGCGAGATGAGCGCCGCAACCCCAGAGTCGGGCACGACTGGACCTAATGGTCAGGGGTCCCTTTACCTTTACCTTACATTTTATGAATTTTTGCATGTTGCTTATTTGTTAAAGGCACAGAAATACTGGCAGTGGGGGGAGTAACAGCTACTCTGCCATGCACCTAAGAATTGTCCTCCTAATTAAGTTCAAGGTCTGTCTAGCCCAACATTCCAATTAACTGTGGTCAGCCAGGTATTACAAGCAGAGCAGAGCACGAAGGAAATGGCCATGCAGTGTCTAAAACTTGTAAACAAATCTTACTATTTAGAACTGTGACAGTATGGCGCTATTCCTCATGTCAGTAGGCAAGGAGTTCTGAAGTGTGGGTGATGCAACACTAAAAGATTGATTTTTTGTTAGTTTCATTTTTACAAATGCAATGCAAGTATTATGTGAGACCTGTAGCAATGCCAGTTTCGAGGATCAAAGCAGCTGACGGGGCATATATGGGATAAGGGCATCTCACAGGTAAACTGGCCCCAAGCCAGTTTGTTTTCATTTTTTGGTTGCCAAAATAGGTGCATAATGGGTGCAAATCGAGAGTTATAACAGGGCTAGAATTTCGAGAACTGACTGTATATTTATTAAGTACCCTGTATAGAAGTCAGTACAGAATACCTCCACTATGAGGGTGGTCTGACAGGTTTGGAAAAGGTGGAAGGAACAGCTGGTGCTGAACATTTTTCCAGAGCTCATGCATACATCTCCACAATGCAGGTTTAAATAAACTCTGTGACTTTGTTCTTGAATCTCAACCACTCCCAAGGGTTATGTTGAAATCCCAAATTAAGGACCATAGAATCTCTAGGCTGACTTGGTACCAAATTGCTAGTTTTATTTGTTGAACACACATCAGGGAACTGGCATTGAAGGACCTTACCCCTTATGAATTATTGTTGGACTCTGCCACAAAGATAAAACAGAGTCCAGTGTCTAGACAGAATAGTGTGTTAATCTTAATAGATATGAATACAGCGAAAGTCTAAGGCAGATGTGGGAAGCCGATTAGCAGATTACTATTAATGAAGAGATCTTGACTTCAATGTGGGGGAGATTTCCTTTTAAATGTCCTGACCTTGATGAAAGAGGTAGTACTTTAAATAGTGCACACACAAAAAATTGATATCTTATGCCTACAAATTTAGCCTCACTGTTCACCAAACTGTTGAAGAGGATGTCAAATGTTAGGCTCTGTTCAACAAATGTGGCGGATATGTGGGATAGTGGCTCATTTCTGGGACAACCACTTGTTAAAATAAAAACAATTACAGGACAAAACACCTTTAAATGTCCAGAGCTGGCACTGCTCGATCGTATCACAGGAGATAATACTAACTTATAGTTCAAACCCCTAATAAGTTCCCTTTAATTAGCAGCCAGCCAGGCTCACAGTCATACAAAAAAAATAGAGGAATTTGAGAGAGAACTCTGACAAGTTGCTACAATAGTGTACGGCAAATAGCACATGTGGAAAAGTTGACTAATAAAATAAAACTGGCACAAGGTTTGAAGAATAAAGACTCTCCTGCAACCAATTGGTACAGCTATTCCGTGTACATGGCTAAAAATGGAAAAGGTGACTCTTCTCCCATTATAAAACATTTGTTTAGCATAACCTGTATGTCCCCTTCTATGCAAACGGTTGTCTGGGATAGGAACTATTTACATTACCTGGATGTTATTTTTGATGTACTGCATTTTCTGGGTTAGGGTTTATTTTGTGTGTAATGATGTTGCTAAATGTTGTAATGCAATAAAGCAAAGTATTTATCATACAGTGGTACCTCGGTCTACAAACAGCCTAGTTCATGAACTCTTTGGAACACGAACACTTCAAAACCGGGAGAAAGTGTTCTGGTTAGCAAATTTTGTCTGGAATACGAACGTACTCCGTTCAGGGGTGCACTTCCGTTTTGAGTGCCACACTTCAATTGTCCAGCAGTGGAGAAGGGGGTCGTCACAGTGTTTGCCGCAGCAGTGAGGGAGGGAAGTTGCGCACACGCCAGCTGGTTTTCAGGCGCGCAACTCCCCCCATGCCGCTGCAGGAGGAGAGTGTTTCCTGCAACCGCAAGGGAAGCTGCGCACCTGCCAGCCAGCTGGTTTGCGGGAGCGCAACTCCTCCCCATGCTGTTGTGAAAGGCACGCGCTCTAGGGAGCATTTCCCACAGCAGGGGGGGGGGGGAGAGAAATCTGTGTGGATCCCAGTTCAGCTACTGATTGATTGATTGATTGTGTGACTGCGGAAATGGATAAAAGACCCCATCCAAACAATGACTATCATCAGTGCAGGTAAGAAAAAATAATTTTAATTTTTATCGTCTACAATACTGTTTTATTTATTTTATAGTACAGTACATTACTCTGCTTTCATTTTATGGATCAATGGTCTCGTTAGATAGTAAAATTCATGTTAAACTCCTGGTTTAGGAGTTGTTTTTAAAAGTCTGGAACGGATTAATCCATTTTGCATTACTTTCTATAGGAAAGCGCGCCGTGGTTTAAGAATGTTTTGGTTTAAGAACGGACTTCTGGAACGGATTAAGTTCATAAACCAAGGTACCACTGTTGTTGTTGTTTAGTCGTGTCCGACTCTTCGTGACCCCATGGACCAGAGCACGCCAGGCACTCCTGTCTTCCACTGCCTCCCGCAGTTTGGTCAAACTCATGCTGGTAGCTTCGAGAACATGGTCCAACCATCTCGTCCTCTGTCGTCCCCTTCTCCTTGTGCCCTCAATCTTTCCCAACATCAGGGTCTTTTCCAGGGAGTCTTCTCTTCTCATGAGGTAGCCAAAGTATTGGAGTCTCAGCTTCAGGATCTGTCCTTCCAGTGAGCACTCAGGGCTGATTTCCTTCAGAATGGATAGGTTTGATCTTCTTGCAGTCCGTGGGACTCTCAAGAGTCTCCTCCAGCACCATAATTCAAAAGCATCAATTCTTCAGCCATCAGCCTTGCCATGGCGAAGGGGCTTGAATAACTCAGAGAAGCTATGAGCTATGCCGTGCAGGGCCACCGAAGATGGACAGGTCATAGTGGAGAGTTTTGACCAAACGTGATCCACCTGGAGCAGGAACCGGCAAGCCACTCCAGTATCACTGCCAAGAAAACTCCACCACTGTAATAACTTTAAAGTTCTGTACTGACCCGGGGGGGGGGGTGTGACTCCCCAAAGTGATGTGTCAAAGCAGCAATACCCTTTTTTGTCACCTACTTTGGGGACAGCCCTACTGCCTGCACGAGAGCTTGTTCTTGTAGCAAGACAAGCTCTGGACCACACCCCCATTCCAGCTGTATTCACTCAGTCAGCAATCAAACAGTACCCCAAACTGCAATCAGCACAAACACTCTTACCTGCAGGCAGGTATCTCACTGGACAAACTGATGCAAAAACAAAACAAAACAAAAAACATACACACTGTCTTGCAGCCTGGCTAGGCAAGCGGACCAGGCAGGGGCCAGAACAAAGCCATCCATCCCTGTTTAGTCCTCTGTAGGTCTGCTCAACACTGCTGCCACTTCCGTTTGGTAACAGGGTCATTTTCTCACCTAACTCTCCAGTCTTCACTTCATGGTTGTAGTACATAGTGAAGATGTACTCTTAAAAGGGCCTCTGTTCTTTACAGAAATTTCTCCACCCTGACCCACTTTCATTGCACAACTGAAAGTGAAAGGGACTATTCTATATTATGATCAGCTTGCAACACTCTACTCATTTTTTTACTGTTTAAAAGGTTTTAAAGCCTGTTGCTAGCTTATTACAAGTCCTGCTTGAGCAGGTAAGCTAAGGACTTTTTTAAAAAGGCAAGCAAAGTACCTCAGCTGAGACAACCACCTTGTTAAGTTAATTAAGATATGCCACTCATCACCACAATCGCTCCTGACAAATTTATCTTATATTTCTCCCTACAAGCAGCCATTTGGGGGACCCCCCCCCCATTTCACCTTCTCTTATTTCCTCCTTTCGCAACATTGCAGCACACTGTTCTATATGTCTACTCAGAAGTAACTTCCATTAAGTTTAGTGGAGCTTCCAGCTAGGCCACATTCTGAGCATGTCTAAAAGCCCCAAGTATTGATTTTAAACTGCAAAGAGAGTGTGTGCTCCAAAAGCTTAGAAGCACTAGCACACTGAGGATGAAGAGAAAATATGAGATGTGATTAGTATACTGAGGCAATGTTAGGAGTAGACTTGACTTCCCTGGAGACATTCCAAAACACAACCCAGCCCCATTTTCTGTAATCCCACCTTTCATTTCCTTTCCTCAGAAGACAAGTGTCTGGGAAGAGGAGGGTACTGGCTGATGATAGACTTGGAAAAAGAGCTCCAAGAAGGCCCTTGATCTTGCAGCTGACCAATAGGAAGTGGAATGCTAACTGTGACGAGGCAATATCAGCTGTAGGTCAGGTCGTTGAATTGGCTTTCGGGATATCAGATAGGGAGTACGAAGATGTGGGAAGTGTTACAATACAAAATCTAAATATCAGTTACAGAATTAAGAGCTAGGGTGGGGAGAGAAAGAATTACCGTATCTTTCCCAGAATACTAATGAAAAATTTCTTCTGTACTTGTTCTTCTCTTTGGAATTAAAAGAGTCTATTGTAAAGACAAATCCTAACAACAAAGACCTTCTGTATAGATTATTTTTTTAAAAAAAAATTAGCAGTCTCCAAAACTTGAATTATTATCATGTGACACTGCAGAGAATCAAGAATATGCCCTGGAAAAATAGACATTTATTTTAAGATACAGTAAAAACTATGTATCATAAACTGAGCCCTTTAGCAACCTATTCCAGAGCTACTTCCACTAAATTATGTTCTATCAGAAGCTAATTTAAATAATCAAGAAAACAAACATTCAGAATGTTTAACTAGACAAGAAGTTGAGCTTTATCTATGTTTAGAATGGGCTGAAAATACATAATTAGAAAACTCACTGAAAATACATAATTAGAAAACTCGAAAGTGCTTGATCTCTTGATTACCACTGGAGTTTATTTCACATCAACAATATGATCACTCAATTGGACAGAGCTGAAAAGAAAACCTTTCCACACTATTGAGCTTACATCTTTGTCCAAAGGTCTTCACTGAAATCACAAACAATTTGATTAACAACTCTAATCAAAGCTGGTTATTCTTTCCAGATTTCACTACAATAAAATACTGCAATCAATTTCTGCTCCTGGTAAGCCTATTGAGGTTTGCCTCTCTGAGTCAATAAAAACTGAATGAACTCAGGACCAGTTTAAAAGTTTTCATTGCTAATCAAGTTATTTTTTAATTTAAAAAAGCAATTTAAAATGATAAACAAACCTCAAATTCAAATCAAATATCTTTAATACGGTCAATGACCAGCAAGCAATTTATAAAGTAAAATATGGCAATATAAGTACTATTGTACTACAGATAACAGTGGAGATATGGCCAAATCACAAAATTGGTACTTATGTTTATGACCAGGTTTCGACTTTTAAGGTTTTAAGGATTCAATTCAAATGTCACTACTGTTTATTATCGTTCCTTCGATGTTTGCAATTTGAACTCCGTTGCTGTCATCATTGCTCGTCTTATTCTTGTTGCAATGTAACAGTACTTCGCCACAGGCCTGTTGATTTCGGGGTCTTTGTCAGCTAAGAGGTGTCTGATATAGGTGTCGTCTGTACTACGAGGTATTTTCCTCAGAATCGGCTCAATCAGCTGTTTTCTTGAATCTCGATATAATGGGCAATATAAGATGACATGCCCGATGGTTTCAATTTCGTTGCTGTTACAGGGACATAATCTTTGTTCAATCGGTATTTTGTTGTATCTTCCCTCTAGAAGAGCTGAAGGGAGGGCGTTAAAGCGGGCCCTGGTAAATGCCCATCGGTGTTTAGCATTATGTAGAACTTTGAGATAGTTTGCTAGATGGGGGCTTTGGGAATCGAATAAGAGTTTATGAGTTATCGGAAGTTAACTAAAGTCATTTTGGGCTTCAATGTCCCTGAGTCTTTCTTTGATTATATTCTTGGCCCTTCCCCTTTCTAAACTTAATAAATACTCTGGGGAGAGACCATATGTGGCCAATTTTCTGAGAGTGCCCTTCAACCAACTAGATTGGAATTTGTCAAGAAGCATCAGGGAAAGTAGTCCAACCAGCGAGTTGTTAAGTCTTAGCCAAGTGCATAAGGTTCTTATCCATACTTTAGTTTTGATGCTGTATAAGCCCGCTTCCAGTCGTAGGGCGGCGTTTGGGACGCATTTAGGTGTTTGCAGGAGTGATCTAAGGAAACCTGATTGTATCTCAAATAACCTCAAATTATATAACCAAACCAAAATTATTATCTAGGCAGACACTGTAAATATACTGTACACAGATCAAAATGCCCATCATTTTCAAAAATATATTTTCTAGGATTTATTTGTACTCAGAAATTCAAGAGTTTGCTTTTCTTCACAGTCAAGGTACACTCGAAGAGCATTTACTGAAAGGGTTTAGCATGTTTCCTTTTAAGGTCACAGTAATACAAAGGAATAATCTCATTTCTATATGATCTAAAATATCAATCGGTCCAATCAGCACTCTTCTGCTTTTCAAGTTCCATTTTCTTTTAAAAAGAAGATATGTACAATTGTAGCAAAACAGAGAATCCTGGACACCACAAACAGCTCTTAAAACAAGGAACAAGTAAATTTACAGGGAACTGAAGTGCTGTGGTATAGGCATGGAGAAAGCTGGGAGTAACAGCCACTGAACAGCCAAAGTGTCAGCTGCACCAAAACCAGAGGTCTTAATCTTAATTCCATGCACTCCAATCTGTATCTTCAGGAGCACTTGATCAGACCACTTGAAAGGGGAAGGAAGTTTGTTATCAAGGCTGCCAAGCTGAGCAATGGGAAATTACCGGTACAGTGGTACCTCTGGATGCGAACGGGATCCGTTCCGGAGCCCCGTTCGCATCCTGAAGCGAATGTAACACGCTTCTGCGCCTGCCACGTTTCACTGCTTCCATGCATGCATGTGATGTCATTTTGAGCGTCTGCACATGTGCGTTCCGTTACTTCCGGGTTGCCACGGAGCGCAACCCGAAAACGCTCAACCTGAAGCGTATTCATCCCGAGGTATGACTGTAGTCCCTGCACGCAGCCTGTTCCTGGTAGAGGTAGGAAGTGAGTCTAAAAGCAAGCAAAGAGGGAGTGAGGCAGGAGTATAGGGGCATGAAAGGACAAAGAAGTCTACACAAGTTGTCCAGTCTAAGTAGTAGCTCAAGGTGAGCAGCTGGAACTCATGGGGAGAGTTACAAAATATAAGAAATGGGAAAGTAGTAAAAAGCAGATTGTGTGGTGCCACTTACTCTTAAGAAGACATGGTTCTTGAGAAATGGAGGAGGAAGGAGGACAAAGCACCAGAACCTCTTTCCTCCTCAGAAGAAGTTGTAGGCAAGTATACAGTAATACACATTGGGCTAAAAATAAATTCAGTGAAGAAAAGGAAGTATTTCTTCACACAACACATAACCAATTAATGCAATCCGCTGCAACAAGATGTCATAGTAACCACTGGCTTAGGCGGCTTTAAAAGCAGTTCCTCATATTCCTAGTTTAGTAGCCTACGAAAGACCACCTGCAATTCAGAGGCAGCAGGTATCCAAAAACAAGTTGCTGAGGGGCAAAACATGAAGGCAGACTGGTGCCTACCTTCATGCACTGCCTGTGGGATTCTCAGAAGCATCTAGCTGGCCATTGTTGGAAACAAAATGCTAAACTAGAAGTGCCACTGGTCTGATGTAGCAAGTATATTCTTACATTGATATCTAATCTACAGCATATTCTGAGCTCAGAGACAGGCAACAACCCTTAAAAAAGACTGAACAGTATTTCAAATTATTCACTGACTGATACAGGACAGTCATACTTCACACTTCTAGCCATATCTTCACAACTCGCATGCAGCCACGAACAACACCACTCCCAGACTGCAGGGAGATTTGTGGCTAGTCAATAAGCAAAGACAGGATCTCCACCATTGCCTGTCAATTCCCACTCACTCCTACACTGCAAGAGTGGGATTTTCCAGTACTGTCTACAAGAACTCCACAACATTTTTCTTGTGTGATTACATGCCAATACTGTACATGTATTGGGTTTATGTTTTTGTTGTTACAATGCAATTTGATTTTAAATACACATAACCAATCGAACTGTAATAATAGTGGCAGAAATCCAGCAGAATTTGAATGAAATCAGTGGGCTTCTTTGATGGATTTTGGGTAATATTTACAGGTATTTATTTATTAGATTTATAAACTACCATTCCTCCCAAAGATGACACATTTCTGTGACTAAAAAGCACAACTAAAAATAAAATAAAAACCTATTTAGAACATTGAAAAACCGGCGCAGCGCAGTGTGGGGACTCGCTTCCACAGTGCCGAAAATGGTGTCTGCACATGTGCAGACGCCGAAAATCGTGTCTGTGCAGATGCAGAAGCCGAAAATCACGACTGTGCACTTGTAGATGCTGAAAATCATGTCCGCGCACGTGCAGACACAAAAAATCACGTGCGCTCACGTGCGCATGCAATCCGGCCCACGGAGGGATCCGCATGGGACCAATCCAGTCCAGGCAAGATAAACCTTGCTGACCCCTGATTTACATCAACAATTGCATATTTGTATTTATTTTTCCCAGCTCTCAATTCTGGGGTTTTCTCTTTCCTTTCAGTATTTAGCATATAGAATTATAATTGCCATTATCATATAACATCCCCCAATACAGATGAAAAGTAATGCCTATTTCTCTTCAACATTTTCAGCACAGAAGTTTGCAAACATCTGCAATTTTGCTTGCAAATGCAGGGCCAATGTTTTCCCCTCCCCCTGCCTGCCTTGCATGTTGCACTTACAATAATGGGATGGGAGCAATCCAACAACATCTAAAACCCATCACAAAATCTGAGTTGGCGTTCTACATATGAGGAAGACTAAAATTAATAAGATTAATTATTAAAACAAAAATTCTGAAGAGGAGAAGGGATCTTCCCACTTTCTATCCAACCTTTTTCTTCTTTTTAAGAGACAGCGGTGTGTGGAATTGCCAGCTTAGGTTTACTGATGTGTTTATTTCTACCTCCACTCCACCCAGTTCTTTCAGAGGAGTCTCTAAACCTGTAGGTCTGATCCCCCTGCTTTGTATGTTTTGTATAATCCTGAGAACATATTCAGATTACAAATATTCTAAACTCCCCACCCTCCCAAAAAAATCCATCAAAAACAGAATAGCCCTGATATAAACCAAGCAAAAGCCACAGGACAGTTAGGACAGTTAAAAAATGAGCTCTATGTGTATTTCACAATCAGGTGATGCCTTTATTAGGGCCAACAAAAATGTCATAAAATAGTATCTTCATATCACTGTACTTGAAAATTTCATCTATAAATTTTAATTAAAGCACTTCACTGCTAGCTAACTAAGTTTTGATAGTGGAGAACAAGGGGGGGAAATGAGCCTAGAACCCACAGGGAGATGGGAATTCTTGCAGGTAGGAAACACAAAAGAAACAGGAACAAAGACAAGGGGAAAGATAAACAGAGAAAAGATTACAAGGAAGGAAGGAAGAGATATAAAAGACACAAGCAGCAGTGACCTAAACAGAATCTGAGTGAGAATACTGAATAAACAACCAACCACTGATTGTTATCATTGCAAAAAGATCAGACTCTCCCTGATCTGTGCAATTTCCTGTTAACATTGGTGGCATTCTGCAATAGATTCAAAGCCAAACCAGACATGACAGTAACATCTCCATTTGGTTAAACTGGACAATTTTCAGAACAAATGGAGTGCGGGTTGAGGGTGCTAAAATCTCCCTTCACCCTAACTTTCCTTCTCACAATCTGTCTTCTCAGGGGCTTTTCTTCTCCAATACCAGAAGTAAGCTCAAGTAACAGGAATAGAATAAAAGGAAAGAGGCAAGCACTCAAGTTGACAAATCCCATCATACCCTGCTTCTTGTTAGCATGCTGTTCTTTTGCTGTTCTCTGGCTAGACCAGGCATAGGCAAACTTGGCCCTCTAGATGTTTTTTGGTACTACAACTCCCATCATCCCTAGCTGACAGGACCAGTGGTCAGGGATGATGGGAGTTGTAGTTCCAAAACATCTAGATCAGCCTTTCTCAACCTGTGGGTCCCCAGATGTTGTTGGACTACAACTCCCATCATCCCTGAGCTCTGGCCTTGCTAGCTAGGGGTGATGGGAGTTGTAGTTCAACAACATCTGGGGACCCACAGGCTGAGAAAGGCTGATCTGGAAGGTCGAGTTTGCCTGTGCCTGGGCTAAACACTTCTATAAAGCTCCCTTTGAGCCCCTCTCTCTACTCATTTTTACAAATGTACTGTAATGCAAGTAATTCATCATTAGACAGATACCATCAACAATCATTAAAACAGAGACAGCACAGTGGTGGCAGCAAAAAGACCAGAATGGGACCTGAGCAGAGTTGTTATTTTCAGCAACTGACACTGAAGTTAGTACACAATCATTATGGCCAGTAGCAATCAATAGTCATATCCTCCATCAATATACCAATCCCCTTTTAAAAGCATCCAGGATGATGATCATAATTACAATTTGTGGCAGCAAATTCCACTGCACTGTGTGAGGAAGTCCTCCCTTTTGCCTGTCCTAAACTCTCAACTTGCAGTGTCAATGGATGACCCTGGATTCTAGAGTTATAAGAGAGGAAGAAAAACTTCTCTTTCTCCACACATCATGCATAATTGTATCCACCTCTGAAATGTCACTCACCCTTTTTTTTCTAAACAAAGAAATCACAAATATTGTAATCTTTCCTCATAGGAAGTTGCTCTAGCCCTTTGATCATTTTCGTTACCCTTTTCTAGCTCAACAATTTCTTTTATGAGCTGAAATTATAAGAACTGCAGACAGTATTTCAAGTGTAAAGGTAAAGGTAAAGGGACCCCTGACCGTTAGGTCCAGTCGTGGACGACTCTAGGGTTGTGGCGCTCATCTCGCTTTACTGGCCGAGGGAGCCGGCGTACAGCTTCCGGGTCATGTGGCCAGCATGACTAAGCCGCTTCTGGCAAACCAGACCAGCGCACGGAAACACCGTTTATCTTCCTGCCGGAGCGGTACCTATTTATCTACTTGCACTTTGACGTGCTTTTGAACTGCTAGGTTGGCAGGAGCAGGGACCGAGCAACAGGAGCTCACCCCGTCACGGGGATTCGAACCGCCGACCTTCTGATCGGCAAGCCCTAGGCTCTGTGGTTTAGACCACAGCGCCACCCGCGTCCCTTATATTTCAAGTGTAGTTTCACCATATATTTCCATAATGGCATTATATTTGTAGTTTTATTTTCAATCCTTTCCTAATGATCCCCAACATAGAATTAGCCTTTTCACAGCTGTAGCACACTGGGTCAACATTTTCATCAAGTTATCCATCATGACCCTGAGGTCTTGTATCCTGGTCAGTCGCTGCCAGTTCAGACCCCATTAGGGTATTTGTTAAGTTAGGATTTTCTTCTCCAATGTGCATCCCTTCACCCTTTCTTACACTGAACTGCATTTGTTATTTTAATAATGCTACAAATTCCTTCAGTGTTCTTCACAATCCCTGACAGAGCTGCTGTAAGAATGGTTGAGGTGAATATGAAATCCTTTGATATAAATACTTACAGTGGAATCTTATACATGTTTCCTCAGGATTCCTCAGGGAAACAGGCATAAGATTGCACCAAGGTATTGTTATATACTCCCCAATTCCCTCAGGAACCGCAATGTCAGGTTTTTTTTAAAATACAGTGGTACCTTGGTTATCGAACTTAATCCATTCCAGGAGTCCGTTTGACTCCTAGAAAGGTTCAAAAACCAAGGTGTGGCTTCTGATTGGCTGCAGGAGCTTCCTGCACTCAATCAGAAGCAGCATCGGACGTTCGCAAATCAGAACACTCACTTCCAGGTTTGAGGCATTCTGTATTCAATTTGTTCAACAACAAAGGCGTTTGACTACCAAGGTACTACTGTACTTTGGACGAGTGCACTCTGGCCCCTTCTGGTGTACATAATATTTACAAATATAGAAGCACAGCATATACTGGCAACACAACACTCCAGAAAGGCAGCAGAATCACATCAGATCTTCAGAGTGATGCCCTGCATTCACAGGGTGTGCTCAGCAAACTCACATCTCTCTTCTTCTCCCTCTCCAAAACTACCAGCTGCTGTATGTCACACCCATCTGCTGGAGGATGTCATCTTATCTAGGTTCCAAGATTATCTCCTTAAAACAGTCAAGAGAATTCTCCAGCTATCTCTTTATGTTAGGCTCACACTGAAGAATGAGCAACCAACCAAACTACAAAGGAATCAGCTGGCAAGCATACCAGAATTATTCACATATAATTCAAGTATGTGTAGTCAAAGTGGAAGCACCAGGGAGGTACTACTGCAATCTAATGCAATAGGGTGAGTCATATGGTACAATAATTGCCTTCAGCAGATGCCATGCCTAGCTCCATCCCAACTTTTTGTGAACATATTGCCTTTCCACATTACTTCCAGGCCAATTGTTCAAACCACTTCATATCCAATCCTATTCCTCTTATTTTTGTCTGTTCTCTCGCTTTGCCCTTTTGGAGAAAGTTAGATGAATATTTTTTCTAGACTTGCACGGGTGTTTCTTTCAAACTTCTCCACATTTCCCCCTCTTTTCCCCTCAGCTTTTTCTGCACCTATGCTATTCAGTTCCCTTGTCTTCAGGACACCTGTTGATTCCTCTTCAGCTACACTAAGCATCAAACTCAAGCTTTAAAGTACACACTATACTTTAAAGCGCACCCCCTCCCCAGCAATAATTATGGGCACGGCAGTCTGTTGAGGGTTGCTGATCATTGTAAATCTGTGGCAGGTAAACTACAGTGCCCATAATTTTTTTAGGAGGCAATGTGCTTCAAATGTGCTTTTAAAGTATGTGTATGCAGCCTCAGTCATTTGTTCAGGCTGAATTTAAGCATGTAGAAGTATTGGAAATGAAATAGTAGAATGGACTGCACCACTTCACACTAGAATTGGGGAACCACATTTTAAAACTATATAGAAGAAAACTAGCACAGCACAGATGGGACTTTCCCCCTGAAGTGCTAGTTTTCTACTTGCAATGAGTTATTTTTAAATACAGGGAATCGTTCAAAAATTATGAAGTGGTATACCTCTCAAGACCCTACCACCACATTCCACAACATATATACAGTTGTCTACATAAATGATAGAGTGGGATACATTCTACACAATACTACTTAAGACTGCAGGTGAGGGCCTATTTTGGAACATTCCCACAAGGTTTTCCTCAAAAGTAAAAAGCTCCCTGAAGTAATAATAATAATAATATTTTTTTATTTATATCCCGCCCTCCCCAGCCAAGGCTGGGCTCAGAGCGGCTTACAAGCAATAATAAAAACGAGATGAATGATTACAACTTAAAAACAAAAATAAAATACAACATTAAAATAATGGAACATTAAAATATTAAAATGTAGCTTCATCGCAGGAGAAGGAAAAGAAAAAAGAAAGAGAG
Organism: Podarcis pityusensis; assembly: GCF_964106645.2. NCBI lineage: Eukaryota > Metazoa > Chordata > Lepidosauria > Squamata > Lacertidae > Podarcis > Podarcis pityusensis. The sequence goes on from NC_138031.1 coordinate 80,892,227, forward strand.
GGAGGGAGGGAATCAAATTGGCTCCAAGCCAAAGGCCAGGCGGAACAACTCTGTCTTACAGGCCCTGCGGAAAGAAATCAGATCCTGCAGGGCCCTGGTCTCATGAGGCAGAGCGTTCCACCAGGCCGGAGCCAGAGTTGAAAAGGCCCTGGCTCTGGTTGAAGCCAATCTAACTTCCTTAGGGCCTGGGACCACTAGGGTGTTGTTATTTATGGACCTTGAGGCTCTCCGTGGGGCATACCAGGAGAGGCGGTCCCGTAGGTACGAGGGTCCTAGGCCGTGAAGTAGCATATCAGGGAGAAGCCTTTCTGCATCCAAGCACCAGGCCCGTTTGCAGACCAACTCTATGTTACAAAGATGTCTGCAAACATGACATGAAGGCTGGCAAAATTAACCCTGCCATGTGGGAATCCCTTGCCGATGACAGCAGTGCCTGCACAAAGTCAGGTCATGTATCCAGAGCAGTAACCAGAGGAGAAATGACCACTGGGAGGAGCGCAGAGAGAGGAAACGCCATGGTGCACCTGCAGCAGCACAACCGGACGCCTTCATTTGCCCCAGCTGAAACAAAACATGTCTTTCCCATATCCGTCTCTAGAGCCACAGCAGGTCCCAATGGTTTAGCTTCACCTCCAAAGGCACACTCCTCCTCCATTGACTTGAGTCAGATGGATGCCATATGTAAATGTGTCTTTTACATATGGGAATATTAAAAAGCACACCACCTCTTTCCCAATGCAACCTGACATGCTACACATACATACCAATTTACCTTGCCTATACTCCTAACTACTCCTCCTCCCCCCCCAAAAAACCCCAAAATTAACTTTGCTTTCTGCTTCCTAACCTTTCCCCAACTGTTAACTGATAGTGCTCCCTCTAAAAATTCCCTTAAGAAACATGCTTATGGAGGTGGAGCTATAAGAAACGGGGCTTCGCTTTCCAGAGAAAATACACAAGACCGTGGCTCGTTTTGACCAAAGCAAGCGCCGGAAACGCCCAGGCTTGGCGAAGCTCCTCCTTGTTTCCATCCGCTGCCAGGAGAGGGAAAGGCCACCTGGGGGACCGGCGAGAGCAAACAATGGGAGTTGCAAATCCCCACGGCGGAACTTTCGCTAGGACAACCTGCCGGGCAGACTCGCAGGTTCCCCGGAGCATTATTATCTGTGCGAGTTCTCCACAACTTACCTGCATGCACACGTGCTGGGAAATAAAGAATAAAAAATGAACAAAGCCAAGCTCCCCTCCCCCGCCCCCCACAGTTCCTAGTTTCATTAACTACGAGCCACGAAGTTTTGGGTACTTTCCAAAGTTTTGCAGCGCCAAGCCCGCGTTTCGTAGCCTCCCCCCCCCAAAAAAAAAGAAATAATGGATACACTAAACCTGGGTTCGTAGTTGACACCCAGATTCCTCCAGTTCCTTCCGGGAGTGTGGGCGAAACCGAAGTTTGCTGCCTCTTCCCCTTCAATCCACCTGCGCCCACAGGAGGTGAAAAATGCCCAAAATGTCCTGAGGGGGGAGGGAAGAGCCCCTTCCCCTGGACATACACACGACCCCCCCCTTCATTTCACCTCCTTGTAACACGCATATGCCACCCACACGCGTGTGAGGGGGGGATATACAGCAATGAGAACCACACACACACACACAGCCCGAGACCCACGCGCGACCACTCGCCTTGGCTCCCGGGCTCCACGCGGCCATTCTCGAGGGGCGCTTCTTGCGGCCGCCCGAGGGTCCCCCCGCCCGGCTCCTCCGCCGCGTGCTCCGGCTGCTGCCCCGCTTGGGCGCCGGGGCCCTCTTCGCCGCCGCCGCCGCCGCCGCCCCCGGGCGCCTCCACGGGCACCACCGTGAAGTTGGTGGGCATGGCAACTCGCTCCCCGGCCGGGTCCCGCCGCGCCGAGCCTCACACGGACGCCGGCGCCGCCGCCCTCCTTCCCCGCCCACCCGCGTTAGCAGCGGCGGCGGGAAGAGTTTGCGGCTCTTTCCCCCACACCTCCGCCTCTCTTTCCTCGGCCGGCCCCCTCAAGCGCCGGCGCTGCCGTTGCGGCCGCCGGGAGCTCCTCCGCTGCCAGGCAGGAGCCGCGCCTCACGTGAGGGGAGCCTTTGCCTCAGAGGGGAAAGGCGGGAAGAGAGGCGCTTCCCGCCTCAGCTGCTCTTTGTTGAACGCGGCGTCGGCGAGGGGCAGAGGGAGCCCAGGGCTGCCCCAACCCCAACACACACACGCAGAGCCCTGGAGCTTCAATTCAACACCCCTTTACCGGCCCACACACACCCTCTGGCTTGATTCAACACACACACAGAGCCCTTTAATTTATTCAACACCCCCACCCCTTCATTTGATTCAACACCCCCCTACAAACACAAACACACACACACACCCCTTGACTTGATTCAACACACACACAGCCCTTGAGTTTATTCAACGTCCCCCCTTTATTTGATTCAACACCCCCCATACATACATACAAACACACACACACATACATACACACCTTGACGTGATTCAACACCCACAAACACACACACAGAGCCCTTGAGTTTATTCAACACCCCCAACCCTTTATTTGATTAAACACCCCCCAACAAATACACACACACACACCTTGACTTGATTCAACACACACACACACACACACCTTGACTTGATTCAACACACACACAGACACAGCCCTTGAGTTTATTCAACACCCCCTTTATTTTAATCAAAACACACTCACCCCTACAAACACACACATGCACACCTTGACTTGATTCAACACCCAGGAGAGCAAGCCCAAGCTTGCTCTGAATGTGAGAGGGTTTTGTATGTGGGGCATCAAAAGCAGCAAAGGATACATGCATTTGGGACCATATGGGGTGCATCTCTCCCCCCTCATTAGAGAATAATAACTGGGACTAGCCGTCAAAAGTCACAGATCAGAGATGCTCATATTTTTCATCGATATAGCAGCTAACGGCAATTATCTCAGGACAGAGATGTTACTGAAGCTAAAGGTGATCTGTAAAACCCAGTGACACAGCATCCTCACAGAAAGTAAGAAGCTGGTAGTAGGTTATTCATTGTGGCTTTTCTGTGGCTAAGCCCCCCCCCCATGCAGCGCTAGTCACCATGCAATTGTTCCACAGTATTTGCTTGTTTAAGGTTTTTATATGGTGCTTTCTGCCAGATATGACTTCAAAGCTGTTTCCAGACAACAAGGAAATCCGTATCAATAAAATACTTACAGGGCAATTAAAATATCAGCAAGAAAACAGCAATGATAAGCATCAGTTCCACGATACAAATAGAGACTAGAAGCTAAGTGTCGCTTCCAAAAGTACAAGAAAGCAAACAGGTTATTTTTATTATTAAATTACTAAATATTAAATTTGTATACCGCTCTATACCCATAAATCTCAGGGCAGCAAAACATAAAGATTATGGAATCTCATAAGCCATAAGAAGGTGACAAATACCCTTAACATAATAGCACAGTTGTGTGTGACAGCCAGCAAGGAGTAATAGTGAGGATCAACTCCACTGCCTTACCAGAGAGTGGAAGGGTTAAAACAGAAGCTAGCAAGTAGCACATAGGTGATAAGACTCAATAGCTTTTAGGGTTGCTGCAACTGAAGGTTTATTTATATCTGTTTCTTTATAAGAGATACAGTCTCAATAACTGAGTGAAGGTCAGATGTCCTGTTACACAGAAAAGTGGGCAGGAGAGTACACAATGAGAGCCATAATCTTTAAACATAAAACAACAGCCCTTCTAAAACTGACTTGGCTGCTGGAACATTTTCAAGTGCTCCAAGTTAAGATAATGATACCAGCAGCAGTTTTTTCATTCGTGGTTTGCCCTGTGGAATCTGCACGTGTTGCTCAGAGTTTGATACAGGAATGCTTTATACAACTGCTGCTTCCCAGAAGGCACATAACGTGAACCTTCAGAACCAATGCTACTCATTTCTCCTCCAGCCAATAAGTTGCTTTTTACAGTCCCAGATGATTTTGTGTCGAACTTTCTCCCCTCCTTGTTTCTCACTCAATATTCTCCATCTTCTCAGTAACCAGCATCTCTCAGCAGCCTGTCTTTTACTCCAGGTTCAACTCCTACTTGCCACTCATCCTCAGAAGGCTTGCTGCATACATATTCTTCTGCAGCAGTGAGCTTACACACAGAGAGAGCAGGGAAATTAGAGAATGGTAGTGGAACTTGTACATAGCCCTTAGGGGTAGAGAGAAGTGGTGTGGCCCCTTTAGTGTACAATTCATTGCTACAAGAGTGGTGGTGAATTGTCATTCTAACTGCATGCCAGCTGTTATCAATGTTGTATGATTTATATTTTGTACACTACCCTGATATAGTAAAGGTAAAGGGACTCCTGATCATTAGGTCCAGTCATAGCCGACTCTGGGGTTGCGGTGCTCATCTCACTTTATTGGCCAAGGGAGCCGGCGTACAGCTTCCCTGATATAGACAAATGTAAAAATAAAACAAGGTTTGGAAGGATGGCAGATGGTGACAGTTGGAGGCAGAGCGGACAGAGCCATGTGAAAGCAGTTGGAAGGGGAATGTGGATGTAAGCTATGGGGATAGGTTTGAGAGACAACCTGAATTGTTCTTCTAATAGAAACAGGTGCATCATATCTCTTCCTTGCATCTGTCCCAACCAGTCAGGTAAGGGCACTCGCCTCTCACTTTAAACCAGTCTGGCCAGACTACCATTGCAGTCCAGAAAGGTTTATTTCTTGATGGAAGGTTCAGCTTGTAGCCTGAATCCCACATACTGTTCCCATTTGACTCATTGCAACACCTACACCTAAGGTGATGCAGAGAACAGTTAGACTGGAAAAAGGAGAGCAACTCAGGGCAGAGCCAGCCTGAGATATTTTGCCACACTTTCCAGGCAGCAGCTGCAGGTGACAAGCACGGGACGTGGCAAAAGGAGCGCTTTTTGGGGGCCCAGATTTGCCACCCCTCCCAGCTGTCCCTGGTCTGCTGCCTATCTCAGGGTGTGTTTGGGTTTGGGGAGGAGTTAAATAGATAAAACTGAAATAACTTATACTTTTTAAAATATTCTCAGGGCAGTTCTTTCTGGCATAAGAATCTAGCAGGGAATCTTTTTCTTGCCTCCAACCTCCATATAATTTTAGTAGCAGAGGGTTTATCAGACATTGACTCTCTTACATTTAGATTAACACTAATCCCACAAATGTCTACTCAGAGGTAAGCTAGGAGGTACACCAAAGTAAGTGTATATAGGATGGCAGTATTACCTCTGAGAATGTACAAGGCCTACTGGATATTCTCAAAAACTCTAAAAGTGGTGTTATATAGTGCAAACAAGCAAGGAATTCCGGGGGAAGGAGGACTCTCTGTTCCTTGTCATCCCTCTTCCACTCCCATGCAATATTTTTTTAAAGAGCTGTGTATGGTGATATTTATTTTAAAAAGCACTGAAATTTGGAGGGTAAACCCACAGATATGGGGAAGTAAAAGGGCATAGGTAAGTAAAAGGGCAGATCCTCTAGCAGCAAAAGAGGACTCTGGGAAGAAGGAGGCATAATTAAGTTTGCATCACACACAAGTCTTGTTGAGAACAGACTGGGAAGAAGGAACACATTGAGAACCCCCTTACAAAACTTAGTAGAGAGGCTGTCCACAAAATACATATGCAGGCTGTGAACATTATAAATAAATGCTTATCTTAGCGGAGACTGGCAGCAGTCTTAACTACGGTATAAAAAAACCTTGCAGGGTTGTTGGGCTCAGATGGTTTTTTCTGTGCCCCAGTCCCTCCCTGCAATAAACACTTCGGGGACAAAGGGATGGCTCAGCTGTTCTTCATGTTCCTAATGTTGCTTCCCTGCCCCTGCAAGCTGGCCTCTGGTTCTGGAAATTCCAGCAGCATATGTGCAAAATTATTGTGCATGAGGCTTTGGGGGCAAGTAGGGGTTTTGGCCCTAGACTACGGTATTTTTCTGAAAAGTAGCTTCAGGTTTTTGCATCCTGGCTTCGTTTCAGGTTTGGCATCCCCAAAGCTTCTGCATATGAGCATCTCCTTAACAAATGACTCTGGCTAATCAATTGTTCTTAAAGGGTGTATTCTTTCAAAACTTATTTGGAACAACAGCTCAACTTTTTTTCTTTTTTTTTCAGCAATACATTTCTTTTCAGACTATATCATGCTGTTTTAAAGTCTTCTGGTATTTGTGTGTATATGATGTTTGCAAGTCTACCTTATAATTTACCTCTAACTGGTATTTTAGTTTTATGGCAATTCCCTTTTATTGAAGTTAAATGTTACTGTGGTGATCATGTTGGGTTGTTGAGCTGGCTTTGTCACTCTTACATTACAGTCACCATTACCATGTAATTCAGCTATATTTAAGTTTTAAATCAAATGTTCTACTCCTCTTAGGACTTGCAGCCAAACCCATAATTGACTGCCCTGAAAGTGCAATGAGTTATAATGACAATATTATCTGCTCGTCTCTTTTAGGGAACAAAAATTATGGTTATTCACTTAACCCTTCTTAAGTCCACCTTCCTGCAAATATAAGAAGTCATAGCAAAACTTTTAGGGAAGAGATTGTAGACAGGCATAATCAAACCGTGCCAGATTAGCATTGTCATTTGCTGCAGAAATGCAATAATGAAATGTGGTGATGAAACCTATGTGGCAGCTAATGTGTATTATATATTATATTATTTTTAAGATTAGTGTAATCAAGGGAATACCCTAACCCATTAATCTTCAGATCATGAGCTGTGACCTGACCTAAGTAGGTCACACAAATGGCACCATGGCCATCTTATGGAGACTGGGAGGGAAAAAGAAAAAGAGATGTGGAAGATTTAAGAGAAAGCGTCAAAGAGAAGGCATGGAAGATAGATAAATAGTACAGACTGAAAGTGGCTAGGGGGTCCACAGAGTTAATTTATATTTCAGTTTGTGCAACATACATTTAAGGCACATTTTCTAGGCACATTTTCCTCCCAAAGCATTGCCTTCTTCATATTCAAGGAACAGAAACTGTACTACATTAACATTGATCATTTAGTGCTCACTGGTGAACTTGTCTATCATTTACATTTGCTTTATTTTAGCAAACCATAGTTCCACAGTTGTTTCTTTCCTCTTTCAGAAATATGTCCTGTAAGTGCTGCTAGTATTTTATGCACAACAAATATACATGAGAGACACTGGTGAAATTAGCTCCTTAGTCACCACAATTGGGGAGAATCCATAGGATGCCCTCCAGATGTTTGTTGGACTACATTTCCCATCAGCCCCTAGCACGGCCCAAGGCCAAGGATGACAGGAGCTGTAATCAAGGAGTATCTGGAGGGCACCATGTTGTCTACTCTTGACCCACAGAATTCTAGTTTGCTGAATGCAGAGGCCATGTAATAAATTAAGTAGACTTTCTATAGCAAATTTAGTGTGTTTAAAGCCTTTTACATGTATTAGCATACATACAAATTATATAGGAGACCTTTGATCAGAATTCTCAAGATGTATATTTAAAAGCTATCACAGGGGCTGCTAATTTGCTTGGTCAATGGCAGGTAGTGGGGATAATCTATAATCTATTGTAGATAATCTAAGGAATTTGGGTAGTGTCAAATTCATACATGAAATACAGTTGATTTACAATAATGTTATTGACAATATGCTACATAACAGGTTTTTTTAAATGTTCGGATTCTAAATAGCAAGTCTACCACAATTAACTGAGAACAATTTTGACAGCTGTGTGACTAAAACAATATGCTGTACACTAATAAGAAAATTTATTTTATTATAGTCTTTAATTGGCTAAGCCTTTAATCTTCTCCTTCAGAAGCTTGCTAATCTGTTACTACTTCTGTAGCAGAGACCTATTAAATGAGCTTATTAAAAGTCAGTTCATACATTCAAGGAAGGAGTGCAAGTGACTTTCTGCTTCTGATGTAATATGGCACTCACTAAGTTCCCCCCGGTGTGAGCCATGGTTCATCATGTTTTTATATCATTGCTTCTAACAGCAAACTCAAGTGGTGAATGTAGAAAGCGAAAACAGGGCCCTGAGAACAGGAGGCTCTCTATCAGGTTCAGGGGGATCTTGAGGTTTCCAAAGTACCAAAAATCCTTTTATACCCCATCCCTTTTATACCCCACCTGTCCTCAAATAATGGTTCAGGAAGGACTGGGCATGTTTTAGTAGCCACAAACTGTTGTGAGTCATTTGGCAAATAAAAACTGAAAAGGAGAGGCAGGAAGAGGTGGGGGTGGCGTGGCTGGCTGAGACCCTGAACACAAGCACTCTTACTAGGACAGAGAATATACGGCAACATTTTATTGCAGAATCCTATTGCTTATCATTAACTACATCTAGGGTTGCCACCTTTGGTTGGGCAAAATATGGGACAGGCTGGGCAAAATAAAGGACAGGCCAGGGTGGGTGAGGATTGAGGGCACACACACTCTCTTGCCTCCAAAATCTCTCCCCCACCACCTTTGAGGAGTGGGATTCCTCACATTTGGCCTCCCTCATCACCCTGCCCTGTTCTCCCCCACAACTCATGAAGATGGGCAGGGCCCCAGGGTAGACGGCTGGCTCCCACGGGTGACTTGAGCCCCAGCTCCAGCTTCCACTTGTGATAACACTAAACCTTAAACATGTTTTGTGTGTTTACAACTATCCTCAGTCAAATTATTTCTTATTCCTAACTCAATGTGAAACAGCAATATATATATGTCCATTATGTTTAGAGTTACTTAACTTATTAATTTAATTATCTTCTATACGCCAGGTGTTCAAGAGCTCATCAAGGAGGTTCTAGGGTAAGCGCTGACTGATTTTATTCAAACTTAGTGTGTGTTTGCCCAGTCTAGCAATAATCTGACAAAACAGTGTTTGCACTTTGAACGCATAGAACCACAACCTCATTAAAGGCAGTAAAAATGTTCCACCCACCTACATGTTTGATAACTGAAAGGTCTCTAAACAGTGGAGGAATTACAATAATGTAGAAGTGGGAAATATGTCGTTCTGAATTCCTTTGGATAAAGGAGTACAGGTTTTCAATTAACAGAGAAAATCTAAAAATTCCTTACAAGTTAGCATGTGTGTCTGCTATGTGACTACAAAAAGTACAAATTGAAGACATCTGAAATGTAAAAACGTGCCTTTGGCATTTGTGATGCTAATGTAAAAGGTAAAGGTACCCCTGCCCATATGGGCCAGTCTTGACAGACTCTAGGGTTGTGCACTCATCTCACTCAAGAGGCCGGGAGCCAGCGCTGTCCGCAGACACTTCCGGGTCACGTGGCCAGTATGACAAGCTGCATCTGGCGAGCCAGCGCAGCACACGGAAACGGCGTTTACCTTCCCGCTGGTAAGCGGTCCCTATTTATCTACTTGCACCCGGGGGTGCTTTCGAACTGCTAGATTGGCAGGCGCTGGGACCAAACAACAGGAGCGCACCCCGCCGCGGGGATTCGAACCGCCGACCATGAGATCGGCAAGTCCTAGGCGCTGAGGTTTTTTTAATTGTTTGTAACATGATATGCCACCAATCATCCAGGGAGAAGTTATTTGTGTGTAACTTCTCTCAAGAGATGTTTGAGAGGCAAAAGATGCTGGGAGGTAGAATTGTATTTGTGGGGGATAAATGTATATTAACCGGGGCTTTAATTACTTAGTGATACCACAATTCTACCCACCTGAAAACCACATGCTTCCCATAACACCAGGTGTGAAGCAAATATGTATGTGTTTTTAGAGTGTAAAGAGAAAAATGTTCTGTGCATGCCTAGGGGAACTCTTATCACTACGGCCAGCCTGATACATTTTTGGCACCTGAGGGAGACCCCAAAATGATAGCTCCCTTCCTGTCAGGGCAGAAGGGGCAAGGGAAGATCAAGATCAACGTCATGATCTCCTGCCCTTGTGGACCCTGCTGCCTGAGGTGGTCGCCTCACCTTGCCTCACAGGTGGGCCAGCTCTGCTTATCACCCATTTTCTATTTTCACATTGAGACAGAACCTGTCCTTGGCTCATTCTGCACTTGTCCCTTTACTTTCTTTTACTGTAGTGAAAAGAAGGGAGTAAGACAAGTTGGGTGTTATGCCCCATTCAGTCCTTTAGCACAGCACAATACAGTATTGTACTTTTTCTACAATGAGAGATTCTGAGGTTTAAACCTGCTTGAGCATTATGCCCTCTTGGAGGAAAAGGGCTTAATTATGGTTATTCATTTGTAAAAGAAATTTGCATAAACTCAGTGACTTTCTGCTTCTGATGTAACATGGCACTCACTAAGTTCCCCCCGGTGTGACCCATGATTCATCATGTTTTTATATCATTCCTTTTAACAGCAAACTCAAGTGGTGAATGTAAACAGGACTGAAGCGAAAACAGGGCCCTGAGAACAGGAGGCTCTCTATCAGGTTCAGGGGGATCTCTATCAGGTTCAGGAGGCTCTCTATCAGGTTCAGGGGGATCCTTTTATACCCCACCCCTAAAGGGCACCTGTCCTCAAATAATGGCTCAGGAAGGACTGGGCATGTTTCAGTAGCCACAAAGTGTTGAGAGTCATTTGGCAAAGAGAAACTGAAAAGGAGAGGCAGGAAGAGGTGGGGGTGGCATGTCTGGCTGAGACCCTGAACACAAGCACTCCTATTAGGATGGAGAATATACGGCAACGTTTTATTGCAGAATCCTATTGCTTCTCATTAACTACATCTAGGGTTGCCACCTTTGGTTGGGCAAAATATGGGACAGGCTGGGCAAAATAAAACTCAGGGACACACTCCATAGACATGTTGCAGTAAGTTTTGTAAGGAATAATTTACAAGCAGTCCAACGCAGAGAAGCAGGGTGCTTCTTTTTCTCCTCCTGGCTACCCTCTTGCTGCCACCCCCCCACCACCACGTTCCTAACCACTGGAGGAGGAACGGGGGTGCAGAGGGAGCGCCGCATGCCGTGCCCCCCTGACATCGGGCGCCACGCCCCCAGAACACGCAGCACACCCCTGTGGGCGGCGTCACGCCCCCAGGGGGCACCCGCCATGCCTCCGCCTGCTCTCCGCCCCCGGTAGCGCAGCATGCATCTTCACCACTGTTCCTAACCATAGCTGTCAACTTTCAGATTCGAAAATAAGGGATCAGCAGCCTCAAAAATAAGGGATCAGCAGCCTCACCTGTCCCGGGGACAGTCTACAGGATATCTAACAATGCGGGATAGCAGCGGGAAGCAGCGGGAAACGGCACTGGAATAAGGGAAGCAAAGAAAGGGAAGGTTGACAGCTATGTTCGTAATCCATTCTTGAGGCAATTTCCCCAAATTAAAGAGAGAATACAGTGGTACCTCGGGTTAAGTACTTAATTCGTTCTGGAGGTCCGTTCTTACCCTGAAACTGTTCTTAACCTGAAGCACCACTTTAGCTAATGGGGCCTCCTGCTGCCGCTGCGCTGCTGGAGCACGATTTCTGTTCTCATCATGAAGCAAAGTTCTTAACCTGAAGCACTATTTCTGGGTTAGTGGAGTCTGTAACCTGAAGCGTATGTAACCTGAAGCGTATGTAACCTGAGGTACCACTGTACAGCCGCAAAATTACTGAGATTTCTTGCCCTTAGTTTTCACTTGCCATTGCTGACATTGGAGGAGGGGAAGCAAACAAGGAGGAAAGGGTCAAGGAAGAGAAGGTTATGAAACAGGCATATGATAATGAGTTCAGTCAATAGTGATTCAGAACAAAAACCAGCTCCAGAGCCCTATTGCAGCTATCCCTCTCTGGAAGGGCAACTGGGAGGCTACTGCTTGCATATTTCCTCTTGCAACCCTGTGTAACATGACTACATATGTACTCTTTTCTTTAATGGAAGCTAGATATGCAGATAGGGGTCCTGGGCCATCTGTAAGGGACCAGGCCCTCACAGGCCACCTTGCAGAAATGTGTCTAGGGCTGGTTATAGTATATCAAATGTGGATTTAAAAAAAAAAAAATGCAGGTCACCTGACCTGACACTGGAGACTGATGGTGTCTTTGTAATATTTGTTTTGTTTACAATTATAGTGGCACAGCATAGTGGAAGCAAACAAGCATTCCTACAGCAAGTAGTAGATCACCAGCAAGGAAGTTACATCCATTTGCAGCTGCACTCACTGTTCTAAGTTATTCCTAGCTAGAAACTCTTGGCTCCTTCCTTGTTTCTGACAATTCAAACTCCGGCTGGTATGTATGCATGCATGTGTTTGCTGTTTCTCTGTCCCCATTCCTCAGCTGGAGGGTTATCACTTTCTATAAGTTCTGAGAGATATCTCATCCCAAAAGCTGGAGACTAATTCCTTAGATATCAGGAGACCATCTCCTGCTCTTGGTTCCTACTGATGAAATATCCTATAAGCAAATATTCAGCCAAACAAAAAGAACTTCAGCCAGCAGCCATGATACCAACATTATCAACCTCTGCTCTCGGACAGAAAGTTAAATGAGATTAGATGTAGCATGTATACTCCACTTTTCTATTAAAATACTGTACTCAAATACTGTACTCAAAGTGGCTTACAACAATAGTTAGGGTATTTGACTACAATGCCCACATTCAGAGTCCTTGCCCAAGACCTGCACTAGGGCTGAGTGATATCTGGTTTTCAACATTGCAGTACAGTATATTACCAGCTAAGGGACGCAGGTGGCGCTGTGGTGTAAACCACTGAGCCTAGGTCTTGCTGATCAGAAGGTTGGTGGTTTGAATCCCCGCAACAGGGACCCGTTGCTCGTTCCCAGCTCATGCCAACCTAGCAGTTTGAAAACATGTCAAAGTACAAGCAGATAAATAGGTACTGCTCCAGCAGGAAGGTAAATGGCGTTTCCTTCCATTTGCCAGATGGGTGGGGTATAAATAAAATTATTATTATTATTATTATTATTATTATTATTATTATTATTATATCACAATGTCTGAAATAAGGACGGTGCTACTGTAGAGGCATTGGCTCTGGAGTGCCTGGAGGCGGTTGGAGGATGGATGGCGGCTAATGGATTGAAGTTGAATCCTGACAAGACAGAAGTATTGTTTTTGGGGGACAGGGGGCGGGCTGGTGTGGAGGACTCCCTGGTCCTGAATAGGGTAATTGTGCCCCTGAAGGACCAGGTGTGCAGCCTGGGAGTCATTTTGGACTCACAGCTGTCCATGGAGGCGCAGGTCAATTCTGTATCCAGGGCAGCTGTCTACCAACTCCATCTGGTACGCAGGCTGAGACCCTACCTGCCCGCGGACTGTCTCGCCAGAGTGGTGCATGCTCTAGTTATCTCCCGCTTGGACTACTGCAATGCGCTCTACGTGGGGCTACCTTTGAAGGTGACCCGGAAACTACAATTAATCCAGAATGCGGCAGCTAGACTGGTGACTGGGGGCGGCCACCGAGACCACATAACACCAGTCTTGAAAGACCTACATTGGCTCCCAGTACGTTTCCGAGCACAATTCAAAGTGTTGGTGTTGACCTTTAAAGCCCTAAACAGCCTTGGCCCAGTATACCTGAAGGAGCGTCTCCACCCCCATCATTCTGCCCGGACGCTGAGGTCCAGCGCCGAGGGCCTTCTGGCGGTTCCCTCATTGCGAGAAGCAAAGCTACAGGGAACCAGGCAGAGGGCCTTCTCGGTAGTGGCGCCCGCCCTGTGGAACGCCCTCCCATCAGATGTCAAAGCGATAAATAACTACCTGACATTTAGAAGGCATCTTAAGGCAGCCCTGTTCAGGGAAGCTTTTAATCTGTGATATTTTACTGTATTTTTTGTTTCTATGGAAGCCGCCCAGAGTGGCTGGGGAAACCCAGCCAGATGGGCGGGGTACAAATAATAAATTATTATTATTATTATTATTGGCTAGCTACAAGGTTTTTCCCACATTGTGATTTTTGCATAGCACACACACACACACACACACACACACGATTCAAGATATATTGCTAGGTCTAAAATTATGAAAACGATATCACAGTATGGACTTCAAACTAGTTTTGGACAATATATTGCCCAATCCTAACCTGCACTATCTCCACAGAAGTTAGAGTGCAGTTCCTTAAGTTCCATCCTTATTCCCCAGGTCTTTAATAATAAAAAAATACCTGCAGGAATTGATGTATTTTGTTTCTAGTGTACATGCATATAAGGGTATGTGCTTGGAAAACAGTGTCAATATATTATTTTCTATCCCCTTCTCACAACAACATATCTCAAGGTAAATGTTGCTGGATTTTGAAGTTATTCTATGGTAAGTCCTTCAGGTTCCATTATGAGGCTAAACGTTTTACCAAAGATGCTGAAAATGGTGGCAGTAATGAGGATTTCCTACCACAGCAAATACTCCTGATTTTTGCAAGGCAGTCCTATTTTAATGTAAGATTAAATAACTGCTGCTCTAAGGGAAGAACTGGTGGAGAGGGAAGGTGAGGGCAATGTGCTATCTCTGGATTTGTTCTTTCAGTAATGTTTTATGGCAGAGGTTGTGTATAGTTGCACAAAGATAACCATCAGGCTTTGTCTAATTGTTCCCGTACTTGTCAAATAACTGCTTGTAAAGTTTATATAATACCACAAGGTGACTCCTTTGCTGTTAAGCTGCTTGTTGACCTTCCCGTGCCTGTGGCTTCCCACCTACTTTTTATGATTAACATTCCTCCTCTATCATCCCCATCTCTCCCTCTCCGAGCCACATTGCTCATTTCTAAAAGTCGGTGAATCAGCTTTCCCATCCACCATGAGAAAGCAAAGTTGTACAAATCTGCTTTTCAAATCCCTCAAGATAGTCCCGAGGACAGGTTGTTCGAATACCAGAAAAAGGCAGAAATGTTTTTCTTGAAGCTGAGCATACTTGCCAAGACTTGACTTAAAGAATCATGGACATTTAACTTGTCCTGAGACATATCTGTGTTAATAACAATCGTGTGAAACAAAATGGCTCAACAGAAACTGCTGTAGCAGAAAAAAAAGGGGGCTGTGTACAGTTTCATGAGAAACATATTTAATGTGCATTTGAGGCAAAACTTTCTTAAGGTAGCATACAGCTGTTAGATAAAGCTTTTACAAGCATAAATAGTTCCAGCTGTGGCTGTCTAGTGTTGGTGCCAAAAGCAACAAAATGTGAAACTGAGGAACTGCTAAATATTTTGGGGAAGAATTTAGCAAGGTGTTGAAAAGAAGATGTAGTTTCGAATTATATTTATAGCAATGTTTTTGAACCATATAAACCACCTGATTGCCTCTGACCCTATCTGGCACTCTGTGTGTAATGAAAGCATCATGGCAGACAGAATAAAGATGATCCACAATCCTCCAGCAGTCTGAGCTATAATTATTTGTAGAATAATTGTACATTATTCTACATCATCATTGCCCAGAAAACACAAGGACATCCCTGAAACCTAGCTGACTTTGCAGAGGGGGAGAGTAGAAGGCACAAAAGAAAAGAAGAAATAAAAAATAAAAGATGCCCTCTCAGTTGTCTGAGAAAATATTTGCACGAGTATAACGTGTTTCTGATTTTAATGCAGGAGTACTGCGCCCCAAGTTTCCAATGTTTTGAAAATACTGTTCTTCAAAAAACAGATTAATGTTAGGAATATGGGTTGCTTTAGAACTTCAGCAGGCAAGGTTCTTCTTATCAATGCATCTGTATGCCAGGAACAGTTAAACCTGCTGAATGTTTTCAGACAGAACTTTGGGCAGGAAAAAGGTTGGCATTCAAGAACTTAGTCTGTTGGGAATGAAGATGAGTAGTTGTGCCCTAAGCATTTTGCATCCTGTTGTGTGATCAACATGCATGCGTAAAACCAAGCCAAAGTACAGGATTTTCAATCATTCTTAATTTGAATTTGTAAAACATGGAAGATTAGCAATAATGACTGGAAAAGAAACATCAAACATGCCAGGCGAAAGATGAAGCATAAATTAAAAGGCACGTTCTAAGTAAGTTTAATGCCAGACAGGACAAAGTGTTTTACATGCCCCATTGCTGGCTGTCTGCCCACTTTATGAAATATTTAGATAGGAATCTGAAGGAGTAAAAACTTGTTTAGATCTAGGTAGCTATTAAAGTACCAATTAAAGTCCACAGCACTCTGGCCAGTAAATTTGTGCTAACACAAAAAAAATAATAACAGGAACAATGTATAACACTGCATTCTAAAGTAAAATAACATAAAAATATTCAGTGTTGATATATCATGGAAGTGTAGTATTATAATGCAAGTAAACAAGCAACTACACAAGTAGATTTACTGTTGTGGTCTTTAAAAATAAAAAAAAGAGAGTTACAACAGGGCTATTTTTCAGCTGTGACTCACCAGAACTGAGTTCCAGAACTTATCTGGTGGGTGCCATTGCCATTAAAGAAGAACAAGGGTGGCATTTGTGGTGAGTTCCAGCACCTCTTTTTCCAGAAAAATAACACTGGTTACAACAGAGGACAGAACAGCATTTACCGGTGTTAAGGCTTACTGAAGCTAAACCTGTCTAGGTCTGTCCTGGTGTAAGGTTGCCAACTTTTTGATCAGCTATAAGGTTGCCAGCCTTTTTCTTGCCAAAAGTCTTGTGGCTGCATGAGAAAGAAATGGGAGAAGCTGCATGAGAAACTGAATGGGAGACTGTTTTGGATTAGGGTTAATAATGTAAGGAGGGGGGAATGAATTAGATGTGATGGCTGCTGAAGACCTCTCTCTTTATAATGCAAGGGCCTTATTGAGTAAAAAGAGCGCACAGCCAGGGATGTTGATCTCTTCCTGCCGGGTACGTTTCTGAGAACTGGTCTCACTACTGATTTCAAAGCCCTGATGAGGAAAAAGGTGTAGGATCTCATGGTTTCGGGAAAGGTACTCACTGTGTGAGGAAACCGTGTAATGGGTGTGCCCTAATGTCAGGAAGCAGCAGGACTCAGGAAAGCTTCAATAGTATTTATTGCTGGACAGCAGACCAAAACTCAGCATAACAGCCACACGAGCAAGACTAATGCATTCACAGCATAAAATGTAGTGAGGTTGCCTCCCTCTGCTGCATTTCAAATCACATATGCATGCTGTTGTACAGATCAGAGGGGGCGGGGATGACTTCACCAAATGCACATTACGTGTCTCATGCTATTCATGCAATTGTCATCTGGGCATGCACCATTATCTGTGCATGTCCAACGGCTGCCTCAAAGGTACACACCTAAGTCTAACTGCAGAGTGAATTTGGCTTAATATTTCCTTTCAGAATGAAGCTGGTTTGATGGAAATGCCTCAGACAGCAGCACTTGTCAAGAAACTATTAGCATAGCTTTTCAACGTGGATTCAAAAACCATCAGTGGGAGAGCACTACAGCCAAAGTAAACTGTAGCATCCACACATGATACCTTTAAAGCACATTTGGAACACATTTCTTTCCCTCAAATAATTATGATTCCAACTGGTTCCCAGTTGACTAAGGAGGGAACCACCCCCAAGGAGGAGAGGGGAGTTTCTATTACATATCAGTTATATCTCTTAAAGAGAGAGGGCAAAGGCCCCACACACTACAAAAAGCGAACAGGGAAAGAGTACCACAAATAATGTGATTTGTTCTTCAGCCTTTGTCCACATGCATTTTTTTTCTTTTAATATCAGATAGTTCCTCCTCTTTATATATTTAATTAAATGTGCATATGTGCATTGAAATGTATTAAATATATGTTCCATCATCATCTCTAGTTCGGTCCCAATTCTTGGTAGAGTACATCTCCTGTATTTAAGCTGCAGTGTGGAACATATGAAAACAAATCTTAAGGCCTAAAGAAGCATACCAAAGCAGGATTTTTTTACTTCTTGCTTTGAACAACACACCTACCCATGCCCTTTCACAAAGTGTTGGGAGATTCCCAGCTGATACATGAGAAACAAGTCTAACCAATGTCCATAGTTTCATTTCTTCCTTTCTTACCTCTCCCTTGCCTTGTAAACTAAAACAACACAACTGTATCTAAATTAAAAGCAGATTGTGTCTCCCTCATTGCCCTTTCCCCTTGTGTCCCGAACAAGATATCCACTATAATCCCGTCCCCCTCTCCATAAATTCTTACCATGTTTACCTGGTCAAATCTGTTGGATGCTATATAAAACAATTCAAACTTTTTTTTAAGCTCTTGGAAAAAAACACTTCAAGGTAGGAGGCTTTGTGATTGACACAAGGGCTGGGCAATTAGATGATTGCTAGTGCAAACTGGATTAACAGGTTTTGCCTGAACTAGATTTGGGGAGAAGATTGCAAGTGTGCTCCCAAAAGTCATCAGTGCAGAGCCTTTTTAGGGGGAAGGAAAAGAGGCAATTGGCTCAGGCCCTGCACATAGATCAGCACTGACCAACTATATATTCCAGCTGAGGAAGGAAGGAAAAAGGTCCTGAAATGAACATTAATAGGCTTTGAAGAGTCCTGCATGATTGCACTTCTGCCACTGCTAAATTTACATACATCTGCACACACACTTTATAAGTCACAAATACTTATTTTTGTTCTCCTCCCCCACGCTTTGATCCATTTGCACAAACATATAATCCTGAAAAGCTGGCAAATACCCAGGTTCACGGTTTTGAAAAGGGGTCAGTGGCAGGCACAGCCTGACATTTACAGGTGTGGAGCAGCTGCTCCTCCTGAAATTTCCTTTTCTGCACAAGAAAAGCCTTCTTCCCTTTGCATCAGGGCTACACCAAGCCAAATGCAGACCAGCCAAGTACCGTGGCCTGCTTTGAGTTCAGGTAGAGCAGAGTGATTTTCCAGTTTGTACTGCCTGCCTGGAACTGGAAAAATGAGGGTAGGGCGATCAAGCAGCTGACATACCACAATACGGGGCCTATGGGCTTTGACAGGCTTTGGGGGGGGGCAGGGGTCACAGTCACAATTTTGTACTGGTATAATTCAAGTCTCAGTCTCAGTCAGTTTTATTGCACATAGCCAAAGGCCGTCGCAATGTACACAGAATTATTTGACAATTAAAAGAAAATATACTGAATTGATAAAAAAGACTTAAAACATTTATATTATCAAAACCTTATGCACTCTAAACAGAGCTATAAAAGTACCCCAATGTACAAATAAAAATATTAAACAATAAAATTCATAAGCTAAAATCATCACATGGCCACTCATGTTAAAAACAATATCAATTAATACAGTGTGCAATTTATACTCAGAGTTTGGTGACAAAGATAGAGCATAGCCTGAGGTAGATAGATAGGATCAAATAAATTCATCTCCTTTACAGTTAATGGTTACCTTGGCTTTATAATTTGCTCTAATTTTCCTAGCAGCAGATGCAAAAAGTGCTACATGCCAGGTCACATACTTATCTGTGTACTGGTATAATTCTCCCATATTAAATTGGAGACTGAGATTGGAGGTCAGTTTGAAATCTAATGTGGGTTGCCCTTGTTGTCGCCTCAACTGTCTTTTTCAGAAAGCAGGCGTATGCTCCAGAACTAGCTGTTTAGGTACAGAACGGGCAGAAATTATTTCAAAGGGCAGCATGTAAGTGTGTGGGTTCCTTGCCCGAAGGTTAAGGTTTTTAAGAAGAAAATGGGAAGGTTTAAGGCAGGGGTCAGCAAACTTTTTCAGCAGGGGGCCAGTCCACTGTCCCTCAGACCTTGTGGGGGGCCAGACTATATTTTGAAGAGAGAAAAAAAGAATGAATTCCTATGCCCCACAAATAACCCAGAGATGCATTTTAAATAAAAGGACACATTCTACTCATGTAAAAACACGCTAATTCCCGGACTGTGCACAGGCTGGATTTAGAAGGCGATTGGGCTGGATCCGGCCACCGGGCCTTAGTTTGCCTACCCATGGTTTAAGGCCATTGCTGAGGGAACCCTTACTCTCGCCAGCAGGGGCCAAATCTTTGCAACTTGAGGTGAAAATGTCAGTTTTTGCCTGCCATTGTTTTGCCTGCAATGTTTAGAAGTCACCAGAAACTATTCCGGTATCTGCTCTGAGCTCCAGCAGGGGGAGCTGTACAATGAAAGGCATGAAAACTGTGGAAGGCCTAATTTTGTGAGGACAAAATGGCGGCAGGGGCAAAAGGAAAAGAGGAGGAAGAGGATCTGAGGAGGGAGTTGCAACACAGGCCCTCCTCATTGTCCTGTTCTCTCTCTCTCTCTCTCACACACACACACACAACACAGCGGACACATTGCTTTTGCGAATCCTCCATCTGTACTCCTTTTATTGACACGTGTATTCAGTTCTCCTCTGCTTATTTTCCCCTCAGTGCTGATAGACTGGAAATAAATGTTAATGGAAGAAGGAAGCTAATTGTGGGAAAAGACAGCCTCCCAGGAGGAGACATGTAGCAGCAACTTTTTTTTATTTATTGATTTTAACATATAAATTATAAAATGCAGCACAAAACTTATCACTTATACAATCTTTTTAGACTTCCATCAGCACCTCTGATGATCCACCGTGTTAACCACTTCTTATGCATTTCTTAACTTTATATTGGCTTTACACCTCTTAACAAATCATCCTTCCCCTTCTCCAATTTTGCAATACTTCCAATAATGCTCCTCACAAAACTTCTTGCAAACCTACAAACGTCGACTGATCTTCACAAATACTTTTCAAATAGTCTGTAAATTTACTCCAGTCTTCCGTGAATTTCTGGTCCCGCTGGTTTCGAATCCTTCCTGTTAGTTTATCTAGTTCTGCATAGTCCATTAACTTCATTCTCCATTCTTCAATCGTCGGTAATTCTTCTTGCTTCCATTTTTGGGCCAATAATATTCTTGCTGCTGTTATTGCATATAAAACGAGCTTACATTCCTTTCTATTTATATCACTCCCCACAATGCCCAGTAAAAATGATTCTGGTTTCTTTATGAATGTATATTTCAACGTTTTTTCCATCTCATTATATATCATCTTCCAGAAGCATTTCACCTTTTTACATTCCCACCACATGTGATAAAATGTTCCCTCTTTTTCTTTACATTTCCAACATTTGTTACTGACTTCATACATTTTCGCTAACTTGACAGGTGTTCCAGTATATACCATCTATACATCATTTTCATCACATTTTCTTTTAGGGCATTGCATGCAGTAAATTTTAAACCTTCTTTCCATAATTTCACCCAATCACTCAGCTGTATATTATACCCAAAATCTTTGGTCCAGTGAATCATAACCGACTTAACCTCCTCGTCCTTCAAATGCCATTCAAGCAGCAGTTTATACATTTTAGACAAAATTTTAGAATCATTACTTAATATCTCTAATTCAAACTTTGATCCACTTTCATCAAATCCTTTTTCTTTAGAGTCCTGTTTAAACATTTCATTGACCTGGCGGTAGTGTAGCCAATCATTTACATATTCTTTAATTTCTTCTTTGGTTTCATTTTCCAGACATGTAGGAGCAACTTAGTGGGTGTTTTCCCCACCTCCACCCCCCACAAATTAGGAGACCGCTGTGCTTTCTTGTTCTTTTATATTAAATTTGGAGCTTGAAGATATGCTCTGAGAGGTTACTCTTCAGTCGCAAAGCCTTATCCTGTACCTTTATGCCCTTCCCTCCCACATGCTTAGGCTCACTTGCCTCAGGCTGTTCAGAGACCAGAAAGGTCTCCAAAGAAGGGTCAGCCTTAAAACAAGTACAGTGGTGCCTCGCAAGACGAAACTAATCCGTTCCGCGAGTCTCTTTGTCTAGCGGTTTTTTCGTCTTGCGAAGCAACCCTATTAGCGGCTTAGCGGATTAGCGCTATTAGCGGTTTAGCGGCTATTAAAGGCTTAGCGGCTTAGCGGCTAAAAGGCTATTAGCGGCTTAGCGGCTTAGAAAAAGGGGGGCGGAGCGAAAAAAATCTCAAGACTCGCAAGACATTTTCGTCTTGCGAAGCAAGCCCATAGGGAAATTCGTCCTGCGAAGCGCATCGAAAAACGGAAAACCCTTTCGTCTAGCGGGTTTTTCGTCTTGCGAGGCATTCGTCTTGCGGGGCACCACTGTACCGAGGGAAAAGTCGTTCTAAAAAGGACAACTGGTGTGTGTGTATTTTGCAATGCCCTAAATCTGATGCTGTGTGTGTAGAAAAGGTTGACGATGAAAATATATAAAAACTGGCTTCGTGTTCCTTTGCGACTCCAAAATATATTCCAAGGGAATTGGCAAAATTGACACATAAACTACGGGACAAGGATAACTGTGACTTTAAAGATGAATGGGAACCTTTTACAAAGTATTGAAAGAAACAACAAACTGAATTGGACTCTTTCGCAGGTTTTGAATAAACACTCACAAACTTTTTTATTGACAATAACCAGTCAGATAAATTAAGGATTTATACAGTTTTGTAACATGCAGAGAATAGCATTTGTAGAGAAACCAGAGACTGGAGCTGAGGGAAGCCAGGGGGGAGGGGAGGGCGGGTCATTTTATGGGGGGGGGGAATGGGGGGGGAATCAAGGATGATATGTTTTAAGATAATATGTTTTGTATATATATATATATATATATATATATACACAGTGGTGCCCCGCAAGACGAATGCCTCCCAAGACGAAAAACTCTCTAGACGAAAGGGTTTTGCGTTTTTTGAGTCATTCCGCAAGACAAATTTCCCTATGGGCTTGCTTCGCAAGACGTAACATCTTGCGAGTTCTTGCGAGTTTGTTTCCTTTTTCTTAAAGCCGCTAAGCCATTAATAGCCGCTAAGCCGTTAATAGCCGCTAAGCCGCTAATAGCCGTGCTTCGCAAGACGAAAAAAACCGCAAGACGAAGAGACTCGCGGAACGGATTAATTTCGTCTTGCGAGGCACCACTGTATATATATATATATATATATATATATTCCAAGGGAAATTCACTCTCCAATCGCATTGATGATTGGGCATAAAGTTCGTTCCAATAACTTCGTTATAAGTCTGGGCTTGAGGGAAATACTGTTCCAGAACGAGGAGATCTTTATACATGTGGAAGGAAAGCTGATGAAGAAAACCCATAAACACCATTTCCCCTCACAAACTTATTGCCATTTGAGTAGCTTGTTGTTAAAAAAAAAACAAGAACAACAACAACTAACCAAGGTGTTTGGTGTTTTGTTAAGAGTGCAGTCATAAGCTGGACAGGCAGGGAGCAGGGCCAAACTTTGGTAATATGGTGCCCTGAGGCAGGACAAAATCCCCCCCCCCAAAAAAAAACTTTATTATTTCCACAATAATTCCTTTTGGTACAGTTGCTTTTTTATGAATCTTCTCAGTAGGTGCGCATATAAATAATGTTGTTGTTGTTGTTTTGCACCCCTTCAGCTTGGCACCCTGAATATTGGAACTGCCTTGCAATGCCCTAAATCTGATGCTACAGGGTAGCCAGATTAAAAGGTGTGAGGGGATGCTCTTAGCCTCTTTTTTGCCACTTGTATTTATATATACAGTGCCATTTTTCTAGAAAAAGAGATGTTGGAACTCATGGCAATGGTGCCCACTTGAGAGGTGCTGGAACTGAGTGCTTTTTTACTTAATGTTTAAGGGTACTCTCATTTTGACTCAAGAAAATCACCATTTTATAGTTCAGATCAGGAAAAATAAATACAGTAAATGGACAAAAGTACAAAGATTCACAAAATGTTTAGGGGTATGCGTACCTCTGTAGCCCCAGTAAAAAAGCACTGTGTTTTCCCACTCCACTTCCAAATACAGTGGTACCTCGGGTTACATACGCTTCAGGTTACATACGCTTCAGGTTACATACGCTTCAGGTTACAGACTCCACTAACCCAGAAATAGTACCTCAGGTTAAGAACTTTACCTCAGGATGAGAACAAAAATCATGCGGCGGCAATGGGAGGCCCCATTAGCTAAAGTGGTGGTTCAGGTTAAGAACAGTTTCAGGTTAAGAACGGACCTCTGGAACGAATTAAGTACTTAACCCGAGGTACCACTGTACAGTACTATTTTTCTAGAAAAAGGGGTGTTCTGGAACTCATGGCAATGGTGCCCATCTGAGAGGTGCTGGAACTGAGTGCTTTTTTACTTAAAAAAATGTTTAGGGGTACTCTCATTTTGACTCAAGAAAATCACCATTTTATAGTTCAAATCAGGAAAAATAAATACAGTAAATGGACTAAAGCACAAAGATTGACAAAATGTTTAGGGGTATGCGTAGCCCTGTGTACCCCCCAGTAAAAAAGCACTGTGTTTTCCCACTCCACTTCCAAATACAGTGGTACCTGGGGTTACATACGCTTCAGGTTACAGACTCCGCTAACCCAGAAATAGTACCCCAGGTTAAGAACTTTACCTCAGGATGAGAACAAAAATCGTGCGGCGGCAATGGGAGGCCCCATTAGCTAAAGTGGTGGTTCAGGTTAAGAACAGTTTCAGGTTAAGAACGGACCTCCAGAACGAATTAAGTACTTAACCCGAGGTACCACTGTAAAGTACTATTTTTCTAAAAAAAGGGGTGTTCTGGAACTCATGGCAATGGTGCCCATCTGAGAGGTGCTGGAACTGAGTGCTTTTTTACTTAAAAAAATGTTTAGGGGTACTCTCATTTTGACTCAAGAAAATCACCATTTTATAGTTCAAATCAGGAAAAATAAATACAGTAAATGGACTAAAGCACAAAGATTGACAAAATGTTTAGGGGTATGCGTAGCCCTGTGTACCCCCCAGTAAAAAAGCACTGTGTTTTCCCACTCCACTTCCAAATACAGTGGTACCTGGGGTTACATACGCTTCAGGTTACAGACTCCGCTAACCCAGAAATAGTACCCCAGGTTAAGAACTTTACCTCAGGATGAGAACAAAAATCGTGCGGCGGCAATGGGAGGCCCCATTAGCTAAAGTGGTGCCTCTAGTTAAGAACAGTTTCAGGTTAAGAACAGACCTCCGGAACGAATTGAGTACTTAACCTGAGGTACCACTGTAAAAGGGATGTGTGTGTGTGTGTGTGTGTGTGTGTACACCTACCCACCCACCCCAGCTATAGGTTGGCATAGAGAAAGGGTCAATCCTAAAGCCTCTCTAATGAACTGAGGTTTCTCCCTCCTGCCTTCCAGAAGGCCCCATTTAGGGGCTTAAAGGCTGCTACCACCAACAAAAGTACCACCAGTGGTAGTTTCTCTGGAGAAGATTTTGGATGAGTGTGTGAGGGGCTGCAGGATACAAATGTACTGATGTGTTTGTTTGTTTGTTTGTTTGCCATGGATGGCTAATGAGAGTTGGCAGTATGAATTCTATAAGAAAATAGAATTGTTGCATAACGCTCTCTCAGATTTAACAAAAGTTGATCTTTTAGTATTCTGGTTAATCAATGCCCCTCTTGTTCTTTTTTATTTAGTAGGAGTAAGTGGAGCTGGGTGCGGAGGGGAGGGGAGGGAAGCAAGACAAGAGCTACAACAAAATGTATATTCTAAATACCCAGCGAGATGGCCCATCATCTTTTTCATTCACCATCATTAGGCTAGATTGGTTTCCTGGGAGATGTCCCAGTTAAGTGGATTTCCTGATTAAGTGCTTCCCGATTAACTGGAATAGATTGTAAGGACTGTACATAAATATGCCTTGCTTGTGACTCTCTTTGTATTTTGTTGTTAGAAAACGGATGCCCGCTCCACATTATTTCTCTTTCCAAATGGGTATATCTTATTGGTTTCAAAAGCACCATTAAAATGGCATTATTTTCTCTTTCCAAATGGGATATATCTTACTGGTTTCAAAAGTAGCATTGAAATGGCATTATTTTCTATATGATTAGATCTCCCTTTAATAATAATAATAATAATAATAATAATAATAATAAATCTAGTCGTATTTCTGATAATGTTGTTAGGATGGGGTACTTAGTGATTATGAAAAAAAAATCACAAAAACAGGTTGGATGAAAGGCACACACCCTTTTTTTCAAAACACTTGAGCGCCTACAAAATTTTTGGCTCCAATCCTGTACTTACTGCGGTGTAAGATCCTGTGAAACCTCTGGATTAAACATGCATAGGATTGTGCTATAAGATTTTTAGTCAGAGGTGATGCAATAAAGATATAATTGCTTGTAAATAGGATGCACTGATTTTTTTGATCTGTACAGGCTATCCAGTACATTTTGCTGCCTGCAGCGGGCGTCATGATGGTGCTGTCCCCATGTACAAAAGGTAACTATACTGGCAATTGAATGTTACTTCAGTATTGGTAGTCAAACAGCATCCTCTACTCCTGAAGACAGCAGGCTAGCTTAGGGGGTGCAGGGCACACAACTCTTCCCTCAAATACTGCACCTTTCCCCAGCATTTGCTGCTTGAGGTAGCTGCTTCACTATGTCTAATTGTGGGGCTGGCTCTGGATGCACTGGTTTTGCAGTTCCTGAGATACCACAAAAGCTTGCAATACCTATAAGCCAAATAAGAATCATAGAATCATAGAATCATAGAGTTGGAAGAGACCACAAGGGCCATCGAGTCCAACCCCCTGCCAAGCAGGAAACACCATCAGAGCACTCCTGACATATGGTTGTCAAGCCTCTGCTTAAAGACCTCCAAAGAAGGAGACTCCACCACACTCCTTGGCAGCAAATTCCACTGTCGAACAGCTCTTACTGTCAGAAAGTTCTTCCTAATGTTTAGGTGGAATCTTCTTTCTTGTAGTTTGGATCCATTGCTCCGTGTCCGCTTCTCTGGAGCAGCAGAAAACAACCTTTCTCCCTCCTCTATGTGACATCCTTTTATATATTTGAACATGGCTATCATATCACCCCTTAACCTCTCTTCTCCAGGCTAAACATGCCCAGCTCCCTTAGCCGTTCCTCATAAGGCATCGTTTCCAGGCCTTTGACCATTTTGGTTGCCCTCCTCTGGACACGTTCCAGTTTGTCAGTGTCCTTCTTGAACTGTGGTGCCCAGAACTGGACACAGTACTCCAGGTGAGGTCTGACCAGAGCAGAATACAGTGGCACTATTACTTCCCTTGATCTAGATGCTATACTCCTATTGATGCAGCCCAGAATTGCATTGGCTTTTTTAGCTGCCGCGTCACACTGTTGGCTCATGTCAAGTTTGTGGTCAGCCAAGACTCCTAGATCCTTTTCACATGTACTGCTCTCAAGCCAGGTGTCACCCATCTTGTATTTGTGCCTCTCATTTTTTTTGCTCAAGTGCAATACTTTACATTTCTCCCTGTTAAAATTCATCTTGTTTGTTTTGGCCCAGTTCTCTAATCTGTCAAGGTCATTTTGAAGTGTGATCCTGTCCTCTGGGGTGTTAGCCACCCCTCCCAGTTTGGTGTCATCTGCAAATTTGATCAGGATGCCCTTGAGTCCATCATCCAAGTCGTTGATAAAGATGTTGAATAAGACCGGGCCCAAGACAGAACCCTGTGGCACCCCACTAGTCACTCTTCTCCAGGATGAAGAGGAACCATTGATGAGCACCCTTTGGGTTCGGTCAGTCAGCCAGATAGTGGGATGAGTATACATACTACATACACTCCAACATTTCTCTGATTACGTCCCATTCCATAATAATAATTTTACTATTTATATCCCACACAACTTTACGGGGTTGTCTACTCTGGCCAGCTTCCAACATACATAAACACATTTTAAAAAATTAAGCATTAAAAAAAACATCCCTATACATAATTGCCTTCAGATGACTCAGGGGTCGGATAACGCCATACCCCCCAACATTTCTCCAATGAAAATAGGGACATTCTAAGTGGGACATTCCGGGATCAAATCAGAAACCGGGATGGCTTCTCTAAATCAGGGACATCCCTGGAAAATAGGGACACTTGGAGGGTTTGCATACTATGTGCCAGTGCTTGTTGACATGCCACCACTTTCAATATACTCTAAACAAATCATCTGCTATCTGTAGCCTTACGTTTTCTCTGCTCCTGTTTCTATAGTATTCCAAGGCAGTACAAACCTGGGAGCAAAAGTTATTCTATGATCTCTGTGGCCATATACTGCTTAACTGAAAGATTTATAGTTTTGTTATTGCTGTTTTAAGCAGATTGGCAACACTGAGAACTGGAGGGTAAATAAAACCAAGTTGGCTTGTTTATAGCAAACTGTTTAGAATATTGATATTCACATGCATTTCATGGTGTCCTATCCCTCTTCCCTTTCACTTATGCATATGAATAGAAATATTCTAAACTGTTAATTGCAATCAGCTGTGCACTCATGTCCCGCTTATGGACTTACCACAAGTTTCTGGTAGAACACTGTGAGATCAGGATACTGGACTAGATGGGCCTTTGGCTTGATCCAGCAGGCCTATTGTTATATTCTTATATATTCATTGCAAACTTAAAGTGCTTTCATGCCAATTAACTGCTGTCCTCTCTCTAAGAATCATAGGATTGTAAAATAGTGCAAATTCTTTTTTTCTTTTGATGATGCCTAGATTCAGTCACTCATAGAACTTCAGTTCCTAGGATTGCTTGTTTATTGACTTGTTTGCTTTATTTTTATATTGGCAGAATTTACATGCTGCCCCATAACAGTGTTCTCTAGGTGGCTTATAGACAATAAAACATTATTTTACAATAATAACCACAGAATTAAAAACAGTAAACTAATTTCAGCATACAGATTTCATCAGCAGAGAGTAAAACAGCACAGAAAAATATACAGCATCCCTAAAAACATACTGTATAGTAGATCTAAAATTCAACTATCTCAAAGGATTCACTATTTAAAAGCCTGGGGCTATCTCTTTTACTACTCTACAGTACATACAACCACAAACCTGGTCAAAAAGGCCTAGCTGATGAGCAAGATCAGTTTCCAAATCTGCACTAGGAGCCCATTTATAGTGACAAATGTAACCCCTTCCTTCCCATAACTCTGTAAGAAATGGCCTTTAAAGAACACTTATCCTGATTTGTCCATAGTTTGTGGCATCCTTGGTTAACAGAAGACTGCATAGCTCAGAGTCACATGCTTTGGATTCAGTTTTGTGGTGGTTTTTTTATTCAGTTTCAGTTCCAGACACCTCTAGTTCAAAGATCTTGGGTAACAGGGCTGGCAGAAACCTGTGCCTGGGGCTCTGGAGAGCCTACTGCTAGACAAAGCAGATATTGTTAATGATTTGTGCAATTCTGTTTTCATTATTATATTTATCTGTAAGCAGCTTTGAGAGCCTAGTCTGGACATAGACAAGGATATAAATAAGGGATGGACTGTAGCCCAGAACAGAGCACATGATTTGCATGTTCTCAGTCCCTGATATCTCCTGGGTAGGGCACCCATGTTTGAAACCCTGCAGAACCGCTGTCAACCAGTGTGGTAAACAGTGCTGACCAACGATTGGATGCAGTAGTAAGGCAGACATTTTTATTTATTTATGTGACTTCATTATGCCCTCAGGACACAAAAATAAGCATTTATAAATATTTCCAATTGTTTTATTTTGAAATGATTCTTAGAAATGTAAGACGGCTGTCTCACACTGGAGTTCATGTATGGGTTCAGCTTCATTAGAATGCCCTCTTCTGTGTTTATTTCCCTGTTTGCGTTAGAAGAGAGAAAACAGAGACTGCAGTTTGCCAGGAGAGGGCGTTCTCATCCTTGCTCCAGCTACAGCCAAGCAGTTTCTGCTTGCTTTTTGTCTGCTGTTCTACTGCCGCATTGGGCATTGCATTGCAGAGCAGCTGTAACACATGCAAAAAATCTGCAGTACCATCCAGGCTTCCCCATAGGATGTTCTGAGTGGTTGATGGTAGGATTAAAGAATTTGTGACGGAGGCAGGAATTAAAAACTGTACTCGTAATCCATGTAGAATGAGGAATAACATCTGTCCCTGCAGCGTAATGGGTCAAAGAGGTTCAGCAGAAATGTAACAGGCTGGGACTTAGAGGGTGTGTTTGGTATAACTTAATAGCAATTAAAAAAATCAATTTGATGATTTTTCAGTTGATCAACATTTTTCAGAAACATTGCCCAGATATATAACCTTGAATATTTATTAATGTTAGGATTTGTGAGCAGAAGAACAGTCAGTAGAGTTAAAACCTGGAAAAAGTATGTGAGTGAGAGAGTATTTTAGGTATGTGTGTAAGAGAGAGAGAGAATTGAATTTAAGAAAACAGGTAGGATTAATATGGCATATGCAAGTGGAAGCAACAACTTTTTAGATGTGGCAGCCTTTGGACAAAGTGTTGTACAAATGTGAAAAGTTACCAGGAGTCTGGTTTTGCCATATTTTTAGAAACATTATTTTGTGGGTCAGTTTATTAATGACACAATGACCTCACATTCACTTGTACCAACATGCAACTGTAGGATGCGTATGGCTATTTCTATTCCGACAATTGCCAGAATATGAGAGATGAGCTCTGTGTGTCTTTTTGGCAGGGAAATCATGGGAAAACGCTTTTCTTTCTTTCCAATGAGAAAATGACATTAAATAAATAAGGAATTCAGGCTGATCAGACAAAAAATGTAAATCAGCCCCCCCCCCCCCCCCAGATTCCTTGTAGCGACTGGAATTGTATTGTCTGGAATTGTGTTGATTGAGAGACCAGTGGTTCCTGAATTTATAAAGAGATTTACCCAGAACTTGATCAGACTAATCAACTGATCAACACGGCTACCTATCTGTAACTGCAACTGATGTAGTTGTTATGCTTCAAGCAATGTATAATTTTATTGTTCAGAACTCTGAACCACTTGACTCTCTTTTTTCCTTGCTGCTTTGGGAGGAAAATAAAATCCAGATGAAATTGTTTGTAATCATTTGGTACTTTTGATGCAGCTCAACATGAGTATATTCTGAAATAAATAGTTGCATTTGTGAAGGAGAATCATTTTGGTGCAAATATTCTGCCAAACAGCAATACTGTAAATCGTTCCTTGTCTCACATCTATAATTTGGAAGCTGTCCACCAGAAAACACTGAATTGCCATACATGAAATACAGTATATGTAAAAAAAGGATGCAATTAGTATCCAGTATAAAATACCATGATCCATCACACCTGTTTGTATTGATGCAAGGCTTTTTCTAAGTGCTCAAACTAATTTTACCACCATCAGGACAAAATTTCTTAAGTGTCCAAGTAACATCCTGTTTTGCAAAATTTATAAACTGACTTGTGCTTGTGCTACCCTTGTGTTGTTATAAATTAGTAGTTTGAGAAAGTGCTGTTATTTTAGTGGCACTGCTCAGTGGATGTTTGCATTTTGCTTTACAAATGAATTCTCTTTGGCTATAATATCAAATACTGAAGCAGTGATGGCATAAAATAGCAAGATTACATGAGATTCCTAGTAAATTGAAGGTTAATCTGTATTCTATAGCATTATGGCTTACGCATGGATCACAACATGACTTAATAAGAAGTGCTTATCTTCATAACCAGGCCATTACTTTAAAATCTATTAAGAACATACTGTCATCTCTAATGATCCAAGAACCAGGAAGGTTAAGAGAATAATGGATCAGCTTAGTTTTGCATTCATATTAATTTACCACTTTGTTGCAAACTCCTGCAGTAATGCTTTCTGAAAAGTGCAATCGTTGGAAAGAAAAACAAACTCCTGGGCTTGAAAACTAGCAATAGTTCTTATGAGCTTCATGTTGTGGAAAGATTACTGCATATTTTCAGCTTTCCAACTGCACTTTTGAGAATCATCCCAGCATATATTTTGGCCTCATGCAAAAACTGAACTGCTGTATTTTAATATATTTGCTGAACCCATAAAGCGTCAACTTGTGCATAGCACTTCCAGACAAATTTCTAAAACTAGGCCAGTTGGTTGCCTTGCCACAAACAATGGAATTGGTGTGATAAGATTTGTTTTAGCATAGTGTTGTTTCTTCTTCTTCTTCTTTTAAGTAGGCTGGTTTTCTGAACACTCATCTTTAAAACCATTCACATATCCAGTGCCTGAGACAAGGTTTTTTCATGCAGGAGCAAATGTCTACAAATTTAAGATCAAATATGGCAACTCTATGAGGTAAGTATGACAAGACAGTTAACTGAAAGCCTTCATTCTTCACAGTATTGAGGAATTGTTCAAATTAAGAAGCAGAAATAAAAGATAGGCTCAGCATCTCAAAAGAACTTAGGTTGAGACTTGTTAAAATCAAAAATTGTATTAAAATATTACAGATACTTTACCTAAAGCTAGTTTATCATAATGACCCAGAGAATAAGCTATAACTTTATCTCTGAACTCACTTAGGTAAGCCATCTGTCACTCTCATCCCTCTGCATATCTGCAATGTGAAGCTAATAACACTGGTCTGCCTTACAGGCTTGTTGTAAGGATAACTGAGAAAAGTTATGTGAAGCAGAGGCAGAGCTAGCTGCTCTGGCACCCGGAGCGGCGCACATGCTGTGCACCCGGGGACGGGGCTAGCCGCCTGCGAGGGTGGGGCGAGCATCCCAGGGGGGCGGCGCAGTGATGTCACCCCCCTCAGGGATGACACCCGGGACGGACCACACCCGGGACGGACCACACCCACTGCACCCCCTTCCTCCGCCGGTGATGTGAAGCACACTGAACACCCGGCAAATACTGTAACAAGCTGCTGCTGCTATTATTACTATAACTATACTATAAATATCAGAATGTTCTGGATTGACCCTGGTTAATTTGAACAAAACCATTATTTAAATCAGCCAGAGTTCCCCCCAGTGCAGACATAACAAGAAAATTCTGATCACATCCTTGAAGCCACGTTGGAGGGGAAAGGGGAATATATGAGCAGTTAGATATTTAGTCTAAACTACAGTAATTGCAATTGTTTTAAATGCCCATTTGCATTTGATTTCTGCAGTTAAATTCTGTTATGTTTGTTTTACAGTGTTAATATTGATTTTCATGGAAGTATTGTCAATGAAGAACTACAGGTAAGATATGCAGCAGATTTATCTCAGAAAGGGTCATGTGATAGATGTGGAATTTAGACTTTGTCCTCTGCTTTGGGAAAACAGAACTCACTTAAAGTTCAAGTTCCATTCAGATAGCTTTGAACCTCACAGTGAATGCTTGTTTGGGAGTTTCCTGTTTGCTGGGAGGGATACTTGCAAAAAACACGGCTTTGTCTTGTGTAAGAGGGGGTAGTACATTTCCTTATATGGTCCCAATTATGATTTTTCTGTTCTCATGGTATGTTTGTATTGCATTGTACTAAGTTTCATTTCTGACTGGCTTATGGTTCCCTACTGAACTCTTGAAATCCTCCACCACCCCTTTTACCTGGAAGTCCTTGTAAAGCCAAGTCTGCAATATGCCAATCCTACAATAATGTCTTTAAATTATTGTCTTCTTTTTAATAAGCAGTGTATAATGGGCTCAGTGTGTTACTTATGCAGAGTACAGAGATGAAACTGGGAGCATAGAGATGAAACTGGTGCATCAAACTTTTTTTATCCTTTTGCTTGAGCAGAAGAAGATGTAATAAAGTCAACTGCAGAGGAACCTGTGGTTGTGCAGATGTTGTTGGACTCCCAGCTTCCATCAGCTTCAGCCAGCATGGGATAATGGGAGTTGTTGTAGTTCAGCAACACCTGGAAGGTTGAGGATAAGTATCAGGAAATCTAGAAGTTAGCTTGATAAAACATAATAACAACCTTATCACAAGAACTCTGGCTAGTCCAGTCTATTACACTGTCTTTAATATCAGAAATTTGTAAGCACTAATAAAGTATCAGAATTTCCTTCAATTCTTCCAGGATGCTATTCGAGTAATACTTGGAAACCTTAATGATCTATGCCCATTTACTACTGAACACTTGATAATATTTCCATGTATCCTTTTATCAGTGTAAGTTGTCTAAGGAACACGTGTTGACGGTGGGGGTGGTTATAAATCTGTTAATAAAAATAAATAATCATGAGGCTAATCTGGAAAAGGATTTTACACAACCCGTCTGACATATGTAACACAGAAGAGTCTTACTTCACAAAATCGCAAAAGAAACACTTATTGGTGGTAGGCTGCCATTGAATGTGTAGGCAGTGAAATAGACACACATGTGCTTATCAGGGACAGGGATGAAGAAGTGTGCACTAGATACTTTCTGATGGGGAACAGGGACAAACAGTTGGAAGCCAGGAAGCATTTGAATTAGAGCAATGTGCATTTGTACTAGGACCTGAACGAATGTGTGCACTAATAAGCTGGTAATCAGGCAAATGGGAAACAAGAATAAACAACAACATTAAGAAGCTGAGAAGAGATGAATTATCAGCACTAGTGAAACATTAAAGGGGCATCTAAATGGGAAGGCTTGATAATCAAGCGCAAGCTGGTAAGAATTGGGAAAAGTTTAAACTCGTGCAAGCTGGGTATAATTTTGATTGGAAGTAAGAATGCAGCATTTTGAAAAGATAGAAAGCATACTTCTGCTACAATATGAGGTATGCATTTTGAAAATCCTGCTGAATTCCATTTTTGAGCAAATCTCCCAAACATGCAACATCATTTTTCAGTGAAGTGAAAATACTTGTGCAAATAATGAGAGACATTTTTCACATTATTTGCCTATGGTAATTTACTGCAGTAATATGTCAGTTTCCTACATAATATCCAGGTAGTAAATTTCTGTTTATGAAGCAGTCTCCACCCAGCCATCAGTCAGTTGCCTAAAAAATGCCTATTCTCCTTTTTGCCCCTCTAAGCGTTCTCCTATCTGTACCAAAGAATGGCATCTTTGCTCAGAATCACCTTTTCACACTCTCTGCTTTGTTGTTTTTCTGTCTCCTGAGACAGACAGATGCCAACTAACTTACAACTTATATAACCCTTAGATCAAGAATTTGCAACTGGCAGCCCTGGATCAAAAGCAGTTCCCAGAAGTGTTCTATTTGTCCCCCACCTCCTTTTCCAAGCAGAGACAAAAGGAGTGGTGTGGAGACAATAGTTGTTTTAAACATGGGATTTACTGACCTTCAGCTAGTGGTGGTTTAGTGTTTAATACACCAGTCCTCACCCCAGCTTCTTTTCAAAACTTGCTACAAAGTACATAGAGCCTTAGATTATTAAGCTTGATTTCTTAAGTCTGATTTTTTTTAACATTGAAGAGTGAGATAAGATATTCGTAAGATATGCAGATTCAGTAGACTTATTTTCTTATCCTTAAATTTACCTGTTATCTCTGCTCGAGTGTAGAAAATATTTGGTCTGCAAGTTGTGGTGCTATATCTGTTATCATGCTGCAATACAGTGGTACCTTGGGTTACAAACACCTCAGGTTACAAACACTTCGGGTTACAGACTCCGCTAACCCGGAAGTAGTACCTCGGGTTAAGAACTTTGCCCCAGGATGAAAACAGAAATTGCGCGCTGGCGGCATGGCGGTAGCGGGAGGCCCCATTAGCGAAAGTGGTACCTCAGGTTAAGAACAGACCTCCAGAACGAATTAAATTTGTAACCAGAGGTACCACTGTACAGCATTGTATCCATAAAGCTTTTTGTGTAAAGCTCCACGGTGCCTCCAATTCTGCACTCAGATACATTAGTGTTTTCTCTTTTCCCCACTAGCTTCTGCACATAACGCTAAGCCAAAGGATAGTTCAGCATGGATGAACAAGTGTACAGGTGCACAGTGAGAAAATCATGGCTGTTTTGCTCCTGCCACCACCACACTATCTAGAGCTAAGCTATTGTTTGGCTTAACCTTAGGTCTCCGCCCATCCTCATGGTTTGTTTCTCTCAAAACAATCCACAGGCAGTAATGTAAAAACAAACATTGGATGCAGTGCATTTGTCTGGAGCAAGACAAACCATGAAACTGGGTTTAGATGTAACCTTAAGCCCAAACCATGGCTTAACTCTGGGTTGTGCAGTGACAGTAGGACCAGGGAAGAGCGAAGTGATGACAATTTTCTCACCATGCACTAGGATGCTTACTTGTTCACACTAAGCATTTGGCTTTCAGTGGTAGGCAGTAGCATTCCATTCCTGTCTTCCCTGAGGCAAACTGAACCAGGAATGACACCGTAATTTTTGCAACCTTCCTTTTACTCCAGTGTGCTGCTGAACTGTTGAGCCTTAACTGTACCGATCAGATTTAAACCAATGGGAAAAAGTGTCAGACTTGAGATTCATGCGTGGTGATACGTTTATTGTTCCTTATCCTTACGTCTGCACTGTCTATGTAGAATTAAATCTCTTGAAGCATGGTGCATTGTGGGGTAAGTTCCGAAGTTCAAGAAGGAATGTTTGAAGTCTAAAGATATATAACCTGACATAATTGCCACAAGAAAAACAAACAATTGATTTTGGCTCCAGGGTTTCCCTATTTTCCCATAGTGGGATAGTCCCTGACCTTCCTGATGTTGCAATTTATAGGCCTACAAAAACTCTTGATTATCCATGGGTCTGCAAAAACAGATCCAAATCTATTGGCTATGGAGTGTTCACTTTCTCTGGGCATGTGTGTATCAGTCACCTTTTTAATGATAGTAGGGTTAAGATGTTTGAGAGGTTTATCTTTCCTTTTCCTGGAAATTTGCTGTTACACTTTTTGCAAATGTGCAGTTCCATGTACTGGAATTTGTTATATTTTAAGTCTGCCAGTAAATAAGTTACCAGTTTGGATTGGCCTATCTTTTATGAAGTATGTTGCATATTTTCAGGTAAAGCAGGATGTAGGGAGGCCTGTAACTCTGTGAGTATTTTCTTTGAAATTTCAGACAATAAGATGGGGGGAAGTAGAGGGGGATTCATTATGACGGAATTAATACTTTTAAGTTTAAAGAAATGGGGTGGGAGAACAGAACTGCTTCAGCATGTGCCTAAACTTGTATTTGTAGCCAGTGCTAGTCCTACTCAGAGTAGATCTATGGAAATAAATAGATATGACAAACATAGTTCCATTAATTTGAATGGGTCTACTCTGCATAGAACTTAGTTGGATATAACTTCCCATTTGCATGATCTATGTGCTTAAAAGAAACCAGATAAAGTAAACTTTGTTGCACATTGGTGCCTTAGGCTGTAATCCTTTATGCTTATCTGAGAACAAGACCATTGACCTCTATGGCTCCTACTTCTGAATAGACATGCATAAGTTTGCATTGTTGCTGTGTGTTCTGCAGTTCAAGCACCCAATAACTCATAACTCCAGTGACTTCAATAGGCATTGTTCCTTAGACATACGTGAAATTAGTATAGTGGTACCTCGGGTTACAAACTCCGCTAACCCGGAAGTAGTACCTTGGGTTGAGAACTTTGCCCCAGGATAAGAACGGAAATCGCGCGCTAGCAGCACGGCGGCAGCAGGAGGCCCCATTAGCGAAAGCGCGCCTCAGGTTCAGAATGGTTTCAGGTTAAGAACAGACCTCTGGAACGAATTAAGTTTGTAACCCAAGGTACCACTGTACAGGAAAAGGAACGATTCTAATGTAATGGCCCCATGTGAACACTTCTGAAAAACTGTTTCCATGTGACCCTGGGGGTGACCCTATCTAGCATTTCCACAGGGACCCTGAAATTCTAGTGCAGTTGCTTTCATATAGATATGTCACTGGATTATCCAAAAACATGTGGATAAATCACTGGTGAACATGCCTTCCACGTGAAACATTGTTATATAGTGGCACTTCCTATGGGATCCACAACAACTGAATTGCACAACAATTGAATTGAGTGCAGTCACACATTTACCTGGGAATATGGCCTATTGAGCACAGTGTGTACTTCAGGTTTGGGGAAACATTTATTCTAAGAGGCATGTGACATAGAAGTATTAATATATTTTTGCTAAAGGACACATTTATTAATACATAAACAACAATAAAGTGCAAACATGTGTTTTCAAATGCATTTTTTTGCAGTGTTAGCTTTCTTGAGATGCTATTCTTAAATTTAAACAAAAACAAGCAAATATGTTTATATTATATGTTAATACATCTTCTTGCAAGCCTTGTAATAGTTAATAAAAGTTATGTTTTTAAACGAATAAATAAATGAATTTGACAATCTGATGCATCCTAAAAGGACAACAGTGGAAGTGACCAAAAAGATAATGTGGACACAGAAAGAACCATTAAGTGGAGGAGACTTGGAGACACAGTAGAAATTTCACATCCACGGATATCCAGGGGCAGGTCAGTGAAGATCTTCCCTCCTAAACCCAGCATGAATTCCTCGTTCTTACTTTTAAAATGCTTGATGGCACTTCTCAAATGTTGTGCTAAATAGTGTCAGTTATTTGACAACATTTTTAAAAAGTTGTCATATGATATAGTAAGTACGCACACTTATAAGCATTTATGATTTAGAGGGATAGTGTTGCACATAAATATAGATTCATTTGATCTGATTCAGAAAGGGATAGGGTATGAGTCTTGTTTCGTTTCCTGGTAATATGAAATGGTGATGTCAGTATCTCCTGGTGGCAATTTCACCCGAAAGCTGAATACTCATGTGGTATTTCCAAGCCATAGAAACTGTGAAAACTCAACTTTGCCCCGCTGTGATAAATATCAACAGGTCAACTACAGTATTCAAAAGTGTTACATAATTGCTAAGAGTTATTATGATTACCAGATGGAGAACACATGGAGTATTCACCATGAAACAGATGCAGTATAAACATAGAATTGCCTTGCAAAAACATAGCACACAACCATTCCTAGGAGGAAATGGGTAGGATGGAATTCCACAATAGAGGAGAGGTTTGGATTCCTTGTAAAAAGTACTGTTTGTTAAGTGGCTGTTTAAAGAAAGCACTTCAAAAACTACAATCAATAATTCTTACTTTGTTGCTGCCACAGACCTCAGGCAGTTCACATATGATGCTAAATCAAAATTTAGCACTGCAAAAATGAGCCACAGCAAGCGTGGGGCTTGCTCAACCAGTGTGGTGTAGTGGTTAAAGTGTTGGACTAGGACCTAGGAGGCCACTCAGCCATGAAGCTCACTGGGTGACCTCAGGCCAGTCACTGCCTCTCAGCCTAACCTACATCACAGGGGTGTGGGGATTAAATGAGGAGTGGGGAGAACAATGCACTCCACCTTGAGTTCCTTGGAGTAAATAGTGGGATATAAATGCAATTAAATTTAAAAAAAAAAACTTTTAAAATGTTTCCTCCTCCCTTCCCATTTCACACACAAGAGGGGGATCTGAAGCATCTGCCTATATTTTTGATCCCTGTGGTGTAATTTGGAGAACTCTGATTAGTCTAAATTCTAGCTAGCTCAAAACAAGCCAGATCAAGCTGTGTTTTTCTTATCCTGGTTTTCTTGCTAACCAGAGTTTAATCTAAACAGAGTTCCCCAAGATTGAATGCAAAAGGGAACACTTTTCAGATTAAAAGTTTAGGTAGATGGTTCCAGTCTCTTCTGGTGTGTACCAGGATTGCAGAGGACAGCAGGAACACTCAAGTCAGAAACTCTTAGAAGTTTATACAGGTAATGCTAAACTGTGTTTTTTTGGGGGGGCACCTTACACCCACCAACACACCCATTAAGAGCCACTTTCCCTTCAGGGGCATCTGTCAGTGGCTGCATGCTGGTGGTGGGCCATGGGCTGTGTTGATTTAGGGTTTGATTTTAACTGGCCCACACTATTTACATGCATTGCCTTTCCATCAAAATACTCAACAAAGTTTCCCAGCTAAATATATAATATAATAGTAATTTAGTTGAAATATGTAAAATTACATTAAAAATCAAGAAATGCAACTAATGAAATCAAATAAGGATCAGCAATAAAATGTTAATTCA
Organism: Podarcis pityusensis; assembly: GCF_964106645.2. Lineage (NCBI taxonomy): Eukaryota > Metazoa > Chordata > Lepidosauria > Squamata > Lacertidae > Podarcis > Podarcis pityusensis. The sequence continues at coordinate 80,931,895 of NC_138031.1, forward strand.
TTACAACAGTAGACTAACACATTGAAAAAAATAGAAGTTAAAGTGATTTAAAAAGGACTCAGAAATAACACCTCTTTAAAAAAAATTTAAATTGTTGTGTAGCAAAATGATTGCTTTGCAGTATATGAAACAGATCCACATATACATTGTACAATAAAACTGCTTTAAAAATGTTTTTGAAAACAAACAGGTTGGCACTTAGAAGTTCATATTTATTTAATTATCATACATATGAGGGGGGGGGGAATATCCTAAAAGTTCTCCTGCTTAATGTTGGCAAAATACTCAATATATAAAAAGTTGTTCCAAATGGATGTTTAGTTTTTCTGTTGTTGCAGAATACAAATGAGATACATATTTTATGTTTTACTTTGCAGAAATGTGACTAAAAATACAACCTGTATTCATGCCACAGCCAAGCCAGAAGTTGGCTTTGAAAACGAGAAACTGCGGGAAGACACAGTTCATCCAACTCTGGTATCAAATGTATTTTATTTATTTTTTACATTAGATCGAGATTGAATCTGTTGACATGACTATGTGCAGGCAGGTGCATTGCCTTCCACCAGAAGCTTTGATAGCAAATATTGCAACACATTGTTGATTCCAACCATGGTTTTAGCATGGCATCCACGAGGAAGAAAGAAGCCTGGTGGAGTAGCAATGCAGAGATGGGAAATTGTGGGCAGGAAAAGTTAAATACTCTCCTCAAAGTCCACACATCCCAGTTTGAAAATACAAAGCAACTTACACAAATTTGCATGGAAGGGTAGTTAGGTTCTTAATTACATAACACCAAACTTCTAGTTTGAAGGCACAAACGAGTGTGAGCTGGATCAAGTACTAATCCTCTGACAAAGAAACTTCACATAACTTGTTTTCCATGCATTTGTAACTGATTGTATTTTTGTGAGGATATGAAATATATTTCCTTCTTCTTCCCCTTTTCTTGTGCTTCCCATCTTTAATGTTGTATATATTGATTTGTTAAATTGGTATCCCACCATTCCATCACCAAATTGTGAACAAAATATGAAGAAAGAAGCATAAAAGCAGGGCAACTAAAGCATTTCAATAAAGGTAAAGGTAAAGGTACCCCTGCCCGTACGGGCCAGTCGTGACCGACTCTGGGGTTGCGCGCCCATCTCGCTTAAGAGGCCGGGGGCCAGCGCTGTCCGGAGACACTTCTGGGTCACGTGGCCAGCGTGACAAAGCTGCTCTGGCGAGCCTGCACCAGCGCAGCACACGGAAATGCCGTTTACCTTCCCGCTATAAAGCGGTACCTATTTATCTACTTGCACTTAAGAGTGCTTTTGAACTGCTAGGTGGGCAGGAGCTGGGACCGAACGACGGGAGCTCACCCCGCCGCGGGGATTCGAACCGCTGACCATACGATCGGCAAATCCTAGGCACTGAGGTTTTACCCACAGTGGCACCCGCGTCCACTCAAGCATTTCAATAAAACCACTTTAAGTCAATTGTGCCATCTTTACAATGGCCATAAGTAGGCAGCTTATGGGTGGTATGCCTGCCTGAATAAAAACACACTTGTCTTCTGGTGGAAGGTCATCAAAAACAGGGCTAGCTGGGTCTCTCTAAGCAAGGTGTTCCAGTATCTGGGAGCAGCCACCAAGAAAGTCTCTTGATTTCCTGTGCTCCAGATGTTGGCAGGACATGCCCTGACATGATGCTGCTGACCATAAAAACCTTAGCAGGCATGCATGGGAGACAACTGTCTATTAGATAATTGAATCTCAAGTAGTAAAGGACTTCATAGATCATAACAAGCATGTTGAATTTTGCCCAGAAATGGACCAATAGCCAGTGAAGCCGTTGGGAGTCCCTCTAACTAGCAGTACTCTGATCAATACTGTGGCTGCAGCATTATGAAACAGGCTGAAGTTTCTGAACACAATGGCAGCTCCATTGTAGAGAATTTTACAGTAGTCAAAATTAGATGTAACCCCCCAGGGCATAATTCTGTGGACAGGGGCACTCTTATTTAAATCTTTATGAAGTGTGCTATGTCCATAGGTGCTCTAGATGATGATACATTATTTAAAGTTGGGATGTATATTTCCGCGAGTTATTGAGGAATTCAAATTGTATCTTGAGCTGAAAGTTTACAAACAGAAAACAGAAAATCTTGTCCTAGAAGAGCAATGATGCTGGTCTTAGATTAGAATGATTTGAACTTTGAGTCTTAGTACCGACTTTTCAGACTAAACTGATCATAAATTCAGTATAAGCTTCATAGACTACATGTGCCTATGTCCTCTTTTCAATTGCCTCAAACTTATCTTTGTTTATCTCCTATCTTATCACCCTGTTAATCCCACTCTTCCTCCGAGGAACTCTAGGTAGGGTAAATGGGTTTCTTCCCGTTCAGTTTAATCCCTTCCAAATGCTCAAATCCCACACCCGGATAATTACTCTGTCCTTTTATACTTCTGCTTACCTCTGCTCTCAATATCATTTGCTGTTTTGCAGCTGTCTCTCCCCCTTACAGTCGTCACTATTTTCTTTTGACTACATATTAATGGCTAGTGCAGTGTAACATAGATAAATCCATGGGGAAAGGCTGTGAAATCTCACCCCAACCTGCAGCCCTTCTCCCCATCCATTCTCCATGGCATTCATTGTGGTTAGCTAGTAAATGTTTGTGTAAAATGCAGACTAGAGGGGAGAAAGTTAATTTTACATCAGTATTATAGATAGATATTATAAAATGAAATGGTATAGATTTAGAACATTTATAGATTATGCTAAGTAGGTTTAAAATGGATGATGAATGAATCTAGTAGTCCTGATGCTTTGATCATGCATTTGTTCTTAATTGAAACTATTGTTTCCCACCATAATATGTGACATAGGGTGGGTTGTAAATATGTTAAATAAATATTAAGGGGAAAGGAAAAAATATCTAAATTTATTTTTGCTCCTCTCCCCCCCAGAATCAGCCAGAAGAAATTGCGTGTCAATATTGTGGCTCTGCCACTGTTAACAATGATTATGAAAATAAGAGATTGTGTAAGTATGACATTATTACTATAAAGGTGTGAGCCTATGAAGAGGAATTCACTTGGAAGCTTGGGTTCAAATCATGATGTGAAGGAATTGGGCCTTAGACAAAGGCATCTAGCTTGGAGGTGGGCAGATAAATGTGGATATCAGCATAATAAGAAAAGGACTTGAATGCCAGAGAGGAAGGTAGGAAAGAAGGACTGTATGTGGAGTGTATGAGAGAAAGTGAGATTCAGCTCAAGGGAAAGAGGATCATGTTTTAATCTACTTCATTTTATTATTTTGCTCCATTGGGAAATATACTGGTTTTCTGTAACTTTTCCCTGTAATATATTTTCCTTAAAACTTTGATATTTTTTTCTGTTCCAGTAATTTAGTTATTTTTTTCATAAGCCCATGTAGTCTCAATTTATTGTAAAGACACTTACACCTGGAAGCCATAGGTTGCTGTACCTTGAGAAGCTTCAGAGAAACCCCAGAGAAGTGTTTAAGCCGACTGAAAAAGGGAAGTAGTAAGCTCAGATGCAATGGGACTTAGGGGGCATGGCAAGTAGCCATTACATGTGACAGTCATTGAGCTGGTCCCCATTGGTTGTCCTTGGTTGCGTAGGAATCACATGAAGACTTACAGAACAAGATATTGTATAAACGAGGGAGAAAGGGTATGACAGCTGGTGTAGTGTAGCAGTTATAGTACTGGGCTTGGACTAGGAACACCAAGATTAAAAATCTCAGCTCACTTGGCCTTGGGCAACTCACCTTAAAATTGTGTGATGAAGATCATATCTTGACCTTCCTTGAGTTAAGACAGCAGACAACTGTGACAACTATAAACTGCCTCAGGTTTTCACCAAACTGGTGAAGATTTTTCATGTTATTTATCTCTTGAAATTATTTATGCTCCACTCTTTAGTGTTTCTATTTTCAGAACAGCTTACAACAAATGACAATACATAATTAAAATGAAACCACATCCCAGTTCACCTAATAAAAAAATTGGAAGGATTAAAAATAGCAGAACAATAAAACAAGTTTTAGAAGAGATTAAAACCCAATTCAAATGATGAAAAGGCGAGAGTAAAAAAAAATTTTTTTGCCTGGCACTGGAAAGACTGGAAAATGTTGCACAGATTTGGTACTGCACCAAAAAAGCCTTCTTTCCTGTTACCAACTCTACAAATCTTCTTTCATGTAGGAAAACATGAAAGATTCAAACTACAAGGTGGTGTCCATTAGCATTGCCACTGTTGATTTTATACTTTCTGAACTGAATTCAGAGTAATTGTTCTCCTTCCCCATATAATTTGTAATTTTTCTTTGCACATAGGGGAATCTGCGGCATATGTCAGGACAAAAGATACAGAGAATGCCCCGCAGAAAGGACAAGTTGCAGCCATACAAAAGAGAGCAGAGGAAAATGTGGAGTTAAAAGCTAAAGGCTTTTTAGAGTTATTGAAAAGGTAATGTAATAACATTAAAGCATCTAGACTTCCTAGCAGGAGCCAGTATAGTATTCACATTGGCTCCAGTAAGGGATTTATGTTAGAGATTAATTTGATCCCTAAAACCTACTGAGGCTATTAATGTAATGACATGTGTTTTGCATGTGTATGATGATGTCTGAAGTTTTGTATTCAGGAGCACAGGAAGCAAATAATCTTTTTTATTTGTGTATTGTTTTTTCTAAAGCCTTTCTAATAAATCTGTAACAAGAATACATTGGGAGGGCAGAACTGTGGGTGAAGAGACCCACAAACACTGTCAATTTTGACAGGATAATAACCACACATACATTATTTGAAAAAAGGGGGTCATTGAGCTGAAAAGTTTCGGGACAATTAAAAAAATTGAATACCTGGAACAAGTCTTCCTGGAGACAGCTTACTTCCTCCCTTACCTTAGTTGGTTTTCGATGTCATATTCTTAGATAGTCTACCATGTTATTTGCCTTGTTATTTTTATTGTAAAAGTGAGCTTAAAAATGGTTATTTTCTGATGCTAATTCCTCAAAAATTATGTTTTAGAAACCCCTAAAATGTACTGTTGAGGGTTTCAAAAGATATATATACATACCAGTGAGACTTCATGCTCCCCAAACGACGTAGCATGGCAGTTAATTTAATTCTTGTATATTAGGGATAAGCGATTGTGTGCTGTTAGCATAGTGTGTGTGGGGGGGGGAATCTCCCATGTTTCTAGAGTGGTGCAATATTGTCTGTCTGCGTGCATGTTGTGGAGAGATGAGGGTGGGGTCAGTGATGTGACTTGATAAGCACAGCTTTGAAAGGAATGCAGCACAAATGTTCTAATGTGTCAGAAGGGCTCATCCAGACTTCCTCTTCTCCCGCCGCTTTCCCCCAGGAAAACCCGATCTTTTCCGCTGAATTGGTGCAAACGTCAATCAGGTTTCCCATGGATTTGCCGTTTTCTCCAGTTCAGCACTAAATAGCATGTTTTCCTTGGGAAAGCAGCAGGGCAACTGGAAAACCACTTGGACCCATGCTTTCTAGGTAGTGTGGATGAGCCTTATCACAGGTTTCCTTTCCCCTGGAAAACCCAAGTTGCTGATATTCCACATTGTCAAGCAGTGTTCTCAGTGTGATATCCCTTTCTCCTTCTCCCACCAGCTTTCTGTTTCCACCGATACTACAGCGAATTTTTACTGGAAGCAGTCAGCCCTCCTAAAGCATTATCACTACCAGAAAGCTGTTGCTGCCTGTATCTTTTGAATGACATGAATGATTTCTAAAGAACTCAGCTTTCTAACTTAGTGCAATTGTTTTAGAAGTTGAGGGTGCTTAAAGCTCTCCTGTATACTTGGTGTCTGAACCCTCATTTCAGCTTTGAGTACTTATGTTGGTTTTGAAACTTCCTCAGACATGTATTGCCAGAATTTAAATGGTTAAAGTGAGTATTTGAATTCATAGTTCTTTCTTTTCAAGACACTGTATTTGTGTTTTAATGGAATAAACTATCATAATTTGCAGTTACTAAGACACAGCTCTTCAAAATTTTAAGTTAAAATGGGTTGCTAAAAATAGAGATAGTGTGTTTTAATTCCCTCAAGTTATACAGAGATCAAGTGTTTTTACAAAATTATCTGGTCCTGGTTTAAAGATTGTCAACTGTGGATACTTTAAATGTGTCACCTTCAGCTAACAACAGGATTAATTTCTGATTCTGGCAATCTTTAACTTCTGCGCAATGAATACCCTGAGGGTATGCTCATATCCACTTCTTTCTCCAAGGTATATGGCATGGGAAAGTAGGATACTGTTTGCACCAATTCCTAGGTGGAATTTTAGATAATTTCCAGACTGGTTGTGGGGAATGTAATGTTCTGTTTAAATATGGGAACATCAGAAATGTGAACTGGGCCAGCACTTTTCTACTACAGTATTGTACTTAAATTGGATCTTGCTCAGCTTCTGACTGAGGAGGGATAGGGGGAAAACACAGTTCAGTTCAGTTCACAATTTAATGGGAACCGACCTAATTTGCACTTTCTGAAACAATAAATGAACCAACAGTTATCCTTTGAAATTCATACTACTTTGGATTTTGCATTGCAGTTGTCCACACAATGTGTACATTAGGGGAAATGCATGTCAATCAATACAAAAATTGATTTTCGTGATGACCTTTTAAAAAAAGCAAATTGATTCAGGAATGTGTCGAACCAAATTTAAGATTAGAAAAATGAGAAATGAAAGAGAAACCAAAATTTACAGATTCATTCATCTCTATGGCTGAGAGAGGCTGTTAGAACCCTTCAGATAGGCCAGAACTATCTGAACTATCTGAACTGCCAGCAGAGCAGTTCCCCCTGCTACTTCTAATGAAATTCAGAGCTCTGTAACATCTTAATCAAATTGAGGAATCCATCCTTTGGTTTAATTTTTTGGTACCATTTATTAAACATGTTACGGTAAGTGTCTCACAAAACTTCATTTCTAATCACCTGTAACACTTTTGCCCAAATTGATCTAAAGCCCAAATATTTTGCTTACTAAGAATAATGAAATATAAGCCTTGTAAAGGCATCGATGCAGGATGTGCAGATACTGGAAGGGGTGGGAGGTCTCAGCAAGCATGATTACTAACAGAGATTGTAGGGAGTTACAGGAACTTGGTTATGGGCTTTGATTTTCCTGGGATAATGTCCTTCACTTTATTGCAAATGATGGTTAGCAGAGGGGTGTGGCAAGGTCTATTTAAACATACTGCGTTATGTACCTTGGAGCAAATTGCCCTGTGAATTGCCATTACTTGTCTTGATCATTTTGATACCACGCAATCACTGCGCTCAGTTGGAGCTTTGGCAGATAAGGCATTAATAAGTCTCTGAGTAACCTTGGTTAATCAAATGACTTGCTGACGCTTCCTTTCTACCCCAAGTCAGCACCATCAAGTTTAGTGTCAAAGGTTCACTATAAAGAGCTGAAGCCAGCAGCCAAGGCTCCCTTTCTTCGTCCAGCCCCAGGACCAGGTACGGATTCTTGAGCAAGGACATCCAAGCACAGAGACATCATGGTAAAACTGCAGCTGCCAAACCCCAACTTGGAACTGAGAATACCTTCCCATGAGGACCTTGAAAACCTTGAGGCTACAGAGGCGGATTCAAGACCCAAATGGGATAATAAGGCACAATACATGCTCACCTGCATAGGGTTTTGTGTAGGCCTGGGCAATGTATGGCGATTCCCCTATCTCTGCCAGAGCCACGGAGGAGGTATGTCTCAGATCACGCAGATGGTGGAGGCAGACATTTATTGAGTGAAAATGCTTGAATGGAGCGGAAAATTGTAATGTTTTTCTCAATCACTATGATTTTTAATGACCAAAAAACCACGCCTAGTTTAGAGAGAACGTGCAAAGCAATCATGTACCCTATCATTTGAGGGAATTGAGAGATTTGCATATGATTGTGCTATATGGTTGCATTTATTTAGAATGAAGTTCTGTTGAGTTCAGTCAGCCGAATACCTGACTATAACATGCATGGAACTGCAGCAATAATGACAGAGGTACAATTTTCTAAACAAATGGGCATTCTCAGAAAGTTAAGAAAGGCTGACCCAAATTTCTTGTGGTTTCTCATTTGTGTCTGACTGTAAAAGGGAAACAGTCATTAACATTTTAAATACAAACATGAGCTAATTTAAAATTAGGATTAGTCAAGAAATGCTGTGCTTTGAACAACCTAGTTCCCACGGGTGGTGGTGGTGGTTTTATCATTATTATCATTATTGAATTAAGCAGCTTTTTTCATAATTCAGAGGTTTTTCTAACTTTCATGCAATTAAAATAGGTCTAAAATAGTTAACATTGCACCTACTTTGTGTTGTAGTATATTTGGGGGCAATGCTCTGAAATATAAGACTACTTGATGCAGCTAATCACTTTGTAATATTTTAGGACCTGTGCCTTTTCATGCAAGTTTGCTTTTACTGCAGAAGAAAAATTCAGAAAAATAAGATCTACCAATCCACTCACACCCCTCTAAAATTACTTGTCCCTTACCCTGAGCAAAATAACCCTACCCATGTATCAGCAACCATTGCCTACAAAATATTGTTCCAGCTACACATACAGACTTGCTCACACTGCAAAAACAAACACAATAGACAAACGACAACAGGGAAAGGGGAGATTTGTATTGTTTATTTCTTTATTATCCTGGCTTTAGCACATTCTAAAAGAGGGAGACACAGTGCCATCTGGGTAAGTCCGAGGCTTCTTGAAAACATATGTCACTGCATTCACTTGGTTAAAGTCTATATCCCACTAAATCTCTTGGTTAATATACTTACTGAATCTCCACCTTGCCAAAGTGCTGATCCACTGTGTATAATGATCTGCTTGACGTCATACAGCCAGCCAACAATCTGAGAGAGATTCAAGCTGCTTCTGACAATTTTCTTTTTTAATTTTAAAAAACAAATTCAGGGATTTCTTTTCACTCCCATTCCTCCTGTCCTGCTTTCACTGCATTTCGGGTGTGTTAATCTTTATCTCAGGAAAGTGTTTATTTACACACATTCTCACTCACTGAAGGAGGACATGCCAATTTCTAAACTTTCAATACTGTACTCAATGTGTTACATATTTGGCGTACTGATTAACATGGCAATTAAATATTAGTAAGAGAAGCTTGCATTTTGCTCAGACACACATTCCTCATTGTTATAGGAAATCCCCACCCTGCATGCTAGTTCTAGCAGGTACACATCAGCCTAAGATTGTTTTCAATGTGTGGCTGGAGTGCAGGCCTACATTATGAGATAAACTTTGCCTCCTGAACTTCAGCTGTTCAATGTAAAAAAAGTGCCACTTTCAGATTTTTCAGGTAACCACAGTGTGTGCTCCAAATTTCAACATAGAGGGTAATGTGAGAGCATCTTAACCATTTGAGAGAATTTACTTCATGTTCTGCTTTCTAAGGTAGAGATGTACAAATGTTTCAGCATTGGATTAAAACAGTTTAAAAAGCATCACTTTTCTGCACAGGGCTATTAAATGATTTATGATGATTCTGTAAGAGAATTCCCCTCTGGAGGGAAATATTCCAGTATATTCAGTTGGTGACTGAACAGAAATGCCGTATGAGATAAATGATTTTGTCAGTGCTATTCTGGATCATTTCTCTCTCTCTTTTGCTCGCTCTTTTGACATGCTGTTTTGCTTAAGAAACGACAACACGCCCAGTGAGCAATTGGCTATGGGAAAATTAGTGAATCTACTATGCATTTTGGAAAGCTGTTTACTACGCATTTGGATGCTTCACAGCCAAATTTTGCATGAAGGCTTCTGAGTAGGTTTTTTTTTTTTTTTTTGTCTATGTTTGAATACAATTTGAAACAAGATGGTAGAATGAACCTTTCAAAACTGCACTGATGTTAACCACCGATTTCAAAACCACACTGAGTTTTGGGTTTCTTGGAATTCCCAAGCAATGCTGGCTATAAAACTACAAGTACTTTTTAAAGAAAAGAGATAATTTTGATGCCCTTTTACTCCAGTCTGTCTGTCCCCCACCCCACACATGGGTTTGAGTTTTATTTTGTAACTTCTCCCTCAATGTATAGAAGTAAGACTCTCCTGAGAATACCCGAGTTTCATTTTGAAGAGGTAGTCATGTTGATAGTATATTAGAGTGTGGCGACAGATGATGCCTGAAATTCTGCAGTAGTGCACTGTTTTTACTTGCTTCCTTAGAAAACCGTGGTAAAATAGACATTATTCACAAAAGGATATGCTATAATTGCTCTTGTATCTCCTTTTCTGCATTTCCTTACCACTGCATCCTTACCACTTTATCCCAGTTGTCCTTTTGCATTTAAAGAAAAATAAAACAATCGTGAACTGCGGCTCTTTAGTTGCTGTTAGATTTCAATTCCCATCAGCCCCCGTGCCCTGGCCCATACATGGTCAATGGTCAGGGATGGGGGGAGTTGTTGTCCAGCTGTATCTGAAGGTCACAGGTTCTCCACCCTGGGTATAAAACATACTCATTTTGGATTTTACCCCTGCAGGAGCTTTTATGATCCCTTTCCTCATTTTGCTTGTCCTGGAAGGCATCCCATTGCTCCACCTTGAATTTGCCATTGGACAAAGACTTAGAAGAGGTAGTGTGGGTGTCTGGAGTGCTATCCATCCCGCCCTGAAGGGCGTAGGTAAGTTTTAATGTATTTTAATACTCAGCAACATTTTGGCATTATAAGCATACATATGCTTTCATGCAAGGTGTTTAGGTTGGAATCACCATGCCTCACTCACTCAGATTTTATTGGGGGGTTCCACACACCACTATAATCAATTTGCAACCCTCCAGTCATTTTTCTTGGAGCAGAAAGTCCCGGCTTCTTTTTTGAGAAAAAATGGAAGAGTAGTGCAATCTACATGGTCCTACTTTTCCATTTTCTTTAAGAAATGGACAGTGATTTTGTTGACGGGGGAAGAGACAAGTCTTTCAATAAAGTCCAACAAGCTGTCCTTTATCAGCTATGTGTATATTATGTATTGGTGAAAAGTAATTTGGACTTTCTTTCTTGATTTGAGACTGAAACTCAGATACACACACTGATGAGGGACCAGTCTGTGGCCTCAGATTGATTTTAACAATTAACATCATACATCCAAAGCCCTCTTATGCCACTCAAACAATCATGGAGAATTCTGGGCACTATGTTTTGTTAAGGGTGTTGGGAATTGTAGCTTTGTGAGGTCAGCACCCTTAAATATATGGAGATTTCTGCTTCCTTCTGTGGATTATTCTTAGAAAACTACAGTGGTACCTCTGGTTACGTACTTAATTCGTTCCGGAGGTCCGTTCTTAACCTGAAACTGTTCTTAACCTGAAACTGTTCTTAACCTGAAGCACCACTTTAGCTAATGGGGCCTCCCGCTGCTGCCGTGCCGCCGCCGTGCGATTTCTGTTCTCATCCTGAAGCAAAGTTCTTAACCCGAGGTACTATTTCTGGGTTAGCGGAGGGTGTAACCTGAAGCGTATGTAACCCGAGGTACCACTGTACTAGATATTTCAGTGTGGAAAGGGACAGGGATACATCTTCAAAATTTTGTTGCACCTGTTAAGGTTTGTTCTGTTGTCAGTTTCATTTCCTCATCATTGTTCCTCAAAATCATTTTTTTTTTTTTTAAATACAAAAAGGATCTATCTAAATGCTTTCTCTCTATTCCTACAGGTATAGCAGCAATGATTGTCTCCTTCTTTGTGGGCTTATACTATAATACTATTATTGCTTGGGTGATGTGGTATTTCTTCAACTCATTCCAAGAGCCACTGCCTTGGAGTGAATGCCCACTTGCTGATGAAAACAGAACAGGTACAGATTATGCTTGTAATAGTTAGCAGTCTATCATAAAGAGGCTTCTCTCTGCAAACAGCATAAGAAAATACAGTCCTTTACCAAAGATCATTTTGCATTAGGGTAACGTTTTAATCTGCTGAGCTGGAGACAACAACAATAGGAAAGCTTCCTCAAGACCATTTTGTAGCGTAAGGCTCAGGGCAGAACGTTATTTTATTTCACCTATTGCACATATGAAAACCTTGTGTAGGGGCCAGTAAATTAATTGCATTTCTCACTAGTATTCGGCTCATTGATTTCATTGGAAAGCAAATGTGTCCTACATAGTTTGGATCTAACCAATAAATACTTTCTATCACCCCACCTCCTGCCTCGTGCTGGCCATTAGGAACAAATAAAGGAACATAGGGATTTCCCCATTAGTCCATCTACCTTACCATTGTCTGCACTGTCTGGCAATGACTGTCCGTGGTTTTAGGTAGGAGTCTCTTCCGATCCTACCTGGATATGTCAGGGATTGATCGTGGGATGTTCTGTACGCAAAGCAGATGCTCTAGGTCCCTTCCCAAATGGCATCTCCCCATGGTAAGAATAACACTTTAAAAAGTCTTGAACCACCGTTCAGGCAACAATTCCTGCCTTCAGACACCATTCCCGTTCATAGTGTCACCCGAAGCAGGTTATTTCACACTGCTGCATAGCAAGGCCAGCCCTGAGCACAGCTGGTGGGTGCAGAGAAATCCCAGAAGCATCACTATTGCCCAGCAGTAAGATCTAAATGACTGTCCAAACAGAAGGGCCAAGATCCAGGAAGTTATATTAACTGAGCTATCCTGCACATTATTCTGGCATCAGAACCATTTGGAAATAAGGATGAGTTATGGTTCCAACTGCCAATGACTTTGAGGAACAGACTTTTCTTAATAATGGGTGCCCATGATCTGAAATTCTCTTCCAAGGGAGGCTTATCGGTTCGACTCACCACTGGCTTTCCTTCGGCTGTTTTGGAAGGCCTGTTGGGTAAGCTATAGTCTTAGCAGGTTGAGCCAAGTGTTGCGTCGTGAATTCTGAAAACCACTATGAGAACGGACCTTAACATTATTTTCAGGGTGTTGTAATCTTTTAGTCTGGCTTAGAAATTGCATGGCATTTTAACTGTTTTGTTGTTGTTTTGTGAACTGCCCTGGAAATGAATTATGTTTTGGCGACTCAGTAAAGTCTGACTGGTTTGAATAAATCCATGCCTGCTTTCTACCGGCAATCTAGGGTGGCAATGATTATTATACTCAATAAAAAAAGTGACCACCAATTAAAAGTAGCCAATTGGCTGAAACTATCAGTCAAACAAAGGGCTCACCCAGACTTGCTTTTGTGCTGAATTTCTAGGCATAGGTCTGCACTTTTTTTGTTGGGTCCTGCCACTTTCCCCAGGAAAGCCCACACTTTATGGCAATCCGAGGAAAACCCAAATTGCCGTTTGTTCCAATTCAGAGTTAAAGAGCAGGTTTTCCTGGGGGAAATGGCAGGGCAAAAGTTTAAAAAGCACTCAGACAGAAAAGCTCAGTTTCTACCAGGCTGGTAGAATGGAGGGTTCCTGTGTGCTGCATTTCATGCAGTTCCAATGTGTGCTTCTCTCTTTTGTTCTTGAGGGAAGAGGAGTGACTGGTCAAAGGTTGATAGGCAGAGGAGGAAGAAATAGCAACTCCACCCACCCACACCCTGTCATATTTATTTTAAATAAGTCTGCAGCTTTTTACTGATTAATTGAGTAGAAGAATTGACTCAAAACATCTCAACTGCATAAAGAGGCACCCCAGTTGGGTATGAATTTCACAAGCCACTCTCGGTGTCCTTGCAAAGGTCAGGTGCTTTCTTGCCAATGTTTAAAAAAAACTAAAAAAAAAAACTTGTGGCATAGGCCACTGAAAGTTCGAAATCGGGCAGTCATCGTCCTTGCTAAGTGTCAGATGCTAGGTTAAGATGTTTCCCCTCCTCCAGAAACCTTTGTTTTAATGCTTCTGTTTCCAATGTTTTAAATTTTGTACATTGTATGTTTTATTTTTACTGTAAAGTGCTCTGAGACAAGCAATGGAAAGCAGGGTATAGATTCTTTAAATGAAACAAATCTGTAAAAGTTATTGTGCACGCTCATTTGAAATTAATGGGAGATGTGCAAGAGTGCACTGTGGTTTTTCATTATAATGGAGCTTGCACAGAAAAGCTTCCCACTGGATTGTAGCATTGCTTAATAGGACTGTTTCTTTGGTTTCAGGTTACGTGTACGAATGTGCAAAGAGCTCTTCTGTTGATTATTTTTGGTACAGGAAGACATTAAATGTCTCCACCAATATTGACGAGACTGGAACTGTACAGTGGTGGCTGCTGTTATGTTTAGTATGTGCCTGGGGAGTGGTGTACGTGTGCACGATTAGAGGCATTGAAACAACAGGAAAGGTACTTTTGTCTTGTATGAACGAAATCAGAGCTACTTCTTATATTCTGTTTTCCAACCATTTTAGGGATTGCTGCTGCTGCTTTCCCCCAAACTGGGCTCACAGACCTGTCTGTGTGTGTGCTGATTTAAGTGGGGCTTGGGGTGTGTTTAATACCCTGGATGGTATCTTTGGGCCAGAAGGGCGCAAAACATTCTCCTTGTTGCCGGCCACTTCTTTCCCAACAGATCCTTCTCCACCCTGCCTCAGCTTTCACTTTATTATTTATTTTATTTACTTGTTGTTATTATCAGTTGTCTCAATCAATGTGCCGATCGGCTATACAGAGCCCTAATATAAAACAAAGTTTTAAAAACATGCTAAAATTTAAGCAGTTCATAATAATGATCAAGCCTAGCAACAACAACATGTATCGGCACCAGTGTACACACAAGCCCCAGAACAACCAAACACAGCACATGGGGACAAACAGAGGGATGGAAATTCCATGTTTGCCGCAACGTCTATTTTGTGGCATTGTAGGTTAGAGCAGGCCCATGTCTCAATGTGTGACCTGTAAACTCTAGAGAAATTGAAGCACATAGTGTCATCAGAGGCCGGGTTCAGATGTATTGCTGAATCAGAAAAGGCATTTGTAAATATATGCAGATACAAGCCAGATTATTGTAGTGCTTATGCAATGTGGGTTTCATGTGGTACAGCCTCAATCTGATCTGCTACCATCTAGACAGACTGAGTGATGTGGTTCCTTCCTGAGCTACATCATTCATCTGATCCACTTGGTTCTTGATTTAGATGACACCCATATAATGTGGAGTCAGACCCTGCAGAAGTAGCTCCCGTAGAACAATTATAATTTGTACACCTGCAATATTGGCAACTGATAATACATGCAAATCTTTATGGTTTTTCTCCCAGTTTCCTACTTTCCATGCCGTTTTTCATTGAAACAAATTTACCCAATGGTTTAAATTTTCCTTGGGGTTTTATGTTGTGCCATCAATGCACGTGGTGATTTACAGAGTAATGTTAAGGAGGGGGGAAGGCAGTTCTCCGCTCTGAAAGTGACAAATAAAAATTTCAACAGTGTGGGAGACAATAGAGCTGTGGATGGGAAGGAATGAAAGAAGTAAGAGTAACAAAAGAGGCGTATTCATGTTGTGCGTATTCAATTGACATATTCCTTCTCCAGGCCGTGTATGTAACATCAACACTTCCTTATGTTGTGCTTACAATTTTCCTGATCCGTGGCTTAACACTGAAAGGATCAACCAGTGGAATTGTATATCTCTTCACGCCTGATGTAAGTATTGATTAGATCCCCACCCACCACCCCAAGTAAACAGAATAACTGGAAGTTTGAAGAGAAATGAGCCATTTGCAGCATTATTTACAGTGGTGCCCCGCAAGACGAATGCATCGCAAGACGAAAAACCCACTAGACGAAAGGGTTTTCTGTTTTTCGATGCGCTTCGCAGGACGAATTTCCCTATGGGCTTGCTTCGCAAGATGAAAATGTCTTGCAAGTCTTGAGATTTTTTTCGCTCCCCCCCCTTTTTCTAAGCCGCTAAGCCGCTAATAGCCTTTTAGCCGCTAAGCCACTAAGCCTTTAATAGCCGCTAAACCGCTAATAGCGCTAAGCCGCTAATAGGGTTGCTTCGCAAGATGAAAAAACTGCTAGACGAAGAGACTCGCGGAACGGATTAATTTCGTCTTGCGAGGCACCACTGTACACTGATTATTTTCTGGATATCATTAAGCCCTCCATGATCAAAGTCATATAGACAGACAGACATGCCACTTTGCTGAGAGACAGGGGTTGCATAGTAAATGGTGATGCCCTGCCCTCTTCTACCTGTGCAGATGTGTTTAACGTGTTAGCTGAGGCTCCTGCAAATATCACCTGCTGATTCAGCAGTTTCCCAGATGACTGGTGGGGGGGGGGCAATTGTGTTCCACCTTGACACATAAAATCCTCAATCTGCCTGGCTCTTCAGTCCGAGCAACTCATCTCTTTAATCAAGAGCACGGGAGGTGCCCTATTTCAATGGAAGCATATATCATTTGCACACAGGTAGCAAATGAGGTCCAAGCATGGTTCATAGCCAGTAAGAAGATCGCAAGTAAAAGACGTAGGAAAAGCCTCTTCGTCAGACCCTGGAGGACTGCTGGCAGTCAGTGTTGACAGGAAGGATCTAGATAGACAGGGCTAAGGCAGGTTTCTGTTGGAAATCTTTTGCCTGGCTGTCCACACGCATAGCCTTCCTTGCCTTGCCTGTCCATTCTGTACCCTTCTCCTCCTATGGACAGTTCCTTTAACCTGCCTGCTGGGTTATGCACTGAATGACAGGAGTAGGATGGTCCAAGCGGTGGGATTCTCCCATACCACACTTTATATTAAATGAACAGGTTGCATGCTCAGAGTCAGCTAGGACATGCCTTTGTTCCATTTTAGCTGTAAAGTTATCCAATTTTTGAAGCTCTTTTGTTCTGTTCCTCAGGTTGCAGAATTGGCCAGCCCAACCACTTGGCTTGATGCCGGAGCTCAAGTATTCTTTTCATTTTCCCTTGCCTTTGGAGGCCTCATCTCATTCTCTAGTTATAATTCAATTCAGTAAGTTGCCATACCAAATAGAAAAAGTCAATTTTAGAAGACAATTTCACAATTGGTAGTAGTTCCTTTCTTGACAGTGACACCCCCCCAATCCTATCTCATAAGTATCTAGGAAGGCATATGTTCTTCATGAGCAAAACAAAAACAAAACAAAACACAAATGGGAAGAACAAAACAAGGTAACTCAAGATCAAGGTCTAGAAAAGTCCTTCCTTCTCCTTTCTTTCATATTGAAGACTGTGTATTACTATTTGTAGCACAATTCTTACCATGCAAGATGTAGGAAACGGAGCAACCAGGGCTCACACACATGTTTCTCCACTCCCCCCCCTGCACATTTCTACCTCACAACAAGTCCCAGAGGTACATAAGCCTGAGAGACAGTGACTGGCCCAAGATCACCCAGTGAGCTTGTTTCTGTGTTTTGGTTTCCAGTAACAACTGTGAAAAGGACGCTCTGACTATCTCTGTGATTAATGGCCTCACATCTATTTATGCAGCTACTGTCATATACTCAATCATTGGATTCAGAGCAACAGAGAGATATGACAATTGCTTTAGCCAGTAAGTCATTTTTTCCTGTTTTCCAGTTAAAGCATCCCAGATCATTGTTCTCTTCCCCCTCCCCAATATGAGTGCCAATAGCACAGACAATTATAGTTCTAGGGGTTTGGGAGATCAGTTGTCTTCTCTAATAAGCAAGCAACACAGGCAGAACTGCCAATGATGTGGGGAAACAGTGGGCATGTGGTTGCCAGAGCATTTTCTATGTACAAATAACCCTTCTTGTAGCTGGGCAAACATTAGCTATTTACAAATAGGAGAGAGCATGTAAGTTAATTTATTTTAATGTTCTGCCCTCAGCTCTCTTAACTTAGCTAACAACTTTGTCCTTGTGGCACAGGAAATATAGGATTTGGGAGGCATACCCTTCCATATTATTAAGAACTCTGCCTCTAAGGATCTGATATCTTTTTATTTAACTGATGGCTCTATTTTTATTACTGCCTGATAAAGTAGCAAAATACTTTCTATTTTCAATAGAAATTAGGAAGCAGATGGTAAAGTCAGAACTTACTTTTGACCCCTCTGTAATGTATTTGCATTCTTTTAAATGCGTTGTTCTGTGAGCATAATAAATTTATTTATTAATTCATTATCATAATGATAAAACTTAAGAAATCTGTGTGAAGAGTCATTGACTGAAGAGGCATTGACTGCTTTCCTTTTGCATTTGCAGAAATATCCTCACTCTGACAAATGCATTTGATTTACCAGAAGGTAATGTAACCCAGGAAAACTTTGAACAAATGCAAGCTTGGCTCAACAC
Organism: Podarcis pityusensis; assembly: GCF_964106645.2. NCBI lineage: Eukaryota > Metazoa > Chordata > Lepidosauria > Squamata > Lacertidae > Podarcis > Podarcis pityusensis. The sequence continues at coordinate 80,950,147 of NC_138031.1, forward strand.
GACAGATCCAGCAACCTTTGCAACTCTTACATTTCAGACCTGTGACCTGGAATCATTCTTAAGTGATGTAAGGTGATAACATGGAAGCTAACAAGATTATAATAAAGGACTTTATATCAATAAACATGAGTCACTTCCATATTACTGATGAACCATTAATTATGATTTACCACATGTGTCCTGGACCATTGTAAGACCCAAATTATATAAACATAAATGAAAGAGAGAGATAATTTATTTACCCTCTTGGAAATTATCATAACTGATTTTAGCATATGGCTGCTGTTGCTTGAACAAAAACTTTATTCATTGTCGCTTTTGTGATGATTTTATCTGGTTCTATTCTTGTAGTCTTCCTTGGGTGCTTTGGTGGAAGAGCAGTTAGTGATAGAATGATAAATGATACAGTCCTATTGGCTTAGGAAGTTGCCTGTAGTTGGTCTAACCTGAGCGACTTAAAGTGTGTTTTAATATGATCAATAATTGTATGTCTTATTCCATCTATATCTATTGCTGTTTTCTGCAGGGTGTTGAAGGAACTGGCTTAGCATTTATTGTCTTCACTGAGGCCATCACCAAAATGCCTGCCTCGCCAATATGGTCCATCCTCTTCTTTATCATGCTGTTCTGCTTAGGTTTATCATCTATGTTTGGGAATATAGAGGGTGTTATGGTGCCACTGAACGATCTCAAAATCATACCGAAAAAATGGCCTAAGGAACTTGTTACAGGTTAGTTGAAAATGGTAGTATAATCAGGGTGTAGCAACAGAGGGATTGCAAAGTGGTCATCTGAATTCAAGTAGTATATTGCTTCTTTCAAGTTAAATGATGTAATACTTTATTTTCATTGGGTGGAATTCAGTATTGCACTAAGACAATAGTTCAATCAGAAAAAGCATTTCTGTTTGCCAGAAAGAATGCTCTTTCCCTTTCCCCCTGTTCTGTGGGGTCCTCCTGACCCTCCCCAGCAGTTTTGGGTTGGTTGCAGCTGTCATGGTGCAGAGGACGGCTGGGGAAAGTACCATTGCATCAACAGGCTTTGTTGTGTTGGCTTTTGCTAGCACAACAACTTAGTTAAATCTGACCCAGTATGAATGAAGCATGTTTTAAAGATGATGGTAAAAAGCCAGCAACTTGCTCATGAGTTTTGCCAGCAAGCCAGGCAGAGTGAAATCATTACAGCTACTCATTGGACCTGCATTTGCAGCCAAACACAGTAAAGCAACCCCTGCTGCTGAATATTGATGATGGAGGAGAGGGGAATTGATTGTGAGCATGTAGCTTTGGATAGCAGTCAGCTTTCTTGCTTATTTTTTTGCACAGCAACTCTTTTGAGATGGACCAGTCTAGCTGAGGAGTTCGAACTTTGAATTTGAGACTTCCTAAATCTATAACAATAATTGAAGGAGCCATTTCTTTTCTTTTTCCCCTTGACTTTATATCCTCCATAGAGTTCCAATAACAGAATAGCTTAGTTCACACATTGCAATCAACCATAGATTGCAACTTTTTTGGTCTGTTTCTGTCTTCCCAGCTACTGTTCAGAGGAAAGAACCCACTATTCTTGGCTTGGTGTTATGTCTGAGCCAGGGATCTTGGTTTGTTTCACTCATAGCAAGCCACAACCTGTACCCAATGTTTCTTCTTGGCTTACTGAGCATATGGAATGAAACAAATCATAGCTTTGTTGGAATGAAACAAATCATAGCTCCTGGCTTGGATGTAATACTGAAATATACTCAGAGTCGAGAGTGGATTTCATGCTCTTTATTCAGCTCATAATGGTGAGGAGGAATGAATGTCCCCCTCAAAGTATCTGCTTTATATACATTATTTACACAATGGGCTGCACATGATTGGCTAATTCCAGAATTCTCCTGTAGGTCAATCAGGTTGTGGATTCACTTCCATCTGGAGCTGGATTGGGTGGCTCCTGCAGACCAATCATACTGCTGCATTGTTCTAGGACCAATCAGACTGCTGCATTTTGGATCCTATTCAACTCAGTACATAACAAATACTATGGCAGAAATCAGCTTCTTTCCTACCAGAATGAACAGAGGGTGGGAGAGACAGTGTGTTTGCAATAAACTGTTAACTTGTTCACCATGATGTGTGAAAACTGGATCAATACATTTTCTTCATGTCTAGCTGATTTGATCCTTGAGGTGTTGCCAACGTTTCTTGTATTATAATATTTATTTAATTTTCTTAGTTAAACTTTCTGCTTCACATTTTATTTTGTTTGATCGTGTTTGCTGTTTCTTTACAGGATTGATTTGTGTGACATCTTTCTTGCTTGCCATTATTTTTGTGCTGAGATCAGGAAACTATTGGTTGGCTCTGTTTGATAATTTTGCCGGTTCAATTCCTTTGCTGATAATTGCTTTCTTTGAGATGTTTTCCGTTGTCTACATATACGGGATAGACAGGTAAGATGTGAAACCTTCTCAAATAGAAAGTGTCTCTGGATTCCTATCAGCCAGAAATTCTGTAGCTAGATTTGTGCAAGCCACTTATTCTCCCACCCGCCTCTCAAAAGTACAAGGAAAATAATTTTATTTGTTTAACAAAAATTATATACTGCTTGATTGTAATAAAATCTCTAAATGATTTATAAGCCCACCTTACTGGACTGTTTTAAGGATTACAGATCTGCCCTGCCCCATGGTTCTCTTTGCCCTCCACCAAACACCCATCAAGTGTAACAAAAAAGATATTTACATTTCCCTGTTTCCCAGCCAATTTAATCACACCCTTTTGTCTTCATCTGGGTTTGTTATTTCTGGAATGGCTACCTGTCTGGCATTCAGGTATCAGGATGCCAGGAATTAATACTCAGGCAGAGGGGCTGCTGAGTAGCTGAGCTCATGTCTATATGAATTTCTGAAGTTTTCCCAGTGAGCCAGTACATAGATACATTTATCAGTGAATTGTTACATTTGGTATTGTGCAGCAAAGGCCATTCGAATAGATAGGAAGAAACTGTGATGGGGTGTTTTGTGGGGACAAATCACAAAAGTCACAAAAGCAATTGTGCTGGTTTTGGTAGTGGGCTGCATGTGCATGATATCTGCTGGAGGGGCAACCCTCCCAACCTATACATAAATTCATGCAACAGTTTGTCTACACTTGATAACCAGCTTCTGAATGTGAGAGCTGATTCCATTACAAGATATAACGTTTTAGGCAATGCAATGGAAGTTCTGTCAGTTCTGACGTATCTGTAATGCCCTCTTTCCTTATGGCAGTTACCAAGTAATGAATATGCATGTGTGAGTTGGCCCTTAATCTGTCCAAAGCAGCTTGGTTTCTCTAAACTTCCTTTCTCTTTATTATCAGATTTAATGATGATATTAAGTTCATGATTGGACACAAACCCAATATATTCTGGCAGGCCACCTGGAGATTTATCAGTCCTCTTATCATGTTGGTTATCTTCCTTTTTTACTTTGTGGTGAAAGTGGGAGAAGAATTACGATACAATGTCTGGGATCCCGAATACGTAAGTACACATGTTCAAAGAAGCACACCCCAAGTTATTTTATGGGTTTCTCTTCACTCACGCTGTGCTCAGCATGCCTTTGATTGCCCAATCCACAGTTTGCTACCCTTCCCACACCCCCACAAGGACTATTTGCTGAATATCTTGTTGGGGCAGATGAAGAAGAACAATTTGTTTCCCCCTTAGGGAAAATAAATTACCTGCTCTAAATTGGCTACAAATTGAAATTAAATGATTGATCACAATCCCTGTTAAGGCATGCCTGCATTGAATGGGACTTCAGACTGGATATAGACACATTAAAAAAAAGCTTGTAAATTTTCTTGTAAACATAATGTGAAATCACATTGGCGAAAGAACTCCACAGCGCTGTCTGGTGTCACAGTGTTTTAATACACTTTTTCTTTACTAATGTAGCTGAGTTCTCAGTTCCCTTTAGCGGTGCTGGGTATACCAATTTGGCCTTTGCAAAAGCAAAAATATAAGTTTCTGGCACTGCTCTTCCTGCACTCCAAGGAGCCTAGCTTAAATGCAGTTCAGGGGGGATGGGTAGATGGATGCCTTTAGGTTTCCATCTTTTCTGCACCATCACCACCTACAACTATCTGAAAGGTGTGTCGTCTTTTCCCCAGGACCTGTTTCCCAAATCAATGCCGATGAAATATCCTGACTGGGTTTATGCTATCATCGTAGTCCTTGCAGGAATACCAAGCCTGTTTATCCCTGGGTTTGCTATCTACAAAGGCATCCAAAGTTTATGCAAGAGGAGAAATCCTGGACGGCAGGATCTGATCAGTGCCGTATCAGAAGCATCAATAAATGGAGAACTGAAGAACAAAGTGTAATTAACTCGCCTTCCTGAGGTGTTACAGGAAGACTTTTCAGTGAGAGATGGTGCAACACTGATGTCTCCCTCTCCTGAGTTCAGGATTAGAGCTGTTAAAAGGTTAGCGGGTCCCAGAGTCTAAATGAGACTAATGCACTTTGAGTGACTCTCCTTACCAGTTGTGCTGGATTAGCAGGTGGTTAATACAGATGTCTCTTTTATCCAAACATGCACCTGTAATGCTTTGTTTCCTATCTTATGTGTGCCACCATGTTGGACAAATAATGTATTATTAAACAAAATGCTATTCGAGTGAAATATGCATCGTTTTGGTTCTTCTTTTTTACCGCTTGTTTCGATTCTGTGTTGAGCTATTTCAATTGTTTTTGTTTGATTTGCTCATTGCAAACAGCTGAAAGTCTGTAAATTTTGATAATAAACCTGATTTGCAATGGGAGTTGAATAATTTCAGTTGCAACTGTATGTTGAACTGAATGCTGAAAATGACAGACATTTGTATGAATGACTCAGCTTGTCACCTGTTCTGCTATTTTGAAGTTATACAGGGAGGTGGCAGTGGGATGTCATAGCTCAGTAGCAGAACCCATGCTTTGCATCCCAGATTCAATCTCTAGTTTAAAAGATCAGGTGGCAGGATAATGGGAAAGACATCTAGTCACTGCTAGTCAGAGTAGACAATAATGTACTAGATGAGCCAATATTAGCAGCACACAGCAATTTTATCAGTTCTTGGCAGAGCTCTTAAAATGACAGGACTTAGATGTGCTTTCTCTAATTACACAGAAAGAAATGTTGGAGCTGGAAATGTTTGCTAGTTTTCTTTTAAGGTTCAATCTCTGTCTTCCTTAAGTCTTCTATCTTTTACTGCAAAGCCAAATGTAGAATGGGAGAGGCAAGACAAGAAAAGAGGAAGCATAAGGAAAGTAATGCACTCTCTCCAGATTAGTTTCATTCATTACAATTTGCTTAAAGGCATTTTGTCTCCTATAAGCAGATGGAGACAAAGGGTGTTAAGCAATTGTAGCTTGGGTGGGGCGGGGCCAGGGGGGCACAGTTTGCAGGATTTGGGGGAAGTCATGTGCTTTACATGTACTTAATCCAGGGGTTGGCAAGGTTTACCTCGCCTGGGCTGGTTCACTCCAGCAGAGATCCTTCCATGGGCCGGATCGCGTGCGTGTGTAGGCGCGCGTGCCCACGATTTCTGGTGTCTGCACAGATGCGATTTCCGGCACCACAGAAGCTAGTCCTTGCACCACACTGCGCCTGTTTAGCGCAAATGTTTGCAAACTCGCTGAGCAGGAGGCTCAGTTCTGGGGTGGCTCGTGGGCCGGTTATTCTAAGCAGGGATGTTAGCTCTCCCACTGAGAAGGACTGGACTGATATGCAAGGAATTACTAGATACTTAAAGGAAGACATGAACTGTAAACTGCAAGTCAACAGCAATCCAAAACTACTAGGTTACACTGATGCTGACTCTTGGAAAGTGAGACTCTATGTGTATGATGTGGTACAAGATGGACTTGTTGAATTGGCATATTATCAAACCAAAGAAATGACAGTCAATATTCTGACCAGTCCTCGACCAAGAGACTGTTTTGAGAACCTTTGAGTTAAGATGGGACTCCCAGTGGTTCATTTATTGAGAAGGGGTTTGTGGGATAATCAGTTTCACATAACCAACATGCTTAAGTCTAATTAAGGCATGAAGGGGTTAATACCATAGAGTATGCTGTCCTGTCAGGCTTCACTATCTATTTCCCCTCAACTTGGAAGGAACTATGTAATCAAGCCTTTGTTCTCCAGTTTACTTGAGAAGCTCAGCATGTGAAGAGGTTTGAGTTGGTTGCTCCAGCTCAACTGCATGGCTCTCAGCATCCATTCTTGAGTTCCTCTACCAGTAATTTAGGAACTTCTGCCGCTTTGTAACTAAGGTGAATATTACTGCCTGTGCAACCTTTTATGAAACACATGAACCTGACCTTTGAAGAGTGTGTAAGTAAAGCATTTTTTAACTTACCAAACGTGTGGTCTTTTTCCTATGCTAGGGAAAGAGGGAACCTTTGGGAAAAGTAATACAATTTAGAGTTTGGACTGAAAGGGTTAAATTATATCTTTACTGCTTCCAAGAGGTAAGAATTTTTCTGTTAACTTCAGTGCCTCATCTCAACTCTGTAATTTGTGTGGCTGTAGGTTGCTAGGTTATTTTATCTGGATTCTTTGGTGTGATGTCGCAGATGGAAGTTCCATCCATTGTTCAGAATACCTCTTCTGCCCCCCCCCCCCTTTGCTGCTTACATGGTGAGTGAGGAGGTTCAGTTGCCTGGCTGCTACTAATATTGGAGAAATATGTGGTGAAAGGAAAAAAAGAGGTTGTAAAGATGGCAACTGATCAACCCGAAGGCAGTGTTGAAGAGTATAAAGTAAAGATGGCAACTGATCAACCCGAAAGCAGCTCTAAACACTCACAAAGGCCCAAGTGGGATAGTAAATTCCAGTACCTTTTAAGCTGTTCCGGATTTGTTGTGGGTCTTGGAAATGTGTGGCGTTTTCCATACTTGTGCCAAACCTACGGAGGAGGTAAGAGAAAACCCACCTTTTAATTGATTAGTTGTGTTCAGACTAAACTATGACACGGTCCTCTTGTTCTAAAATAATATGTGTTTGGGGTGTGCCACACCCCTCTAATCTCTGGATCCAGCAACTGTTAAAATTTAATCAATGCTTCAAATTCTTGGAATAGCCAGGCTAGCTCCCAGTTAGGTGACAGCCTGGGTGGTGGGCCATTAAGGGAGATTAAGGAGCACTATGTGAGATGTAAAAAAGCCAGAGGTGGGAACAGTGGTGGCCTAAAATGGTTCTGCAGAGGCAGCTGCAAATGTACTTAAATGTTGCTATGCTCCACCTGATGGCCTCAGCTGTGGCAGATGATAGCTAGAGGGAGGAGACTGTCACAGAAGCTGTAAAAGGGGTGGAAGTACTTTTTTTGGTGGGTTGGATAAAAAAAATAAAATTCCATTTATATCCTGCTCTTCCTCCTAAATGACAGATGGCTAAGTGCACAGAGCAAAACAACACAGAGACAGTGGGGACAATATGTCACTAATTTTTCTATTAACTTCAATGCCTCACTGCAAATCTTACGATTTGCATGCAGAGCTTAATAGTATTACTGAATGACTTACAACCCAAGCTTTAAGTCTTGTTGGGATTGTTATCCATTGTTACTGATTGATTTGATTTTACTGCATGGATTTAGTGCCTGAGTGAATCAAGTTGTTTACTTTCTCTGACTAAATGGACATGGATTTTTTAAAGTGTTTGGTTTTTTTTTATTGGCAAGAAACATGATAAAATAAATAGCCTTGCTTCTAGGCAACCGTGACAATAAGAGCCAGTGTGGTGTAGTGGTTAAGAGTGGCGGACTCATAATCTGGTGAACCGGGTTTGATTCCCCGCTCCTCCACATACAGCTGCTGGGTGACCTTAGGCTAGTCACACTTCTCTGAGGTCTCTCAGCCTCACTCAACTCAGAGTGTTTTTCTGAGGGAGGAAGGGAAAAGGAGATTGTTAGCTGCTTTGAGACTCCTTAGAGTAGTGATAAAGCGGGATATCAAATCCAAACTTTGTTTTAATAGTGGTGTTTCTGTACTTTGACTCTTAACACTGATAAATGATTTTAAGATACATATTATTCCTTGTTGAAAAATGAAGAAATTAGAAACAAGCTACTTTGTCCAAGAGCAACTTCCTTTGCAGCAACAAAGTAACTTTTTGTCAATCTTTTCTGCTTCTCAAGGAAGGCAGATAATTTAGACATAGACCAAGGGAGCTATGAACACCTGAGCTGACTCTAGCTGATTCCCCTCAAAGTTGATTTAACTTTGGTTTTAGAAAACAACACTGCCAAATCAAAAGAGACGAGGCCATTTGTTCTACCACTTTAGGAACACTAACGTGGGACAGGGTAAATGATTGGTAGGGGAGGCATAAATGCTTGATACTTTCTGAGTTTTTGAAGTATCATATGACAGAATCATAAAAGCATTGTCCAGAACGGATTATTTGCAGAGCTCCCCCCCCCCCCCACCATTCCAGAATTTTAAAAAATGAATAAAAACAAGCTATAATGTAACTGCAAAAACAGCAATTTTTTCACGACTTTCACCTTCTAGATCTTCTACAGCAGGTCTAATTTATGCAGTTTAATGTGCTTTCAATGCATGCCACAGTAAAAAAAAAAAAAAACCCCCGCTAACAATTAGTTGTATATTATTGCCTTTTTGCACAGTCCTAAGCAGGAAGAACATGATTAGCTCTATCTACAACATTTCCCTGCCCCTCATACAGTTTATATCGGAGGGGGCAATCCTGATTCAAATCCGATATCAACATCACAGCTTCCCCAATGGAGGGTGTAGTTAATAATCCTTAGCTGTAGAACCCTTGCCCCTTCATGGAACTAGATTTCTCAAGAGCCACAACTGGGAGCCATAGCAGTTAAGAAGCACCCCCAGGTTTTCTTACCTCAGTTGATCACCATATGAAAAAAACTGCTCAGTCAACTCAGTCAACTGCTACAGCTTTGTTTGCTTTACTTAATAATTATTTTACGTACAACATACGTACCTAACAGATGCTGCTGGTATGACGACAATACTAGTAGATAGTTAGAGATGGAGGAGGGCATGAGCAGTGGCATAGTGTGGGGGGGGGGGGCTGGAGCCCCGGGTGCAGAATTCTGAGGGGGCACAACCAGGCACCCACCCACCAGGCATTGGCTTCACCACCCTGGCAAAGGCAGCAAAGCAGACCAGGCCCATGGAGTACAGGCATGGATGGAGGGAGGTGGTCAAGGGGCATCCCCAGTGTGGCCTGGCCTGGCCAGACATGCCTCTGCAGGCAGCTGGCACAGCAAGGCCCTACTTGGCTGGAGGTGTGCTCCACCAGTGTCAGGGGACTTTCCTGCCCTGGGCGCCGGCAACCCACGCTATGCCACTGTTATGAGCTAACTGTGCTTAGAAATTGTGTTTCTAGGAGCATTCCTGATTCCATACATCACCACGCTTGTGTTGGGAGGCATCCCTGTATTTTTTCTTGAATTAGCTGTAGGGCAATGCTTGAAAAAAGGCACCATTCGACTCTGGTGGCGCATCTCACCTTACCTGGGAGGACTGGGTAGGTTTCTGCAATTTCCTTTACTTGTAATTATACAATCTTCTAATCATTGCTCCTTCCTGGAAAATGCATGGGCTACATGAGGGTGTGATAGCAAACCCAGTAGTGGTAGGGTAAAAGGTAAAGGACCAGTCAAAGGCGACTATGGGGTTGCAGTGCTCATCTCGCTTTCAGGCTGAGGGAGCCAGTGTTTGTCCTCAAACAGCTTTGTGGGTCATGTGGCCAGCATGACTAAACCGCTTCTGGTTCAACGGAACACCATGATGTAAACCAGAGCGCACAGAAATGCTGTTTACTTTCCCCCCACAGCGATACCTATTTATCTACTTGGCACTGGCATGCTTTCGAACAGCTAGGGTAGCAGGAGTTGGGATAGAGCAACGGGAGCTCACCCCGCTGCATGGATTTGAACCGCCGACCTTCTGATTGGCAAGTCCAAGAGGCTCAGTGGTTTAGACCACAGTGCCACCCGCTTCCCAGTAGTAGTAAACTCAGGCAGTTTCTTTTTTAGGAGGGGGCTGGTTCACTGCCCCTCAGACCTTGTGGTGGGCCAAATTGCGCGCATGTGTGTGTGCACGCACCCCGCGGAGGGGGGCTTCTCTCTCTCCTCCGGCCCCTCCCCCTGCTTTCCTACGTCCTCCGCCACTCTGCCTGCGGTTGGAAGCCAGTGGCGGTGGCAGCGCCTCTCCTTTCTGGGCCAGCTTTCTCGGGCACCAGGTGCGGGGCCAGCAGGCACACCAAGCTCCAGACAAAGCCCCGTGCCTGTCACGCTGCCCACAGTGCAGCCATGGACGGAGAGGCCAGCGGGTGGGTTTCGAGGCTTCAGATTGGCTGGCTGCTGGCACCAATCAAAGCCCAGCTCCCTTCCTCCACAAGGCGGGGAGAAGCCAAGAGGAGGGAGGCGCCTCTGCCATGGTGTGTGTGAGGGAGGGGAGGGGAGGGGGGAAAATTGCAAAAAAAATGGCACTGCCTGAACAATGAAGCCGATCCAAGCGGCGATTCCAGGACCATCTGTGGGCCAGATCCAGAGGGCAATCGGGCCTGATCGTGCCCATGGGCCTTAGTTTGCTGATAAACAGATAAACAGATAAACAGAGCCACTGGGGCAGCCTGTCCGATTTCACCACCTGAGGCAAAATGGGAATTGCCTCCCCACCCCCAGTTTGTGGTTATCACCACAGCGATAACTATTTATCTACTTGCACTGGCATGCTTTTGAACTGCTACGTTGGCAGGAGCAGGGACCGAGCAACGGGAGCTCACCCCATCTTAGGGATTTGAACCGCTGACCTTCTGATCGGCAAGCCCAAGAGGCTCAGTGGTTTAGACCACAGCGCTACCCACATCCCAGTAGTGGTAAACTCAGGCAGTTGCATGCCTATCTGTGTAGAAGATAAACAGAGCCACTCAAGGGCAACCTGTGTGATTTCACCACCTGAGGCAAAATGGGAATTGCCTCCCCCACCCCCCCACCCAGTTTGTTAACACCAACATTTAATTCACAGAGCAATGTTGTTTTCCAGACTGCCAGAGTTCAGGTAGTAATTGGATTTGATCTTTCCATTGTGTGAATCAGGCTCTTGCAATATTTACGTTAAACAGCAATTGTCTTTGTTCATGCCAGTTCTGCATGTGCTTGTATATTCCACAGGTTACAGTTCTCTGATAGTGTCCTTCCTAGTGAGTGTGTATTATAATATGCTTTTGGCCTGGATTTTGTGGTATTTTATAAACTCTTTCCGAAACCCGTTACCTTGGAGTTTCTGCCCAACAGATACCAGCAAACCAGGTGAGTTCCCAAGTCTCTTGCTGCTTTCTGTTATTAGTATCTGCTTTTCTATGTATCCTTCAACCACTGCATTAAATTGTTTGTCCAACTCTGCCACAGTCAGTAACTGTCAGACCCAGGTGTGTTCCTGCAATGCCTCCTTTGGCCCTAGCTACAGATTGGGATAAGCAAAAGCCCTACAGGTGCCCATTTTTCTGTGCTGGCTGGGGCTGATGGAAGTTCTAGTCCAAAACATCTGGATGGCACCATATTAGGAAAGTCTGTTAGAGCATGGTGTGGATAACACCAAGATTGCAGGTTCGATCTCTATATGGGACAACTGCATATTCCTGATCGTCAGGATCCTTTCCAACTCTTCTATGATTCCATCTGTTTTGATAATGCCTTCTGTGCTTGTTATTTCAGAACTTATTGAAGAATGTCACAAAAGTACACCTACTAATTATTTCTGGTATAGATACACTTTAAACATAAGCACAGATATTGGAAACAGCGGTCCGCTTCAGTGGTGGCTGGTTTTATGTTTGGCATCCTGCTGGTTAATTGTGTACATTTCTACAGTACGAGGAATTGAATCGACTGGAAAGGTGAGCAGGGATTATTACCAGACACCTGTATTTCACTGACCTGGTCCTTACTGAGGTGGTAAAGCCATCTTTGCACTGCACCACGTGAGACAGAAGGCAGCTCACATGAACGAATGTTCTGTCATATTTTTAAAAGGCACCTGCCCATTGAAAACTAATACGTCTGCGAGGAGGCTAGGTTATAATCCATATGCAGGAGGTATTTTTTTTCATGTGTTTGATCAGCAATACGTAAAGCAAATGAGAAACAAAATAATGGATTAATTAGCTATAAAGTGCAACTATGAGGAACACATGTGTTCCCATTAGACTGCAGGGCTAAAGCACCTTGGGATGGAATAGCAGTTTAGATGGCCTGACTCGGACTGTGTCATAAAACGTCATAATGAATAGTCAGTTGAATAATATATTGCTTCTTTGGGCAAATATGTTGAGCTTTTTGGCTACCATATGCCCTTACATTTTAACTTTTAGACATTATTTTCGGAGAACGAATCCCAGTTATGTCCAGGAAAATCTGGATGTATGGATAAACCCAGCATTCTCTGGTGACTTTATGCACCTAATAAGGACCTACAGTGTTGGTCCTTAAGGTGTCACAAGGTGTTTTCTACCTTTTTTCTCTGCAACATAGAAAAAATGCATGCTTGCCTTTTTAATTAGTATCTTACTTCTCATCCAAAGAGTTCAAGCTACTCTCTCTTTCCTCTTGCACACAATCTGCTCACAATCTTTCAGTCAGTTGGACTGGAGAATTGTCTCAAGGTCACCAGTGAGCTTCATGGCCGTAGGCACCAACTTAGACAAAATGTTGGGAGGGGGCCCCCACTGCCTGCACTTCCCCCACCTCCCTGCACTTCTGTGGAGCACACCTCCACAGGTTTCCTCAGTTCTAGTCTGCCATGTTAACCACTGCTGCACCACACTGGATGGCACCATTATGTGGTGATTTACACACATGCATGAGCTTCTGCAAACCACCCTAAACAAAAACAGTTTATCACTGAGTTGGATTCAGGTGCAACTGTTCAGTAATTTTGTGTGCACAGTATCTGTTTCATGGTATTGCCTTAACCTCTTCCTGACACTCACTTTTTTCTTCTCTGCTTTGCTCTTCCTCTTAGGCAATATATTTTACAGCCCCATGTTCTTTCCTAATTCTAACATTATTCCTAATTTATGGACTGACTCTCCCAGGAGCTGTTCATGGATTACTCTACTTCATGACTCCTAATGCAAGTATTTATTCAATTGATCCTTGGTGTTCCAGATGATGTACGGAAAGTCTGACTTGGTCTTTTAGAGGTGGCTTTGAACTTTGAACTTTCCTCCATGCTGCTTCTTTGTTTACCACTTAATACTAGTTGGGATCCACACATATTCTGGCAATTGTACTTTGTTAACTCCCTCTAGAATCTATGAAGAACAGAAACATGTGTAAAAATGCCCTTTTCTAGAACTTACAAATATAGGCAACCCTGGGTCAAATCTTATTTTTCAGCAGACAGGGCAGAACTACACTTCATTGTGCAAGCATGGGGTGTCCCAGTTCTGCATTTGACTTGTAGTGCTGGGGCGAATGCAGAGATGGAGAGATGCATTTGCAGAGGAAGCCAGTGGGCAGCTACTTAATCCTCCCTATGCCCACCAGTTCTTCCCTACAAATGCTCCCCTGGGCTGCTTTTTGTTTCTCCATCTGGCAGGGTCCAAGACTGGAAGATGCACAAGTGAAGGTAAAAGCACTCTAGTGAGCATTTGTAAGGGACTATCGCCAAACATGGAAAGAGTTAAGCTCTCTCTCCTACACACTGATTCTCCGCCTCCAACTAGTGCCCAGCAGGCAGTTTGTGAAACACTTGTTTGCCAGTATAATGCATTGTTCTGTTCTGAATTTGTTGAATTCAGAAAACACACTAATTTTCCCCTGCTTGTCAGGAAGGCCTGTATCAGTGAAATATACACAAGAATTATGAGACTAATAATGTGTTTAGCCCTGAGCTCTCTCTGTCTCTCTCACAGCTCAAGAAGATCAACAATCCACGTGCCTGGCTTGATGCAGCCACCCAGATCTTTTCCTCTCTTTCTTTAGGATTTGGGGGACTCATAGCATATTCAAGCTACAACCCGTCAATGTAGGTATAATCTTGCAGTTTTGTTAGCTTTCGCTCACAATGTGGAGAGGAGCTGTTTGACGCAGTCAAATAAACTTCTATGAGATAGCACCTCAGTGATCTCTGGAGACAAGACTCAATTCTCATTCAGCCCACACTGGAGCCCAGGAAAAGCGGATGGCTCTGTTCTCTTGATGTTTCCCTGTGTGAGCAACCCAAAGATGCTCTCTATTGTTCTTTCTGCAATGCCAGTGCTGGGCAAAGTTCAGCTACGTTTGAGATGCAATAATGAGAAGTCGAGTGACTGAGGCGGCTGCATGCTCTCAGTATAACTTATGCCTTAAGGTTCCTGTGAGAATAAAACAGCATAACTTGCTTGTATGCTACCTTGGAATCCTTTGGAGAAAAGTGAGCTCTAAATGTGATAAATGTATAATATCTGGGCCCTCTCCAGTCCCAGAATGATGAGAGATTTCAGGGATTCCAGTGCATGCACCAGGGCTGGTTTCTGTTGAATGAGATCTGAAGAGTCTTACTGACATTTCTGTATCAAAAGGCTTTAGTTATACAAATATACAGCATCAACACTCAGATGGATCCTCCTCCTCCAGTAGATTTCTAGAACCCCCAGTGCCATTTCATTGGATCTTCACAGAGGGTTAGTCAGGCCTTGTCTTTTTCAGACTCTGTTCTAGGGCTGCCTGCTTATTTTCTCTTTCCCACACACAAAAATTGAGGACAATTTTTTTTGTAATTATTGGTAGGTTTTAAACATATTTTTTTTACATGTTTATAGTTTTCATTCAACCATGTTTAATTGTATTTCAATGAATTTTCTCTCTCTAGTGGTTCATGTTTTTAAACTGTAAGCTGCTTTGAGTCCTGTCAGCGAATAAAGAAATTAATAATAATAACAATGACAAAACCAACATATTTCAGTAGTGCCTTCAGCTATTTAGTTTCTGCGACAACATGCCATCTGTCAATTGCTTTGTTTTACTGTTCTGGGATTGAAAATATTCAGTGAAGAATAGAGTACAAGTACTTCAAATAAAATAATAAATGTATAACATTAGAAGTTACAGACTCGGTGTTGTCCTTTGTAACATTTAATCGGGTTGTTATGTACTTGTTTTTCCTAGTAATGACTGTGAACTGGATGCTGTCATGATAGCAGCAATAAACTCTTTGACTTCTTTGTTTGCATCAATCCCAATTTTTTCGATTCTGGGGTTCAAAGCAACAGTGGCCTATGAAGAATGCTTGGAAAGGTGAGCCATTTAAGTTTCACAGTTAGGAACCAATTTAAGGTGTTGGTCCAAGTTCACAATTTTTGTTTTTCATTGTCTAGAATTTTGTGTCATCCCCCCCCCTTTAAACCAGTTTAGGGGACCCCAGAGGGCAGAATTAAAATAAGATTGTAGCATAGAACACAAAGTATACAATCCTGCATATTCCATGTGCATATTCATTAAATCAGGTATACAGGCAACTTCCTGTTTGTATGGGGGTTGCGTTCCTGGTCCCAGCGCACGTCAGTGGTTGTGCATAAACCCGTTTGGCCCCTGGCCTGCCCCTATTTGAAGCAAATTGCTGTTGTTTTTCTTAGGGACTATGGCAATGCAAATAATTCGTATCATTCCTGACTTTACTGACAGAAATGTTAAAAGCATCACCAAGGCATTCAGGAAAGACAACATCACTGTAGACAGCAGCGCATTTTGGCTCAGTTATTTGAATGGAACAGATATCAATAAACTGGCATCTCTCAAACTGGCAAATTGTGATCTCCAGTATTTTCTTGATAAGGTATTGTACTTGCATTGCATGAATGAATGGGGCTTCCTTCTCTGGTCACATTCCATGGAGGCTTCTGCAGCTTCCACTGCATTTTTCTGTAGTTTCTCTGCTGGACCTCTGCCATGCTGCAAGGGGGTCACAGCCCTCGGTCTTCATCTACCGTTGATGTGATGGCCCAGGCAGGAAATTCTTTTAGAAGAGCTGTGTTTAGCTCTTTGGCTTCATACAAGCTGCTCTGTCTCTGGTAAACTAGCATGTTACTCTACCCAGATGTATGAGTGCAGAGAGACCACAAGTTGTTTGCCTGGTTACCTCCGAAGAAACACAATCTACCACCCCCCCTACAACTACAGTTACTGGGGTGTTCTATGGCCACTTTATTTAGCCACAAATACTTGCACACAGAAGATGGGGCTCAGGGTACCCACCAAAACTCTAGTCCAGCTTGAGAAGTTTCCCCTTATAATTCTGCAGAGACACACAGAAACCATATCTGTGTCTGCACGTATGAGCACTAAAAGAGCCACAGAAAGCAACCTGCGAGCTTAGGTGGCTGCTTTTATTATTTTATTACCTTTCCTTCACCCTTAGCTCCCAGGGCAAGTGACAACGATTTAAAATGCAACACTAAAAACAGATTACAGCAACTTAATACCACTAAAACATGGTGAGTCCCAAAAATGCACATCTCAGGTGTCAAGGGTCCAAGTCAAGATAAGAACTTGTCATCGGTAATGACTGTATCTTATTCCAGATGATGGCTAAATGTTGAGTAATACAACATTTTGCCTCTGCATTAGAATAAATGACATTTAGAAATCAATCTGTCAGATTTTACCATTATTTGTGAATTTTGCAGAGTGTTTCTGGAACCGGCTTGTCCTTTATTGTGTTCACTGAAATCGTCATTAAGATGCCTGGATCAAACACTTGGGCGATTCTGTTTTTTCTCATGCTGTTCAGTCTTGGTGTATCTTCCATTTTTGGACTCATTCAAAGTATCTTGACGCCTCTCACAGAATCTCCCATTGTGTCTAGATACATATGCAAGGAGGCTATATGTGGTAAGGCATCTTCCTCAAATCCTTTTCTTTGCTGTTAACCATGCTCAAGATTAATATGGTTCAAAGTGCTTCTTGTACATTATTTCAGCTATTGTAAATAACAGTAGCTTAATACTATCTCTGTATTGCAGATGGGGGCTGAGATAGGGTTCGTGGGCATGACAGTATTTCAATGGAATATCCTGGCTCATTGCTCATTCTCTTAGCTGCTACTGTTGTTTCAAGATATGTTATTTCCAGATTCATTAACCTCCCCAGGGAGGTTTGGCTGGCACTTTAATTATACATCTTTAAGTGTCAGGCAAATAAAGTTCCTCTTCAACCAGGCCTTGGGAGAGAGAGAGCCAGTGTGGTGTAGTGGTTAAGAGTCTCGTAATCTGGGGAACCGGGTTCGCGTCTCCGCTCCTCCACATGCAGCTGCTGGGTGACCTTGGTCCAGTCACACTTCTTTGAAGTCTCTCAGCCCCACTCACCTCACAGAGTGTTTGTTGTGGGGGAGGAAGGGAAAGGAGAATGTTAGCCGCTTTGAGACTCCTTAAAAGTGAGTGAAAGGCGGGATATCAAATCCAAACTCTTCTTCTTCTTCTTCTTCTTCTATGGCCTTTTAAATGTGTTTGTGTGAGCGGGGGTGATTGTTTTGTTTTTGTTCTATTTATTATGTGCTTTTATCCTGTATTTTTATCTTGTGAACTGCCCTGATATCTCCGAAGGGCACTATATAAATTAATAAACAGTAATAACAACAATAACAATACTCTGGTGAGCAGAAACTGTACAGTCTTAATGATGCCACATTGCACTCATTAACCATTAAGGATAGGTGAGTGGCAAAACTTGGGTGTTTGGCAAGAACGGAACAGACATGTTGGGATTGATTATAAACGCACATGTAAACACCAATGGTTAGGTTTTCTTTTATTTCATTTGTGTTAATTGACTAATGAATGTTGTTGTCTGTAGGTTTAATATGCCTTACTGCCTTTCTGCTGGGCCTGCTTTTTGCTCTGAGATCAGGAAACTACTGGCTTGAGATGTTTGATGCCTTTGGGGGAACCATGCCTTTGCTAGTCATTGCTTTCTTTGAAGTGATGGGTGTTGCATTTCTTTATGGAATGAAAAGGTATGGCTATGTTTCTTCGTATATGTATCTGGATAAGCAACTCAAGGCAGATGAACACATGAGGCTGTGTTCATCACTAAGCATTTCTATTGAGAAATGAACACGCTATGGAGAAGCTAGGCAATCCACCTACATCTTGTGATGCAAATCAGGATTTTTTAGTGATGGAGTGCCTTGCCCCCCACTTACATGGAAACTAACTCTAATGCTTGAAGAGGGTTTACAAGGTAAACTGGTGTCTAATCTGGACTGCTTCAGACTGCTTTAGTGAGTTGTGTTTCAAAACTGAATACTCATCCATCAGGGGAGCCGTTATGTTTAATATGAGGGGCATTCAGTCTGAAGAGGTACAGTCGCCAACAGCCATTGCTATTTGAAGTGGTATGGCCCAGGACCCAGATTTACCAGCACCCCTCATCATAGGGATCATGAGAAGCAAGCCCGTTGATAAGCTGGTGAGATGTGACACTTCCATTTCCCTCCTTTATCCTGTGAAAACAACACTCTAAGCAACAAACCTTTATTTAGTCTATTTATTTAGAAAAGCATTTCTGTACCGCCAAAAAAAACACTGGGGTGATGCGCAACATTAACATAAAATACAATTGCAAACAGTACAAATAATTGTGGAAGTGGCTGGCTAAACAAAACATTAAAGAGCAATGAAGATCTGATTTTTAAGCAAAGCAGGAAAGTCAGAAGTGAGGGTGTCTGCCAGATCTGTTCCTGGCCTAGGTGCAGCAAGTGATACCTTTTTATTGTATTTGAAGTATAATCACATGTCTCCCTGCTCAGAAATAAATTCCATTGCATACAGTGGGAATAAGATCCCAGCTAAGGTTTGCAGCCTTATGCATAATTTGCCGATATACACCCCACAAGTTGCAATAGGATAAAGGTTTCCTATCTGTTGTGTTTAATTTATTTGTACAAACGATCATTTGATGGGGGGGGGGGGGTTGTGTGCATGTGGCCTACTTAACAGCCCAAGCAACTGCCAGGGAGGATAGATCTCTATTTGAGAGAGTCCTTGATTTGAAAATCCCTCTGGTTTAAAAGATTAAGAACCCTAGGCAGGGAGAGCAGGGGCTTCAAAGTTAACACCTGGAAAGGAGATGGAACAGGCTAGCTGTTCAGTCTTCCCCACTATAGAGACATGTAATACATTTCTATTTCAGTCACAAAAATCATTTCTAAAATAGCACATAAACGTTTTACGCAAACGTTTTACGCAAGCCTGAATCCTCTTTTGTTTGCATTTCCCTCTTTTGAGTGATGCTTATGTAGCTGCTCTACTTGTTCAAGTGATGAGCAGGCATGCGGTCAGAGGAGAAACAGAAGTTTAGCTGGCTTCATTTTTAATAAGGTTACATGCAAGTGAATTGTCCACAGATCCCTCACTAAATATATCCATTTCATTAACAGATTCAGTGCAGATGTGGAAAAGATGATAGGAAGACCACTAAAATCCTATTGGAAGGCAATGTGGTTATTTTTCTCGCCAGGGACAATGCTCCTAATTTTTTTCTTCTATGTACTTGTTGAGCCACCATCAAGCTACAATACTTGGAACCCAAATTATGTAAGTTACCTTTATACAAGTCATTACTAGTCTTTCCCTAATTTGCATTCATGGGGGGGGGGGATTGAGCTCTCACTCCAATCTTGCTGCTACTCCTGAATCTCAATTCAACTCCTGAATTGATAAAGATGCTCTGCTTAAGCACAGAATTCCTGGGCTATCACCGATGGTTCACTAGGGCTTACAGGGGGTCCTGCAGCTAATTAACCTCACCAGATTTTTAATGCTGGATTTTTTTAGATATGCTGTAAGCCACCCAGAGTGGCCGGGGAAACCCAGTAAGATGGGTGGGGTATAAATAATAGAATTATAAATTATTAAGTATAATCAACTGAGGATGCTTTATGTTGGCCTTTTTATTTAATGTGCTGCCTCTTTTGTTTCAGCCGCACATTTAATAAATGGTTTTACATTTTGATTTTATTACTCTGCTGTAAGCTGCTCTAAGAGCATTCCTGAAGAGCAACTTAAAAGCAGGTTGAATAAACAGACATCCTTTTCACACCAAGCCCAAAGATGCCATCAGTCATATACTACAGCCCACCAAGGGCTGGACAGTGATCCTGGCTCTTGCCATCTAGGACACCAAGCTAAAACAGGCTTTACAGAACCCTACATGCCTGCTGGGCTGTTTTCTTCTTTGTGGGGCACAGGAGGTGTGTGTCTGCTGTACGTGTAGTGAGCCAGCAAACTTGCGTATGAACCTATTACAAGATGGTATTGCCTGGAGAAAGACAGTCAGGGTGTGTATCCACAGTAGTGGACAGAGGAGGAATGACCACTGGGGTTGGGACGCAGAAAGGAGTGCCATAGCGCACCTGTAGCAGCAAACATGCTTTTTCTGTACAGTAGGTGCTATAACTCTCTAATGGTTTGACTTTACCCACAAAGGCACATTCTTCCACTTTCTCCCAAGACAGATGGATGCCATGTGGTTCCTAGTCAACCATGCAGACACTGACCAGTCCCAGATCTGTTCAGCTTCATGAGTTTTCAGATGATCAGCCTTGATGATAACTGTTTGCTATCAAGTCCCAGCCTACATAAAAGCAGAGAGATTTTACCGTTCTGTGTGACAGGAGTGAGCGTTCATAAAAACAGTGTTTTTTGTTACACACAACACACCACTAGCACAATGGGGCTTTCCCCCCCTCTCCTCCTCCCATGGCATCCCAAAATTTGCTCCAGAGCAGGCACCCCCAAACTCAGCCCTCCATATGTTTTGGGACTACAGTTCCCATCACCCCTGGCCACTCGTCCTGTTATCTAGGAATGATGGGAGTTGTAGTCCCAAAACATCTGGAGGGCCGAGTTTGGAGATGCTTGCACCAGAGGGTTTGGGAAATCCCTAGAAGGTATTTAGGAGGTGCACCAGTGGAGAGGAGGAGGAGTACATCCCATCATGTGAGGAGACATCCTTGTGCTGATGAAGCCATAGTCTTAGCCCTACACTGCATGCAACTTAGGAGTCTTCCCTTTCCCTTTTGGAATAATGCCAACCTTTGCTTAGCTCCCACTTTGAAGTATTAACAAGCTGTAATTCCTGTCCTCACTTACCTGGGAGCAACCCATATAACCTGATGGGATTTACTTCTGTGTAAACGCATAGAAGATGATGCTGTTCAGTGTGGCTTTCATGCAATACATTTGTTTCTCCCAAAGGTACATTTTCCTGCAAAAGAGTCAAAAAAGTATCCTCCCTGGGCTGTCATCATCTCTGAGATGCTTGAAACTGTACCATGCTTGATGATCCCTTTTGGAGCCATTTATCAACTTTGGAGAATTGTGTTGAAAAAGAAACTGCTACAAATAATACATCCAGACACCAGCACTGGTAGCACCTGATCTTAACTTTTGTTTCAGCGATCTGGTCACCCTTGTTTCCCCCATCCTATCCTGACCAATAAAAAAACCCACACATGTATCCTCAAATTTAAGGTATTCACTCAGTAAGAATGTAGGGATTTCTACCTAAAACCATTTTCTAAATAAATGCATCTTTATATATAACATTTAGGAATGTTCATAATGCATAACACATAAATTATCTAGTTAGTCTTACTATGCCAACTATATAAGGCAGGTCCACATTCTTATACCTATATTGCAGGTGTGGGGGCTGAAACTGAAAGAAAGTGCTTTGCCTAAGGCCATTCGGTGCATGAGATTTAGAAAGGGGAAAACTGCTAGGGGCTGATTACAAAATGATGATATTATAAGTGGACACCCTCCAAAACATAAGTAGACAGAACATGGTAATTCCACAGTAAGGATCTTTTCAGGCACTACCCTTATGACAGATTGAGATATATAAATAACAACTGGAATTTAGATGACACAATCCATTAAGGCACAAGTTGTATTTTCTAAATTGGAGATCTGAGTCTTACCAAGTAAATGGGCTATTACCAAGAAAGATACAACAACTGTTTTGGCTGAAAGGCCATGTGCAGTACAATAATAGTCTTGATTTCTCAGCAAGGTTTAAGGAAAACCACATGGTTCTGGCAGCCACAATTACAAAATAATGTGCTACCGAGTTTTTAAAACAGAAGTCACATTTTTAAAAGCAGTTTACAAGGCTTAGTGAACGGAACACAGAAACTTGCAGCCATAGATCACTTTTTAGGCAAGATACCAGAATAGGCATCTCACCATTGTTGGATTACAGACAAATATATTTCCCCCTGACAGTTCCAGGTTAGGTGAATTTTTTACACGGTAAAAAATAGAACTAAAAATGGAGCATATCCCATTACTTACTTTGCTGATAAAATACTTTGAAAACGTCACTTTGAGCTCATGTATTCATGACACTAAGCGTACTTTCAGGCACCAAATTACTACATTTTTCCTGCTTTGGGATACAGGAGGTTGACTTAGCTATTTATTCCTTTTTCTTTTTTAAAGGAAAAATAAATCGGTTTACCTATAATAGCTCCGCATCTATCAATCCAGAATGGCTTTGAAATCTTCATATAGTGGTGGTTCTGTTACTTCCTTCAGGAGCTGTACAGAAGCTTCTGGAATTTGCCGGAGCAACTGTATTTCACCTGAAAAGATGAATGCTAAAATCAACCAATCGCTGCTCCGATAGACAAATCATTCCAAACAGGGTTATTGGGTGGTCCACAGGCTGTCTTTTAAAATGAGGGCGGCCATTTTTTGCCAATGCAATGCCTCTGGGCTGCATGGCACATTGACACACCCCATCCCTGCACTCCCAAGGACATTTTGAAACTGCACGTGATGGGGAGCAGGCTTCCTAGCTGCTTCAAGCACCCCCCCCCCTCCTGTGGTTTCCAGTATTTGGAACCAGTGCTGCCTCCCACAGTGGAGGGAGAGCAATAGTCATAACGGCTAGTACCCATCTCCTTCCCCATGAATTATTCTAATCCTCTTTTAAAGCCAACCAACTTAGTGACCATCACTGCCTCCTGGGAGAGAAAGTTTTGTAGTTTGACCATAAACTTGCCCATCTCTAATATATATAAAAAGGAATTATATGGCTATTTAAAAATAGTTCAATGCACTTGAGAATCTCAAATACGTATAACAGATTATTATTAATAATAATAATAAATTTTATTTATATCCCGCCCTCCCCAGCCGAAGCCGGGCTCAGGGCGGCTAACAACAATAAAACAGTACAAAAGTGCAGCACAAACAACACTCTAAAATCATTCATTATAAAATTAATTAATTCAAGCCACTGGCAACCATTGGGCCAGAGCTCCGCGAAGATTGCCGAGGGAGGGAGTCAGGCTGTGCCCTGGCCAAAGGCCTGGCGGAACAGCTCTGTCTTGCAGGCCCTGCGGAAAGATGTCAAGTCCCGCAGGGCCCTGGTCTCTTGTGACAGAGTGTTCCACCAGATCGGAGCCACGGCCGAACAAGCCCTGGCTCTAGTTGAGGCCAGCCTAACTTCTCTGTGGCCTGGGACCTTCAAGATGTTTTTATTTGAAGACTGTAAGTTTCTCTGTGGGGCATACCAGGAGAGGCGGTCCCGTAGGTAGGAGGGTCCTAGGCCGTATAGGGCTTTAAAGGTTAAAACCAGCACCTTAAACCTGATCCTGTACTCCACCGGGAGCCAGTGCAGCTGGTATAGCACCGGGTGAATGTGATCTCGCAGCGAAGACCCCGTAAGGAGTCTCGCTGCAGCATTCTGCACCCGCTGGAGTTTCTGGGTCAGTCTCAAGGGCAGCCCCACGTAGAGCGAGTTATAATAATCCAGTCTGGAGGTGACCGTCGTGTGGATCACAGTGGCTAGGTCAGGGTGAGAGAGGTAAGGAGCCAACTGCTTAGCTTGGCGGAGATGGAAAAATGCCGCCTTTGTTGTAGCTGCAATCTGCGCCTCCATGGAAAGGGAGGTGTCAAAGATTACACCCAAATTCTTAACGGACGGTGCTGGCACTAATTGCGCCCCCGCAAGAGATGGGAGTTGCCCCCCCAATCCCATATCGTCCCGTCCCAGCCACAGGACCTCTGTCTTCGAAGGATTTAGCTTCAACCGGCTCCCACGTAACCATCCAGCCACAGCTTCCAAACATCTGGTCAGTGTGTCTGGGGCCGAGTCAGGATGGCCATCCATCAACAGATAGAGTTGGGTGTCATCAGCATACTGATGGCAACCCAGCCCAAAACTCCGGACAAGCTGGGCAAGGGGGCGCATAAAGATGTTGAAAAGCACCGGGGAGAGTATCGCACCCTGAGGTACTCCACACACCAAGGAGTGGCGCGATGACAATTCCCCCCCCAAGCGCCACCCTCTGTCCCCGACCAGAGAGAAACGAGCGCAGCCATTGAAGGACTGTGCCCTGGATCCCCATGTCGGCAAGGCGGTGGTCCTGAAGTTCGTGATCGACCATGTCGAAAGCTGCTGACAGATCTAGAAGAATCAGCAGCCCCGACCCACCTCGATCCAGCTGTCTACGAAGATCATCTGTTAGGGCAACCAGAGCTGTCTCGGTCCCATGACCAGCACGGAAGCCGGACTGGAATGGATCCAGAGCCGATGTTTCATCCAGAAACCCACCAAGCTGTTCAGCAACCGCTCTTTTATTGCAAGAACTATACCCCTCGAAAGTACAAGGGAAACAATTTTATTTGTTTAACAAAAATTATATACTACTTGATTGTCATAAAATCTCTAAGTGATTTATAAGCCCACCTTACTGGACTGTTTTAAGGATTACAAATATAATGCATACAAAATGCTTTGCAGCTCTGACAAGTTATTTATAAATACTAGGTGCTATTGATTCCAAACAGTAATTTTGAACACAGGTATTACTTAAATGTGACTCATTAGCATTACTGTACTTTGCTTGTGGCAGAAACTTCTTTGCATACTGAGGGGGCAAGCCAAATCCAAGGCAGCCACCTGACAGGGTTTTCTTATCATGTTGGTTATCATCTTTTTTTACTTTGTGTTGAAAGTGAGAGAATAACCATACATTGTCTGAGATCCCTAATATGTAAGTACACATGTTCAAAGAAACACACCCCAAGTTATTTTATGGGTCTCTCTTCACTCATGCTGTGCTCAGCATGCCTTTGATTGCCCAATCCACAGTTGCAACCTTACCCACAAGGACTATTTGCTGAATATCTTGTTTGGGCAGATGAAGAAAATTTGTTTTCCCCTCAGGGAAAATGAATTAGCTGCTCTAAATTGCTTACTAATTGAAATTAAATGATTGATCACAATCTCTGTTAAGGCTTCTTTTTTCTTCTTCTTTGGCGATCAGTCGTAGCTGTGTAATATTGTTCTCCATAAACACGGTTTTAACAGTGAGTCTGTAAGTGACTGTGGAGGTCAATTCTGGATCCATACGTCCTTCCACAGTGGGGACACAGGTTTCTGGGCGGGAGTTGATCACGGTGTGGATTTGCCAAGTGTGCCTTTCCCTTAGCATGTTTCCTGCTTTCGTCCTGAGTTCGAGCGTTTTCAAAGCCCATGACACGTTTGGTGATGGTTGTTCTCCAGTTGGAGTGCTCACAGGCCAGTGTTTCCCAGTTGTCAGTTTTTTTACTACATTTGCCTTGAGAGAGTCTTTAAACCTCTTTTGTTGACCACCACCATTACACTTTCCATTTTTAAGTTCAGAATAGAGTAGTTGCTTTGGAAGACGATAATCAGGCATCCACACAACATGACCCGTCCAGTGAAGTTGATGTTGTAGAATCATTGCTTCGACACTGGTGATCTTTGCTTCTTCCAGTACACTGGCATTAGTTCGCCTGTCTTCCTAGGTAATGCGTAAATGTTTTCAGAGACACTGTTGATGGAATCTTTCGAGGAGTTGGAGATGGCGTTTATAGGTGGTCCATGTTTTACAAGCATACAGTAAGGTTGGTAGTACAATAGCTTTGTAAACAAGCGTTTTGGTTCTTTGGTTTCCCTGTGAATGTCCCTGTCCTCAAAGACTCTGCACTTCAATCGGGAGAAAGCTGCACTCGCAGAGCTCAGGCGATGCTGGATTTCGGCATCAATGTCAGCCCTTGTGGAAAGATAACTGCCCAGGTAGGAGAAGTGATCAACATTTTCCAATGTTACACCATTGAGTTGGATTTGTGGCGCTACAGAGGGGTTGTTTTTTGCTTGTTGGTGCAGCACTTTGGTTTTTGGGATGTTGAGTGAATGGCCAAGCTTTTCATAAGCTTCTGCGAAGATATTTAGGACGGTTTGGAGGTCATCCTCTGAGCGTTCACGCGCTAGGTTGTCATCAGCATACTGAAGCTCTATGATGGAAGTTGTGGTAACCTTACTCTTTGCTTTCAGCCTGCTCAGATTAAAGAGCTTTCCATCTGTTTGATATATGATTTCTACTCCGGTGTGGAGTTTCCTTTCAATGAAGTGTAGGATCATGACAATGAAAATAATGAATGAGTTGGGACAATAACATATCCCTGTTTAACACCTGATCCCACTGTGAATGGTTCACTTTGAGAGCCCTTGTTACCGGCGATTGTTGCTGTCATATCATAGAGGAGCCAAATGTTCACAAATTTATCTGGGCAGCCAATTTTCAGAAGGACAGTCCACAGGGTATTACAGTTTACAGTGTCAAAGGCCTTAGTCAGGTCAATAAATACCATACATAGGGGTTGGTTTTGTTCTCTGCATTTTTCCAGCCACAGCTAATAGAGAGATGCCTTTGATAGTTTCCACAATCTGTTCTCTCACCTTTTTAAAAACGACTGATAATTTTGGCATCCCTAAAGTATACTGGGATCTCCTCTTTCTCCCAGATTTTTCCGACGAGCTTATGAAGTTGTTGTGTAAGGTCAGTTCCACCCACTTTGAAGACTTTAGCAGGTATCCCATCAGGTCCGCTGGCTTTGTTGTTTTTCATTTGGTTAATAGCTGTACACAGCTCTCCCAGATCTGGAGAAACTGCAAGCTCATAGTGGGGTGAAATACCACTATGTGTATGATGTGGTACAAGATGGACTTGAATTGCGGTATTGTCAAACCAAAGACATGATAGCTGACATTCTGACCAAGAAACAGTTTTTAGAAATTTTGATGTTATTCCCGGAGGTTCATTTATTGTGCATGCAATTGTTACATTTTCTTGAGAAGGGGTTTGTGGGATAATCAACCTCATATAACCAACATGCTTAAGTCTAATTAATGCACGAAGGGGTTAATACCATAGAGTATGTTGTCCTGACAGGCTTAACTATCTACTTCCCCTCACCTTGGCAGGAACTAATAATCAAGCCTTTGTTCTCCCGTTTACTTGAGAAACTCGGCATGTGAAGAGGTTTGAGTTGGTCGCTCCAGCTCAGTTGCATGGCCCACAGCATCCATTCTTGAGTTCCTATACCAATAATTTAGGAGCTTTCGCCGCTTTGTAACTAAGGTGAATATTACTGCCTGAGGAACCTTTTATGAAACACATGAACCTGACCTTTGAAGAGTGTGAAAGTAAACAATTTTTAAACTTACCAAACGTGTGGTCTTTTTCCTATGCTAGGGGAAACTTTGGGAAAGGTAATACAATTTAGAGTTTAGACAGAAAGGGTTAAATTATATCTTCACTGCTTCCAAGAGGTAAGATTTTTTCTGTTAACTTCAGTGCCTCATCTCAACTCTGTAATTTGTGTGGCTGTAGGTTGCTAGGTTGTTATATCTGCATTCTTTGGTGTGATGTCGCAGATGGAAGTTCCATCCATTGTTCAGAATACCTCTGCTGCTGCCCCCCCCCCCCCGCTACTTACTTGGTCAGTTGCCTGGCTGCTGCTAATATTGGAGAAATATGTGGTGAAAGGAAAAAAAGAGGTTGTAAAGATGGCAACTGATAAACCCAAAGGCAGTGTTGAAGAGTTTAAAGTAAAGATGGCAACTGATGAACTTGAAGGCAGCGTTGAAGAGTATAAAGTAAAGAAGGAAATTGATGAACCTGAAGGCGGCGTTGAAGAACATAAAGCAAAGATGGCAACTGATGAGCCTGAAGGTGGCGTTGAAGAACATAAAGTAAAGATGGCAACTGATGAGCCTGAAGGTGGCGTTGAAGAACATAAAGTAAAGATGGCAACTGATGAGCCTGAAGGTGGCGTTGAAGAACATAAAGTAAAGATGGCAACTGATGAACCTGAAGGCGGCATGGAAGAATATAATGTAAAGAAGGCAACTGATGAACCTGAAGGCGGCGTTGAAGAGGATAAAGTAAAGAAAGCAACTGATGAACCTGAAGGCGGTGTTGAAGAGGATAAAGTAAAGAAGGCAACTGATGAACCTGAAGGCGGCTTTGAAGAGGATAAAGCAAGGAAGGCAACTGATGAACCTGAAGGCAGCGTTGAAGAGGATAAAGCAAGGAAGGCAACTGATGAACCTGAAGGCGGCGTTGAAGAGGATAAAGTAAAGAAAGCAACTGATGAACCTGAAGGCGGCGTTGAAGAGGATAAAGTAAAGAAAGCAACTGATGAACCTGAAGGCGGCGTTGAAGAGGATAAAGCAAGGAAGGCAACTGAAGAACCTGAAGGCGGCGTTGAAGAGGATAAAGTAAAGAAGGCAACTGATGAACCTGAAGGCGGCGTTGAAGAGGATAAAGTAAAGAAAGCAACTGATGAACCTGAAGGCGGTGTTGAAGAGGATAAAGTAAAGAAGGCAACTGATGAACCTGAAGGCAGCGTTGAAGAGGATAAAGCAAGGAAGGCAACTGATGAACCTGAAGGCGGCGTTGAAGAGGATAAAGTAAAGAAAGCAACTGATGAACCTGAAGGCGGCGTTGAAGAGGATAAAGTAAAGAAAGCAACTGATGAACCTGAAGGCGGCGTTGAAGAGGATAAAGTAGAGAAAGCAACTGATGAACCTGAAGGCGGCGTTGAAGAGGATAAAGTAAAGAAAGCAACTGATGAACCTGAAGGCGGCGTTGAAGAGTATAAAGTAAAGATGGCAACTGATGAACCTGAAGGTGGCGTTGAAGAGTATCAATTAAAGCCTGCAACTGATGAACCTGAAGGTGGCGTTGAAGAGTATAAAGTAAAGATGGAAACTGATGAACCTGAAGGTGGCGTTGAAGAGTATCAATTAAAGCCTGCAACTGATGAACCTGAAGGTGGCGTTGAAGAGTATAAAGTAAAGATGGAAACTGATGAATCTGAAGGCAGCGATGAAGAGTACATAAGGCCCAAGTGGGATAGTAAATTCCAGTACCTTTTAAGCTGTGCTGGATTTGTTGTGGGTCTTGGAAATGTGTGGCGTTTTCCATACTTGTGCCAAACCTATGGAGGAGGTAAGAGAAAACCCACCTTTTAATTGATTAGTTGCATGACTGTTCAGACTAAACTATGACAAGCGCCTCTTGTTCTAAAATAAATATGTGTTTGGGGTGTGCCACACCCCTCTAATCTCTGGATCCAGCAACTGTTAAAAATAATCAGTGCTTTTAATTCTTGGAATAGCCAGGCTAGCCTCCCAGTGAGGTGTTAGCCTGGGTTGTGAGCCATTAAGGGAGATTAAGGGGCTCTATGCCAGATGGCAAAAAAAGCCAGAGGTGGGAACAAAGGTGGCCTAAAATGGCTCTGCAGAGGCAGCTGTAAAGGTACTTAAATGTCACAACTCTCCACCTGATGGCCTCATCTGTGGCAGATGACAGCTAGAAGAAGGAGACTATCAAAGGTTCTGTAAAAGGGAGGGGTCCTTTTTTATTTTTGGTTTGAGAAATTCATTGCTAAATAAAATAAAAAATAATGCCATTTACATCCTGCTCTTCCTTCTGATTGACAGATGGCTATGTGCCCAGAGCAAAACAACAAGACAGAGAAATTGGGAAAGATATGTCCCTAATTTTTCTGTTAACTTCAATGCCTCACTGCAACTCTGATTTGCATGCAGCGCTTAATAGTATTACTGAATAACTTACAACCCAAGCTTTAAGTCTTGTTGGAATTGTTATCTATTGTTACTGATTGATTTGGTTTCACTGCAGGGATTTAGTGTCTGAGTTATTTACTTTCTCTGACTAAACGGACATGGATTTTTATTTTTATTTAAATTCTATTGGCAAGAAACATGAAAAACAAATAGTCTTGCTTCTAGGCAACTGTGACAATAAGAGTTCTTTAAATGTTTCTGTGCTTTGACTCTGATAAATGATTTTAAAATGTGTATTATTCCTTGCTGAAAAGTGAAGAGATTAGAAACAAGCTACTTTGTCCAAGAGCAACTTCCTTTGCAGCATCATTCCTGGTTGTAACTTTTTGCCAATCTCTTCTTCTTCTCAAGGAAAGCAGATAATTTACACCTGAAAACGTAGACCAAGGGAGATATGAACACCTGAGTTGACTCTAGCTGATTTCCCTCAAAGTTGATTCTCCCCCCCACCCTACATTCCAGAATTTTTTTAAAAAATGAAAAAAACTAGCTAAAATGTAAGTGCAAAAACAGCACTCTCAATCAATGAAGCAGCATTTTTTTCATTACTTTCACCTTCTACATCTCTCACTGCAGGTCTAATTTATGCAGGTTAATCCCCACCAATTAGATGCACTTTCAATGCATGCCACAGTAAAAAAACACAAAAACCCCTCTAACAATTAGTTGTATATTATTGCCTTTTTGCACAGACCCTACGCGGGAGGACATGATTAGCTCACTCCACAACACCTCCCTGCCCCTCATATTGTTTGCATGTGGGCGGGGGCAGTCCCGATTTGAATCTGATATCAACATCACAGCTTCCCCAATGGAGGAAGTTAATGATCATTAGCTGTAGAACCCTTGTCCCTTCATGGAAAAATTCTCAAGAGCCACAACTGGGTGCCATAGCAGTTAAGGTAGCGCCCCCAGGTTTTCTTACCCCCAGTTTATCACCATATGGGAAAAAAATCCTCTCTCAATCAACTGTTACAGCTTTTTTGCTTTACTTAATAATTATTTTATGTACAACATACTTACCTGACAGATGCTGCTGGTATAAAGATAATGCTAGTAGAAAGTTAGAGGTGGAGGAGGGCATGAGCAGTGGCATAGTGTGTGGGGCCAAGGGGTAGAATTCTGAGGGAACAAAACCAGGCACCCCCCCACCCCAGGCATTGGCTTCCCCACCCTGGTGAAGGATGCAAAGCAGTCCAGGCCCATGGAGCACAGGGAGGGGACAAGGGGCATCCCCAGTGTGGCCTGGCCTGGCCAGACATGCCCCTGCAGGCAGCTGGCACAGCAAGGCCCCACTTGGCTGGAGATGTGCTTCGTCAGTGTCAGGGGCTTGCCTGCACTGGATGCCAGCAACCCACGCTATGCCACTGTTATGAGCTAACTGTGCTTGGAAATTGTGTTTCTAGGAGCATTCCTGATTCCATACATCATCGCGTTTCTGTTGGAAGGCACCCCTATATTTTTTCTTGAATTAGCTGTAGGGCAACGCATGAAAAAAGGCAGCATTGAAGTCTGGTGGCACATCTCACCTTACCTGGGAGGACTGGGTAGGTTTCTGCAACTGCCTTTACTTGTGACTATACAATCTTCTAATGATTGCTCCTTCCTGGAAATGCATGGGTTCCACGAGGCTGTAATAGCAAACCCATTAGCAGTAGGGTAAGAGATAAAGGACCCCTGGACAGTTAAGTCCAGTCAAAGGCGACTATGGGGTTGCAGTGCTCATCTCGCTTTCAGGCTGAGGGAGCCAGTGTTTGTCCTCAAACTGCTTTCTGGGTCATGTGGCCAGCAGGACTAAACCGCTTCTGGCGCAACGGAACACTGTGACAGAAACCAGAGTGCACAGAAACGCCGTTTACCTTCCCGCCACAGTGATAACTATTTATCTACTTGCACTGGCATGCTTTTGAACTCCTACGTTGGCAGGAGCAGGGACAGAGCAACGGGAGCTCACCCCGTCTTAGGGATTTGAACCGCTGACCTTCTGATTGGCAAGCCCAAGAGGCTCAGTGGTTTAGACCACAGCGCTACCCGCATCCCAGTAGTGGTAAACTCAGGCAGTTGCATGCCTATCTGTGTGGAAGATAAACAGAGCCACTCAGGGGCAACCTGTGTGATTTCACCACCTGAGGCAAAATGGGAATTGCCTCCCCCCCGCCCCACTGCTTAGTTTGTTGGCACCAACATTTAATTCACAGAGCAATATTGTTTTCCAGACTGCCAGAGTTCAGGTAGTAATTGGATTTGATCTTTCCATTGTGTGAATCAGACTCTTGCAATATGTATGTTAAAAAGCAATTTTCTTTGTTCATGCCAAATCTGAGTGTGCTTGTATATTCCACAGGTTACACTTCTGTGATAGTGTGCTTCCTAGTAGTTCTCTATTACAATATGCTTTTGGCCTGGATTTTGTGGTATTTTATAAACTCTTTCCGAAACCCATTACCTTGGAGTTTCTGCCCAACAGATACCAGCAAACCAGGTGAGTTCCCAAGTCTCTTGCTGCTTTCTGTTATTAGTATCTGCTTTTCTATGTATCCTTCAATCACTGCATTAAATTGTTTGTCCAACTCTGCCACAGTCAGCAACTGTCAGACCCAGGTGTGTTCCTGCCATGCCTCCTTTGGCCCTAACCACAGATTGGGATAAGCAAGGTCTAGACACAAAGCCCTACAGGTGCCCATTTTTCTGTGTAGGCTATGCAGACATTATCAGCTGTGTCTGTGTGTCAGGTTGCATTTGTGCACGCCAGAGACGGGATGGGGATGTTTGTACCCAATGTGCATTACTTGCTTCATTTCCCCTCCCGCTTGCAATCCTCCCATTTACCGTTCATGGTGCTATCATCTGTGCATATGCTGTTACACACCTCAGCTGAACTGCACATCAAATGTGGCTTAAGTATTCTTTTTGGGTTGAAGCTGGTTTGATGGAAAACACACACAATAGCAGCATTTATAAAAAATCTCCAGGCTAGCTCTACATCTTTGGTAATGTTGTACGTCTCTGGATTCAAAATCCACCATTGGGAGCACACTAGGGCAAGAGTAAATGGTAATGTGTGGATGCAATTCTTCTCTTCTCCTCTTGCATAAAAAAGCACAGATAAGAAGGGGGGGGGTTAGCTCCCCCTCCTACCCAGATGCACTGCACTTTAAATTGACCTCTCCCCCCCAAGCCCTGCTCTTCAGAGCAAGACTCACCTAGTTAGGCTGTGTCCTCATGAACATGTGTCTGCAGTTGCATCCTGTGAACATACACCCCAAATCTTACAGCTCCAAAAGGACAGAATTACAGAGAAAGCAGCACTTGTAAGTTGTACCAAAAGGGAATAGGATATGAACTGAGAGAAGCACTTGGTAATGCAGCAGAGGTAGAATAATAATAATATTTTTATTTATACCCTGCCCATCTGAAAGAAGCAGCAGTAAGTTCATGTTTAAGGCCTAGCTTAGTTTAATAATGGTTTAAAGTGCTGTGTAGATGGGGCCAATAGCTTAAAGCAGGTGTGGTGGATCTTCACGCCCTCCAGCTCTTACTGCACTACAGCACCCACTATCCTGGGCCATAGGCCATGCTTGCTAGGACTGATGGGAGGTGTAGTTCAACGACAGCTGGAGGTCCAAAGGTTCCCCACTCCTGGCTAGTTTACTAGTTATGCCAAAGCAAGAGCTTCCTGTGCAAAGAGAACTGATGCCTGAAGAAAGGCCCCAATCCTGCCCCTTCCCCTTCATGGAATAGCTTCAAGAGGATGAGGCACATATCCATTCACCTGGGGCTGTGCCTGGTTGCATCCCTAACACAAATATATGTAGGGCTGGAGAGTTTTGTTCCAGGCTTGGTCTGGAAGAGCTGAGGTGAAGCATTTCCTCTTCATGTCATTCTTTTGGGAAGCCCTGTTTGTCAATCAAGAGGAGGCTATTCCCCAAACTAAACAATACCTCATTCTAGAACTCCAGAGGAGAGGGGTTTATGGTAGGTTCACATTTTCCTTAAAAACAAAACAAAACATGGAATGGAGTTTTTAAAATGTAGTGGCACTGTGGGTTAAATTACAGAGCCTAGGACTTGCTGATCAGAAGGTCGGCGGTTCAAATTGCCGCGATGGGGTGAGCTCCCATTGCTCGGTCCCTGCTCCTGCCAACCTAGCAGTTCAAAAGCACATCAAAGTGCAAGTAGATAAATAGGTACCGCTCCAGCGGGAAGGTAAACAGCGTTTCCGTGCGCTGCTCTGGTTTGCCAGAAGCGGCTTAGTCATGCTTGCCACATGATCTGGAAGCTGTACGCCGGCTCCCTCGGCCAATAAAGTGAGATGAGCGCCGCAACCCCAGAGTCGGCCACAACTGGACCTAATGGTCAGGGGTCCCTTTACCTTTATACCATCTGCACGCTCAATTGGTGCAGAATGGGACAACTGCATATTCCTGACTGTCAGGATCCTTTCCAACTCTTCTATGATTCTATCTGTTTTGATAATGCCTTCTGTGCTTGTTATTTCAGAACTTATTGAAGAATGTAACAAAAGCACACCTACCAATTATTTCTGGTATAGGTACACTTTAAACATAAGCACGGATATTACAAACAGTGGTCCGCTTCAGTGGTGGCTGGTTTTATGTTTGGCAGCCTGCTGGTTACTTGTGTTCATTTGTACAGTACGAGGAATTGAATCGACTGGAAAGGTGAGCAGGGATTATTACCAGACACCTGTATTTCACTGACCTGGTCCTTACTGAGGTGGTAAAGCCATCTTTAGACTGCACCGCGTGAGACAGAAGGAAGCTCACATGAGTGAATGTTCTATCATATTTTTAAAAGGCACCTGCCCATTGAAAACTAATGCATCTTGGAGGAAGATAGGTTAGAATCCATATGCAGGAGGGGTTTTTTTCCCCCATGTATTTGATCATCTTATTACCTGCCTACAGTCAGAAATGGTACAGTCCAGACAGAAAATAGAATATTATCTATCTTAAGTGCTCATATATTTCATGGTGTTGCCTTCACCTGTTCCTGACACTCACTTTTTTCTTCTCTGCTTTGTTCTTCCTCTTAGGCAATATATGTTACAACTACATTTCCTTACCTAATTCTAACATTATTCCTTCTTTATGGAGTGACTCTCCCAGGAGCCTTTCATGGATTAGTGTACTTCATGACTCCTAATGCAAGTATTTATTCAATTGATCCTTGGTGTTCCAGATGATGTACGGAAAGTCTGACTTGGTCTTTTAGAGGTGGCTTTGAACTTTTAATAATAATAATAATAATAATAATAATAATAATTAATTTATACCCTGCCCATCTGGCTGACTTTCCCCAGCCACTCTGCAATACAGCATTAAATATAAAAAAATTCCCTAAACAGGGCTGCCTTCAGATGTCTTTTAAAGAGAAGATAGCTTCTTATTTCCTTCACATCTGAAGGGAGGGCATTCCACAGGGCGGGCGTCACTATCAAAAAGGTCCTCTGTCTGGTTCCCTGTAACCTCACTTCTCGCAATGAGGGAACCGCCAGAAGGCCCTCGGCGCTGGATCTCAGTGTCCGGGCAGAACTTTCCTCCATGCTGCTTCTTTGTTTACCACTTAATACTAGTTGGGATCCACACATATTCTGGCAATTGTACTTTGTTAACTCCCTCTAGTATCTATGAAGAACAGAAACGTGTGTAAAAATGCCCTTTTCTAGAACTTACGAATATAGGCAACCCTGGGTCAAATCTTATTTTTCAGCAGACAGGGCAGAACTACACTTCATTGTGCAAGCATGGGGTGTCCCAGTTCTGCATTTGACTTGTAGTGCTGGGGCGAATGCAGAGATGGAGAGATGCATTTGCAGAGGAAGCCAGTGGGCAGCTACTTAATCCTCCCTATGCCCACCAATTTTTCCCTACAAATGCTCCCCTGGGCTGCTTTTTGTTTCTCCATCTGGCAGGGTCCAAGACTGGAAGATGTGCAAGTGAAGGTAAAAGCACTCTAGTGAGCATTTGTAAGGGACTATCGCCAAACATGGAAAGAGTTAAGCTCTCTCTCCTACACACTGATTCTCCGCCTCCAACTAGTGCCCAGCAGGCAGTTTGTGAAACACTTGTTTGCCAGTATAATGCATTGTTCTGTTCTGAATTTGTTGAATTCAGAAAACACACTAATTTCCCACTGCTTGCCAGGAAGGCCTGTATCAGTGAAATATACACAGGAATTATGAGACTAATAATGTTTTTAGCCCTGATATCTCCCCGTCTCTCTCACAGCTCAGGAAGATCAACAATCCACGTGCCTGGCTTGATGCAGCCACCCAGATTTTTTCCTCTCTTTCTTTAGGATGTGGCGGACTCATAGCATATTCAAGCTACAACCCGTCAAAGTAGGTATAATCTTGCAGTTTTGTTAGCTTTCGCTCACAATGTGGAGGGGAGTTGTTTGACGCAGTCAAATTGACTTCTATGAGATAGCGCCTCAGTGATCTCTGGAGACAAGACTCAATTCTCATTCAGCCCACACTGGAGCCCAGGAAAAGCGGTTGGCTCTGTTCTCTTGATGTTTCCCTGTGTGAGTCCCAAAGATGCCCTTTATTGTTCTTTCTGCAATGTCAGAGTTGGGCAGATGCCCCAGGACACAGGCTGTCGCACACAAACAGCGGTAGGTTGCATACGCATGTCTTCATGTGAAGATCTTCACATCATCTGCAGGAAGGATGGGAGTGAAAGTGGAAGTGGGAAAAGTTCAGCTGAGATGCAATACTTTATGATGAATGAGTCCCACTGAAGTCAGCTGCAGAGCCCTGACTTGAGACCCCGCAGCCACCCCCTCGTTGGAAATAACTCACAGAAGGATACGGATATTAGGTTTATGTTATTGGGCAAATTTTGGCCACAACTTTATTGAAATTACCGAATGTGAGCAGTATTGGCTTAGGCATTGATTGGACCTGACTATATCTGACTCCTGTCCATTGTGCAGGAAGTCCAGTAAGGGTAAGCCACCGGTAGATGGAGCCCTGTCGATGCGAACCAACTCAAGCTCACCCTGGTGTTCCCGTCGGGGTCATGTCAAGGCCTTAGCCCCCCAGCCGGGCTTCAGACTAGATCAACACCCCCGGGTTCCCTTAATGGAATACCCTTAAGCATGGAGGGGCAGGTGATGGCCACACCTCCCCTCCCCCACACAAGGTCAAACAATGCCTAACCGCAACCCTAAGTAGTGACGATTGCTGCGAGGTAGGCGAAAACCAAGTGGCCAGTGCCAATTTGCCAAGTGGAAAAATTCCTACCAGGCCCCTCGGACAACCAAGGCGACCAACCGAAGTCCATAGCAAGGCCATAGTCTAACCTGCAAAATAGGGAGGGAGGGCGGGTGATTGAGGAAGCGAGCCAAAGAGGAAGTCCTCTGGCTTGCTCCTCCGTTTAAACGGCCCCGGCCACGCCCCCTGGCCAGCGGGGGTTGGCTGGCCGGGCTCAGAAATGGCCGGGATCCCCCAGGCAACGGGGGGCAAAGTCCCCCGCCCCCGGTGGGGAGTGGGTGGCCACGCGGCCACGCTGGGAAGTGGAGCAGATTTATGATTAATGAGTCCCACTGAAGTCAGCTGCAGAGCCCTGACTTGAGAGTTTTTATTTTTGATCAGAAGGCAAGTGACTGAGGCGACTGCATGCTCTCAATATAGCTTTACTCCATAAAGTTCCTGTGAGTATAAAACAGCATCATGCCATCTGTCTACTACTGCTATTTTTTACTGTTCTGGGATTGAAAATATTCAGTGAAGAGTAGATTACAAGTACTTCAAATAAAATAATAAATGTATAACATTAGAAGTTACAGACTCGGTGCTGGCCTTTGTAACATTTAATCGGGTTGTTATGTACTTGTTTTTCCTAGTAATGACTGTGAACTGGATGCTGTCATGATAGCAGGAATAAACTCTTTGACTTCTTTGTTTGCGTCAATCCCAATTTTTTCAATTCTGGGGTTCAAAGCAACAATGGCCTATGAAGAATGCTTGGAAAGGTGAGCCATTCAAGTTTCACAGTTAGGAACCAATTTAAGGTGTTGGTCCAAGCCCTCTGTTCACAATTTGTTTTGTTTTTCATTGTCTAAAATTTAGTGTCATTTCTCCCCCCCCCTTTAAACCAGTTTTGGGGACCCCAGAGGGCAGAATTAAAATAAGATTGTAGCATAGAACACAAAGTATACAATCCTGCATGTTCCATGTGCATAATCATTAATTCAGGTATACAGGCAACTTGCTTTTTGTGTGGGGGTTCTGTTTTGCCCCTGGCCTGCCCCTATTTGAAGCAAATTGCTGTTGTTTTTCTTAGGGACTGTGGCAATGCAAATAATTCGTATCATTCCTGACTTTACTGACAGAAATGTTAAATACATCACCAAGGCATTCAGGAACGAAAGCATCACTGTAGACAGCGGCACATTTTGGCTCAGTTACTTGAATGGAACGGATATCAATAAACTTACATCTCTCAACCTGGCAAATTGTGATCTCGAATATTTCCTTGATCAGGTATCGTACTCCATTACAAAATGATTCAGTTGTAAAAGTACAGAACAGTGGTGCCCCACAAGACGAATGCCTCGCAAGACGGAAAACCCGCTAGACGAAAGGGTTTTCCGTTTTGGAGGTGCTTCGCAAAACGAATTTCCTATGGGCTTGCTTCGCAAGACGAAAATGTCTTGCGAGTTCCTGCGGTGTTTTTTTTCCTCCCCCCCCCTTTTTTCCCAAGCCGCTAAGCCGCTTATCAGCTGATCTGCTAAGCCGCTAAGCCGCTTAACAGCTGATCGCTAAGCCGCTTATCAGCTGATCCGCTAAGCCGCTTAACAGCTGATCTGTTAAGCCACTAAGCCGCTTATCAGCTGATCCGCTAAGCCGCTTATCAGCTGATCTGCTAAGCCCGCTAAGCCGCTAATAGCGCTAATCCGCTAAACCGCTAATCGTCTTGCTTCGCAAGACGAAAAAACCGCAAGACGAAGAGACTCGCGGAACGGATTCTTTTCGTCTTGCGAGGCACCACTGTATGCACTGATTCTGTAGTCGCCAAAACAACGCCACTTGCTGGGGCTATTGCCACAGACACGGCATTAGTTCCTGATGGCTTTCATATGCTCTTTTTCTGCCAAGGCACCTATTTTGCGGTTTTTGCCATGACAGGTAGTGCATTGAGTAGGGACCAGTAGGGTGGCAGAAGTGGGGCTAGGTTGCTCTCCCAGCTTCCCAACAGTGCACATTGTCATTGCTTATGGAGGA
Source organism: Podarcis pityusensis (assembly GCF_964106645.2). Classification (NCBI taxonomy): domain Eukaryota; kingdom Metazoa; phylum Chordata; class Lepidosauria; order Squamata; family Lacertidae; genus Podarcis; species Podarcis pityusensis. The sequence continues at coordinate 80,989,366 of NC_138031.1, forward strand.
GGACAAGGCGAGGGTGGCTGCTGCAGCAGAGCCAACCCACTGCTCCTGTTGCAGCATGTGCACCATGTCAACCTCCCTGCTGCCTTGCTCCTCTCCTTCACAGCGGCATGTGGTATTTTGGGAAGCCAGGTGAGCAATGCAACCTCACCTGAGAGGAAGCGATGACAGACAACACTGACTGTGTCAACAGCTTTGTTATGAATGAATGGAGCTTCCTTCTCTGGTCACATTCCATGAAGGTTTCTGCAGCTTCCACTGCATTTTTCTGTAGTTTCTCTGCTGGACCTCTGCCATGCTGCAAGGGGGTCACAGCCCTCGGTCTTCAGCTACCGTTGATGTGATGGCCCAGGCAGGAAATTCTTTCAGAAGAGCTGTGTTTAGCTCTTTGGCTTCATACAAGCTGCTCTGTCTCTGGTAAACAAGCTTGTTACTCTGCCCATATGTATGAGTGCATAGAGACCACAGGTTGTTTGCCTGGTTGTTGCCTGAAGAAACACGATCTACCTTCCCCCCCCCCCCCACTATGCTTGCACACAGAAGATGGGGCTCAGGGTACCCACCAAAACTCTAGTCCAGCTTGAGAAGTTTCCCCTTATAATTCTGCAGAGACACACAGAAACCATACCTGTGTCTGCACGTATTAGCACTAAAAGAGCCACAGAAAGCAACCTGTGAGCTTAGGTGGCTGCTTTTTTTATTATTTTATTACCATTCCTTCACCCTTAGATCCCAGGGCAAGTGACAACAATTTAAAATGCAACACTAAAAACAGATTATGGCAACTTAATACCACTGCGCTGCTCTGGTTCACCAGAAGTGGCTTAGTCATGCTGGCCACATGACCCGGAAGCTGTATGCCGGCTCCCTCGGCCAATAAAGCGAGATGAGCGCCACAACCCCAGTCGGTCACGACTGGACCTAATGGTCAGGGGTCCATTTACCTTTACCTTTATGGTGAGTCCTAAAAATGCACATCTCAGGTGCCGAAGGTCAAGGTCAAAAGGGTTTTTTGTTTCACCCACCCACCCCAATATGAACTTGTAATTGGTAATGGCTGTATGTTATTCCAGATGATGGCTAAATGTTGAGTAATACAACATTTTGCCTCTGCATTAGAATAAATGACACTCAGAAATCAATCTGACAGTTTTTACCATTATTTGTGAATTTTGCAGAGTGTTTCTGGAACTGGCTTGTCCTTTATTGTGTTCACTGAAATCGTCATTAAGATGCCTGGATCAAACACTTGGGCGATTATGTATTTTCTTATGCTGTTCAGTCTTGGTATATCTTCCATTTTTGGACTCGTTCAAAGCATCTTGACACCTTTCACAGAATCTCACACTGTGTCTAGATACATATACAAGGAGGCTATATGTGGTAAGGCATCTTCCTAAAATCCTTTTCTTTGCTGATAACAATGCTCAAGAGTAATACGGTGCTTTACTCGGTTCAAAGTGCTACACCTACATTATTTCAGCAATCAAAAACAACAACAGCTTAACATTATCTCTGTATTGCAGGTTGGGGCTGAGATAGGGTTTGTGGGCAAGACAGTATTTCGATGGGGGAATATCCTGGCTCATTTCTCATTCTTATAGTTGCTACTGTTGTTTCAAGATACGTTCTTTCCAGTTTCATTAACCTCCCCAGGGAGGTTTGGCTGCCACCTTCATTATACATCTTTAGGAGCCAGGCAAAAAAAGTTCCTCTTCAACCAGATCTTGGGCTAATTCTATGGCCTTTTAAATGTGTTTGTGGGAGCGGGGGTGATTGTTTCATTTTTGTTCTATTTATTTTGTGCTTTTATCCTGTATTTTTATCTTGTGAACTGCCCTGATATCTCTGAAGGGCACTATATAAATTAATAAACAGTAATAACAATAACAATATTCTGGTGAGCAGAAACTGTACAGTCTTAATGATGCCACATTGCACCCATTAACCATTAAGGATAGGTGAGTGGCAAAACTTGGGTGTTTGGCAAGAACGGAACAGACATGTTGGTATTGATTATAAACGCACATGTAAACACCAATGGTTAGGTTTTCTTTTATTTCATTTGTGTAAATTGACTAATGAATGTTGTTGTCTGTAGGTTTAATATGCCTTACTGCCTTTCTGCTGGGCCTGCTTTTTGCTCTGAGATCAGGAAACTACTGGCTTGAGATGTTTGATGCCTATGCTGGGACCTTGCCTTTGCTCATCATCACTTTCTTTGAACTGATCGGTGTTGTATTTATTTATGGAATAAAAAGGTATGGCTATGTTTCTTCGCATATTTATCTGGATAAGCCCTTAGGTGCACAAGCAACTCAAGGCAGATGAACACGTGAGGCTGTATTCATAACTAAGCATTTCTATTGAGAAATGAACACACTATGGAGAAACTAGGTGGTTCAACAGAACTACTGATTCAGCATAACCCAGTGAAACTTAACTGCAGATTTGTTTAGACAAATTCTGCAATGCCTTAAAATTCTCAGCAAAATTAGCCTAATCCACCTACATCTTGTAATGCAAATCAGGATTTTTTAGTGATGGAGTGCCTTGCCCCCCCCCCCCCGGCCTGCTCTCCCACTTACATGGAAACTAACTCTAATGCTTGAAGAGGGTTTACAAGGTAAACTGGTGTCTAATCTGGACTGCTTCAGACTGCTTTAGTGAGTTGTGTTTCAAAACTGAATACTCATCCATCAGGGGAGCCGTTATGTTTAATATGAGGGGCATTCAGTCTGAAGAGGTACCGTCGCCAACAGCCATTGCTATTTGAAGTGGTATGGCCCAGGACCCAGATTTACCAGCACCCCTCATCATAGGGATCATGAGAACCAAGCCCATTGATAAGCTGCTGAGGTGTGACACTTCCATTTCCCTCCTTTATCCTGTGAAAACAACATTCTAAGCAACAAACCTTTATTTAGTCTATTTATTTAGAAAAGCATTTTTGTACTGCCAAATAAAACACTGGGGTGATGCACAACATAAAATACAATTACGGTACAAGCAGTACCAATAATTATGGAAGTGGCTGGCTAATCAAAACATTAAAAAGCAATGAAGGCCTGATATTTAAGAGAGGCAGGAAAGTAAAAAGTGAGGGTGTCTGCCAGATCTCTTACTGGCCTAGGTGCAGCAAGAGATACCTGGTTATTGTATTTGAAGTATAAACCATGTACCCCTGCTCAGAAATAAATTCCATTGCATACAGTGGGAATACGATCCCAGCTAAGGTTTGCAGCCTTATGCATAATTTGGGGATATACACCCCAAAATTTGCAATAGGATAAAGGTTTCCTATCTGCTGTGTTTAATTCATTTGTGTAAAAGATCATTTGATTTTGGAGGGTGCATATGGCCTTCTTAACAGCCCAAGCAGCTGTCAGAGAGGATAGATCTCTATTTGAGGTAGTCCTTGATTTTAAAATCCCTGTGGTTTAAAAGATTAAGAACTCTAGGCAGGGAGAGCAGAGGCCTCAAAGTTTCCCACCAGCAGTTAAAGCCTGGAAAGGAGACGGAACAGGCTAGCTGGTCAGTCTTCCCCACTATGGAGACATGTAATACATTTCTATTTCAGTCACAGAAATCATTTCTAAATTAGTACATAAACGTTTTACGCCAGCCTGAATCCTCTTTGGTTTGTGTTTCCCTCTTTTGAGTGATGCTTATGTAGCTGCTCTACTTGTTCCTGCTTTCATCAAGTGATGAGCAGGCATGCTGTCAGAGGAGAAACAGAAGTTTCGCTGGCTTCATTTTTAAAAAGGTTGCATGCAAGTGAATTGTCCACAGATCACTCATTAAATGTATCCATTTCATTAACAGATTCAGTGCAGATGTGAAAGATATGATAGGAAGACCACTAAAAGGCTATTGGAAGGCAACATGGCAATTTTTCTCCCCAGTGATAATGTTCCTAATTTTTTTGTCCTATGTACTAGTTGAGCCACCATCAAAGTACTATACTTGGAACCCAAATTATGTAAGTTACCTTTATACAAGTCATTACTAGTCTTTCCCTAATTTGCATTCATGGGGGGGGGATTGAGCTCTCACTCCAATCTTGCTGCTATGAACTCTTGAATTGATAAAGATGCTCTGCTTAAGCACAGAATTCCTGGGCCATCACTGATGTTTCACTAGGGCTTACAGGGGGTCCTGCAGCTAATTAACCTCACCAGATTTTTAATGCTGGATTTTTTTAGATATGCTGTAAGCCACCCAGAGTGGCCAGGGAAACCCAGTAAGATGGGCGGGGTATAAATAATAAAATTATTAAGTATAATCAACTGAGGATGCTTTATGTTGGCCTTTTTATTTAATGTCCTGCCACTTTTGTTTCAGCCGGACATTTAATAAATGGTTTTACATTTTGATTTTATTACTCTGCTGTAAGCTGCTCTAAGAGCATTCCTGAAGAGCAACTTAAAAGCAGGTTGAATAAACAGACATCCTCTTCACACCAAGCCCAAAGATGCTATCAGTCATATACTACAGCCCACCAAGGGCTGGACAGTGATCCTGGCTCTTGCCATCTAGGACACCAAGCTAAAACAGGCTTTACAGAACCCTACATGCCTGCTGGGCTGTTTTCTTCTTTGTGGGGCACAGGAGGTGTGTGTCTGCTGTACGTGTAGTGAGCCATGAAACTTGCGTATGTACCTATTACAAGATGGTATTGCCTGGAGAAAGACAGTCAGGGTGTGTATCCACAGTAGTAGACAGAGGAGGAATGACCGCTGGGGTTGGGACGCAGAAAGGAGTGCCATAGCACACCTGTAGCAGCAAACATGCTTTCTCTGTATCGGTCTCTACTGTCACAGTAGGCGCTGTAACTCTCTAATGGTTTGACTTTACCCACAAAGGCACACTCTTCCACTTTCTCCCAAGACAGATGGATGCCATGTGGTTCCTAGCTAGCCAACCATACAGACACTGACCAGTCCCAGATCTGTTCAGCTTCATGAGTTTTCAGATGATCAGCCTTGATGATAACTGTTTGCTATCAAGTCCCAGCCTACATAAAAACAGAGAGATTTTACCATTTCGTGTGACAGGAGTGAGCATTCATAAAAAAATTGTTTTTTGTTAGATACAACACGCCACTAGCACAATGGCACTTCCCCCCCTCCTCCTCCCATGGCATCCCGAAATTTGCTCCAGAGCAGGCAGCCCCAAACTCGGCCCTCCAGATGTTTTGGGACCACAATTCCCATCATCCCTGACCAATGGTCCTGTTAGCTGGGAATGATGGGAGTTGTAGTCCCAAAACATCTGGAGGGCCGAGTTTGGAGATGCCTGCTCCAGAGGGATTGGGAAATCCCTAGAAGGTATTTAGGAGGTGCACCAGTGGAGAAGAGAACATCTCATCATGTGAGGAGACATCCTTGTGCTGATGAAGCCATAGTCTTAGCCCTACACTGCGTGCAACTCAGGAGTCTTCCCTTTCCCTTTTGGAGTGATGCCAACCTTTGCTTAGCTCCCACTTTGAAGTATTAACAAGCTGTAATTCCTGTCCTCACTTACCTGGGAGCAATCCTCATTTAACTTGATGGGATTTGCTTCTGAGTAAACACATAGAAAATTGTGCTGTTTAGTGTGGCTTTCATGCAATACATTCATTTCTCCCAAAGGTATATTTTCCTGCAAAAGAGCAAAAAAAGTATCCTCCCTGGGCTGTCGTCATCTCTATCATGCTGGAAAGTGTACCATGTTTGATGATCCCTTTCGGAGCCATTTACCAACTTTGCAGAATCGTACTGAAAAGGAAACGGCTACAAATAATACATCCAGACACCAGCACTGGTATCCTTGGTATCACCAGTAGCACCGGTAGCACTGGTATCCTTGGTATCACCAGTAGCACCAGTAGCACTGGTATCCTTGGTATCACCAGTAGCACCGGTAGCACTGGTATCCTTGGTATCACCAGTAGCACCGGTAGCACTGGTATCCCTGGTATCACCAGTAGCATTGGTATCCCTGGTATCACCAGTAGCACCGGTAGCACTCGTATCCCTGGTATCACCAGTAGCACCGGTAGCACTGGTAGCACTGTTATCACCAGTAGCACCTGATCTTAACTTTTGTTTCAGCAATCTGGTCACCCTTGTTTTCCCCATCCTATCCTGACCATTAAAAACCCCCACACATGTATCCTCAAATTTAAGGTATTCAATCAGTAAGAATGTAGGGATTTCTATGTAAAACCGTTTTTTCAATAAATGCATCTTTATATATAGCACTCAAGACTGTTCATAATACATAACACATAATTATCTTGTAAGTCTTACCACGCCAACCGTATAGGGCAGATCCACATTCTTATCCCTATATTGCAGGTGTGGGGGCTGAATCTGAAAGAAGTGCTTTGCCTAAGGCCATTCGGCGCATGAGATTTAGAAAGGGGAAAACTGCTAGGGCCTGATTACAAAATTATGTCATTATAAGTGGACAGATCATGGTACAGTGGTACCTCTGGTTACAGACGCTTCAGGTTACAGACTCCACTAACCCAGAAATAGTACCTCGGGTTAAGAACTTTGCTTCAGGATGAGAACAGAAATCGTGCGGCGGCGGTGTGGCGGCAGCGGGAGGCCCCATTAGCTAAATTGGTACCTCAGGTTAAGAACAGTTTCAGGTTAAGAATGGACCTCCAGAACGAATTAAGTTCTTAACCCGAGGTAGCTCTGTAATTCCATGGATCTTTTCAGGCACTACCATTACAATACACACACACACACACACACACACACACACACACACAAATAATAACTGGAATTTAGAAGGCACAACTCATTAAGTCACAAATTGTATTTTCTAAATTGGAGATCTGAGTCTTTTTTATGATGATTTCCCCTATAGCCAATAGAACATCCCATTTATTTGTAGAAACGTAAACTAGTTTGGACAGAATCAGTACTTTATTTATATCTAACCACCTGAACTCAGCCATGCCATTCATCCTTCATACAGATTGTTCAGATTTACCAAGTGAATGGGCCATTACCAAGAAAGATACAACAACTGTTCTTGCTAAAAGGCCATGTGCAATACAGTAATAGTCTCAAACATGCAAATGATCTGAGGATTACCGAGCAAGGGTTAAGGAAAACCACATGGTTCTGACAGCCACAATCATAAAATAATGTGCCACTGAGTTTTAAAAACAGAGGTCAAATTTTTCTAAGTGATTTACGCAAACAAGGCTTCGTGAACAGAACACAGAAACTTGCAGCCCTAGATCACTTTGTAGGCAAGATACCAGAATAGGCATCTCACCATTGTTGGATTACAGAAAAATATAATTCCCCTTGACAATTCTAGGGTAGGTGAATTTTTTACACAGTAAAAAATAGAAATAAAAATGGAGCATATCCCATTACTTACTTTGCTGATAAAATACTTTGAAAACGTCACTTTGAGCTCATGTATTCATGGTGACAGCAGTCACGAAATTAAAAGACGCCTGCTCCTTGGGAGAAAGGTGATGGCAAACCTAGACAACATCTTAAAAAGCAGAGACATCACCTTGCCAACAAAGGTCCGTATAGTAAAAGCCATGGTTTTCCCAGTAGTGATGTATGGAAGTGAGAGCTGGACCATAAAGAAGGCTGATTGCCGAAGAATTGATGCTTTTGAATTATGGTGCTGGAGGAGACTCTTGAGAGTCCCATGGACTGCAAGAAGATCAAACCTCTCCATTCTGAAGGAAATCAGCCCTGAGTGCTCACTGGAAGGACAGATCCTGAAGCTGAGGCTCCAATACTTTGGCCACCTCATGAGAAGAGAAGACTCCCTGGAAAAGACCCTGATGTTGGGAAAGATGGAGGGCACAAGGAGAAGGGCATGACAGAGAATGAGATGGTTGGATGGTGTTCTTGAAGCTACCAGCATGAGTTTGATCAAACTGCGGGAGGCAGTGGAGGACAGAAGTGCCTGGCGTGCTCTGGTCCATGGGGTCATGAAGAGTCGGACACGACTAAACGACTAAACAACAACAAATTCATGGCACTGGGACTCGGGTGGAGCTGTGGGTTAAACCACAGAGCCTAGGACTTGCCAATCAGAAGGTCGGCGGTTCAAATCCCCGTGACAGGGTGAGCTCCCATTGCTCGGTCCCTGCTCTTGCCAACCTAGCAGTTCGAAAGCACGTCAAAGTGCAAATAGATAAATAGGTACCGCTCTGGCGGGAAGGTAAACGGCGTTTCCGTTCGCTGCTCTGGTTCTCCAGAAGAGGCTTGGTCATGCTGGCCACATGACCCGGAAGCTGTATGCTGGCTCCCTCAGCCAATAAAGCGAGATGAGCGCCACAACCCCAGAGTCAGCCACGACTGGACCTAATGGTCAGGGGTCCCTTTACCTTTATTCATGGCACTAAGCGTACTTTCAGGCACCAAATTACTACATTTTTCCTGCTTTGGGATACAGGAGGTTGACTTAGCTATTTATTTCTTTTCCTTTTTTAAAGGAAAAATAAAACAGTTTACCTACAATAGGACCACATCTATCAATCCAGAATGGCTCTGAAATCTTCATATAGTGGTGGTTCTGTTAATTCCTTCAGGAGCTGTACAGAAGCTTCTGGAATTTGCCGGAGCAACTGTATTTCACCTGAAAAGATGAATGCTAAAATCAACCAATCGCTGCTCCGATAGACAAATCATTCCAAACAGGGCTATTGGGTGGTCCGCAGGCTGTCTTTTAAAACGAGGGCGGCCATTTTTTGCCAATGCAGTGCCTCTGGGCTGCATGGCACATTGGCACACCCCATCCCTGCACTCCCAAGGATATTTTGAAACTGCACATGATGGGGAGCAGGCTTCCTAGCTGCTTCAAGCATCCCCCCCTCCTGTGGTTTCCAGTTTTTGGAAGCAGTGCTGCCTCCCAAGGTGGAGGAAGAGCAACAGTCATAACGGCTAGTACCCATCTCCTCCCCCATGAATTTGTCTAATCCTCTTTTAAAGCCAACCAAGTTGGAGACCATCACTGCCTCCTGGGGGAGAAAGTTTCGTAGTTTGACCATAAACTGGCCCATCCCTAATATACCGTATTTTTCGCCCTATAGGACGCACTTTTCCCCCTCCAAAAATGAAGGGGAAATGTGTGTGCGTCCTATGGTATGAATGCAGGCTTTCGCTGAAGCCTGGAGAGCGAGAGGGGTTGGTGCGCACCAACCCCTCTCGCTCTCCAGGCTTCAGGAAGCTATCAGCAAGCCTGGGGAGCCCGCGGGAGTTCCCGCAGGGCTCCCTAGGCTGCAGAGAGCAGCCTGCTTGCCCGGAGAGCGGGGCACGCTGAAGCAGAGCGCCCCACGCTTTGGGCAGATATCCGCAGCCTAGGGAGCCCTGCGGGAGTTCCCGCTGCTGGGGGGGGGATAATTTTTTTTCTTTATTTCCCCCCCAAAAAACTAGATGCGTCCTATGGGACGGTGCATCCTATAGGGTGAAAAATACGGTATATAAAACGAAATTATATGGCTCAAATCTGCAACAAGGCTCTTTAAAAATAGTTCAATGCCCTCAAGAATCTCAAATACATGTAACAGATTAGCTTTTATTGCAAGAACTAAGCCTCTCAAAAGTACAAGGGAAATAATTTTATTTAACAAAAATTATATACTGCTTGGTTGTAATAAAATCTCTACATGATTTATAAGCCCAACTTACTGGACTGTTTTAAGGATTACAAATATAATGCATGCAAAATGCTTTGCAGCTCTGACAAGTTCTTTATAAATACTAGGTGCTATTTATTCCAACAGTAATTTTGAACACAGGTATTAGAGTCACTTAAATGTGACTCATTAGCATGACTGCACTTTACTTGTGGCAGAAGACTCCTTTGCATACTGAGGCGGCAAGCCAAACCCAAGGCAGCCACCTGACAGGGTTTTCTGGAAGGAGGGCAGTCAGGGTAATCTCTGTACCAGTTGGGTGCAGCAATTGGGCTCACATCAGGCCTGGTGCTATCACATGACACGCAAGGGACCAGGTTGGCCTTCCCTCCATTTGGGGGCTTTCTGCTGACTGCTGTTGCTGGGCGTCCTGCCAACAGCACTTTGCCCATCTAGTGAACAGAAGGGGACGCTTTGCACCAGCAGTGATACTTGTGAAACACAATGGTGGCAGCTGGCTGGCGTAGCTGTCAGAGCCGAATGGAGAGACAACTATGGCGCAAGGGAGAAGAATTGGGGTATTTCGTTCCCTACAACCCATACATAACACACAAGGCTCCTCTTATTGCCTGTATGGCAATACATACATCTATCTCTTGACGTTTGTGCATGTCAACATCTCTTGTCGCGATGGCATGTGTTTTCAGACCCTGGAAAGTGATCCTGAGTCTTGAAATCATGCTGTTAAAGCTGGTTTTGACCTATGGCTCAGTTATGTGTGCATGTGCATCACTTGGTTGGTCTGCACTTGATAACCAGCTTCTGAATGTGAGAGGCAATTACATCGCAAGCTCAGAGGCGTAGGAAGGTCAGGTGGTACCCGGTGCAGAAAATTTCTTGTCACCCCCCCACTGATTTTTTTTTTTGCCAGCAAAAATGGTTTTACGTTGGGTTTTCCCATCCACTCTGATTGAGGGGGTGTCCTGGCTTCATGCAGGGCAGACTGGGGTGTGTGACTGAGTGAGGGGGTGTCCTAGCTTCATGTAGGGAAGACTGGGGTGTGTGACTGAGTGAGGGGGGGTCCTAGCTGCATGCAAGGGAGACTGGGGTGTGTGTGTGAGTGAGGGGGGGTCCTAGCTGCATGCAAGGGAGACTGGGGTGTGTGTGTGAGTGAGGGGGTGTCCTAGCATCATGCAGGGCAGACTGGGGTGTGTGTGTGAGAGAGTGAGGAAGGGAGGGGGTGTCCTGGCTTCATGCAGGGGAGACTGGGTTGTCTGAGTGAGGGGGTGTCCTAGCTGCATGCAGGGGAGACTGGGGTGTGTGACTGAGTGAGGGGGGGTCCTAGCTGCATGCAAGGGAGACTGGGGTGTGTGTGTGTGTGAGTGAGGGGGGGTCCTAGCTGCATGCAGGGGAGACTGGGGTGTGTGGCTGAGTGAGGGGGTGTCCTAGCTGCATGCAGGGGAGACTGGGGTGTGTGGCTGAGTGAGGGGGGGTCCTAGCTGCATGCAGGGCAGACTGGGGTGTGTGACTGAGTGAGGGGGTGTCCTAGCTGCATGCAGGGGAGACTGGGGTGTGTGGCTGAGTGAGGGGAGGGGTCCTAGCTGCATGCAGGGAAGACTGGGGTGTGTGACTGAGTGAGGGGGGGTCCTAGCTGCATGCAAGGGAGACTGGGGTGTGTGTGTGAGTGAGGGGGGGTCCTAGCTGCATGCAGGGGAGACTGGGGTGTGTGACTGAGTGAGGGGGTGTCCTAGCATCATGCAGGGGAGACTGGGGTGTGTGACTGAGTGAGGGGGTGTCCTAGCATCATGCAGGGGAGACTGGGGTGTGTGACTGAGTGAGGGGGTGTCCTAGCATCATGCAGGGGAGACTGGGGTGTGTGACTGAGTGAGGGGGTATCCTGGCTTCATGCAGGGGAGACTGGGGTGTGTGACTGAGTGAGGGGGTGTCCTAGCTGCATGCAAGGGAGACTGGGGTGTGTGACTGAGTGAGGGGGTGTCCTGGCTTCATGCAGGGGAGACTGGGGTGTGTGACTGAGTGAGGGGGTGTCCTAGCATCATGCAGGGGAGACTGGGGTGTGTGACTGAGTGAGGGGGTATCCTGGCTTCATGCAGGGGTGACTGGGGTGTGTGTGTGAGAGAGTGAGGGAGGGAGGGGGTGTCCTAGCTTCATGCAGGGAAGACTGGGGTGTGTGACTGAGTGAGGGGGTGTCCTGGCTTCATGCAGGGCAGACTGGGGTGTGTGACTGAGTGAGGGGGTGTCCTGGCTTCATGCAGGGCAGACTGGGGTGTGTGACTGAGTGAGGGGGTGTCCTGGCTTCATGCAGGGGAGACTGGGGTGTGTGACTGAGTGAGGGGGTGTCCTAGCTGCATGCAAGGGAGACTGGGGTGTGTGACTGAGTGAGGGGGTGTCCTGGCTTCATGCAGGGGAGACTGGGGTGTGTGACTGAGTGAGGGGGTGTCCTAGCATCATGCAGGGGAGACTGGGGTGTGTGACTGAGTGAGGGGGTATCCTGGCTTCATGCAGGGGAGACTGGGGTGTGTGTGTGAGAGAGTGAGGGAGGGAGGGGGTGTCCTAGCTTCATGCAGGGGAGACTGGGGTGTGTGAGTGAGGGAGGGGGGGTCCTAGCTTCATGTAGGGAAGACTGGGGTGTGTGACTGAGTGAGGGGGGGTCCTAGCTGCATGCAAGGGAGACTGGGGTGTGTGGCTGAGTGAGGGGGGGTCCTAGCTGCATGCAGGGGAGACTGGGGTGTGTGGCTGAGTGAGGGGGGGTCCTAGCTGCATGCAAGGGAGACTGGGGTGTGTGTGTGAGTGAGGGAAGGGGTCCTAGCTGCATGCAGGGAAGACTGGGGTGTGTGACTGAGTGAGGGGGGGTCCTAGCTGCATGCAGGGGAGACTGGGGTGTGTGGCTGAGTGGGGGGAGGGGTCCTAGCTGCATGCAGGGAAGACTGGGGTGTGTGACTGAGTGAGGGGGGGTCCTAGCTGCATGCAGGGGAGACTGGGGTGTGTGGCTGAGTGGGGGGAGGGGTCCTAGCTGCATGCAGGGAAGACTGGGGTGTGTGACTGAGTGGGGGGGTGTCCTAGCTTCATGTAGGGAAGACTGGGGTGTGTGACTGAGTGGGGGGGCCCTAGCTGCATGCAAGGGAGACTGGGGTGTGTGGCTGAGTGAGGGGAGGGGTCCTAGCTGCATGCAGGGAAGACTGGGGTGTGTGACTGAGTGAGGGGGTGTCCTAGCTGCATGCAGGGGAGACTGGGGTGTGTGAGTGAGGGGGTGTCCTAGCTTCATGCAGGGCAGACTGGGGTGTGTGAGTGAGGGGGTGTCCTAGCTGCATGCAAGGGAGACTGGGGTGTGTGAGTGAGGGGGTGTCCTAGCTGCATGCAAGGGAGACAGGTGTGTGAGTGAGTGAGGGGGGGGTCCTAGCTGCATGCAGGGGAGACTGGGGTGTGAGTGAGGGGGGGGTCCTAGCTTCATGCAGGGCAGACTGGGGTGTGTAAGTGAGGGGGGGGGGTCCTAGCTTCATGCAGGGGAGACTGGGGTGTGTGAGTGAGGGGGGGTCCTAGCTGCATGCAGGGGAGACTGGGGTGTGTGAGTGAGTGAGGGGGGGTCCTAGCTGCATGCAGGGGAGACTGGGGTGTGTGTGTGAGTGAGGGGGGGGTCCTAGCTTCATGCAGGGGAGACTGGGGTGTGTGTGTGTGGCTGAGGGAGGGGGTGTCCTAGCTGCATGCAGGGAAGACTGGGATGTGTGGCTGAGTGAGGGGGTATCCTGGCTTCATGCAGGGCAGACTGGGGTGTGTGGCTGAGAGAGGGGGTGTCCTAGCTTCATGCGGGGGACACTGGGGGCAAAGTGGAGGCCGGCCTGCCGAGCACCCAGGGTGGCACTGAGCTGCTTCTCCCGGCGCCACGCATGGGCAAAACGGGGTGCCAGCACTGCCATTGTCCCGCACACTCCACTTTCGGGGGCAGCAGAGGCTTTCCGGGGGGGAAATTGGGGCCTGAAGGACAGGCAGCGGCCTTAGCAGGCCTCAGCAGCCCAGAAAGTCGGCCTACGTGAAGAAAATAAGACTAGGCCGAGTAGATTCGGCCTTGCCTTGCCTTTGCCCCGCCCCCAACCCAGCTGGCCAATCAGCTGTGGGCAGAGGGTGGGGCGAAGGCAGGGCAAGGCCTAATCTACTGGCCTAGTCTCATTTTCTTCACATAGGCGGACTTTCCAGGACCCGGGAAGCACAGCGGAAGGTAGGGCAGTAGGGCGGTTCCTTAATTATTTTTTTAAAATGCCTGCTCCAAAGGTCTTATCTTAAAACACTAGGGATTATATAACTATATCTGAAATTTCATGCATATCAGTTAATATCTTACCCTACACTGAATTGAAATTTCAGCCTTCATGACATAGGAAAAAGGCCAAATAAACAGCTATTTTCGTGGAGGAGGGTCAACATATTAACTGATAAGCATGTAATTTCATATATAGCTATATAATCCCCAGTGTAGTAAGGTAAGACCTTTGGAGGAGGCATTTTTTAAAAAAAGGTTTTTATGAACCGCCCTAGTAGGGCAGTACAGTGGTACCTCAGGTTACATACACTTCGGGTTACATACGCTTTGGGTTACAGACTCTGCTAACCCAGAAATTATTACCTCAGGTTAAGAACTTTGCTTCAGGGTGAGAACAGAAATCATACAGCGGCGGCGTGGCGGCAGCAGGAGGCCCCATTAGCTAAAGTGGTGCTTCAGGTTAAGAACAGACCTCCAGAACGAATTAAGTTCTTAACCTGAAGTACCACTGTGATTGTTCCTTGATAATTTGTCACCCCCCTCCACAATGGCACTGGGGACGGCTCATCCCCACCTTCCTACGCCCCTGCGCAAGCTATAATGTTTTAGGCAATGCAAGTTTTTTTTGGGGGGGGGGAAATAAAGGGGGGAAAATTATTTTCCCCCCCAGCCGCAGATATCTGCCCGAAGCGTGGGGCGCTCTGCTTCAGCGCGCCTGCCGCTCCGGGCAGCAGGCTGCTATCCGCAGCCTAGGGAGCCCTGCGGGAACTCCCGCGGGCTCCCCAGGCTTGCTGATAGCTTCCTGAAGTGTGGAGAGCGTGAGGGGTCGGTGCGCACCGACCCCTCTTGCTCTCCACGCTTTAGCGAAAGCCTGCATTCGCCCCATAGAAAGCACACAGATTTCCCCTTCATTTTTGGAGGGGAAAAAGTGCGTCGTATAGGGCTAAAAATACGGTAAGTTGTCATCAGCATACTGAAGCTCTATGATGGAAGTTGTGGTAAACCTACTCTTTGCTTTCAGCCTGTTCAGATTAAAGAGCTTTCCATCTGTTTGATATATGATTTCTACTCTGGAGGGGAGTTTCCCTTCAACAAAGTGTAGGATCATGGCAATGGAAATAATGAATAGAGTTGGGGCAATAACACAACCCTGTTTAATACCTGATCCCACTTTGAGAGCCCTTGTTACCTGCGATTGTTGCTGTCATATTATCATATTAAGAACTTTTGCCAAATTACCGGAGGGGCTGTATTAAACCAGAACTCGGGTCGCAATTGGCCTGCGGCCCAGACTTTGGACATGACTGTCCCAATGGGAAATCATGTTGGCCAACCAACATGCTTAGGTTTCTAATAAATGCATGAAGGGGTTAATACCATAGAGTATGCTGTCCTTACAGGCTTAACTATCTACTTCCCCACACCTTGGAAGGAACTAGTAATCAAGCCTTTGTTCTCCACTTTACTTGAGAAGCTCAGCATGTGAAGAGGTTTGAGTTGGTTGCTCCAGATCAACTGCATGGCTCTCAGCATCCATTCTTGAGTTCCTCTACCAATAATTTAGGACCTTTCACAGCTTTGTAACTAAGGTGAATATAACTGCCTGAGCAACCTTTTATGAAACACATGAACCTGACCTGAGTGTGTAAGTAAAGCATTTTTTAACTTACCAAACGTTGTGGCCTTTTTCCTGTGCTAGGGGAAGAGGGAACCTTTGCGAAAGGTAATACAATTTAGAGTTTAGACGGAAAGGGTTAAATTATTTCTTTACTACTTCGAAGTAGTAAGATTTTTTCTGTTAACTTCAGTGCCTCATCTCAACTCTGTAATTTGTGTGGCTGTAGGATGCTAGGTTGTTTTATCTGGATTCTTTGGTGTGATGTCGCAGATGGAAGTTCCATCCATTGTTCAGAATTCCTCTGCTGCCGCCCCCCCCCTACTTACTTGGTTCAGTGAGGAGGTTCAGTTGCCTGGCAGCTGCTAATATTGGAGAAATTTGTGCTGAAAGGGAAAAAAGAGGTTGCAAAGATGGCAACTGATGAACCTGAAGGCGGAGTTGAAGAGTATAAAGTAGAGATGGAAACTGATGAATCTGAAGGCAGCGATGAAGAGTACATAAGGCCCAAGTGGGATAGTAAATTCCAGTACCTTTTAAGCTGTGCTGGATTTGTTGTGGGTCTTGGAAATGTGTGGCGTTTTCCATACTTGTGCCAAACTTATGGAGGAGGTAAGAGAAAACCCACCTTTTCATTGGAGATTAGTTGAGGGATTGTTCAGACTTAAACTACGACAAGCTACTTGTGTTCTAAAATAATGTTATCTGTTTGGGCTGTTAGGCTGTGTTCCAGACCCCTGTAATCTCTGGATCCAGCAACTGTTAAAATTTAATCAATGCTTTTAATTCTTGGAATAGCCAGGCTAGCCTCCCAGTGAGGTGATAGCCTGGGTGGTGAGCCATTAAGGAAGATTAAGGGGCTCTATGTGGCCTGGAGGGACGCGGGGGGCACTGTGGGTTAAACCACGGAGCCTAGGACTTGCCGATCAGAAGGTCAGTGGTTCGAAACCCCCTACCAGGGTGAGCTCCCGTTGCACAGTCCCTGCTCCTGCCAACCTAGCAGTTTGAAAGCACATCAAAGTGCAAGTAGATAAATAGGTACCGCTCTGGTGTTTCCGTGCGCTGCTCTGGTTCACCAGAAGCTGCTTAGTCATGCTGGCCACATGACCCGGAAGCTGTACGCTGGCTCCCTCGGCCAGTTAAACGAGATGAGTGCCGCAGCTCCAGAGTCGGTCACAACTAGACCTAATGGTCAGGGGTCCCTTTACCTTTATGTGGCCTTGAAGTAAAGCAGCAAGCTGGGGAGAGAGTCGGAGCAAAGTTTGGGAGCAATGTTTGATTTCTGTTTGAATACAAAGCTGGAGCCTTTGGGGATATTGATGCTGTGAACACCTCCATTGTAGGCTCAGGTTGCATATAGGTGTAAACCATAGATCCTAAAGACACCACAGTCTCAGCCTCATTCCCTAAGGAAACATGCAAAATTCACCACATGTGGACTTCAAGAGGCTCTCAAATGTATATGCAGCTGCAGCTGCAAAGGCACTTAAATGTAAGAGCAACTTTAGACATAGACCAAAGGAGATATGAACACTGTAGCTGATTTCCGTCAAAGCTGATTAACTTTAGAAAATAACACTGCCAAATCAAAAGAGACAAAGCCATTTTGTTCTACTGCTATATGACTTTTAGGAACGCTAACGTGGGACGAGGTAAATGATTGGTAGGGGAGGCATAAATGCTTTATGTTTTCCCAGTTTTTGAAGTATCATATGACAGAATCATAAAAGCATTGTCCAGAATGGATTGTTTGCAGAGAGCTTCTTCTCCCCCCCCCCCCATATTCCAGAAAAAAATGAATAAAAACAAACTAAAATGTAACTGTGAAAACAGCAGCTAGGAACCCTCAGATCAATGAAACAATATTTTTTCATCGCTTTCACCTTCTAGATCTTCCACAGCACCAATTAGATGTGCTTTCAATGCATGCACAGTAAAGAAAACAAAACCCCTCTAACAATTAGTTGTATATTGCCTTTTTGCACAAACCTAAGCAGGAAAAACATAATTAGCTGACTCCATGTAAGAGTTAAAGCACTGGTTCCTAAGACTTAAAGTCCCAGGACTCTTTAAAAAGGAATTCTGGGTGAAATTGATGAAGTAGCAAAATTTATTGAAAGGAAAAGACCATTGCAAGGGTGGGTGACCAATATAGGCACACCTGGTTCTGGAAAAACGCAGTTTATAAAGTCTCTCCTCCGGCCGAAAGTCCCTCCTCCGCCCGCCCACTAGGAAGGAGCAGACAACGTTTACAGCCTACCACGTCCGCCTTATTAACAAATTTCCAGCCCACTTCTCCTGTTCATCGTTGTACAAATATGGTCAAAGCTCCCTTGCATTTTACCTATTTTACCTATTGACATAAGCAGCTGTCCTAGTAACATTCTGGTTAACCACTATTTGTTCCCAATGCAAGCACAAGCTAGTTTCATATCTGATAAAGCTAAAAGGGCAAACCACAGTTTGCTAATCAGTTGTTCCAGTCCCAGGTGTCAGCGGGTTTTCGTGTCTGGGTCTTAACCACAAGCTATATGGCGTTCCGTGCATTCTGACCACAGGTTTTGCTAAATATGTATATCTTGGAGCCGTTTGAGGTCGCCTATCAGCTACATTCCCAGAAATTTGCAACCCTTATCTGATTCTATGCATCCTAGATTTATCAGGTAGCCAATTTGCAACACTTCAGATTTTACACACACACACTATGGATTGAGGTCTTATATTTAAAAAGCATTACTAAAAGCATCCTTAAAATGAAAATGAAAAAGCAGCCATAGCCCCGGGCGCAGAATTCTGAGGGGACCCAACCAGCGCCCCCCCATGCATTGGCTTCCCCACCCCAGCAAAGGCAGAAAAGCAGTCCAGACCCATGGTATGCAGGCAGGGATGGAGGGAGATGGACAAGGGGCACCCCAGCACAACCTGGCCTGGCACTCCTCTCTATGGGCATCGGGGTGGGGGATTTGCCCTCCAAGGGCTATGGCGGCTTGCTGGGCTTTCCCCTGTATGGGCAGGCAGGTGGCACCGGCAACCCACGCTATGCCACTGCTATGAGCTAACTGTGCTTGGCTATTGTGTTTCTAGGGGTATTCCTGATTCCATACCTCATCGCGTTTGTGTTGGGAGCCATCCCTGTATTTTTTCTTGAATTAGCTGTTGGGCAATGCTTGAAAAAAGGCTGCATTCGACTCTGGTGGCACATCTCTCCTTACCTGGGAGGACTGGGTAGGTTTCTGTAACTGCCTTTACTTGTGATTATATAATCTTCTAATCATTGCTCCTTCCTGGAAATGCATGGGCTCTATGAGACTGTAATAGCAAACTCGGTCGTAGTAAACTCAGGCAGTTGTCTGGAAGATAAACAGGGCCACTCAGGGGCAGCCTTTCCGATTTCACCACCTGAGGCAAAATGGAAATTGCCTCCCCCACCCCACTCGGTTTGTTTAATTCACAGAGCAATGTTCTTTTCCAGACTGCCAGAGTTCAGATAGTCATTGGATTTGATCTTTCATTTGTGCAGATCAGACTACTGCAATTGTCTTTGTTCATGCCAATTCTGCGTGTGCTTGCATATTCCACAGGTTACACTTCTCTGATAGTTTCCTTCCTAGTGATTCTCTATTACAATATGCTTTTAGCCTTGGTGATATGGTATCTTATAAACTCTTTCCGAAACCCGTTACCTTGGAGTTCCTGCCCAACAGATATCAGCAAACCAGGTGAGTTCCCAAGTCTCTTGCTGCTTTCTGTTATTAGTATCTGCTTTTCTATGTATCCTTCAACCACCACATTAAATTGTTTGTCCAACTCTGCCACAGTCAGCAATTGTCAGATCCAGCTTTGTCCCTGCCATGCCTCCTTTGGCCGTAGGGAATAGGATATGAACTGAACTAAACACTCGGCAAAGTAATGCAGCGGAGGTAGAATAATAATAATATTTTTATTTACACCCTGCCCATCTGAAAGAAGCAGCGGTAAGTTTACGTTTAAGGCATAGCTTAGTTTAAGAATGCTTTAAAGTGCTGTGTTGATGGGGCCAATAGCTTAAATCAGGTGTGGTGGATCTTCACGCCCTCCAGCAGTTACTGGACTACGACTCCCCCATCCCTGGCCATAGGCCATGCTTGCTAGGGCTGATGGGAGTTGTAGTTCAATGACAGCTGGAGGTCCAAAGGTTCCCTATCCTGGCTTAAAGTTTGCTAGTTATGCCAAAGCAAGAGCTTCCTGTGCAGAGAGAACTGATGCCTGAAGAAAGGCCCCATTCCTGCTCCTTCCCCTTCATGGAATAGCTTTGAGAGGATGAGGCACATATCCATACACCCGGGGCTGTGCCTGGTTGCATTGCTAACCGAAATATATGTAGGGCTGGAGAGTTTTGCTCCAGGCTTGGTCTGGAAGAGCTGAGGTGAAGCATTTCCTCTTGATGTCATTCTTTTGGGAAGCCCTGTTTGTCAATCAAGAGGAGGCTATTCCCCAAACTAAACAATGCCTCAGTCTAGAACTCCGGAGGAGAGGGGCTTATGATAGGTTCACATTTTCCTTAAAAACAAAACAAAACATGCAATGGAGTTTTTAAAATGCAGTATACCATCTGCACGCTCAATTGGTGCAGAATGGGACAACTGCATATTCCTGACGGTCAGGATCCTTTCCAACTCTTCTATGATTCTATCTGTTTTGATAATGCCTTCTGTGCTTGTTATTTCAGAACTTATTGAAGAATGTAACAAAAGCACACCTACCAATTATTTCTGGTATAGGTACACTTTAAACATAAGCACGGATATTGAAAACAGTGGTCCGCTTCAGTGGTGGCTGGTTTTATGTTTGGCAGCCTGCTGGTTACTTGTATTCATTTGTACAGTACGAGGAATTGAATCGACTGGAAAGGTGAGCAGGGATTATTACCAGACACCTGTATTTCACTGACCTGGTCCTTACTGAGGTGGTAAAGCCATCTTTGGACTGCACCATGTGAGATAGGAGGCAGCTCACATGAACGAATGTTCTATCATATTTTTAAAAGGCACCTGCCCATTGAAAACTAATGCATCTGGGAGGAGGCTAGGTTAGAATCCACATGCAAGAGGGTTTTTTTTTGCATGTGTTTGATCATCTTATTACCTGCCTGCAGTTAGAAATGGTACTGCCTAGACAGCAGATAGAGTATTATCTAATATTCTATTTTTAAATTTTGGGGGTGAGGGCCTGCCATTTTGTAGCTGAAATAGCAGCATCCTTGCAGAATAGGAATCGCACACTCAGCATTAATATCTTGGCTTATGTTTGTGATATTTCCACTGAATGGTTCCCAATATGTAAAGCAAATGAGGAGGAAAATTGTGGATTAATTAGTTATAAAGTACAACTATGATGAACACAAGGGTTCCTACTAGACTACAGGGCTAAAGCACCTTGGGAAGGAACAGCAGTTTAGATGGCCTGTCATAAAATGTCATAATGAATAGTCAGTTGAATGATATGTCTTATGGTGTATTTAGCTTTTGAGGTCCACTGTGTGAAACTGCTTCTTCTCCACTAGATAAACCATATTTCAAAAAGTTGAGATCCCGACACAAAAAGCTGTTGAGCTTTATTTCTGATTGGGCAGCCATACAACCGATTTCTGAAAAAGCAGCCCAGATGAATCCCAGGAAATTCTGGATGTATGGCAGCCCTAGATGCATCTAATAAAACAGACTGTAGGTCTTTAAATTGTCACAAGGTGTTTTCTATCTTCTTTTTTCTGCAACAGACTAAAGGCTGGTTAACACATGCATACTTGCCTCTTTAATCAATCAATCACTCAGCCAATTAGTATCCTACTTTTCATCCAAAGAGTTCACGCTAATCTCTCTTTCCTCTTGCACACAATCTGCTCACAATCTTTCAGTCGGTTGGACTGGAGAATTGTCTCAAGGTCACCAGTGAGCTTCATGGCCATAGGCACCAACTTAGACAAAATATTGGGAGGGGGAGAGGGACCCCACTGCCTGCACTGCCCCCACCTCCCTGCAGTGCTACCAGTGCTGGTTTCCTCAGTTCCAGTCTGCCATGTTAACCACTGCTGCACCACACTGGATGGCACCATTATGTGATGATTTACACAAATGCATGAGTTGCTGTAGCTCAAACATGGCAGACAGAACTTCTACATTTCCTCAAACCACCCTAAACCAAAACAGTTTATCACTGAGTTGGATTCAGCTGCAACTGTTCAGTAATTTTGTGTGCACAGTATCTGTTTCATAGTATTGCCTTAACCTCTTCCTGACACTCACTTTTTTCTTCTCTGCTTTGCTCTTCCTCTTAGGCAATATATTTTACAGCCACATTTCCTTACCTAATTCTAACATTATTCCTAATTTATGGACTGACTCTCCCAGGAGCTGTTCACGGATTACTCTACTTCATGACTCCTAATGCAAGTATTTATTCAATTGATCCTTGGTGTTCCAGATGATGTACGGAAAGTCTGACTTGGTCTTTTAGAGGTGGCTTTGAACTTTCCTCCATGCTGCTTTGTTTACCACTTAATACTAGTTGGGATCCACACATATTCTGGCAATTGTACTTTGTTAACTCCCTCTAGAATCTATGAAGAACAGAAACGTGTGTAAAAATGCCCTTTTCTAGAACTTACAAATATAGGCAACCCTGGGTCAAATCTTATTTTTCGGCAGACAGGGCAGAACTACACTTCATTGTGCAAGCATGGGGTGTCCCAGTTCTGTATTTGACTTGTAATGCTGGGGCGAATGCAGAGATGGGGAGATGCATTTGCAGAGGAAGCCAGGTCATTAATCCTCCCTATGCCCACCAATTCTTCCCTACAAATGCTCCCCTAGGCTGCTTCTTGTTTCTCCGTCTGGCAGGGTTCAAGACTGCAAGACACCCGAGTGAAGGTTAAAGCGCTCTAGTGAGCATTTGTAAGGGAGTACCACCAAACATGGAAAGAGTTAAGCGCTCTCTCCTACATACTGATTCTCCCCCTCCAACAAGCCCCCAGCAGGCAGTTTGTGAAACACAGGAATTATGAGACTAATAATGTGTTTAGCCCTGAGCTCTCTCTTTCTCTCTCACAGCTCAAGAAGCTCAACAATCCACGTGCCTGGCTTGATGCAGCCACCCAGATTTTTTCCTCTCTTTCTTTAGGATTTGGGGGACACATAGCATATGCTAGCTACAACCCGTCAAGGTAGGTTTGGTAGCTTTCACTCACAATGTGGAGAGGAGTTGTTTGACGCAGTCAAATTGACTTCTATGAGATAGCGCCTCAGTGATCTCTGGAGAGAAGACTCAATTCATTCAGCCCACACTGGACCCCAGGAAATGCGGCAGGCTCTGTTTGCTTGATGTTTCCCTGTGTGAGTCCCAAAGATGCCCTTTATTGTTCTTTCTGCGATGTCAGAGTTGGGCAGATGCCCCAGTACACAGGCTGTCGCACACAAACAGCAGTAGCTTGCATACGCATGTCTGCGTGTGAAGATGTCCACATCATCTGCAGGAAGGATGGGAGTGAAAGTGGAAGTGGGAAAAGTTCAGCTAAGTTTGAGATGCAATACTTTATGATTAATGAGTCCCACTGAAGTCAGCTGCAGAGCCCTGACTTGAGAGTTTTTATTTTTGATCAGAAGGCAAGTGACTGAGGCAGCTGCATGTTCTCAATACAGTGGTACCTCTGGTTACAAACTTAATTCATTCCGGAGGTCCGTTCTTAACCTGAAACCTAGTGGTTCTCTAGTGGTTCATGTTTTTAAACTGAAAGCTGCTTTGAGTCCCGTCAGGGGAAAACAATGGGGTATAAACAAATTAATAACAATGACAAAACAACACATTCCAGCTATTTAGTTTCTGTGGCAATATGTCACCTGTGCTTGGCCATTTCTTCAGGGCCATCTTGCAGCCAAAGAGAATCTGGCAGGCTAAGCTCTTCTAACCAGTTTAAAGTCTTCTGCAGAAACCAGCATTCACAGCATTGGAAGAGGGACCCTAGGACTAATTTTGCCTCCCCCCTTCTCCAATTTCATTGCAAAATGATTGTTCATTGCTTCTTGCATTCCATCTTGTCAGCTTAAAAGGGAAAGATGGATTTGAAGCCTCCAGGAAATGACATTGTTTGAGGGCATACACAAGCTTAAACCGAGAGTATGTCCTGTAAATGGCAATCTCCATTTATTATTATCATTATTATTATTACTATTATTATTATTATTATTATTATTATTATTATACCCTGGATGGGGGTTGGAGAGTGTGCACAAAAGATGTTAAGTTGCTCAAAAGCTACAAAGTCAGTCTCTTGGCACAGAGTGGGTCCCTCTTTGAGTGAAAGGCAGCGGAACAAGGGGAGTTAGTGGGCTGCCTTAGGTGAGAGATAGGGTTGCAAAGGCCATTTGGTTGTTTAGACATTTTTATCTGTTTTTATTCAGGTATTTGGTTAAATTGGAAATACTACCTGTTGTCCTTATTGTGGTTTAAGCTTTACTTGCCTTGTGATGCAGATGGTTTAAATTTGTTGTAATTTACTGGAGCTGATTTTAGGCTGACCAGCTGTAATTTTCATATATTGTTATCCCCCATCCCCAGCTATATCTGTCTATTGCTTTGTTTGACTGTTCTGGGATTGAAAATATTCAGTGAAGAGTAGAGTACAAGTACCTGAAATGTATAACATTAGAAGGAGACAGTGCTGGCCTTCGTAACATTTAATTGGGTTGTTATGTACTTGTTTTTCCTAGAAATGACTGTGAAATGGATGCTGTCATGATAGCAGCAATAAATTCTGTGACTTCTTTGTTTGCGTCAATCCCAATTTTTTCAATTCTGGGGTTCAAAGCAACAATGGCCTATGAAGAATGTTTGGAAAGGTGAGCCATTCAAGTTTCACAGTTAGGAACCAGTTAGGTGTTGGTCCAAGCACTCTGTTCACAATTTGTTTTGTTTTTCATTGTCTAGAATTTTTGTGTCATTCCCTCCCCCCCTAAACTAGTTTAGGGGACCCCAGAGGGCAGAATTAAAATAAGATTGTAGCATAGAACACAAAGTATACAATCCTGCATGATCCATGTGCATATTCATTAATTCAGGTATACAGGCAACTTCCTTTTTGTGTGGGGGTTGTGTTTTGCCCCTGGCCTGCCCCTATTTGAAGCAAATTGCTGTTGTTTTTCTTAGGGACTGTGGCAATGCAAATAATTCGTATCATTCCTGACTTTACTGACAGAAATGCTAAATACATCACCAAGGCATTCAGGAACGACAACATCACTGTAGACAGCAGCGCATTTTGGCTCAGCTACTTGAACGGAACGGATATCAATAACCTTGCATCTCTCAACCTGGCAAATTGTGATCGCCAGAAATTCCTTGATCAGGTATTTGTACTTGCATTACAAATGATCCAGTTGTAAAAGTACAGTATGCACTGATTTTGTAGCCGCCAAAACAACGCCACTTCCTGGGGCTATTGCCACAGACACGGAATTAGTTCCTGATGGCATTCATATGCTCTTTTTCTGCCAAGGCAGCTATTTACAGGAAATGGTACAAAATAGTCTCAGACTTCAGCACCTTATGCATGATCTCTGTGAGCTGGGTTTTCTGGCTACTGCCTTCCCTCATGGCATGCAGGTTTTAAGCAGGTGCATGGAAGGCAAGGGCAAGGCTGTGTCTGTTGATAGAACCTGATGGCTATATGTTCCCTGGCTTAGACATAATGGTGTCTCCATTACCAGCCATGATGCACTGTGGGCTTTTGCTGAATAGGATATGAAGTGATAGGGCTCCTCCAGAGCTTTTGCTGTTTTTGCCATGACAGGTAGTGCATTGAGTAGGGACCAGTAGGGTGGCACAAGTAGGGCTAGGTTGCTCTCCCAGCTTCCCAACAGTGCACATTGCCATTGCTTGGGGGGGGGGGGACAAGACAGTGGGGAGCTTGGCGAGGGTGGCTGCTGTGGCAGAGGCAACCCGCTGCTCCTGTTGCACATGTGCACCATGCCAACCTCCCTACCGCCTTGCTCCTCTCCTTCACATCGGCATGTGGTATTTTGGGAAGCCAGGTGAGCAATGCAACCTCACCTGAGAGGAAGCGATGACAGACAACACTGACTGTGTCAATAGCTTTGTTATGAATGAATGGAGCTTCCTTCTCTGGTCACATTCCATGAAGGCTTCTGCAGCTTCCATTGCATTTTTCTGTAGAGTTTCTCTGCTGGACCTCTGCCATGCTGCAAGGGGGTCACAGCCCTCGGTCTTCAGCTACCGTTGATGTGATGGCCCAGGCAGGAAATTCTTTCAGAAGAGCTGTGTTTAGCTCTTTGGCTTCATACAAGCTGCTCTGTCTCTGGTAAACTAGCATGTTACTCTACCCAGATGTATGAGTGCAGAGAGACCACAGGTTGTTTGCCTGGTTGTTGCCTGAAGAAACACGATCTACCTCCCCCCCCCCCCCACTATGCTTGCACATATTAGGGGCTCAGGGTACCCACCAAAACTCTAGTCCAGCTTGAGAAGTTTCCCCTTATAGTTCTATAGAGACACACAGAAACCATACCTGTGTCTGCACGTATGAGCACTAAAAGAACCACAGAAAGCAACCTGTGAGCTTAGGTGGCTGCTTTTATTATTATTTTATTACCATTCCTTCACCCTTAGATCCCAGGGCAAGTGACAACAATTTAAAATGCAACACTAAAAACAGATTACGGCAACTTAATACCACTAAAGCATGGTGAGTCCTAAAAATGCACATCTCAGGTGTCGAAGGTCAAGGTCAAGAGGGTTTTTTGTTTTCCCCACCCACCCCAATACAGTGGTGCCTCGCAAGGCGAAATTAATTCATTCCGCGAGTTTTGTCGTCTTGCGATTTTTTTCGTCTTGCGAAGCACGGTGTCGGGAAAGTTTTGGAAAAGCTTCAAAAATCACCGAAGTCTTTAAAAACCTCAAAAAAGGCTACCACACCGCGTTCTATGAGTTGCTCCTCGAAGTCAAGTCGCAACTGTATTAACGGTGTTAAGAAAAAGGAAACAAACTTGCAAGACGTTTCCGTCTTGCGAAGCAAGCCCATAGGGAAAATCGTCTTGCGAAGCAGCTCAAAAAACAAAAAACCCTTTCGTCTAGCGAGTTTTTTGTCTTGTGAGGCATTCGTCTTGCGAGGTACCACTGTATGAACTTGTAATCGGTAATGGCTGTATGTTATTCCAGATGATGGCTAAATGTTGAGTAATACAACATTTTGCCTCTGCATTAGAATAAATGACACTCAGAAATCAATCTGACAGTTTTTACCATTATTTGTGAATTTTGCAGAGTGTTTCTGGAACCGGCTTGGCCTTTATTCTGTTCACTGAAATCGTCCTTAAGATGCCTGGATCAAACACTTGGGCCATTCTGTTTTTTCTCATGCTGTTCAGTCTTGGTGTATCTACCATGTTTGGATTTGTTCAAAGTATCTTGACGCCTCTCACAGAATCTCGCATTGTGTCTAGATACATATGCAAGGAGGCAGTATGTGGTAAGGCATCTTCTTCAAATACTTTTCTTTCAATACCGTGCTCAAGATTAATACAGGCAAAAAAAGTCCCTCTTCAACAAGGCCTTGTGCTAATTCTATGGCCTTTTAATTGTGTTTGTGGGAGCGGGGGGTTAGTGTCTCATTTTTGTTCTATTTATTTTGTGCTTTTATCCTGTATTTTTATCTTGTGAAACCGCCCTGAGATCTCTGAAGGGTGGTATATAAATTAACAAATAGTAACAGCAACAATAACAATAATAATCTGTTGGGCAGAAACTATATAGTTTTGATGATGGCAGATTGCACCCATTAACCGTTAAGGAGGATAGGTGACCAGCAAAACATGGGTGTATGGCAAGAACGGAACATCTATAAACACACATCTAAACACCACTGGTTAGGTTTCCTTTTATTTCCTTTGTGTTGAGTGACAAATGTTGTTGTCTGTAGGTTTAATATGCCTTACTGCCTTTCTGCTGGGCCTGGTTTTTACTCTGAGATCAGGAAACTACTGGCTTGAGATGTTTGATGCCTTTGCGGGAACCATGCCTTTGCTCGTCATTGCTTTCTTTGAAGTGATCGGTGTTGTATATATTTATGGAATGAAAAGGTAATGTTTCTTTGTGTGTGTATCTGGATAAGCCCTTAGGTGCTGGTTGCTGTATTGTAGCAACATCAGCAGTAATCCTTATTAACAGTGTTAGCATTCAAATAACATTTCAATGTCCTTCCTCTACAATGTCTCAGACAACCCTGTGCAGTAGACCCACCTAGCGAATTCACTGCAGAAATAAGATTTGAACTGAGGACTTCCTCATTAACAGCTCAGCTCTTGGAGACTTGATTCCCAGCTGCTAATAGGTTTCTGAGCCAAGCCTGTGTTTTTTTGCTGAATTTGTGAGTTCTTTACTACTGAAAGCACTTTTTGCAGCATTTAACTCACACACAAGCAACTCAAGGCAGATGAACACATGCGGCCGTATTCATAACTAAGCAATTCTATTAAGAAATGAACACACTATGGAGAAGCTAGGCGGTTCAACAGAACTACTAATTCAGCATAACCCAGTGAAACTCAACTGCAGATTCGTTTAGACAGATTCTGCAACGCCTGAAAATTCTCAGCAAAATTAGTCTAATCCACCTACATCTTTAATGCAAATCAGGATTTTATCGTGATAGAGTGCCTTGCGCACCCATCCCCCGGCCTGCTCTCCCATTTACTTGGTAACTAACCGTAATTTTCTTCTAGACTCACTCTTCCCTCATATGGTAGTTTTCTATGTGGTGGTGGCAGCAAGCAGTTATGTTTAACGAACTCTAATGCTTGAAGAGGGTTTACAAGGTAAACTGGTGTCTAATCTGGACTGCTTCAGACTGCTTTAGTGAGTTGTGTTTCAAAACTGAATACTCATCCATCAGGGGAGCCGTTATGTTTAATATGAGGGGCATTCAGTCTGAAGAGGTACCGTCGCCAACAGCCATTGCTATTTGAAGTGGTATGGCCCAGGACCCAGATTTACCAGCACCCCTCATCATAGGGATCATGAGAACCAAGCCCATTGATAAGCTGGTGAGGTGTGACACTTCCATTTCCCTCCTTTATCCTGTGAAAACAACACTCTAAGCAACAAACCTTTATTTAGTCTATCTATCTATCTATCTATCTATCTATCTATCTATCTATCTATCTATTTATAAATAAAAGCATTTCTGTACCGCCAAATAAAACACTGGGGTGATGCACAACATTTATGTTAAAAATACAATTGCAAACAGTACAAATAATTATGGAAGTGGATAGCTAATCAAAACATTAAACAGCAATGAGTGATAAGGTTCCCACCAGATCAGAATGGTTATTAAAACTGGTAGAATATGCTGAATTGGAAGATTTGTCTTTAATGTATGGATAATAAAGAGTTGCAGAACAAAAACAAACAAACATTAAATATTAAACAGCAACGAAGGCCTGATCTTTAGGAGAAGCAGGAAAGTCAAAAGTGAGGGTGTCTGCCAGATCTCTTACTGGCCTAGGTGCAGCAAGAGATACCTGTTTATTGTATTTGAAGTATAAGCCATGTACCCCTGCTCAGAAATAAATTCCATTGCATACAGTGGGAATACGATCCCAGCTAAGGTTTGCAGCTTTATGCATAATTTGGGGATATACACCCCAAAATTTGCAATAGGATAAAGGTTTCCTGTTGTATTTAATTCATTTGTGCAAGTGATCATTTGATGTTGGGGCAGCAGCGAATGTTTTTTTTTTGGGGGGGGGCTACTTAACAGTCCAAGCAGCTCTCAGAGAGGATAGATCTCTATTTGAGAAGATGAAGAACTCTAGGCAGGGAGAGCAGGGGCTTCAAAGTTAACACCTGGAAAGGAGATGGAACAGGCTAGCTGATCAGTCTTCCCCACTATGGAGACATGTAACATTTCTATTTCAGTCACACAAATCATTTCTAAATTAGCACATAAACGTTTTACGCAAGCCTAAATCCTCTTTTGTTTGCATTTCCCTATTTTGAGTGATGCTTATGTAGCTGCTCTACTTGTTCCTGCCTTTATCAAGTGATGAGCAGGCATGCGGTCAGAGGAGAAACAGAAGTTTAGCTGGCTTCATTTTTAATAAGGTTTTATGCAAGTGAATTGTCCCCAGATCACTCATTAAATGTATCCATTTCATTAACAGATTCAGTGCAGATGTGGAAGAGATGACAGGAAGACCACTAAAAGGCTATTGGAAGGCAACGTGGCAATTTTTCTCCCCAGCGATAATGTTCCTAATTTTTGTGTTCTACGTACTTCTTGAACCACCTGCAACCTACAATACGTGGAACCCAAATTATGTAAGTTACTTTTCTACAAGTCATTACTAGTCTTTCCCTAATTTGCATTCATGGGGGGGGGGATTGAGCTCTCACTCCAATATTGCTGCTATGAATTCCTGAATTGATAAAGATGCTCTGCTTAAGCACAGAATTCCTTTCTAAAGATTTGGCTTTACCTGCAAACTCTTCCACTGTCTCCCAAGACAGATGGATGCCAACAACAACCTATCGTAACAGGGCATCAGCTGCAATTTCTGTATTTACTTATGGAACTCAAGGTCGCCTCCATGTGGTTCCTAGCTAGTCAACCATTGAGACACTGACCAGTCCCAGATATACCGTATTATTCGCCCTATAGGACGCACTTTTTCCCCTCCAAAAATGAAGGGGAAATGTGTGTGCGTCCTATGGGGCGAATGCAGGCTTTCGCTGAAGCCTGGAGAGCGAGAGGGGTTGGTGCGCACTGACCCCTCTCGCTCTCCAGGCTTCAGGAGAGCCCCACCGCCAGCCCCACAAGCTCGGGGGACAGCGGGGAGGCACAGCACGCCTCTCCCGCTGTTCCCCGACTTGGTTAGAAGGCTGGCGGAGGACTTCCCCCTCCTCCAGCCCCGCAAGCTCCCAGAGCGATGCCAAAGCTGCACGCAGCTTCAGCATCACTCTGGGTCCCGTTCTGGGGGCTGGGGGAGGGGGAAGCTCGGGCTTCCCCAGCCCCGCGCCTGCGGGGGGAAATAATTTTTTTCCCCTTTATTCCCCCCCCCCCCCAAATCTAGGTGCGTCCTATAGGGCGAAAAATACGGTAACACACACAGGATTGCCACTGGCACAATGGGACTTTCTTCCCCTCTCCTCCTCCCATGGCACCCCAAAATTTGCTCGGGGTGCATAAGGGGAGGAGAAAGGGAGAACATCCCATCATATGGGGAGACATCCTTGTGCTGATGAAGCCATAGTCTTAGCCCTACACTGCATGCAACCCTTTCCCTTTTGGAATATTGCCAACCTTTGCTTAGCTCCCACTTTGAAGTATTAACAAGCTGTAATTCCTGTCCTCACTTACCTGGGAGCAACCCATATAACCTGATGGTATTTACTTCTGTGTAAATGCATAGAAGATTGTGCTGTTTAATGTGGCTTTCACGCAATACATTTGTTTCTCCCAAAGGTAAATTTTCCTGCAAAAGAGTCGAAAAAGTATCCTATCTTAGCTGCTGTCATCTCTGAGATGCTTGAAACTGTACCATGCTTGATGATCCCTTTCGGAGCCATTTATCAACTTTGGAGAATTGTGTTGAAAAAGAAACTGCTACGAAAAATACATCCAGACACCAGCACTGGTATCCCTGGTATCACCAGTAGCACCTGATCTTAACTTTTGTTTCAGCAATCTGGTCACCCTTGTTTCCCCCATCCTATCCTAACCATTAAAAAACCCCACACATGTATCCTCAGATTTAAGGTATTCAATCAGTAAGAATGTAAGGATTTCTACGTAAAACCATTTTCTAAATAAATGCATCTTTATATATAGCACTCAAGAATGTTCATAATACATAACACATAATTTATCTTGTAAGTCTTACCACGCCAACCATATAAGGCAGGTCCACATTCTTATACCTATATTGCAGGTGTGGGGGCTGAAACTGAAAGAAAGTGCTTTTCCTAAGGCCATTCGGTGCATGATATTTAGAAAGGGGGAAACTGCTAGGGGCTGATTACAAAATGATATTATAAGTGGACACCCTCCAAAACATAAGTAGACAGAACATGGTAATTCCACAGTAAGGATCTTTTCAGGCACTACCCTTATGACAGATTGAGATATATAAATAATAACTGGAATTTAGAAGACACAATCCATTAAGTCACAAGTTGTATTTTCTAAATTGGAGATCTGAGTCTTACCAAGTAAATGGGCTATTACCAAGAAAGATACAACAACTGTTTTTGCTGAAAGGCCATGTGCAGTACAATAATAGTCTTGAACATGCAAATAATTTGAGGATTACTTAGCAAGGTTTAAGGAAAACCACATGGTTCTGACAGCCACAATTATAAAATAATGTGCTACCGAGTTTTTAAAACAGAAGTCACATTTTTAAAAGCAATTTAAAAGGCTTAGTGAATGGAACACAGAAACATGCAGCCATAGATAATTTTTTAGGCAAGATACCAGAATAGGCATCTCACCATTGTTGCATTACAGACAAATATATTTCCCCCTGACAATTCCAGGTTAAGTGAATTTTTTACACAGTAAAAAATAGAACTAAAAATGGAGCATATCCCATTACTTACTTTGCTGATAAAATACTTTGAAAACATTGCTTTGAGCTCTTGTATTCATGGCACTAAGCGTACTTTCAGGCACCAAATTACTACACTTTTCCTGCTTTGAGATTCAGGAGGCTGACTTAGCTATTTATTTATTTTTCTTTTTTAAAGGAAAAATAAATCAGTTTACCTACAATAGGACTGCATCTATCAATCCAGAATGGCTCTGAAATCTTCATATAGTGATGGTTCTGTCACTTCCTTCAGGAGCTGTACAGAAGCTTCTGGAATTTGCCGGAGCAACCGTATTTCACCTGAAAAGATGAATGCTAAAATCAACCAATCGCTGCTCCGATAGACAAATCATTCCAAACAGGGCTATTGGGTGGTCCGCAGGCTGTCTTTTAAAATGAGGGCGGCCATTTTTTGCCAATGCAATGCCTCTGGGCTGCATGGCACATTGGCACACCCCATCCCTGCACTCCCAAGGACATTTTGAAACTGCACGTGATGGGGAGCAGGCTTCCTAGCTGCTTCAAGCACCCCCCTCCTGTGGTTTCCAGTATTTGGAAGCAGTGCTGCCTCCCACAGTGGAGGGAGAGCAATAGTCATAACGGCTAGTACCCATCTCCTTCCCCATGAATTATTCTAATCCTCTTTTAAAGACAACCAACTTAGTGACCATCACTGCCTCCTGGGAGAGAAAGTTTTGTAGTTTGACCATAAACTTGCCCATCTCTAATATATATAAAAAGGAATTATATGGCTATTTAAAAATAGTTCAATGCACTTGAGAATCTCAAATACGTATAACAGATTATTAATAATAATAATAAATTTTATTTATATCCCGCCCTCCCCAGCCGAAGCCGGGCTCAGGGCGGCTAACAACAATAAAACAGTACAAATAAAACAGTACAATAAAACAGTACCCATCTCCTTCCCCATAAATTTGTCTAATCCTCTTTTAAAGACAACCAAGTTGGAGACCATCACTGCCTCCTGGGGGAGAAAGTTTCGTAGTTTGACCATAAACTTGCCCATCTCTAATATATATAAAAAGGAATTATATGGCTCAAATCTGCAACAAGGCTCTTTAAAAATAGTTCAATGCCCTCGAGAATCTCAAATACATGTAACAGATTAGCTTTTATTGCAAGCACTATGCCAGTGACTATACAGATAAGAAGCCCCAATCAGAGCAGTATCAGCTTGACATCATAAAATTCACATATCTTTAAGGCACTATAATTGTATCGATAAATATTTCAAATGACTTAGAAGACATTAGGCTTCTTCAGAAAACTTAGTGCATTCAGCTTCACATTTACATTTTTTTTAAAAAAGGGGATGGGCATTCAGGGGGTGGGCGTGGGGAGAGACTTTGGCAGTCCCACTCGCCGTTGAACCCAATGTGTTTTGACTATACATGATTTATGCGCTATCCCCGGAACATAACGCCTGCGTAAGTTGAGAGTCACTTGTACTAGCATTTTCCTACCCAACAATATCCTAATTTCTCAAAAGCAACCGTAGTTATTCCCTACTCCCACCCCCACATTGTCAAGAATAATGACAACAGAAACTAAATTAAAGAGTCACTTCAATAAACTTAACAGTTTTTAGTTGGAAAGGAAAATTAAGAGACATGAACAGCATTTGCATGTCTTGGCATGAAGCGGAGAGGTACTTACATTGTTGGAGTGGTACAAGAAGACATTTGTAAATAACTCTGTGATTTCCTAATTTCACACTGAAGGCACGATAGCAGAGCCATTGCACAGCTTTGTATGTGAGCGGTGCTGAACCACCAGCAGGAGAAAAAGGTATATCTAGGCACAAAGCAAGAAAGAAAGACTTGAGCTTGTTTGGTGAAGAGATTTTATATTCTTTTTTTAATAATCAATTTTATTAAGTTTTCAACATATAATACAACAAAAACAAGCAGATTTAATATCTTAAAAAAAATAAAATAAAAAGAGTAAGAAAAAAAGAATCAAAAAGAGTGAAGGAAAAAGAAAACCAAACCAAACACACACACACACACACACACACACACACACACACACACACAAATTATTCTGTCAGCCTTCTATTTTAATCTTCAAAACTGATACCCGCCTCTGGTGAACAATGTCAATGTCTTCCTGATCACTGCCATCCGCTCAGTGCCTATGTACTCCCCAGGGGTAGATTCCACCTTTCTCAGCCTCACACCTTAAGAAAAACTACTCTAATCTGTCTCTCACACAGATCCCTTCCTCTTCAACATCTTGCCTGCTCTACCACCCTCAAAAAGTGACTTGAATTTGAGGAAGACTTAATTGCAGATACAATTCCCTAGATTCAATTGCTACCATCGTCAGTTAAAAGGACTGAGTAAAAGAGGCGCCAGGCAATTAAAATGTGTGTGTGAGGAAAAAGCACATCCTTAGCATCCGTCATATCTGCCCTGGTGCCACCCAGATACTGTGGGGATTGTCACCCGCATTGACCCTGGCCATAGGTCACGATGGCTGGGGCTGATGGGACTTGCAGTCCAACAGTTTGGGCAAAGGAAGTGGGGCAGCAAATGAGCCCAACCAGAACAGCAGCTTGTGAAAACAGGATGAAAGCATTCAACTGGTCTGCCTTTAACGTCACACTTCTCGTGGGATGTAACATCACTTTTGCAGTCAAGTATAATGTTTCCTGTTTGCCTGGAGTGGACATGCAGGGGAATGTTGCTCCAGCCAGGAGGACTTCCTGTCTCGCCTGGTCTGGAGCATCCTCCTCCTGCGTGTGACCAGGTAGATGGGCGTGACCCTGGCAGACCCTACGAAAGGGGCAGTCACACAGCCATCTTCCCTTCCCTCTCTTGACTCTTCTTGATGCTCTTTTGCTGTCTGCTGGATCTCAGCCAGCAGCACATGGGCTCATTCCCCACGTGGGATGATCTCACACTTTCTTCTGTAGCTACAAGCTAAAGCCTGCCTTCAGGGATTCAACTGTGAACTGAAGGTAAGTAAACTTCTTATTCTTAAAAGAAGACTATTGTGTCATTATTGTTTTTAAGAGGGAATTAAAGGGGAATTTACCAGCAACAATCCAATCTGGACAAGCCAGACTAGAGTGCTTAACAAAAGATTCTAACAAATCCACCAACTAGCTTCCTGTGATATACAGGTAATGTGCTCTGCCACTAACTCACTAGCCTGAGGAAGGATAATATTTAATCAATATATCCTCTACTAATATCCACAACATTCTCAATTTTCTCCTATTACATTCTGCCCCCTGTGGCTATTTAGAGAGGGGTTTTAAAAAGAGAGAGAGAGAAGGATGCAACGTTCAGTGAGATGCTTAATGTCATGTCTAGTTTGGTCCTAAGCAAGAAACGTTAAGTCAGAAGAACGACTCCATTAAGTAACTGTTCCCCAAGGGCTGTGGTTTTGGTACATTTATTTCTCCTACCTGCATTTTTGGCTTTTAGTAGAGAGAAGCAACATGAGGCAGTGTCAGAGATTATCCTGAGGAAGAAACTGGGATTATTTTTAACTTGTTGGTTAAAAGGAAGCAGGAGGACACACGCATGAAACCTGGAATTAAAAAAGAAGCAGCTTTCAGTGGTTTAAAACCCACTTAAATATGCACAGAATCTCAGCTCTGTGAAGAATTAAATTAAATTAAATTCTACCGAATTCAGCAGTAAAAGGAGTCTGCGTTTTGTAAACAGGCTCTGTAAAGAATGAAACCAGGCAGCTGTTTGAGAAAAAATACAGTGACACCTTGTTCAGCCTTATACAGATTTGTTTCTTTTCAAGAGACCTCCCCATGGTCTGGGGGGCTGTGTACACACCATAAATTTAAAGCACAACCCCCCCCCCCAAGAATCCTGGGAACTGTAGTACTTTACCCCTCACAGAGCTGCAATTCTCAGCACCCAGGATTCTTTGGGGAAAACCACGTACTTTAAATTTATAGTGTGCAGGCAGCCTGGAATCTCTGTCCCAGTCCTTGACAGCTGTTGCACGGAAGAGCAAAATGGCGCTGAGATTAAAAACCTAACCCGGGTGGTTTCCAGTGACACCCGAGCCGTTCCCATTTGGCCTTGACCAAAGTGTATGTTCTGTGCGATAAGAATGTGTTTGCCAGGGGCAGGGGAAACCCTTGCAGGAGGAAAGATGCTTACAAAGCCATTAAAAGATCTTCAGAAAGTGAAGACAGGAAGTCTAACGCACAAGGACAAGGCTGAAAGAGAACAAGTCAAAGTTCAGCTAGACGTAATGTTCCAGAATTATTATTTTTTTAAATGTTAATGAATTACATGCTGAAGAGGCAGAGGCATCGGGGAACAAAGGCACGAATGTTGAGCAAGTGCAGCTACACACCCTTTGCTTTTGTTTCAATTTAAGTGAATTTACATCTGATGTTGATCTTCTGTATTATAGTGGTACCTTGGTTCTCAAACCTAATCCGTTCCGGGAGTCCGTTCCAAAATCAAGGCGTGCTTCCCCATAGAGAGTAATGCAAAACGGATTAATCCGTTCCAGACTTTTAAAAACAACCCCTAGAACAGCAATTGAATATGAATTTTACTATCTAACAAGACCAATGATCCATAAAATGAAAGGAATAAATAATGTGCTGTACTATAAATAAATAAAACTACTGTAGATGATAAAAATA
This sequence comes from Podarcis pityusensis, assembly GCF_964106645.2. Taxonomy (NCBI): domain Eukaryota; kingdom Metazoa; phylum Chordata; class Lepidosauria; order Squamata; family Lacertidae; genus Podarcis; species Podarcis pityusensis. Next base: position 81,026,155 of record NC_138031.1, read on the forward strand.
AAAATAATTTTTTTCTTCCCTTCACTGATGATAGTCATTGTTTGAATGGCTTTCATCCATTTCTGCAGTCACACAATCTTTCAATCACTAGCTGAACTGGGTTCCACACAGTCATAAAAACAAATTAACCGAAAAAGCCTCCGAAACAAAATACGCAAAAAAATATAGCAAAAACAAAAGACCAAATATAAGCTCCAAATATCGCCTCAGAACACTGCAATCGGAAATGGAAGGCTTTAATTAAATGCACTCCCCCCCAATTAGCAGCGCAACAGGAAACACGGAAGCAGAAGGCTTGAATTACAATGGGGGGACGCAAATTAGCTGCGCAACAGTAAAAACAGAAGCTCAGGACTCAAAATGGAGCATGTTCAGCTTCTGGAAAAAAGTTCAAAAACCGGAACACCTACTTCCGGTTTTGCAGCATTCGGGTTCCAGTTTGTTGGTGAACCAAGCTGCTTGAACACCGAGGTACCACTGTAGTTTTAATCACTGAGCATCATCACCAATAATTAGGATATACTGTGATTTTAAAAATAAGGGCTAAAGGCTAGTGGATTGTTTGGAGGAACTTACAACTGCATCGGCCCTGAAATTATAACTACATGAAAAACAGATGTTTTGCATTTCCTAGATCTATAGAACAGTCATCTGATGCTGAAACATTAAAACAGAGTCAAAAGTTCTGGGTGTTTTTAACATTGTGGTGGTGGGGAGATATATAAAAGCGGTTTAGAAACCCCAGTGCGTGTGGACCTTTAAAATGACCAGTCACTGCACAACAAAAGGCAACAATGGAAGGTGAAACATTGCGTTTTCTTAACTCACAGCGCCTTCCAGTGGCATTGCATAGTATGAAGCTTTGAAAATTATCACACGTACCTGTAGGCTTGCAGCAGGAGGATCTTGAAGATATTAATACAGACAGTCCTGAGGCTATTGATCTAAATTTAGAGAGGAGAAATAATTGGGGTGAGGGGAGGAGTAAAAAAAAAATATTCACTGTTTATGGCTTAATTTTTAAAATATACATAAAAATTAAATGGATTGCAGTATTACACGCAGAAATCTAAAGGAACAGGAATTGCACCAGTGTCGGAAGGTTCAGAGTACACTGCACATTTGGAAATGTTCGGTCTGAAAGGCTTCTCCCATGCGTCACAACCGTCTTACCTGTAAATCTAAAAATAAACTGTGGCATTTGAGCTGCAGGACTACTAGAAGTTTATTTCTCATGCTGACACCGGCTTTGTTGCTCGAGTTGAAAGAGAGGCTTGACCTGATAGATGTGCAGGCATAACTGCAATTGGGGAGCGAGGAGATGCAGGGGTGATAAAGGGAAGAAGAGGCAGAAGTTATATAGCTTTCTGATGCAACCAGGTTAGATTTCTCCTACTACAGGGGTGGTCTGAAGTCGGCCTGTTTAATTTCTCTTTTTGTTGACTACTATACAGTCTCAAGAGACATGCATTTCTGTTATGCAACACGCAGAGAAACATTGATGCCTTCTATTCTGTCAAGCCTTCAAAACTCCACAATCACAGGTCACAAAACAAAAAAAGCAGCAGAATTTTAATGACATTACAGCATCTTATCTTTGTTTAAAATACTGCTGCTGGCTTGGACTCATAGCTTTCAACTTACAGATTTGAAAATAAGAGACCAGCAGCCTCGAAAATAAGGGATTAGCAGCCAAAATAAGGGATTTTAGTGAATCAGCTCCCGAGCCAAAGGCAGAAATCCCAGCCAGCAGCCAAACGAAGCCTCAAGTGGTGGCTCCCACAGTGCAGCAACCCGGCAAAGGGGATGCAGCAAGGGAAACCACCGTCACCTCTCCGCTGGGAAGCGCTGAGCAAAGGCGAGTCCCCAGGCAACGCGCACAAGGCATGCAAGCTCCACCCCCCAGTCATTCTCAGACGCCTTATTGGGTGAGCAATGCAGCCAAGCAACACAGCTGGAGCCTCCCTCCTCCCTGGCCGGCAGGGAGGGAGGGAGAGGAGCTGCTTCCTTTGAAACCCGGGAAATTTAAGGGACATCATCAGTAAGGGACAGCAGCAGGACATGGCGCTGGGATAAGGGAGTTTCCCGCCAAATAAGGGACAGTTGACAGCTATGCCTGGACTAAGAACACGAAAAGTCACCTGCTTTACAAATGCACATTTCGGGAGGAAATATCTAATGCTCTTTAAAAATTAAAATGCAAATCAGCAACCATTTCCCAACTGGTATAATTGAAAGGAAAGTTTAACCACAAATAATGCATGCTTGCCAACTGAAGAGGCAATACACCCAATACTTCTAGCCCAACCAATTGGGCCTGGTAAGTTTGTCATTCAGGGTGGTGCAATTCAGGGTAAAAAATAATACGAGGCTGGAAACTTGTTAGAAGGTCACAAGAATGGATCCCAATTCTTTCATTACAGCCCCACCCACCCCACTGATCTCCACAACTTGTCTAAGTGAAGTTAGCCCCCACTGGCTAATCAACTAAAATAATTTAATCAACTGTTATTGATTAGTCTACACTGATTACAGTACGCTGTCCTAACATGGTAGTAAATATTATTCTTATTTACCTGGAGTAATCACAATAAACTTCAAGGGTCTGTGTATCAATTAACAATCCACACCATGGGATTACAGTGCGAGCTGGTAATTGTTTGAACGCTGAACATCCCGGGATATCTTTATCAACTGGAAAATTCACTACTGTCTTTCCTGGGTTTATAACAAAGCCATATTCTGGAACGCCCGTGGCCAGAGTCCTAAATTAATGAGAATGTGTGGTTAGAAATGTTATTTACACAGTTGCATTTTTACACTGTCTCCTGCAGTCTTGCTTTTGTTCTATGACAGAACGTGGCTGGGGTTTTTTAATAGCAAAAATAAGCTGCAAATAATTTAAGCGGATTATTAAGATTGCCCTCTTGCAAGCCTCATTACAATTACTTGTATTAAGCAGGGCTGTGTGCCAAAGTATCAGAACTTCTGGACCTATTTCCCTATGCTTTATACCGTATTTTTCACCCCATAGGGCGCACCTAGTTTTTTGGGGGGGAAATAAAGAAAAAAAAATATTTCCCCCCCAGGCGCGGGGCTGGGGCAGAGGAAGCCTGAGCTTCCCCCAACCCCAGCCCCCAGAACAGGCTGCTATCCGCAAGCCTAGGGAGCCCGGCGGGAAGTCACGCCGGTCTCCCCAGGCTTGCGGATATCTGCCCGAAGTTGCGCAGCTCTCCCACGGCTTGCGGAGAGCTGCGCGAAGCTCAAAGCCTGGGGCGGCTGAGCTCAGCGCGCCCCTGGCTTCAGGATGCAGGCAGCTCTCCACAAGCCGTGGGAGAGCTGCGTGACTTCGCGCTGGGCTCCAACGGCTTGTGGATAGCTTCCTGAAGCCTGGAGAGAGAGAGGGGCCGGTGCACACCGACCCCTCTCGCTCTTCAGGCTTCAGCGAAAGCCTGCATTCGCCCCATAGGACGCACACGCATTTCCCCTTCATTTTTGGAGGGGGAAAAGTGCATCCTATAGGGCAAAAAATACGGTAAATGATGCCTGTTCATAGGCATGGAGAGAAGGAAGGAGTTACTCAGGGCAAGACCCATATTCAGAAGCTGGGGAGGCAGCTGAGATGTCAACAGGCACGATGAACATACTTCTTCAAACAAGTCTTCACAGGCCTAAAATCACACGCACAAAGCCAAGGTTCTCTGGAAATGGAGAAATGAACACCACAATCACTGCTTTATCTGCACCTTTGTGGAACAGGAGCATATACATACAAGATCAACTCATCACTAAGAATATGAAAGAGAAACAGCAGAACAAGGGCAGATTTCTTGCCATTCCCTTGTGCAAAGGAGATCAAACTTCCATACTTTAGACCATACCTCAAAAATGCTTTTGCTTCTGTCAAATGAGGCGTGGCAAGCAAAAAGTCATCTGTCAATCGCATCAGCACCCTGAAAATTGAATTTTAAAAACATGTTAAAACAGGCCTGCGTCGCCAAAATAAAAAATTTATGCTGCGTTAAGTAGGAGTGTTGCTTTTATTACCAATGTTATTATTGAATCCATTTGGGGAAATGAGTTGGTGGCGTTCCAATTTATTTAAGAGCTGTTCGGCAGTGGAACAGGCTCCCACAAGAGGAATCTCATTTCAATGGAAGTTTTTAAGCAGAGGTTGGGTGGCTACCTGTCATGTATGATCTAGCGAGATTCCTGCATTTCAGGGGGTTGGACTAGATGACCCTCGGGGTCCCTTCCAACTCTACAATTCTATGGTTCTCTGTATAAGCAGATCTGCATATTAATTAGCCATTGGGCACAGAACATGAACCTAGAAGAACATTTTACATTTTTATGAGCGCTTAAAGCAGGACAATGCAGGGGATGCTTGTCTCTCTCTCCCCCCCCCCCCAAGATTTCCTTTCCCATAAAGTTAATCTGAGGATGGATGGAGATAATGATTACTGATAATGAATGATGTGTACAGTGGTACCTCGGGTTACGTACTTAGTTCGTTCCGGAGGTCCGTTCTTAACCTGAAACTGTTCTTAACCTGAAGCACTACTTTAGCTAATGGGCCTCGCGCTGCCGCCGCACGATTTCTGTTCTCATTCTGAAGCAAAGTTCTTAAGCTGTACTATTTCTGGGTTAGCGGAGTCTGTAACCTGAAGCGTACGTTACCCGAGGTACCACTGTACACTGCTTCTTGGCAATAGCATCAAAGCAGTTTATGAAGCACCACATACATTACCAAAATGCAACTAAAAATGCTTAAATATAAATTCCAAATCATAAAATATAGAGTAAGAGCATACTTTTTTTTTTTTTTAACATGAGGAGAAATCGGGGTACAGTTGTACCTTGGAAGTCGAACAGAGCCCGTTCTGTAAGTCAGTTCGGCTTCCAAAACATTCGAAAACCAAATTGCGGCTTCTGATTGGCTGCAGGAAGCTCCTGCAGCCAACCGGAAGCCCCATCCGACGTTCAGGTTCAAAAAGAACGTTCGCAAACCGGAACAATCACTTCCGGGTTTGCGGCGTTCAGGAGCCAAAAGGTTTGAGTTCCAGGTACGAAATACAAATACAAGATGGGTGACATCTGGCTTGAGAGCAGTACATGTGAAAAGGATCTAGGAGTCTTGGTTGACCACAAACTTGACATGAGCCAACAGTGTGACGCGGCAGCTAAAAAAGCCAATGCAATTCTGGGCTGCATCAATAGGAGTATAGCATCTAGATCAAGGGAAGTAATAGTGCCACTGTATTCTGCTCTGGTCAGACCTCACCTGGAGTACTGTGTCCAGTTCTGGGCACCACAGTTCAAGAAGGACACTGACAAACTGGAACGTGTCCAGAGGAGGGCAACCAAAATGGTCAAAGGCCTGGAAACGATGCCTTATGAGGAACGGCTAAGGGAGCTGGGCATGTTTAGCCTGGAGAAGAGGAGGTTAAGGGGTGATATGATAGCCATGTTCAAATATATAAAAGGATGTCACATAGAGGAGGGAGAAAGGTTGTTTTCTGCTGCTCCAGAGAAGCGGACACGGAGCAATGGATCCAAACTACAAGAAAGAAGATTCCACCTAAACATTAGGAAGAACTTCCTGACAGTAAGAGCTGTTCGACAGTGGAATTTGCTGCCAAGGAGTGTGGTGGAGTCTCCTTCTTTGGAGGTCTTTAAGCAGAGGCTTGACAACCATATGTCAGGAGTGCTCTGATGGTGTTTCCTGCTTGGCAGGGGGTTGGACTCGATGGCCCTTGTGGTCTCTTCCAACTCTATGATTCTATGATTCTACGATTGTAGTTCCACCCGGCAGTTTACTGAGGACTTGGGGCTGCTCATGTTTGATGTAAAACGAGTTCACGTTTCCTGTAATGGGTGAAAAACTTACACCACTGGGCAACCAAGTGTCAGGGGCTGGACTGAGGAGGAATGGTGTTCCCCCCTTCTCCTTAACCTTCCTGAGAACAGGAGGACAGTATAGATTTAGAACAGTGGTTGGCAGAAGGACATAGTTCAGAGGCTGCAGAGGGGGAAAGCTGGGAAATATTGGGAGAGGAACAGCAGGAAGAAGAGGAAGCACCAGGGGAGAGACAGCTGACAAGTGTTTTGGGAGAGCATTCCTGACTCACCCCCCTCCGAGGACTAGGCGGGCATTGAGGGTAGTAGAACAGAAAGCTCAGCGGCAGAAAGCTCAGATCAGCTGGCACAGGGATAACGTAGGATAAGGGAGATGGAGGGGGACGGGCTTTATTTATTTTTTATCACAATAATATTTATTATTTTCCATACATAAACACAACAAAAACGAAAAAGTTGACAATAATAAAGGAAAAAGAATGAAACAGGGAAAAAAGAAAAAGAAAAAAGAATATAAAACAAACAATACCACAAATCATCACTTGACTAACACTTAATTAATTAATTAAGATTCATCTTCATAAACATATTATTTGGCTTCCTCAAATCTCTTCCATCTGAATTTCTTAGTAATTATATATAGCAGTTTCCAATATCATTATTTCATGAACCATATCACAGTCATAATCATATTTCCTTACTTTTCTTTTGGTACATTTTCTTATTTATATATTTAATCCCAATTTAATCCTAGGCCTAATTGATTCTTTCAAGTGATTACATATCTTTAATATTACAATATTAATTCAAATAGTCTTTGAATTTCTTCCAATCTTCTTGGTGTTCCTCTTCTTTCTGGTCGCGGATTCTCCCAGTGATATCAGCCAGCTCAATAAACTCCATCATCTTCATCTGCCATTCTTTTACCATTGGTAATTCTTGTGTTTTCCATTTTTTGGCTAGTAAAATCCATGCAGCAGTTGTGGCATACAGAAATACTTTTACATCTTTTTGGGGCAGTTCAGAACCTGTTATTCCAAGGAGAAAGGCCTCTGGTTTCTTCATAAAAGTGTATTTCATCTTTTTTTTTTAGTTCATTATAGATTTTTCCCCAGAAGTCTTTTACCTCGGAACAAGTCCACCACATATGATAGAAAGTACCTTCCTTTTCTTTACATGGGGGTTGGGCTTTACTCGGAGCAATGCCATTTTCTAGAGAGAGACCTCTGTCTTTCGCTATGATTACTGAATAAACTAATTGGTAAGATCTCTTCCTGTTTTCATCTGCTTCTTTGCTGCCACCATGGGAGGGATAGGATTCCCCAAAGCCTGACACCAAGTCACTACAGGTCACAATCTTTGTGGACTGCTGGTCCAAGGAAATCTACGCCAGATTCCCAGACACCTCCAAAGATCTGCAGTTCCCCGTGTTGCTTGCAATTTTATACTCAAAACCCTGGCACAGACCGTTTCCACATTTCAACTTTACCCACTTGCTTCGTCATGCCCTTTCCATCCTTGTTGGTCTTCCCTGGTAGAAGCTTGAACAACTGATGCAGAATATCTATGAACCTTTTTTGAGAACACAGGAGTTTGGGGGGGAACAACTATTATATAGCAGGTAGAAGAATATTACCATACCCATCTCTCTGCACACCATGCAGCAACTTGTCCTCCATGTCTCCATAGCAGAGGTTGCATAGCAGAGTTGACAAGATGCAGCCCTGGGGGATTCCACAGCGCTGGGCATAGTACCTAGCAAATATCAGGGAACAAAAATTCGCCATCACAAATGCTGAAAGCTGACACGAATGAGATGTTCGTTGCTGCCAGAACATGGCCAGCCTACACATGCAATTTCTTTTTTCTTCTAATGCATTTTTTTTTAAAATTAAAAAATGATGCAATACATTTTTAAATACAAGGGTGGACTCCATGATTCTTGGCTGGGGCCTCAGCCTACCTCATGACTTGCCTCTTCCCTCATCATCTGACAATTCCAAGCATCTTAACTCAGTGAGGTTACAGGGAACCAGGCAGAGGGCCTTACTGGTAGTGGCACCCGCCCTGTGGAATGCCCTCCCATCAGGTGTCAAGGAAATAAACAACTATCTGACTTTTATAAGACATCTGAAGGCAGCCCTGTTTAGGGAAGTTTGTTTATGTTTGATGTTTTATCGTGTTTTAAATATTCTGTTGGAAGCCGCCCAGAGTGGCTGGGGGAAAATAATAAATTATTATTATTATGAAATACCAGGGCATGCTGGCTCATGAGCCCACCAAACCCTGCAAACAAGGACACCCCTGTGACACCCTCCCCACAAGAAACAGCAGGGCAGATTCCCTGCTGCACCTCCGGGCTTGTAACTGAAATCATGTATATTGGGACATTCTCCCTGGGCTCCGGAGAGGCTCTCCTTGCGAGCCAGGAGGACTCTCCAGGGTGCTCCCAATATACACGATTTTAGTTACAAGCCCGGGGGTATAGAACAAAATCGCCATGTAAACTTGGGAGTTGCCTGTATTTCAGAAACCAAGTGGAGGCATGGGGCAGAAGATCGCATTTGAAATATGGACCCCCATGTTAAAACGACACAAAAACACACTGCAATAAAACACACAGAGAGAACATTCTGGATTCTCTCTCTGTTAAGGTAAAGGTAAAGGGACCCCTGACCCTTAGGTCCAGTCATGGCTGACTCTGGGGTTGCAGCGCTCATCTTGCTTTATTGGCTGAGGGAGCCGGCGTACAGCTTCCAGGTCATGTGGCCAGCATGACTAAGCCGCTTCTGGCGAACCAGAGCAGCACATGGAAACGCCATTTACCTTCCCGCTGGAGCGGTACCTATTTATCTACTTGCACTTTGATGTGCTTTCGAACTGCTAGGTTGGCAGGAGCAGGGACTGAGCAACAGGAGCTCACCCCATTGAGGGGATTCAAACCACCGACCTTCTGATCGGCAAGTCCTAGGCTCTGTGGTTTAACCCACAGCGCCACCCGCATCCTCTCTCTGTTTTATCTCTCTCTGTTACTAGCTAGTAATTCTCAAGCTCCAGGGCCCTTGTGGACTCCAGGAGAGAAATGACAACCAAAATGGCATTGCCCAAATGGGAGTCCTCAGTCTGGATAGACTGGGCAGGACACATGCTTCCTTTGTACGAGGTCCCCTGTTCCCAGAATCTTCTGTTAGGTGTCTCTCTGGCACTGGGACTAGGAAAGCCCACATCCAAAGTGCAGAACTAGACAGGTCTACAGATCAATGGTTCATCGCATACAGAAATGAAAAAGTATCCCACATATTCTGAGGCTGCTCTCAAAGTGATGCCGGTCACTTCTGTACTTCTCAGCTGTATGGATTTACAATAAAAATACACTTTGCAGAGTCTTATGAAATGCTACATTAGTCTGCATTCAACACGGCACTGAAATGAAAGCATTCAGAGAGAGAGAAGAAGGGGCATTCAGACAAGACTTTGATCTTTCCTCCTTGTCAGCTTTGATCACTTACGTAACTCTACCCTTCAAACACGCAGTCAGCGCTGTGTATATTGGCGATAGCTTATTTGTCTAGCACATGCCGCTGGCACCCTCAGATATTCATCCAAGAGCTTTAGAATTTTCCAGCGAATTCCAAAATATTCATGGCTCTTTTGTGCCCAAAGTCAATAGTTTTAGCAAAAATAACTTATCAACCAAATGGCAAATCCATCATATGCTTCTACAAATGCTTCGCAGAATCCCTTGTGTCTGAGCAATATATTTGTTAGTCCGACAACAGTCTAACAGACTCAGCAGAGGTCTCCATAAAGGAAGGGATCTGAAAGGGGTCAGGGTCAGCCCTGAAAAAAATGGTTGCAGGTTAACAAAGCAAGCAGTTGTACTCATTTATTGAGCGAGCCATCCCCTGTACTGATGAGACGCTCTATTGAGGGCCACCTTGGAGCCACAGTAGTTCTTTGGACCCAACACAGACAAAGTGTAGACCACCCGGGCCTGGGGAAGAGATATGAGGCCTGGAACTAGTTCTGAATGGCAACCGTCAACCCTGGAACATATGAAGTGATAAGAGGAGTGGGCCTGATCGTGTGAAGAGTGCTTAAAAACAACAACAACACGTCATTGGATGACTGTAGTCCACCTACAGAAGTCAGACTCTCATGAGAACAGGAAATACACAAAGGGAAAATGATCTTCTTGAACCCAAACTCTGTCTTTGAAGATACCAACGTCCACCTGATCAATGCAAAGAAACAGCTTACATGGCTTATCATAATTATGAAAGCAGGGGGAGTCAATTAATTTTGCTGAAAAGATTCTGGCAAACACTTGATTGTTCTTGCAAAATTAATGGATACCGATTTGAATGAATGCAATTCCCCTTTGGGCACTCAGCTAAACCCATTCCATTAGCTTCTCCATTCTGAAAGCCTCTTATTATTATTTTTTAAGCTTTAAAAGAAATGGATACAGAGTAATGCTTAAGACTCCTCTGAAAGATTGGATTTGGAACAACGTTCTTGATTCAGTTTCCAGAGGGATATTAATTATTTTGGCTGCAGCAAATTAAGAGTATTGTAGCAAATTTATTATGGCACAAGCTTCTGAATAAGCAGACAAAAGCTTATGCTTTGAAATTTTTAAGTCTTTAATGAACTACAAGACTCTTCGTTTTATTCTGAATTCAGAAATTACCTCAGCCAACTGGCTGCATTCAGAAGCAATGCTGTCTAAAAACCTACAATTTGGTAAAGTAGTCTGTGAACTCAACTTAAAAACTCCTCCCTCCTACCTTGAGCAGGTAAATAAACCATGGTTTTAGGGTTGTGTCTGAAGCAGTCTTCACAGTTTGTGTCCCACCCCACCCCCCACCAAGAAAACTAAAAATCAGGAAGATAAGGTCTGCTTTTGGTTTACCATTCATGGTTTGCTGGGGTGAGCCGTGTGCCATCAGGCAAATACATTTTGGTACCTGAAAAGTTCATGTAACCAATGATAATAAAAGAGACTTTACCTCTTCTCAATTTTCAGAATGCTATGGTGGATCAACTGCAAGAAGAACTCATAGAGGCTGGATTTGTTTTCCCTCAAAGAGACACCCTGAAAGAAGAAAAAGCAAAAGTAGAAGTTTGAACTTTGTCTACTTTGGCTTATGATATTTGGCCTAATATTAGCATGTTAACACCTATGCCTGCTCTGAGGTCAGGTGTGCTTGTAAAGCATGCCCAGAGTAAACAGCTAAGAGCCAAGTGCCAGTGAAGCTGCCACCATACGAACAGAAGACCCAGTTGCAAAATGTTAAGCTTAACAGTGAAGGATTTCCCTCAAACAAGGATGTCTGTCAGCACCATCTACTGGCGGGAAGTGGCAAAGACATGCACTCAAACTGGGAAACTAAAGGGCTAAATTGGGAAGTCACGGAGTGGAATGGATGCAGCGAATTAACGTGGCATTTGATGATGTTATTTGAAAGGAGAAACATGTGTGGCTCAGTATAGCTGAGCAAACTAAGGCTCCGTACAATTTTCCCTTGGGCATATTTTAAACAGAGCTTTACAAAATCCCCTCTTTTAAAGCTGCTAACATTGCCCCTTTCAGAATTTTCCCTTGTGCACCAAGATATGGAAAGCTCAGACTGCAGGATTGTGGTAAGAGGGATTAAAATATTAAAAGTGAAAACTGCACAATGCAAGATGTGGGCAACCTCTAAATAGGAATGCAAATACTAGCGTCAACCCCAAATGAATATATCGTCTTGAAGTTAATCTCATCTTCAGAAATGGTAAAATGCAGTGACTAATAGTACAAACCTATGAATATTTACTCAGAGGTAAATCCTACTGGATGCAGTGGGTTTAGGATTGCAGCCTAACTGAAGGAGTTATGACTGAGGCAGTCTACTGCTCAAATCTTGCCTCTGCCATGAATTTATTGGCTGTCCTGAACTCAGCAGGTATTAAAAGAAACTATGGTTTATTGAACAACTATGGTTTATTGTAAGGTGAACAAGTCTAAGTGAGCCTTGGGATTGAATGCTTCCCTTGCCCCACATGTTTGCTGCTGGCAAAGCTACATTTTAGCATGTCACCCAAACTTTAAACTGGGGTTTACCCAAACCATAGTTAAGATTTACTACGGTTTGACAAGTTCAGACGGCATGGCAAGAGAAAGTAAAAAAAATGAAGAAGTGTGTGCGTGTGTGTGTAAGAGAGAGAGAGACAACCAATCGCAAGGTTTGCCTACAGCTTAGGACCTCAAAACACACCAATGGGGCAGCCTTAGGAAATCCTCTTTCAATCTCAGCCTCCCTAGTTAAACGGAATGGTACACAGAAGCTTACCTGCTCAACTATTACTGCATTCCGCAGTGAGGTGCTCTCTTGAAGATGACACAGAAACTGTTTCATATCAGGCTTAAACTCACTGGAAACAGATACCTGCAAACAACATCCAGACTGAGACATTTTTGAGTTGACCTCCAGCATAGTAAAAATGTCAGGGTTAACAATTACAAGCAGCTGGATTGAGAGAAGAGAATGTGGAAGGAGGCAGGCAGAAGACCACTCTACTTCCTGGCATCCCCCCCCCCCAGCTTCTCCCAAGGGTTCGGGCAAGGGCTGCCCCACATTTCTCCCAGGAGCTGCTAGCATGTGCTCCTCAGCCCATACTACCTCCCTTCTTTTCTGTGGTAATCAATAAATAAGAACTACGAAGCTCTTGGTGCACTCAGAAGAAACATTACAATTTTAAAATCCTGGGCTATTCAGCAGATATGCATTTCCATGGTGTAAAATAAATTAAAAACCCTGCAAAAGCTAGGGCACAGCCTCTCTGCCACCAACGATACCACCTGATGCCAGGCTACTTCAAAATCAACGAAGTGGTCAGCCCAGGAGCAGTCTCAAATGCAGGCACTGCCACCTAGCTAAGAACAGCTGAATTCACCTCTGGAACAGGGATATGGCTCAACTATTTTGAACAGGGCTCTATAAACCTGCTTGCTTGCGGATCTTGCATGCCCAGCACAAGGATCCTCTTCCAGGTCTGACTTTTGCAGGAGCACGATGCTGAGGTCTTCTATATCCTGCAAAAGCTCAGCATGAGGGAAGGGCCTCTGCCTTTCTCCATAGAGAACTTGGGGGAGGAAAAGTCCTGCTGCTCAGTGAGGTTCCATTGGAACCTCTTGCAAAACCCTGGAGCGAGCGAGAGGAAGCGCCCCAAGCAGGAGCGACCATTTTTAGTTAGCAGGCAGGACATTTCAAAATGTGTTGCTTTCTGGCCTTAAGGATGGTATTCGTTGGATAGCCTTTCCATGGAATATTTACAAAGACGTTACAGAGTTCCCACGGTTGTTATACTTATCAGAGAACAGAAAATGGGGGTGAGAGAAAGAAAAAGATCCGCCCTACGTGTCTCCTGTAGCATATTCTCTTAAGTCCATTTCTGGTCCTCATGATCACTGCATAGCGGCGTACGTTGTAACGGGTCTCTCTCTCCAGAGCAAGGACTTGTGAAATTACTTCTATCAGTTTATTATGGGGAATGGTATCGTAAGCCCCTGTGACATCAGCCTGAAAGAGAACGGGGGCGGGGGGCGAGAATAAATTCCATTATTTTAAACTTTCAACCGTGCATCAGATATCACACAAAGCAAAGAACTTGCAACGCAAGGGCATTTGCTAACCGGTACAGATGTATTCTGCAAGGGATAATGATAACATCAGCAATAATGCATTTACAAACAGGATAGGCTGCTGCCCCGAGGAGCTTACAGACTAAACTTCAGTGCAGGGAAAGGGAACAGAGGGAGGAACAAAAGACAGGGATGAGGGTAACAGAGGAGAAACCTATATTCTGCTCAGTAACACATGCTTAGCTTCAACAGGGGATGTGGACTGTAGATTTCAGGAGGGTTTTAATGGAAATTTCAACAAACTAGGGGTGAGCAGCTGAGAGGCAAGAGCCCTGGAACTGGAGTGGGGGATGGATACCTGTAAAACTTCCAAATCCTTGGCTGGAATCTGCACAGAACAGAGAAATTTGCTGGGTTCTGCAAAGGCTCCTTGCTGCTGGAGTTTCTCTCTAAACTTTGCTTTGTACATGTTGCAGATGGAGGACTCGCAGGTGAGAGAAAGAATGCGTGTGTGCATGAGAGACAATGTGATGTGTCCGTGTACGAGAGATAATGTGAGTGTGTTGAAGAGTGGATAAGACTATATATGTCATTCAATGGCAGCCTTTTGGGGGTTGTCACGTTTCGGCAAACCAAAAACCTTCTGTAACGTGACTGGTCTCCGCTGACTCAAGTTAACAACCCCTGAATCGACCTCAGTTCTGCGCAGGGCAAAACTTGGAAGCCTAGTGTGAATTCCATCCCAAACCAAGTATGAAACCAACTCCAGTTACAACTGTTCTTTCTTGAGATATTACAGAGCCCTATCCTTCCTTACAGGTTTGATTACCAGGAGTGAAGAGAAAGAAGTAAACAGCTCAATGCCATCAGTGTTACAAAACTGAGCAACTGGGGCCACAGACCCCAGCTTATGAAATATTCCTGATTCCCAGTGCATGTTTATTCAGACCTACATGCCATTGGGTTCAACAGAGCTTGGTCACAGTACTACAGCCTTAAGCGAAGAAAAATCCTCGGTTCTGTCCACTTTCAAGAAATGGAAAACATCCAGACCCAATGGAGACACTAAGCATTACCTTCACAAAGTAGAATCTCGGCATTTCAGAGTTTGACTCTAAAACCTTCAAAACAAACTTCTTCCATATTGCGTAAGTATCATCTTTTCCAAACACAGAAGAGCCAAGCAAGATGGGGTTCTTGGTGCTTTCATAACTAAGGACACTAAATAAGTTTTTAAGTTGTTTGTTGAAGTACTGAACCTAGGAGAAAATTAAAGAGAGAGAGAAATTAGGGGGCGTTAGTGTTTCACAAAGGACAAAGCATTCTCATACATGTCCAAGTTGACTGATCTCTTGGAAGAGAAGGCAACTAACAAAGGGAGAAAATGAAGAGTTATTGGAAAGGACGCATGCTGCATTTAAGAAGGATGTAGGAATAGGATTTAGCCTTGTTTAGGGAAGTTTCTAATGACTGATGTTTTAATGTATTTTTACTCTCTTGTTGGAAGCCGCCCAAATATTATTATTATTTGGGGATGGGATTCAGAAGAGGGCTACAAAGATGATAAAGACAACACTAGCTCACTGAATCAACTTCACACTATGCAACTGGAAAATAAGAACCTTTTGGTCTCTGCTCTTTCTACAGAATGCTTCAGCTCCTACAACGTCATTCAGGCTGACCACGGGACGCAGCCCATTCGCTTTGGGGATGAACCGGAGTTTCGATGCCAGGGGGACACACTTTTTCTGCTGCAGAATTTCAATCTCCTCCTTTGATAAGGCGCGGAGCTGCACTTTGGCCAGATGACTTCTAAAGTGGAAAGGAACATTATTCTTTTACAACAGACTACGAAGCAGACCACAAAATTCCCCTCGAGTTTTGCTTCCGTACAATCAGTGCTATTTTACTAGAAAAAGAGGTGCCGGAACTCACCGTGAGCGCCGCCATTGCTCTCCTACAATGGTAATGGTGCCCACTTGAGAGGTGCCGGAACTGAGTTCTGGTGAGTTCTGGCTGGAGACGGGGAAGCCCTGTATGAATTACTCTGTTGAGAACAGAGCCTGCCATCTGAGTATTCTTTGAAGTGGGTCATTTAGAACAGATTATTTCAACCAACTGGAAATTGGGAAGATGTGTGTCTTTGCTTGTCTTGGTATCACAGCAAGCCATGTGGCCTAATGTTAATACAGTGGTACCTCTGGTTAAGAACTTAATTCGTTCCGGAGGTCTGTTCTTAACCTGAAACTGTTCTTAACCTGAGGTGCCGCTTTAGCTAATGGGGCCTCCCACTGCCGCCCCCGTGTGATTTCTGTTCTTATCCTGAGGTAAAGTTCTTAAGGTACTACTTCCGGGTTAGCGGAGTCTGTAACCTGAAGCGTTTGTAACCCGAGGTACCACTGTACAGTGGACCCTCCTGATACGAACTTAATTCATTCCAGGGGTCCGTGCGCAACCTGAAAAGTCCGCAACGAGAGGCGCTGCTTCTGCGCATTCTGTGTTCGCAACCCGAAAGTTATGTTACCCAAAGGTAACGTAACCCAAGGTACCACTGTATAGAGGAGAGAGGGGCAAGACTACCCAGGACATCTGGTTTTCCACTTTGTCTTCATGAACAATGCTAGGACATAAATCTCATCAGAGAAACTTTGAAGCTCAGGTTCAATTAAAAAAAAACCCCAACGGTTCTGTGTGTGTGTCTGAGACGTGGTCTTGCAATTCAATGGCCCAATGTGCCAGGGGGCATGTCCCCATCTGCGCTTTCAGAGGGTTCTGGAAGGTGCTGTGGGTTGTATACATTCCAAATGTACACACTAGAGCACATCACACAAGTGGGATCCTGGCTCAACCACAATCCTCACGTGGAGAAGCTGTGTAGGCTCTCTCGCACACCTGCGCACCAGTATGAACTTAGAGACCTTTGCAATATCTCAATATTTCTGGATGATAGCACACCAATTTGGCACATCAGGGGCAGGAATAGCCTGTGACACCTCACACATATGCTCTCAACCTTTTTGGTACGTTGTGGTTCATCTGACCTCCCCCACCCCCTCAAAACGGCAACACTTAAATCAGTGAGCTACATTTGAAAGGTTCAGAGTCCTAGACCTCGTCTGCATGACACGTTTAAAGCAGTATCATATGTGAGGAGAACCTGAGCTTACAGGGTTAAACAGCTCAGTGTGTACGCCCTGCCTACTGTTGGGAGGGAACTTCTACGTCAGTGTCAGTTCCGAGAGACTCGAGCCTTTGTTCTCTCTCTCTACTTTCGCTTTTGAGGAGAGAGGACGTGTTTTCGCGATGCTGTTCGCTGTGATAGATAATAGATAGTCTGCTGTAAATAAAACTGCTTTCAGCTGCTAAGATCCTGAGTGGACTTTATTTAAGCACACTGAAGAAGGCACTGGAGTTTTTTTTGCAGTTTCCTCTTGCCGCTGACGATCTCTGCTATGCTCAGATGTGTCGGACTTTTGGAATGCAGAGGCCTGCGATGGGAAGTGTGCCGGACCTCACGCTTATCTGAGCAATAAATCAATATACTCTGACATCATACTGCTTTAAACAGTTGTTTAAAATAATAATATAATAATAATTTATTATTTATACCCCACCCATCCGGCTGGGTTTCCCCAGCCACTCTGGGCGGCTCCCAACTGAATATTAAAATCACAATACAGCATTAAACATTAAAAACTTCCCATCTTTATGTTGAATATGTAGTTTAACAGTGCAGAGAGTTCTTAGGAGACCGCCTAGCCTCCCTCGCAGAGAGGGACTGACTTTTTAACCCCTCTGGGAACTGTAGCTCTGTGAGGGGAATAGGGATCTCTGAACAACTCACAGAACCCTTAACAAACTACACTTCCCACGATTCTCTGGGGGAAGCCATGATGGATTAAAGTGGCATAATATAATTAAATGTGCAGTGCAAATAGGACCCTTTTCAAATGGTATCTTCCCAGAGGAAGGTATGGGAGACTGTGCAAAGGGAGAACACGTTTCCACCCCCCTTGCGCAGGATACAAATTACGGTGCTTCAAGTAATATATACCTAATGCCAATCCTCTGCAACTTTCTCCAAACAGCCTTTCTGAAGTAAAAAAGCATGTTCTTTTGAAACATAGTCTCCGTGATATAGAAGAAAGATTGCAGCAGTTCTGCAACGAAGGAGTTCATCAGCCAGTACAGGAATTTGGACATCAGATCTTCACGGAAACGGTGTTCGGAGGCAGGAACAAAACGCCTGAGTTCTATAAGCAGAATTGCAGGTTTATTGACGATTAAGTCTAGAAAGAGCTTTCTAAAAAAAGTCGCCACCACGACCAAAGTATAGGCTAACATTTTACAAAGATGGGTTCCTCCAAATGAAAACACACAGCTGGAAACACCAACAGACATTTCTGCTGCTGCTACATTATGAAACAGGCATGACAAGATCTGTCCCCTCTCATACGCACACTTGGCCACGTAGTAGGAATGCCAATTTCTTCCCTTGGAAGCACAGGATCTGGCAAGGGTGGCGGCGCAGACTTGTCTTCTGGGCCACGACACCATTTGAGTATCACACACACAAAATCACACCATTCAGGCCAGCTTATTAAAATATTTGCGGGCTAGTAAATTCCGCAGACTTATTTGCAAGGCTGAAATCTGCTAGAGAATATCAGCATCCTATTCTGAGTAATTCTGGTTATAGCTAGGCTTGCTATGAGAGTGCCATCACTATTTCCCCCCACTCCCAACTCTGGAACGCCGAAATTCAGACTGTAGAGACTCTGACAGCAAGTATTCTTGCTGGCTTTCAGATGGCAAGTATAAATAATCCTGTTCTCCCAAGCATTCTCAAAAAAACCCACTCTTTTGTTTTATTATTCTCAAGCTGCTGCTCTATTGCTTGTATTTATTAACTGGGTTGTTTTAAACCACAGAACTGTAGAGTTGGAAGGGACCACGAGGGTCATCCAGCCCAGCCCCCTGCAATGCAGGAATCTTTTGCCCAACGTGGGGCTCGAACCCACAACCCAGAGATTCAGAGTCTTATGCTCTACCGACTGAGCTATCCAAACCAGGATGCATGGTTAAACTCTCTGCTCACTAACCACAAACTGAACCCAAGCTCTGTCACATTCTTTTGGGATTGTTTCCCAAAAGAATCCTCAACACTGGGAAGATACTATTGATTTCCAACTTCGTAGAATGATGATACTTTTTGCAGCCAAACTAGCTTTGAGAACAATGGTTTGGTGGCCTTTTGACAGAGCCTACTTCACTGGGCTCAAGCCTAGAAAAGCATGTGTAACTTGGACAGGAAGGGATGTTTCATGGGTTATTTTAGTTCTACTCATCACTTTTTTCCAAAAGGACGTCCCACAAAATGTATCTGAATAAAACAGCATCAACGTATATCTCTCAGATAACAGAATTGTGCTGGGATGCAATGGATGGTTGCCCAACACATTACACTCCTAAGTTACCAACTTCATTTATACACTTTGTGTATTATTGTAGCGATAGCCAGCGCTGAGTCCTTCCAGATGGTGCTGCAACTCCCATCAAATCGCTGGTCGTTGACCATGCTTTCTGGGGCTGATGGGGGCTATATTCTAACACCACACAGAGAGCACTATGTAGGTCAGGGACGTCCAACTCCCAATAGACTGCAATCTACTCACACGATAAAAAAAACTGGCAGTGTGATCTATCCAAAGTTGTTGAGGTTTTTTTATGAAGCCAAAGTTCTGGAGCTTTTTTAGGAAAGGCAAAGTTGGGTCGCCCCCCCCCCCCTTTTTATAAGGAGATCTCTGAGGGGCCAGAAATCCACCAGGATCTACCAGGAACATCCCGCGATCTACCTGTTGGACATGCCTGATGTAGGTTATCCCTGCAGGACTGCATTTCGCACTAGGTTGGAAATTATCCTGCTATGTTGACATGAGGAAGGACAGTCTAAAAACAAAGCCACTTTCAGGAGATGCTGCTTTCATCTTAATAACCACAGTCCATACCTTTGGTCAGACGAAGCCAAGCGCAATCGTTGACTCTCATTTTCCACATCAGCTCCCGTAACGAAAACGTGGAAAACTTCCCCAGAGAGATAAACTGCTTTACATTCTTGTAGAAGCGGCATTTGTTATGGTTTGAGCCCCAGAGTACAGCAGGGACCACTCTCTCCAGACAGCCCCTCACAAAAGTGTACACTTGCCAGTGGCTGCTATGTTGCTTAAGGAACACTGTGACGTCAGAACTGGGGGAGACTTGGGGAGCTCGCATTTCAGTTCTTTTTTGATGCACCTCAGCTTTTTCAAAGCTTCTACAGGAAGCACCTGAGAATGGACCCAAAACACCCGATACCCTTCTTGGGCAATTTTCTGTGACGTTCGCCTGCCATTTCTTTGGCAAGCTTTGACCCTCTCGACAGATGTTTTGCTCGCAACTCCGTCTTCCTGGGCCAATTTTGTCCAACTTCCAAATGGGACAATTATTTCTTAACACTGTTAGGTAAGGACACTTTGTGTGGTTCCGCAACAGTTCCTGGAATACACCTCTCATCTGCCAGTAGCGTTTTGGAAGTCGCTTCTTCTTCCTATTGTAACCTGGAAGACTTGATTCGCCCGGCTGCTTTGGAATCTTGCTGTTCAAAAATATGGCTTCCACAAGCCGCCATCCGCCTGCCGGATAGCCCTTTAAGCGGTTCAGCACAAATGATTTAGGTAGACGCTCTTTCAACTGCCGGCAAGAATACAAGAGGGAGCGCCTTTCAATCTGCACGGCAGGAGTAGAAATCCTATCAGAAAACTCCTGAGCTGGCTTGGATGTTCTTAGGCCTCTGTCTGTAGCAGCAGCGTTCACAAGCTTTACTGAGCAATAATCAGAAATGCTAGGTTCTACCTTTGGCACCGAAGTGCGAGGTTTTGTTTTGGTACTAGATCCACACAGCGTTTTGCTCTCCGTACTTCGTGCAGGACCACACGAAAAAACCTCTGAATTATCAGGAGCTGTGCAATCCAAGGTTTGTGCTCCAAGTTCACTTCTCTGAGCAACAGCCTTCACGAAAACTATCTGCTCCTCTGAAATTGGACTTACACACCCTCTAGATGCACCCCCACCACCATCCAGAATTATTTGTTTTTTGCTTTCAGTGGGAACTGGGTTTCTTGTTTCGTCTCCCAGCCCCTCGTCCGTCTGCGTGGTTTTCTTTCTCTTAGCGCTAATTTCATAACAGTCCTTCCATTTCCTTTTACGAGGCGGTGCTGTTAAACACAGGCAGTGTTTGGGGCTTGGCTGGTCCTCTAGGTAGTCACTGGACCTTGTAAGCAGTTCATTCGCTGTAGGGCTCAGCCTGGCAGCTCTCTGAACCTTCAAAGGCTGCTGGGAGTCACCGCCTACACCTTCTTGTGATCTGCGCCATCTTTGCTTCCTAGATTTCCCTTTCCCCCCGTTTGCCTTCGCAAGGTATTTCCCAAAAGGCCGAAGCCTTCCTCGCAGGTAGCTAGATAAGACGCTGGGTGCCGGCCTGGGATATCTCTGCCTGAAGAACGCAGGAGAGGTTTTTGCGCTTCTTAAAGCAAGTTCGTAGATGGGTTGGCCGCAAATTTGGTAACAGCAACTGGGAGGCACGAGCATGAAAAGAGAACAGTGCTCCAATACGTACATCATGACATCATCTCCAACTCTGCTCAGGACTATTTCCCAGAGAACACTTTGGCGAATGGTTTCTGTTGTGCTATTACGCTGGTAGCTGCAGATATTTGGCATGCAGGGCAGATGGCGGTTATTCTCGTTCGAGGGTCCGTAGCCAAACGACAGGACATTCTTTTTCTTCTTTTCACAGATTCTCTGAACGACTCTTGCCACGACATCCTCCTGACTGGATACCTGCAAATGCAGCAAAAAAAAAAAAAAAAAAAAAAAAAGGAACATTTTCATTAGCAGGTGCCTGAAAGAGCCAAACAAACTGGGTATTACTGTGTGGTAAAAGCTATGGTTTTCCCAGTAGTGATGTATGGAAGTGAAAGCTGGACCATAAAGAAGGCTGATCGCCGAAGAATTGATGCTTTTGAATTATGGTGCTGGAGGAGACTCTTGAGAGTCCCATGGACTGCAAGAAGATCAAACCTCTCCATTCTTAAGGAAATCAGCCCTGAGTGCTGACTGGAAGGACAGATCGTGAAGCTGAGGCTCCAATACTTTGGCCACCTCAGGAGAAGAGAAGACTCCCTGGAAAAGACCCTGATGTTGGGAGGCATAGAGGGCACAAGGAGAAGGGGACGACAGAGGACGAGATGGTTGGACAGTGTTCTCGAAGCTACCAGCATGAGTTTGACCAAACTGCAGGAGGCAGTGGAAGACAGAAGTGCCTGGCGTGCTCTGGTCCATGGGGTCACGAAGAGTTGGACACGAGTAAATGACTAAACAACAACAACAACAGTTCCGCAAGAGAAAACAGCCCCCCCAAATGCCGCCAACATGTGACTCGAGCACTCCACAATGATGCCTGCTTGCACAATTTATACAGAGAAATTACTTAAGCTGAGCCTGCCAAACAGAAACCTGTTGGCATGGACCAGCAACGCACAGTTCAAAGATATCAAAGGCTGGTTCACATAGACAAATATTTGAAGAAGGGAAGTTACAATCGCTGAAAGTGAAGTGGCTAATGTACCTTGAGACTGCGTTCTGTGCAACATAATGCAGGTTGTGAAGTGTATTGTAACTCAAATAAACTTTTTTTGTGGGGAAGAGTTTTCGTTTGCTATTGTGGTACGTATTTTTGTGTTTTTTATATTGCAAACCGCCCTGTGATCTTCAGATGCAGGGCAGTAAAGAAAATTTTAAAATGATGATACTAATGCCGACATGGCCATAGCTAACTGCGACTTCCGAGCATGCGAACATGCCTCCGAAGAGAGGCCTCTTGTAGATTATCAACTGTGTGGGTTCCATGCTTGTTGTCTGCTGGGTCTCCCACAACATATGCTGCGAGTCCAGGGCCGGATTTAGGTTTGATGAGGCCCTAAGCTACTGAAGGTAATGGGGCCCTTTATATGTCCAGCTGTCCTTTGTCAACAACAAATTGCCGCTGTTTTTTGTGTTGAATATATGCTATATGGTAACTTATGGACCTAATAGGTATCTGAAGCCATTTGCACATAGCAAAACATGTATTTTATCAAAGTAATTGTTCAACTGAAGTATGATTAAGGAGAAGTATATTAATAGTGAAATACAGGCAGGGCCCATTACTTACATCATGGGAGCCTACACAAAACAAAACACTGTTGCTGTATGTAGGTTTTATTTTATTTGGTTTTTTTTATCATAATTTGGGAATGTATGTCCAGTTTTTTGTCTCTATTAATTTTTGGGGGCCCCCCAAGAGAGTGGGGCCCTAAGCTATAGCTTGTTTAGCATATACGTAAATCCGGCACAAGAGGGACACGGGAGGCGCTGTGGCCTAGGGCTTGCTGATCAGAAGGTTGGTGGTTCGAATCCCCGCGACGGGGTGAGCTCCCGTCACTTGGTCCCTGCTCCTGCCAACCTAGCAGTTCGAAAGCACATCAAAGTGCAAGTAGATAAATAGGTACTGTTCCAGCGGGAAGGTAAACGGCGTTTCCGTGCACTGCTCTGGTTCGCCAGAAGCGGCTTAGTCATGCTGGCCACATGACCTGGAAGCTGTACGCCGGCTCCCTCGGCCAATAAAGTGGAGCGGTACCTATTTATCTTCTTGCACATTGACCTGCTTTCGAACTGCTAGGTTTGCAGGAGCTGGGACCGAACAACAGGAGCTCACCCCGTCACAGGGATTCGAACCGCCGACCCTCTGATCGGCAAGTCCTAGGCTCTGTGGTTTAACCCACAGCGCCAAAGGGTCCCTTTACTTTTACCTAAATGTGGCACTGAACCCCCATCGTTCTGCCTGGACACTGAGGTCCAGCACCGAGGGCCTTCTGGTGGTTCCCTCACTGCGAGAAGCCAAGTTACAGGGAACCAGGCAGAGGGCCTTCTCTGTGGTGGCGCCCTCCCTGTGGAATGCCCTCCCACCAGATGTCAAAGAGAACAACAACTACCAGACTTTTACAAGACATCTGAAGGCAGCCCTGTTTGGGGAAGCTTTAAATGTTTGATGCATTACAGTATTTTAATATTTTTTTGGAAGCCGCCCAGAGTGGCTGGGGAAGCCCAGCCAGATGGGCGGGGTATAAATAATAAATTATTATTATTATTATTATTATTATTATTCAAGGTGAGGCCACCTGTTGCTTTTAAAAACCTGGCCCCTTTACTTGCTGGCATTATGCATTTCTTGTGCCAGGGCCTGGGAGAGCTTCCTGGGGTCCCCCCTCTTCCCCAAGCAAAGGAGCCATTTGGGACCACAGCCCAGCCCGTTCTCGGGCCTGCCGGCCTCCCTCCCTCCCTCCCTCCCTCCTTACCTGCTGAAAGGTGAGCAGCGGAGGAGGAGCCCTGGCCCCGGCCGCCCGCCCCACGAGGCACCGCTGCACCAAGGCGCGGTAGTCTTTGGGGTCGCCGTCTTGCAGCAGAGGCTGAGGCGGGGCTCCCGGGGGAGCGGCCGCCTGCAGGCGCCGGACCAAGGCTTCCAGCGGCAGCAGCTCCGCGTAGCAGCTCCGCAGCAGCGCCCGCACCGCCCGGCAGCGCCGAGGACGCGCCATGAGGGAGCGCGAGGAAGAAGGCGGCGCGCGCGCCAAGCGAGGGGCGGCTCCGCGTGCTCGCCCCGCCTCGCCCCCTCTGTTGCTGGACTACAACTCCCATCATCCTTAGGGAAGTTTGAAAAACACCTGCTTTGAGGGCAGGGAAAATGCAGGCAAGCCGCGTAAAAGCGCTTTGCGCTTTGGCGACGTTGTTTTGCAGCACCGCCCTTCCCCTTTTAAGATATGCACTGAGCGGTCTTGTTGCATCTCGAGCCTAGTGCTGGCTTTGTTTCATTCATTTCTCGATCCTAGTCAGGGCCGGATTTAGGTTTGATGAGGCCCTAAGCTACTGGAGGTAATGGGGCCCTTTATATGTCCAGCTGTCCTTTGTCAACAACCAATTGTTGCTGTTTTTTGTGTTGAATATATGCTATATGGTAACTGATGGACCTAATATGTATCTAAAGCCATGTGCACATAACAAATAGGAGCCTACAAAACACTCTTGCTGTATGTAGGTTTTATTTTATTTGGAATTGTACACCTAGGGTTTTTTTTCCTTTGAATTTTTCTGGGGCCCCCAAGAGAGTGGGATCCTAAGCTATAGCTTGTTTAGCTTATGCATAAATCCGTCTCTGACCTAGTACAATATTGGATTTGTTTTATTCATTTCCTAGCTTGGCTTTTCCAGTTGCCCGGGAAGGTGGGGGACTCTGCTGCGCAGCTGCTCTTTTTAAAAAAACAAATTAGTGGTGTGTTTTGCATTTTTTTAAAAATAAGTTAAAGGGAAGAAATCATAGGGTTGGGGACACACCACGAGGGTCATTTAGCCCAGCTGGTGGTAGAGGACCTTGCAGGCTCTCTCAGAAGTCAACTTCCAATCTTCTAAAAGCAGAATACACCATGACATTAGCATACATCACCTCAGCCTATGCGAAAGGAACAAACTCCCTGGCTCCATCCTCTACTAACTTGCATCATCCATATACTTGCAAGTCATAATTACACGGACGTCAGGGAATTCACAACTTCTTCACAGCAATGACATTGGACAAACACCAGCAAGCAGATTCTTTGGGGTGGCTTTCCCTTTGGTTCGGGGGATCAGTGGTTCCACTTACCTCCCCCCTCACACCCCCACTGCCTGCTTCCTTCATGTCCAGAAGGCAGAACCTCAATAACAGTTCAGCCTCAACTTGCTCCTACCTCCCAAGCATGGGAAACGGAATGGCATGGAGAAACAAGATTCTTGATGGCTATGTATGCATGGGCTGTGTGAGCCTGCAATCCCAATTCACCTAATGAGACAATCCTTCTGTATAGCATCCTGAACTAATTCCAAGGCGGTTATGAACGACAGCAGCATGTGCTTGCAATGTTTCACCATTATTCTTTCAGTAATTCTTTTAAAAATCTTAATTGTAGGTGGGGTGGTGGAGGAATAGCAACTTGCCTAAGGCCACTTCCATACGATACATTTGAAGAACTGTTATACAGTGGTACCTCGGGATGCGAACGGGATCCGTTCTGGAGCCCCGTTCGAATCCTGAATGGAACGTAAGACGCGACGGTGCGTGTCGCATTTTGCCACTTCCGCCCATGGGCGTGTCATCATTTTGAGCGTCTGCACATGTGCAAGCGGCGAAACCCAGAAGTAATGCGCTCCGTTACTTCCGGGTTGCCGCGGAGCGCAACCCGAAAGCGCTCAACCTGAAGCACATTCAACCCGAGGTATGACTGTATAGTCATACCTCGGGTTGAAGTAGCTTTAGGATAAGTATTTTTGGGTTGCACGCTGCGACCCAGAAGTAACGGAGCGCGTTACTTCCGGGTTTTGCCGCTCGCGCAGACGGTCAAAATGACGTCACGCGCATGCACAAAAGTGGCGAATTGCGATCCGTGCACGTGGGTTGCATTCGCTTTTGGATGCGAACGGGGCTCTGGAACGGATCTCGTTCGCATCCCGAGGTACCACTGTACCAGTTTAAACAGTCATGGCTCCTCCTCCCCACAAAGAATGCTGGGAACTTTATTTTGTTAAGGGTCTAAGAGTTGTTAGCAAACCTTTATTTCCCTCACAGAACTACAATTCCCCAAGTTTCCCCGGGGAGGAGGGATTGTTCACAAGTATGAACATATGCATTTTTTAAATGAAACAGAATGTGAAGAGTACTGTTCAACAACGTAATGAGAATGTCAAGTAGAGACAACAAAAGCATACCCATAAACATTTATTTACATGAAATGAAGGAAACAAATATCATTGACTGGATGGGAGGCTAACCAGGTCTCTCTGAATTGACAGGACACTTTGATGTTCCCAAATACACTCCTCATTCAAATTTAAAAATAAAACATGTTCATTTAAACCAAACAATGTTTGCACTGCAAATTATTCAGCTAATCACTGATATTCTGTACTTTTAGACACCAAACAGAAAAACAAACATGTGCTATTAATATTTCTGCCAAGAGGTTATTCTTTATAATTTGAAAACAATAAGAAGCTTCTACCAGTTTGAATTTATTGGAAATTTAGATTTATGGTCTACTTCTCCCATCAAGTACTCTTGGGGCCTTTGATTTTTTAGTAAGTGTTTAAATCTTTCCCAGCGAAATCCATGGGAATGAACTCTGACTGCTTTGTGCCCATATTTTAAGTTTACATTCAACTTAGTAGTACAACAATTTTATTAAGTTTACCGTAATTCTGAAAAAAACAAGTTTTTTTTAAAAAAGAGATTACAAAGGCACTTGTTAGCACTTCAAAATATTACTACTTGTCAGGGAAACCACAGCAAGTAAGGAAGGAATGTTGAAATACAAAGCTATCCAAATGCAGAACTTCAGGGTTTTGGGAACGACTTCAGAAACTTTCAGCATCCAGATAAACTGAAAGCTGAAGACAAAAGGGCACCATCCAACCACAGTGCACCTCTTTTAAGGCCCATTCATTTCAATGGGAGAGAATGCCTCCAATGAAAAAATAAGACAGAGAACTAATTGACTGCCAACATCCCCACCTCCCAGTTAAAAATATAAAAATATAGCAGGGGGGAAAAGAGTCCTGAGGGACCAAAACAGATTTTTAAAGTATCCTGACACCCGAAAGTAAGCAACCTAATGTCGTCTGAGAGAATAAAGTACCAGTGCATCTTTTGATGCTGGAGCGCGGAACGAACATGCATATTCAACCATATTGAAGGCAATACCTCTTAGTAATGAAGGTCACCATTAAGCATACTCAAGTCTCATTCAAGTCAATGGGCTTAAGCAAGCACAGCGGGGGGCAGGCCCTATGCGCCAATCCATTGGATGGGGTGGGGGGATTAGGCCAACACAGTGCACACAGCGTCTCAATAAAAATACAAATAAAAATCCTAGAGTCCAAATTCCGTGGAATTCATTGGAGATTAAAGCTCAAAAAGGACAGGTGGGATTGTAGCTCTACTAAATGTCATGCTGTGATACAAGTGAAGATCCTTTATAAGAAATCTTCACTTGCATTTTGAACGTGCTCAAAATAAAGTGACTTAGTGACACTATTTGATTAGATCAACACATCCAAATTAAAAAAATAAAATAAAATGCAAAAGATTAAAACCCTGCAACACCCTCCCCCCCCCCAAGCAATGGCAACTGGAAAGTTCATTTCCTTTTCCAGCAAGATTTGCAACAGAATCTCTTTACACTTCCCTTCTGATGTCTCTGTTTTCTATTAGGTGCTTTTAGCAACTTCTTCCCATCTTTATGCTATCTATGTCAATATAGAAGAAAAAGGCCTAGTTTCCCTGCCGAAATATAATTGGCACAATAGTGTGTCATGCAAGTATGTATTTACATTTTGTTTTTTTAAAAAGAGGTTTTTGACTACAACGTAATGGCTCTCACCCTAGGAACGAAGATCCAGTTTGGAAGGAATGAAGAAATACTAACTCTAGGGTTGAAGGACAACATTTTGCCCACTGTACAAAAAAACCCAAAACAACTGAATACTATTTGTTGCATGTGCTCAGTTGGACTTATGCCAATAAGCCTTTGCTGTTTTAAAAAATGCATTTTAAAAAGTTACAAGCTTTCTGTGTCCAGTGCTGGCTTAGAACTGTTTGGTACATACATGTTAAAGTGCATGCCTTTGTATATTGACAATATTTCAGCAACAATGCCCAATTCTGCTATGATAACATGTTCCACTGTGAGAAGCATAGCTGTCATCTCAATCTAAAAGATGAGATGTTCATGGTGGAGGAGGTGATACAAAACAAGGAGTGCAATCCAGTCAAGCAAACTTTTTTTTAAGTCCACATGATTTCAACGCGTGAGATAAAAATGCACTGAAATCTCTTGCACTGAAATCAGGGTCTTGGATTTGACTGGATCATGCCCAGGGAATGGCCCAATCGAGTACAAAAGCATTTTATTGGATGGTTTGAAGGTCACGTGCTGGCCTCCTCCCCACTTTCATTACCCTTTTGTAATTATTCACAGTATACTTCTATTTCTCACAGGCCTTTAAATGCATACAACCACACTGCCGGATACTGGAGGGTCGAAGACATTAAAGCAGGACAGACACAAATATTTATGCAGAAACTTCCACAGAAATTCAAAATGTTAATCATTTGAGTGAAACCTGGCAGAAATATTGGCAGACTTCTTGAACACAAAAAAACAACAACAGCAAAGATAGATCCAAAGGCAATCAAAACATATTTTGGCAATGCAGATGATATTTTGTCCATGAAGTTCTGTCACAAGCTTTGAAGAATACTCTTTTGCTTTGCTGCTTCTTAAAAGCCAGACAACGTATGCAGCCAGTATCAGTCCAAAGAGACTCCTAGAGTTATCCTAAGTTATTCTTTGTGGGGCTTTCTTTTCGGCTTCTCTTCGTAAGATTCTCCATATTCATTCACTCTGCTCTTATCCACAGGATAAAGCCTTGGAGATAAAAAGAAACAGTTAATACTTCCTTTAAGAAAAGTCTCCACAGGGTCATAATTTTGCCACCTTTAATTGGTACAGTTTTTCAAGCATCAACGCCAGAATATCCTTCCCTACAAATGCCATCATAATGCTAATTATTATTATTCTTTTCAGCAACAAGGTCTGTCAACATATACTGAATGATACTTGTGAAATCCTGATACTACTTTTATATATGGGTTGCCAATTGCTGAGTGGATCTTGCCCTCGCCCTGCTTTCCATACCCTCTGTTGCCCATCTCTATTAGACTGTACACTTGCAGACAGGGATTTCCTTCTATTTTATTTTTTACAGCACAAATTGATTTTTGGTGAGACTAAAATGAAAAAATGGAAGCTTCCAGCTTGCAACAGATAACACAGTGGTTCCCAAACTCTTGAACCCACAGATGGCTTGAAAATTACTGAGAGTCGTGCATGGACCACTTTTAAGATTCCTCTGCCTGTTGTAGCTATTGTAATGTGCTGGAGCTAGGTGCTGTATAATCTTCAGTTGCACTTTTATTACTCTTTTTATTTATTATGTATCGCATTTCATTGTGCTCCATAGAATTCAAACGGTGAGGCAATAAAATACAACGTAACAAATAAAAATAGCCCTTAGAATACTATTAAAATCCATATGAATATTTCATGTGATGGATGTGCAGTTTCCCATCTTCAATCACAAATCCACAGAGAAGCTATGGACCACCTGAATGAAGCCTGAGGACCACCGGTGGTCCCAAACCAGTTTTGGGAACCTCTCCTGTAGTGTGACCAAGAAACAGAAGACATCATAGGTTTATGTGAACAGGGGCAGGTTTGACGCTTAATGGCTGGGGTGAGCAGGAGGCATAAGTAGCGCCATTACTATAGCATTTTTACCACATGTAAACATAGTTAAGAGATGGAGAGTATATCCTTCAGGATTCTAAATTCCTCCCAGCTCCTTATCTGTTCTTCAGTATTACAATTAGCGCCAACATTAAACAAGGATTCCCTTTTAACCAGAATTTGAGGGCCATTTTTCTCAACACAGCTTGATATACAGAACTAGTAAGATCTGCCTTTTTTGGCAAAAGAATGAATGGCAAAACATTAACAAAAACAAAAAAAACTAAAGTTATAAGAGGAACTCATACCATCTTTGGTAAAGGTAGACCAGGAACACCACGTCATCTCTAAAACATGCCAGCCGATGAGATGTTGGCATTGTGATGATAAATGCAAAAATATCATCTATGAAAGTGTTGAATGCCTGGAGAAAATAATGCACAAGGTGAACGCAGCGTACGTAGCAGAACATCAATCAAGTGTTGTTCCCAGCAAACCAAGTTTTCAACCAAATCATCCATTCTTCATAATACAACATTTAAACAGAGTTTCTGAAGCTAAAAAGGTATCTCAGAAATTGAGGGTGTAGCCCACCTCGTCTAGTCTCCCAGTGAGCCTTAAAAGAGCAACTCACTGCACAGGAACTAAAAACTAGCATGCATTTTTTGTGGTGGGGGTGGGGAGGTAGTCAGAGTCCTGAACTCATCTGCAGAGGCAAGCAGGAGCTCAATCTACACAGTGCTTTATGACTGGGAACCGGTAATAAAAAGGGCCCTTAAAAAATTGTGGGGAGAAACTGGTTAGACAGAGACAAGAACTATAACCCTCAGTAGCAGCTGGAACAGTTTTAATGCTTTTTTTTTATATGCAGACCAGGATCTAGACTTCAGGCCTACCTAACTTGTGACCCATCAAGCTAAATGCAGTTTAACAACCACATCTTATACCCCACAAGGGACCACTGACAAATAATAATGTAGTGGTACCTTGAAAGTCGAATGGAATCCATTCCGGAAGTCTGTTCGACTTCCAAACATTCAGAAACCAAGGCACGGCTTCTGATTAGCTGCAAGACACTCCTGAAGCCAATCGGAAGCCGCGTCGGACGTTCAGGTTCCAAAGAACATTTGCAAACCGGAACACTCATTTCCAGGTTTGCGGCGTTCGGAAGTGAAGACATTCAGCTATAGAAGCGTTCTCAGCATTCCTCTCAACCACATTAAGAGTTTTGCTACATATTATAATTGTTGGTGCATATTGTCTGGCCATAAACTACTGCTGATTTTCAACTAAATGATATTAACTGAGGGTCAGAACTATAAACCTTAGAACTGTCAAATGAACTTAACTTACTTTGTATGTGAATGCCTTCCAGGGCAGATGTGCAACAGATTTCATCTGGAAGAAACGAAACCACACATTCATATATACTAGCAGTAGTAAAGGAGGCCGGACAAAACAAAAAGATTAAGGTATTTTTTAAAACCTTCAGATTTACCTTATAATTTACAAATAGTTGTGGCAACATAAACAGAAATCCAAAAGCATATACTCCTGTTGGGGAAGAAAACATGAACTAGGTTTAATCATTAAAGAACAAAGCCTTAATGCCCTTAAAGCCTTTTATTTCTACCACATTTACATTATCAGGATACAATGACAACTGGTTAAACTCAGCTAACAGATGGCAAAGCCCACGTTAACTAATTTTGTGATTCTCAAGGAACTTCTCAAAATGTCAACCACTAAACTGAGTTAACTGGTCTGGGAAATCAGGAAGGTTTAGCTCACATTGTCTAACGGAGGACTCTGTCACCCCGCAAATGAAAACAAGACTACTGGTACCTATCCATTTCTACGCTTGAAATGAAGCTAGGGTAATGTCACAGCTAAGAAATGGAAGGAAGGAAAATCCTATTCAAATCTACCCCCTGCAAAACTTTGGGGACCAGGCAAACTTAGGAAAGCTGCCATGTCATCGGGAACCACTCCCTGAAATGGGACAACAGCACTAGCCTACGTTGCAACGTTACTGTAAAAATAGTTGAGATGATACAAACAAAGCACATGGTACACTCTTGGCTGCTTTTGCATGCATGCTTATTTGGATATAAGTCCCAATGAATGCAGCAAGGCTTGCTCCCAAGTAAAAGTGCTCCATCTGTAATTAGCAGCCATTCTGCTTGGCCACAGCAAAGGGAGAGGTTAAGTCAGCCTAATCCACTCCTTGGTTCTTCCTCTCTCAGAACTGTCTCTCACAGTGGCTAATCCGCCTGGCTGTTAAACATTTATGTAACCCGATAAGGAATTAACACCTTAATTGGCTGGTTTTCCTGTTCCTTGCACATCACCCCTCCCCTTTCTATAAGATCTGTTAGGGACAGTATTATTATTTTGTAATCTTGTAAAGTGCTTTGGAAGATTTTAGGTTTATATAATTGCTACATATTCTTGTAGCAGACAACCAAAATTTTGTCTTGCTGCTTTCTACTCCAACTGTCAACTACAATCAAGAGGCACTGCTAGCCCCGGATCTGCTCACTCTTTTTCTATTTATAACAAGCTGCTACAGAGTAATGTGCAAAGCCACCCATGTGTTCCTTTGTTGTACACAAGGAAAGCTGATGTCCTGTGTCCAGACACTTTGGACACGTTTGCAGGATGAACTGGAGAAACAGCATGGACTACCTAAAGCAAGATACAGTATGAAACCCAAAGTTATACATTCTTTCTGTCATAAGCTCCTGCTTCTATTAAGTCAAGTAGTTCAAGGAACCAGCAAAGGCATTTTAATAAAAATGATTTTAGGGTAGGTGTGTGGGTAAGCCTTTGGCTCTCCAGATGTTGCTGAACTACAACTCCCATCAGGCGCAGCAAGCCAGATATTATGGGAGTTGTAGTTCAGCGCCATCAGGAGGGCCAAAAGTTCTCCATCTCTGTTCTAGGGGAAGCAGGGATAGCTGGATCTACTGTACTGCATGTGTAACAGTTGCCTTCATGGGGCATATTTCTGGGAACTGGGGGCTCAGCCACTGCTCAATGATGCTGACCCCCAGCTCTTGCCAGAGCCAGCTCTTGCTGTATCGCACAACTTCAGAACTACTGAACCTATCACATCTGAGCGCTCCCCAATGTAAAGAACACCATGCAGTCAGAGCACTAGTTAACCCTTCTGCCAGACACCCTACTATACTACTTGGAGGGTGCTACTTTTGTTCTTTTAACTTAAGAAAACATTCAGTTCTGTGATTTCTACCCAGCCCTGCGAGTTTCACCACAGGTGATTATGATGACACAACTTTCCACAAATACTACCGTTTTTAAGAATAACTTCACTCTGTAATCATATTTTTAGAGAACTAGACTTCAACAAAACACAAAAAACAAATCCATACTTACCATTGACAAAGCTGTTAATTAACCATGAATACCAGCTATAAGGGGGTGATAAAAAAATTTGCATTAAATTAATAAAAACAACATTATCTGCTGTTTTATTTCCTTCCTTCCTTCCTTTCAAAAACAAAACAAAACCCACACCAGCACAATACAACCCCTCTTCCCCCGCCTTTCTGTTTCCTCCATGCTTTAACACAGTGTTTCTCAAACTTAGGACTACAACTCCCATCATCCCTGATGATGAGCTACCTAGGGATGATGGGAGTTGTAGTCGAACAGCAGCTGGGGACCCAAGTTTGAGAATGACTGCTTAACATAAGAAATCACAGGTGTACATGTAACTCGCATCTCATGCTTATTTTACTTATGCGACCGCAGCTCTCCACCAACTACTGCTTGCCTTTAAGTCATAATCAGAAGCTACACTTTGTGAAGTGGTTTTGTAGCAAGTTCCTAATGGCCAAACCATTATTTTGATGCAAGCTCTGAACCAGAGCACTATAGTACCGTGAGGATCTTCTCATCTCAAACTGGTCAAGCATATATTCTTTGCTACATTAACTAAAGAGAACTCATAAAACAAGGCAGACATTTAGCCACCAGGATAACATTTCCAAACCATTTGCCTTCTTTGACTTTGCAGTATTATAAGTCATTGGCTCAAGGCTATGCAACAGACATTTTAAGCAGTAATTTCAGGTTTCTGAAATAATTCACAGCACCTTACCTTTTGTATTTGATATTAAGCAATGAATAAATTGCACCTCCAATACACAATGGGTATAGTAAATATGATAAGTATTTCATAGCCTGAAAAAGAAAACATTTTTTTGGGTGAACTTTACTCCTATATTACTACCTTTTGTCCATTGAGTTCTAGGTGGCATAAATGGATTTCCCCACTTTTATTTTCACAACTGTATCATACAGGTTAGGCTGAGAGATGGTGGCTGATCGAAGGTTACCTAGGATTGGACATAGGGTTCTGTGGTTCCAAACCACCCACTAAACCACACTGGCTTTCATTACGTTGAAAGTTAATACTTGGAAGTCCATACTAGGAAAGGGCAGCGTCTTCAACAGACGAAATGTCCAGGAGCCATTCCAACTCTTGCCTCTGCCCTCAGTACATGATGGAATTTTGTGACACACACATGAAAATGGACCAGGAGGCAGAACGTCATTTCTAAAACTCAAAACCATTTCCCCACTAATGTAGCATAGACTTTACATGAACACCCACATTGCAGCTTCAAACTATATTTGCAGAAAGATCAATCCGTACGTGATTCCTTACAGACCTTTCAATTCAACAGCATGTATTAAACCACTAGGGAGTTCAAAATCTGGAGCGCAATGCCATTCGTTTGACAACACTAGTTCTCATTCCTGCCCACCTTTGACCTGTTGTCTCCATTTTTATACAGAGCCTGGCAAGGCTCTATATCAGTTCTTTTCTTACTAAGAAATTCCACAACAACTATTTTCTACTCAGTTATGGTCTACTACATCATGCATCTGAGAAAGTGGCCTTGAGCCCATGAAAACATATGCTATAAAAAAATAATAACTGTTAAAATGCGACAATACTTTGCTTTTTGCTGCTATCCCTCTGGGTATTAAACTAAATGTTATGTT
Source organism: Podarcis pityusensis (assembly GCF_964106645.2). Classification (NCBI taxonomy): domain Eukaryota; kingdom Metazoa; phylum Chordata; class Lepidosauria; order Squamata; family Lacertidae; genus Podarcis; species Podarcis pityusensis. Next base: position 81,061,129 of record NC_138031.1, read on the forward strand.
GCAAATTTCTCTTACCTGGGTATCATACTCCTCAGTTTTCTTCTCAGACTCAGTAAATGCACCAAACTGTATAAAATATAGGAACAGAAGCGATCAGGTTGACCATATGCCCTACCGTTTTGATAAGAAGGGCTAATTTTAAAAAAATGCAATGGAGAAAGAAGTGCACAAACCACTTTACGTATTTTACGTAGAACAGATGGAAAAGATTTAGGAATGAAATCCAAGGCTGCCATTCAGTGCCCCACAACCTCCCAAAATCTGTTCTGGAGGATTGGGTGATCCCAATCATTGCTAATTCAAAGCAATGCCACCATTGCTAATTCAAAGCAATGCCACCATTGCTAATTCAAAGCAATAACCCCAAGTAGCAGAAAAAGGTTAAGGAATCTCATGCTGTGGGCAAGCAGAAGCTTTGAGGGCTGGAATTCAGAGTAGAAAAATGGGCGTGGGGGTGGAGTTGGGAGAAATGCTGCTGTTCTGATCCAATCTGGAATTCTCCATTGCAGGCATCAAGAAAAATAACAGTGCTAGCAGACCTAATCCTAGATCCTTTACATTATACATTGTTTGGACCTTAGTGGCATAGTATGCTATGATCAGAGTGACTCTGGAAGAAAAAACGGTTCAAATGAAGCAAGACGATTTCTATACAAACAGTTAAAAAGTAATTTACCTTCACTGCTGGCACCAGGCCATTCCATTCAATTGTCATTTTCAATGCCTTCTTCACTTTCCAAAGCTGGAAGGTAAAAACATTACTTTAGTATCTTCACGTATTGTTTTATTAACTGATTTCAGTTTTCACACTGTTAACAGCCGTTGTCAGAAATGAGTCAACGGGCTACCAAGTGGTTAAAATGCCAAATTCATTTTGAATGAAGCTGGTTTTGACCTACTGAAATATACTGGATGAAATCGGTTTAAATCCACATAAAGCTACTTTGAGGATATGGCTGCCTGGGCTCATATGAAACATGTGTGGCAACTCACCTCAATCACTGCCCCGATACCGGCTGGAATCAGCACCAACAAGCTTGTTTGTTCATCCAATAGGAAAAGAAATATTATCACGGTACTGAAGCATCGCCAAAGCACTGCATGGAAGAAATTCACATGAGGACACTTGTGAGAGTTTTAAAATAATGCATTTCTCGAGTTTAGAGATCCATACACCCAACTTTACTGAAAAGTGGCATTCATCTGTTTTAATAGTTGCATTCCTACATATAACTGGCTCCAGGTCTACAGAGCCCTAGGCAAAGTATCATCAGTGGCTCTGTCCAGAGACAGCTTGCCAAGCAGAGTGGGCAGCAGAGGAATCGGTGGCAACAGCAGGAGTGGCACAGGAAGGTGAACAGCATGGGAACTGCCATTTCAATCTCCCTGAGAGTGCACAACATCAGAGACACTGAAGACAGATTAAACAGGCATGTTTATAGCCAACTGGTACACCTTTCAGTGCTGAGCGACAAGGGAAAAAATCCTAAATCAACAGAGCTGCCTAAACTGGGCCAGGCAGTCCCTTAAAAAAGATTCTTCCTTTTCCCATCAGTGCTGAGAAGAGCAACAGAATCCTTTACAACCTCTTCCCAATGCACTAGAACTCCGGAGGGATGCTATATCGAGGGAACTGTGCAGAGATTAAAATGATAGCATCCCTTGCTTTAGCCACTTGGCACTTGTTTCAACACCGATAGGCAAGCGGAATAAATGTAACAGGGTCCGGCCACAGCAGTATGGGTAGGCCTTGCTGGGACGCCACATTTGCTCCACCTTCGGCTTTGGTAACCATGAAACGATGGCACAGAAAACTCACACATTCCATACCTGCTTTTGTAGACATGCCAATCATGCTCTTTTTCTTCTTCCAGAAGCTGATGTCATTTTTGAATGCAAGGAAATCAAAGAGAAGCTGCAAATACCAAGATGCCATTAGATTAGAACCGACCAAAAGAAAGCAACATAATTACGTTTCTACATTTGGTAAAGTCTTTCAGGCACTACAACTACCAGGCCATGACATTTTGAGAGCCACAAGTTCCTCATCCCTTGTCTAGATGACCATGTGAGCCCACCTCTGTTTTCAGCTTCTGCCTGGCAATGTCTAACCACTTCCATATTGCAGGAAACAATACAGCAGACCTGCAACTTGCTAGGAGGACCAACAGCCTGAGTTGGTACAGTGGAACCTTGGTTCCTGAACGACTCCATTGTCGTACATTTCAGTTCCCGAATGTTCAGGTCAGTGGAAACCAGCACTGGCAACACCTTACAATTAAGAGTGGGCAAACCAATAGAAAACCCTTCCTCATGTCTATCTCCTCTCAAGTAATCAGTCAGAAGTTCTAATGCTACAAAACCCCAGCACACACCACAATGTAGATCAGCTGCTAAAAGCTGTGATATGAAAAAAAACTCAATTAGCATTACAGTTTTTCTTAATCTGTAGTTATATTTACAGATGAATCAGGGAAACTAGCTAATTTTGCAAGCTTCTCCCTCCAGTCAGGGTTCTAACCGTCTCTCTTAATTAACACTGGCATTCCAAATCAATTTCCAGAGACTTGGAGGCCAAGACAAATAAACTTATGCAGCCTTGTGAAACATGTCAAATCATTATTAGCTACATTTTCATTCTTCCTTCCTTCCTAAGAAACTCAGGACATTGTTTTGGTTTCACAACTACCCTGTGAGGTAAGTAAGGTAGGAAGATAAATTATGCCTGATTGTGACTGTGTGTATTTCAATCTCATATCTAACATTCTAACCACCAACCCAGCATCTCTCTATCCCTGTCTTAATTTGAACAGAGCCTCAAACAGAACTAGCGCTGTTCTAAACAGGAGCTTGGAGTAAGCCAACAGAATTCCACAATTATTAGATACGCTGTCAGATCAGTGCTTAAATATCCACAATTCACTTACATGGAATGCAGCTACAAAGAATGTCAAAGCAAGAAAATAGAGGTTGGTATCCACAAAAATCCCCTTTACTTCATCAGCATCTTTTTCGGAAAAGCCTAGAAGAATGAAGTGGACAGGACATGGGCTTACAAGCAAGCTGAAGAAGAAGGCCCAAGCATTCTAAATATAGTTCAAATATGAGAAGATCAAACACACACTTTCTCTTCCTTTACATCCTTGGGCAAATAGAATGGAAGCACAACATATATGAATAATTAGACAGGTGTCGTCTATTGATGGAGGACATACAACTCGGCTTATGATTTATGTGCAGATGGCCCTGGTTGAATCTCTGGCAACCTCTAGTTGAAAGAATACAGGTAGCAGGACTGGGAAAGAATTCTGCATGAGATCTTGGAGAGTAAAAAATGCTGCGCTGGATGGGCCAGTGGCCTGACTCAGTATGAGGCAAATTATTGGGCTATCAACAAGACTTTATAAAAGTGAAACATCAGCAAATGATAGGTTTTTATTGGCATTATATTCTGTAATGCACTACACAATGTATTCAACATTGCCCAAAATTCTAGTGTGTGTTAAAAGCTGACTGCAGAGGCACACGTACATGGGTCCAACCCACCTCACACTGAAGAACTATATTACCTTTGAACTTCATCCATTGTGGACACTTGGTTACATAAAACGAGATCCAAATCACAACATTGCCAATATTAATGCATTGCACACACAATACCTGGGGAGGTTGCAAGGCTGAATACCTTCTCAAGAAAATTGTTTTACAAACGAAACAAGCATATGGGGAACAAATTGAGGCTTCAACTATTATTCTCAACACCTCTACCACTTTCAGAATTGTTTGCTCACATGCAGTCTGAAGTGGTACACACCAGGAACAGTTTCACCACTACATCAGCCCTTTGTGCATGTATGAACAAAAGAGACGGGGTGGGGGGGACACGGGACAATTTGGATAGTTCTAGACAAGTGGGGGGGGGCTGCAAATGCTGCTGCACTCCGAGCCCCTGGCCAATAGTCAGGGATGAGGGGAACTGGAGTCCCGTCAACACCCCTAGATCCACAAGTTCTCCGCCTCTGCTCTAGACTTCAAAATGGTGTCTTTAATCTTGAATGGTACGAATATCACACAGCAATAGTAAGCTGGATTTGTGATCCTCAATACTATTCTCACAGAAATATTCAACCCACTCCATAAACCCGGTGGAAACTGAACCTTACCAAACTGCTGCAGGGAGTACACAGCATCTTGCATGTGGATCCAAAACCTCAGTTTCCCCAGGGAAATTTTATCATATGACACTGTAAGGGGTAGCTCTGTTGTTGAACGGTTTATAATCTGCATCGAGTTTGAAAACAAATAAATTAAGAATCACAAGATGAACACCAACAACTATAAACTAGTTTAAGACTACGCCTTCTAAAAGGGCAACATCATACAGCAGGTTACTTACAATAAAAAAGCAACATCTTTCTAAAAAAAAATACTGAAGTAGCAACATAACATTACAGATGTAGGGTGATTCTCAACAGTCTCTACATTCCACTCTTCCGGGTTATGCCACATACCACAATAGGTTTAGAGACAGGTGGGACTTCCATAAGGTGCAATGTAGCCCTTTAATGCTCTTCCCCTGGAAGCCGAGCCAGGTGGATGTACTAGCAAGCACACTGCAAGTTCCTTGCCTAGAATAAGAGGCCCACACTCTCCTCCCTTAGTGACATGGAGCTGTTAGAATTCCTGTTCTGTGACTGCAGTCATGGGATTGTTGTCTGTCACATGACGGTGTGTGTTTTGACTCCACAGAGTGGGAAGTGACGGAGACAGGATGTTTGTGTTACTGTGTTCCGTGAAGTGGGACTATTGTCCTTTGTCCTCTCTCTTTGCTGTCTGATGCTAGAGAGAGAGGGAGCCATGTTGCAGTACTCCGTGTGTATTTATATGTAAATAAAGTAGATTAGCCAAAATGCTGAGTTGCTGAGGTCTGTTACGCAAACTGCGCATCCCTAAGTGTGCCGATGTCAGCTGGCATCGGTCGCTGTGATGTTCGGGCTGAAGAAAGCTTTTGAAGCTTCCGAACGATCGACCAGGAGGGAGAGAACATGCCAGTCGGGCATGTGTCTCTGCCAGGGTCCTACTCGAGTATAGGACGAGCTCCTGACAGGAACTACCCTACGCTTCCCCAGGGTGCATATGCCATCCACTTCAGAGTCAAAGGGCAACAAGTCTGTGTGCCTTAGACATCAGCAGGCACAGCAGAATTGAGCAAGGGCTACATGTACAGAGCACACTGCAAAGAGGAGAGAAGGAAAAAGCGAAACATTCAGTATCGTCCTATGAAGTTCCCATGCTACGTGTTGGAACTGCACAGCTAGAATGGGATGGCGCACCCCTTTCTTCAACTTAGACTGCTGTAGCAGAAACAACAAATGTTCATTGAGACAAACAAACAATGATAAAAAATGTAAGATGGCATGCTGTAGCTCACCATTAAATCTTTCACTCTGTTGCTCAGCTGATCAATAAACAATATTGGAAGATAATGCACAGTCTTGCCCAACTGAACCCTAAGTTTTAAAACAGATTTTGTTATGAATACAAATAATTCTATTTCAATGCAATAAACAAACAAACATTACTATATGCATCTTAAAGTGCAAAGCACATATTCCAGTATCAGCTAAAATATTTCTGCCTAGAACCTATCTTTACACCAAGCAAACACTCATTTATTCAAGTTTTCTCAGAGAGAAATGAAACCCAAGTTCATTTAACATTCCAATTTTTAGTCTGGATAACTGTCTGTGGAATTTGCATGGCTCCTCTACTCAACTGAGCCTTACACAAAACAGTGCCAAGCTAGACAAAAGTCACTGATCCCTCATTTTATGACCCAAGTGTGACGTATCAACTGGATTGCTAACCATAGGGGGGGAATTATAAGATGAGCGATATCTTGAGGCAATGGAATCTGACTCAAAACTACTTGGGGGTGACATACCAGGGTTGATTTTAATACATGCCTGTAAAAATCTACTTTATGACAGCAAAGCATAGAATGAGTATCTGCATTTTTATCCCCAACATTTGAGAAAGCAAATGGGTGACGTGGCCAAGGCTACACAGCAAACTTCATGGCTGAATGGAGAGTTGAACATACATCTTCCTGCTCTAAGCCCCAAACACCAGACAGTCACTACTTTATCACGACTTGCTTTAGAAAAGCCCCCAACCCATTAAAGTAAGTGCTCAAAGTCTAAGCCATTTGCTAGATTTGCTCTTAAAATCAGGCCACTGGCACTACAGTTGCAGTAGAGAGTATATTGAAAGTAAACATGTAAACCATGGGTAGGCAAGCTAAGGCCTGGGGGCCAGATCCGGCCCAATTGCCTTCTAAATCTGGTCCGCGGATGGTCCAGGAATCAGCGTGTTTCTACATGAGTAGAATGCGTCCTTTTATTTAAAATGCATCTCTGGGTTATTTGTGGGGCATAGGAATTTGTTCATTCCCCCCCCCAAATATAGTCTAGCCCCCCCCCCCAAGGTCTGAGGGACAGTGGACCGGCCCCCTGCCGAAAAAGTTTGCTGACCCCTGATGTAAACAGTGTTAGAAACTAAGATATGAAAGCTAGGAGCTAAATGGCACCTTAAACCTAGGTTATGGGTGCAACAACGGAATGTCTAGGTGCACTTTTTTATAAGAAGAATACAAAGCTGAAAACGAATGAACTGCAGCTAAAATATTATGTTCTTTTTTCACATGGTCTAGTCCTTCCCTTGCCCACCCCCTAATATTCTTAAGAGGGTCTCTTCTCCAGTATTCAGAGAGTAGCTGGAAGTGGGGAGGCAGAAAAAGGTCCTCCTTTCCTTCCATCCTGCAGTTTAAAACTGAAATCTTAGGCGCAGTACCGTGCCCAGAGTTCAGAAACTGCTCACACTAATGAAATTCCCTGTCGCAAATTGTGCCTAGAACAATGGGAGTTTCGAACATTTCCTGTATATTTTGGTAGAATTTTGGATTAGCAATTTAAAAAATACTTACATTTTCATGTATCTGTGCACATCAGCAGGGAGAGAGGATCCATCAAATACAAAGTCTTCCACCATAACATTTAAGGTCAGCCTGGACCTCCAGTGTGAGACAGGCTCATCTAGAGCATAATTCTGCTTTTTTTCTGCTTCAATTTGCTGCTCAATAAAAAGAGATACAAAAGTAATTTCAGAAATCCAGGCTTTGGGGCAGAAATATTACAAAAAAGGTGACAGTTTGGTCATGATTGCTTTCAAACTCTAATCTTCTGCTTTTCCATCTTTATGGAGCAGACATTACAATCTAATCCGAATAGTTAAGTAAAGCTTCCATTCCTCTCACCAAACAAATCTCATGGTGCCTTCATTACATAACTTTAGGTGCCAGGTGAAAATGTTCCCCTTTGCCTATTCTGTTGGTTGGCATTTCTTAGTGCAGAAAGTATTGACCTGATGTGTAGAGATCTTTCCTATTCTAAATAATTCAAGAGGGTTCTGGAAGCTTCTCTGTGTGAAAGAAACAAGCAGAAGGTTCATGATGTTTGGGTTATACCTTCAGAGAAGCTGAGTACAGCTGGCTTAAACTGATTCTGTTATCTCTTTCTGTCAAGCTCATGCTAACTATAATAATAAGGCCAGAAGAAGCCTGGGTCTCACTCTCGTTCTGTCTCTCTTTCCTTCTAGTGTGGTGTTCTGTATATAGTGCTAAGGTTTAGTCTTATTGTTAAGTTATTGTAAATTTAAGCTAAGTCTGCTGCGACTGGATTTCTTATGGACAGTGCCAATCCTGAATATATTGGATTTGTGACCATTATGCTCATTTGCATTCAGTAGAAGTAAAGCTCTGCTGAATGAAATACAATTGCCTCTGGTCTATTTTTTGGGGGAATCCTGCAACGTGTTTAGGTTTTTACTCTGCTAACTGTACATTAGAATTCTACTCTGGATCAATATATGAGTAGAATACATGACATATACTATGGCCTTTTAAATGTGTTTGTGGGAGGGGGGCTATTGGTTTGTTTTTATTTTATTATGTATTTTGTGTTCTCATTTTGAATTTTTATACTGTTAACCACCCTCTGATATTTGGATGAAGGGCAGTATAACAATTTGATCAATAATAATAATGACAACAACAACAATAGCTTCAAAAACAGTGAGCAGAGTAACTAGGGATCTAATTGCTTTGCAAGCAGGCACAGAGTTCAAAATGGTGGCTCAGAAATGTAAATCTAATCTATAAATATATACAATAGCAAAAAGCAAAATCACCAAACACCCACCAATCACACAGGATGTAACTACAGACTCAGCATCCAAGCAGTCCACCTCTTATTCAGAAGTCAGATTAACTCACATCACCCTCCCCGGTTGCCCCAATATTTTACCTAGGAGCAAGCCCACAAACCATTGCCCAGGGCGAGTGTCCTCACTCTCATCACACTCTGAAAGAGCAACCCAAAGAGTTCTCAGGGGGCTCCACTGGGGTTGACAGGCCATTATGGCAGCCTCCAAACAGATAGGCTTCCCCCATGGAAAACAGCTGCGACTGTAGCAAGGCTCTTACTCTTGCTCTTTATGGGTGAGCCTAGGTAGCCAAACATTATGGCCCATTTGGCAGTTATTTACATAAAATGTGCATTATGTACACTAAAACTCACCTGCAAATTCTACTGAAGGGCAAAGGTTTCCTTCTATGGCCAGTAACTGCCACAGCACTGCTTTCAGAGAAATGAATTGAGGACGTGCATTATCTAAGCATGCCCACTTGCAGGTAGAAAATAATTCTGAATGTGCTTAGTTCAGCAAAGCTTTCATGTGCACAAGGTACCAGCACTATTTTTACTTGGCAATCTCCAATAACAAAAAAGAAAGCCTCTCACCTGCGTGATAGATTCTCCTGTAAGAAGATTAATTTCTTCTGGTTTAGGGACCATATAAGTAGTCAGAGGGCTTACTATATGCACCTGCTTGCCATCATGCCAAGGCAGAATTCCAGCATGATGGAGAAATATGTAGGCATATAATGTCCCATTATTTCGTGTTTTCTTTGGTACTGAAACGTTAACTGTTCTGAAAACGAAATAAAGACATTAATTATACAAGTAACGTTTATGCTTTTTCTTCACCATGAGATGCAATCGTTAGCAGTTCTGCCTCAACCAGGACTACTAGCGTTTCAGACACTTAAAGTGAGATACTCTGATACATTTAAAATTTTTAGATTAACTTTTGAATGTCTTTTAGTTGAATGGTGAAGTAACAAAGATTCATATTTCTGTTTGGAGTCTGACTGATTCCACATTCTTTTATTTTGTCCTAATGAAGCATTTCAGATCTCCAGGAATTTTAACTGCCACATTTGATGATAGCACCAAATCTTCCTAAAGGCCATTTATATAGAAGACAAAATTTCCCCAAACAGGATTCTGTTCGCTTGCTGGTCTGCACACCAACCAGAACCCAATCATGGGACAGAAAACACCTCTTCTGTCTGTATGTCGGAATAGTGATAAGGAAGCTCACCTCTATGTTGTGCTTTTGAAGGGAGAAGTCACAGCACTTTCTCCTAAAAAAGCTAATTGGGAAGGGAAAGAAACTGTCCCTACTTTTTTCCATGGAAGTTTGTAGTGGAAGGGGAGAAAGTAAAAGTGGTTTCCTCCCACTTTTGCTGGGTTTGGTTGGAGGCAGCAGCAAGGCAGAAACTCAACTCATAAGAGCAGTGGCGTAGCGTGGGGGGTGCAGGGGGGGCCGGCCGCACCGGCCGCAACATCGGGGGGGGGGGGGCGCGCTCGCACTCGCAGCTCTCTGCCCATACCTGGCTCACTCACTCTCTCTCACTGCAGTGCTGGCTGTGCGAATCCGATCCGAGCCGCTGGGTCGCCGCCCACTGTGGAGGGGGTGGGTGCCAGGCGTGCGGTGCAGAGAGAGAGCGAGGGACTATCTGGGGGAGGGACAGTGCAGCGGCCGCCCAGCGCGGCGCTGAGCGCGGGAGAGAACCACACCAGACCAGACCAGGCAGCAGCAAGAAGAAGCTGGCAGCGGCGGCAGGTTAGGGGGCGCAAATTACTTGCCTTGCCCCGGGTTAGGGGGCGCAAATTACTTGCCTTGCCCCAGGTGCTGACAACCCACGCTACGCCGCTGCATAAGAGAGAAACTACTTCTTAGTTCCCCCCTCCAATCTTCCGTTGAGCAATGCAAGGATTTTTTTCCCTTTCCACTGAGGTTTTGCAGGAGGTGAAAGTAGCAAGTATGTTACCTGAGTGCAAAGGACCCTTCCTTCCTCAGGTTTCTGCACACAACACACACTCAAGGAAATGAAGGGAAGAGGGGCAACCACTTATGATGCATTTTGTTACTAAAGACTTCTGAATACTTACACCTACACCATGAACAAATCCTGCCCAGAAAATCAAAATAGATGGGCTTAGAACTTCAATCTAAGCACACTTATCTGGAGGTAAATCCCATTAATGAAAATTAGACTCACATCCTTCTTTTCAATTAGCATTCTAAAAATGGGCACAAGTCAGACAATTGTAAGCTACTTTGAAATAACAAGTAAAAGGCAGAATACACATGATTTAAACAAAGGGAGTAAAATAAAACTATGACTTGAAAAAAATAATCATGAAAAATACGAGGCATGATCTAGCCCAGTGGTTCCCAAATATTTCCCTCCATGGACCACTTGAAATCTACTGAGAATCTTGGCAGAGTGCTTGATAATTTCTCTGCCTCTTGTAGCAATTGTAATGCACTGTGCATATGCTGTGTGAATCTATTTTTATAGACGTGCCACAGACAACCTCAATTGCACACCACAAGTGGTGCACCAACCACAAGCTGGGAACCCCTGATCCAGCCGCAGTTCAAAAACTTCGAAGACACCGTCATTTCAATGATAAATATTACAGCACATGCTTAACTCTTACGCTAAATACATGGGTCTTAAAAGAAAACTGTACAAATCCATTAATACCTTTCAAACTTGGACTCGACGTCAAAGTTATCCACATTCAAAACCAGATCAATATTATTTTCAGTGCCTATGTTTGATCGCGTGGTCGTGTAAACGCTTAGCTGAAAGAGAAAAGGGACAGTCAATGCTTGCACAAATACTTCCTTCCACCATGTTGCTGTGCTGGGTGCTGATGAAAGTGGAACAGGCTGTGCTCCTGCCATCCCAAGCATTTATTCCCTTTATCTGCTGCCAATCCCTCCCCCCCAACTCAAGGCCAGCATGTTTTCAGCTTGCAATCCACATTGCCTTAGTGACATCTAAAACACAGACGCCACTTAAAAGGGGCGTATGAGGCTGTCTGTGTCTGGACCATAGAGCTCTGGCCGGAATGCAGAAGGGAGGAAGTGGTCACATGTAGACTATGAAACTCACTTGCCATGGAAGGTATGACAGCCCCAATGTTCATGAAGACCTTTTTAGCATCTCCCGCCATAATCTACTTTAATAATTTTATTGTTTTAATTGCTCACTTGTTATTTGTTTCATTAAACTGATGCAACTCTTCTTGACCATCTCTTTTGAGACTAAAAGTGTGGGTATGATTCTTCTAACCTGATCACCATATACTGAACAGAGATAGATTCCCCACCTGCTCCAAGTTTATGAAGCGCTGTGCAGGGATCGAAGTTGCCTGCTTCTGTAAACACTGTTTTGAGTTCATTTATTTCAGTTGTCATATGTTTTCTGCCCCCTTTTCTAGTGCAGCTGCTTATGGAACTCCAGTGACCCACGTAGTGGTAGACCCATCAGTGGGTGGTGATGACGATTAAAGAGCATGGTGTTCCTTTCCAAATCTATAACTCTGTAGTCTAGTGCAGAATATACAAATCTGTTTCTTTCCATTCTCCTGCTTGAGACGTTCTGCTCCTGACAGGACAATAGACTAATAAAACTGACAGGGCACAGAGAGCAGCCTTCTACTTTACTGGGGAAGCAGAGGAGGATCACGCAACATCCAAGCCTGCCATGTTGCTCATGGTCGTTCCTTCTCTCTCCCTCCCCGCTCCCAAGAGTCCAATACAGTGGAACAAATTTACACTGTACATGACTTTACAACGCACTGTAGATGAAAAGTGTTAATATGGTACAAGAAGACACAGAACATCCTTTTGACAGGAAAGTCAAATAATAATACTAGGAAATGCATGGCACTTGGTTGCAAAGGCCTCATATCATTCTTAAGCTGCCTAGGAATTTGAAATAACTCTTTTTTAAAAACATAATTGAGAGTGGGTACTTTTATTTTTCAACAACCATAAGCTTAGCATTTATACAGCACTTTACAGAACACTTAAAGCTATTCACATATATCTAGCTGATCCAGGCATAGGCAAACTCGGCCCTCCAGATGTTTTGGGACTACAACTCCCATCATCCCTGACCACCGGTCCTGTTAGCTAGGGATGGTGGGAGTTGTAGTCCCAAAACATCTGGAGGGCCGAGTTTGCCTATGCCTGCGCTAATTCTTAGAACTCTGCTCAACAGCAACTTTTGCTAAATAAGAACTGAAAAAAGTAGGGTGGCCTTGGGCCAACTAGACTGCTGCTTAGTTGTATTGCCACAAGGCTGGTCAACAGGAAGGGGGTGGCAATCTGGCTCAAGGGTCTCTAGGTACTGATTCCTACACTTTTCAACAATCTTGCATAGTCAGCATCGTCACCCCATACTGAAGAAGGGCAATGATGCCTGGCAAGAGCAATTTGCTCAAGGCTTTAATTATGAAGGGGGTTGGCAGCAGCAGCACTTCCTGGTTCCCAGTGCAAGTCAGTCAAAGGATGGGCAGAATGAAAGCAGGCTGAAGAGCTTATGTAGCACACCATGCTTCACTGGTCAGTTTGCAGCAGACCACCTAGCACTGTCCATTGGCTGCTCCAAGTTCCTTGCAAAGCATATTGTACCAGATGGGCCTTGGCCTAACCTAGGGAAAAGGGCTTCCTCATAACTTAGCAGAGGTTGGCTATATTAAAATGAGACCCTTGCTCTGAAAGTTTCACATTGATTGGTTGAGAGTTTACTTACATGCCACTTTGCACAATGAGCTTCACCCACCTAAAGTGGCTTACAGCAAATATTGAGGGGTAGGGAGGAATGCAGAGGCAGTGCAAATATACAATATGCCACAGTACAGATACTGTACGGGAGTGGGGGATTATGATTAAAGAAGAAAAACCAGATTGTGCAAGGCTGAAGTCCGCTCACACACAGCTGTCTATGCCTTTTAGGTGACGTGTCCCTCCCCAACTTGGCACCGAGTGGGTCGGACGGGGAAGGGAATATGAACTTGCCTCTTAAAAGGTTTTAAAAAATAAAAAATTATACGTTCTTCATTGTTGCAAACTGCTGACAGAAATATTTCTGTGATGTATAAACACTCAAAGCAAACCAACCAACGAGGCCACTTGGGTAGCTCCGTTGGCGCTGAAAACATCACCAAGGTCGTAGGTTCTATCCCCCCTGCCTATTCCTGCATTGCGGGGGGGGGGGGGGGGTTGGGGGTTGGGCTAGATGATCCTCCGGGCCCCTTCCAAATCTACGATTTCTATGAACGAACCGACACCCCCAAATTGATTTGCCGCGGAAAGGAGAAAGGGGAGAACTTGTGGAGTTTTTATGCTTCCCTCCCACTCCTCTGGATTTCACTCCCCCCCCCCCCGCATGGTTGCAAAAACGCGGTGACACATTTCCATCATACAGTGGCATATAATTACTCAAATAAATAAACAAACGAACAAACGGACTCCCCCAAGCACCTGATTGCTCCCCCTTCCCTGTCCCCTCCCCCACTCACTGATTGCCCCCTTCCTCCCCCCACCCATTTATTGCACCGTCCCCCCGCCCATTCATTGTCCCACTCCCCCTTCCCTCCTACTCTCCCACCTATTTACTGCCCCCTTCCTCCTCCCCCCGCCCATTCATTGCCCCACTCCCCATTCTGTCCCCTCCCCCACCTATTTATTCCCCCTTCCTCCTCCCCCCACCCATTCATTGCCCGCACCCCCTTCCCTGTCCCCTCCCCCACTATTTATTGCCCCTTCCTCCCCTCCCATTTATTCCCCCCCGCCCATTCATTGCCCCACACCCCCTTCCCTCCCCCGCCTATTTCTTGCCCCCTTCCTCCCCCCGCCCATTCATTGCCCCACACCCCCTTCCCTCCCCCGCCTATTTCTTGCCCCCTTCCTCCCCCCCGCCCATTCATTGCCCCACACCCCCTTCCCTCCCCCGCCTATTTCTTGCCCCCTTCCTCCCCCCCGCCCATTCATTGCCCCACACCCCCTTCCCTCCCCGCCTATTTCTTGCCCCCTTCCTCCCCCCCCGCCCATTCATTACCCCACACCCCCTTCCTTGTCCCCTCCCCCACCCACTGATTGCCCCCTTCCTCCCCCACCCATTTATTGCACCCTCCCCCCACCCATTCATTACCCCACACCCCCTTCCCTCCTACTCTCCCACCTATTTACTGCCCCCTTCCTCCCCCCCCGCCCATTCATTGCCCCACACCCCCTTCCCTCCCCCCCATTTCTTGCCGCTTTCCTCCCCCCCGCCCATTCATTGCCCCACACCCCCTTCCCTCCCCCCCATTTCTTGCCGCCTTCCTCCCCCCCCCGCCCACTGACTGCCCCCCTCCCCCTCGGCGCCTCACCTGCAGCTTGGGCCTCCGCGCCAGGTAAGGCCTTATGCAGCCGTCGTTGGCGTCGTTGCCCCGGGCGGCCGCCAGGCAGGGCCGGGTGTGGACGATGCCGTACATCACCCAGCAGGTGTGCGCCACGTAGACGGCGAACAGCCCCACCGCCAGCCCCGTCAGCGAGCTGCGCCTCGGCAGCATCGCCCCCGAGAAGCGCCGCCGGCATCGACCGCCCGCACCACACGCGGAGGCCCCCCAAGGCAGGCGCCCAGCACCGGGAGCAACGCGGCCGCCGCCGTCGCCGCCGCCCCGGGAAACGGCAGGATCCGACCCCCGGCCCGCTTTCCGCCTCACGCACGGAGCGCTCTCTCTCTTTCCCCTCAGCGGCGGGAGGCCGGTCGCGCTCCGCCCCGCGGCATGCCGGGAAGTGTAGTCCCGCCCAGGCCGTCGCCGGGTTCCTGTGGGGCGTGGCCTGTCTCGGGCTCGAGCGGGGAGGGCTTTTCGCGCCCTTCCCCTCCCTCCTCGGGATATCGGGGCGGAAGTCGGCGCTGCTGGCCCTTTAAAAACGCATCAAGTAGTATCACTGCAGATGGTGAGACCACTCAGGACATTTAAAGACCCTGCTTTTTGGAAGAAAAGCAATGACAAACCTAGACAGCATCTTAAAAAGCAGAGACATCACCTTGCCAACAAAGGTCCGTATAGTTAAAGCTATGGTTTTCCCAGTAGTGATGTATGGAAGTGAGAGCTGGACCATAAAGAAGGCTGATTGCCGAAGAATGGATGCTTTTGAATTATGGTGCTGGAGGAGACTCTTGAGAGTCCCATGGGCTGCAAGAAGATCAAACCTCTCTATTCGGAAGGAAATCAGCCCTGAGTGCTCACTGGAAGGACAGATCCTGAAGCTGAGACTCCAATACTTTGGCCACCTCATGAGAAGAGAAGACTCCCTGGAAAAGACCCTGATGTTGGGAAAGATGGAGGGCGCAAGGAGAAGGGGATGACAGAGGACAAGATGGTTGGATAGTGTTCTTGAAGCTACCAGCATGAGTTTGACCAAACTGCGGGAGGCAGTGGAAGACAGGAGTGCCTGGCGTGCTCTGGTCCATGGGGTCACGAAGAGTCGGACACGACTAAACAACAAGAAGCATTAAATGCTCGCCCATGGGGGGGGTGAGAGGATTAGGTCGCACCAGGTGTTATTTCTTCCCTTTCCACCTGTGTGTCTGTGGACAAAGTTAAGCCCATGCGCATCTTGGCGTCTGATGGAACTGATTTTTCAATGCATGTTGGAAGGCTTGCCTCGGATGCGATTTCCCAGTTACGGGTTCTTGAGTGACTGGAGAGGATATATATATATATATATATATATATATATACATATAGCATGGGCTGCCAAATCCAGTGACCTTAAAAAATCGATGACATCTCAAATGAGGTTTGCTTGTTTCAAAGCAAGTTTTTAGAGTACAAAGACAGGCTTTGATGTGCACCTGCAGCAATCGTCCAAAAATTCAGTCGCTTGCATAACTTCATTTCCCACTTGGCTATCTCCATCTGTTTAGTTTATATGCAAAGGAAGACCCAGTGTGTAGTGGCACCAGCAAGTTGAAATACTGCTGCTTCTGTTGAAATGAAGACAGGCATCCACAATCCCAATATTCTGGCACCTGTTTTATGGAAGCGTAATGATTTTTCTGTGTACCCCATGTCATCTAAATAAAGTATATTCCTATATAAGTTGGTCACATGGTTATTGCAGTGTTGCTTTTCTGTCCTAATTGTGCAAAACTGCACTGCTCTTCAAATGGCACGCAGTGCTATTGCCATGGTAAAAGCGATCCAGGGAACATTCCAGTGGCTGTTGCAGGAATGGACATTGCAATTTTCTGAACAGTTTTAGGCAGTGCTTTTTTTCCCCCCTGGGGGGACACAGGGGTACGCATTCCCCTAAACATTCTGTGAATCTTTGTACTTTTGTCCATTTACTGTCTTTATTTTTTCCAATTTGAACTGGTGATCTTGGTCAAAATGAGAGTACCCCTAAACATTTTTTAAAGAAAAAAGCATTGGTTTTAGGTTGTTCGTGGATGAAGAAATATTTTTGGCAGCTTAGAACCAGGGTCCATCTTTGTGTTCCCTTGCAAGAACTCATGCCTAGTTTGTACAAATGAATCTATATAAACTGATCATTTCTCCTCCAATAAGTACCCCCTCCCCTATTTAGCAGTTTCTGCTGCAAATTTGGACAGGGTGCATGTGCTCTAAAATAAACCAGCAGATTGTGTTGTGATCTTGAGATCAGAAACATACGTCTTCACGATTTAACTTGTGTCTCCCTTTCCCCTTTTATGTGGAACAATGAGAATCCTACCAAATGTATAATAGCGCCCCATACATAGGGTGGTAGGCCACTAAATTTTACTCAAAGTAGACCCATTTAAATTAATAAACACAACTAAGTTAGGCCCGTTAATGTCAACTAAGCGATATTCAGAATAGACCAATAGACTACTACCCATTTTCTCATTTTTTATGTGGCCCACTTAAAAAGACATCCCACTACAACATAAAAATACTAATGAAAGCCAAATACTTTGCTTGGCCCCTGTTCTTTTAATTTTTCTCCATATTAAAAATTCAGCTTACAGAAAGCCAGTCAGAAGGGGGGGGGGGGGGTACGACAAAACCCAAGCAGGCAAAATGAGCAGTGATTCTATAGTGCACAGACAAAATCTTGAAATAAGACACTTTCCTAATGTTTAAAAACAAACACCAGATTTATTTTAAGGAAATCAGCATGTCTCATAACGGTAAACCATTAAAAGCCATTATTATTTTGTTCCTTGGCTTGGTTCAGTTTATAGCACTTTACAATCAGTAACGAAGACACAGAATTCCACTCACTTGACAGTTACAAAAAGAGAGATTGCTCAAAGTGAGGTATTTCCTTTAGGAAATTGGTGAATAGTACTGATATCAGGTACAGTCAGACTATATAAACTTGAGACATTGTACAAAAAAGTAACATTCTTTGAAAGATGATTTCAGTAGACAATGAAATGAAACGTTTCAGCACTGATAAATGTCTATGCTTCCACTTCAATCCAGTGCAATGGCTACATGACATCATTGTGTTGATGTAACAGCTGATATACTGTCCTCATCGAAAGCATTTATTTGCTGACGTAACAAGTGACTGTAGATCCAGCTAGGCAAAGTATGTTCTTGTTTGAACTATGGTTAATCCCATTTATTTTATCATGGAAACAATTGCCTTTGTACATGTACACAACAGAAACTCAAGTGGAAAAGGTACTTCTGTATCAGAAATGTTGGTTCCAGGATTCTTAGCTTGAATCAGTACAATACATCATGCGTAATACGCAAAGATACAGCATTAGAAAACTGCCCCCAGAGTTATTTTATCTCTCTTTAAACACAGAAAAACTTGATTCAGTAGCACTGATTGCCATGGAATGTATATCGCTGATTTTAAGTAAAGTAAAGGTAAAGGTACCCCTGACTGTTCGGTCCAGTCACAGACGACTCTGGGGTTGCGGCGCTCATCTCGCTCTATAGGCCGAGGGAGCCGGCGTTTGTCTGCAGACAGCTTCCGGGTCATGTGGCCAGCATGACTAAGCTGCTTCTGACAAACCAGAGCAGCACACAGAAACACCGTTTACCTTCCCGCCGGAGCGGTACCTATTTATCTACTTGCACTTTGACGTGCTTTCGAACTGCTAGGTTGACAGGAGCAGGGACCGAGCAACGGGAGCTCACCCCATTGCGGGGATTCGAAGCGCCGACCTTCTGATTGGCAAGCCCAAGAGGCTCAGTGGTTTAGACCACAGTGCGGATTCAATTGCTACTAAAGTCAAACACATTAATTTTCTCATCAAATAGCACAGATAGGATAAAGGTACTGTCATATCAGCAAAGGTTATTGGTCCAATTAGAGTCCCGTTCCCCCCCCACCTTTAGGCAGTGGTCCACATTGGATATCACAGTAGCAAAGCAGTCTCCAAACTGACCTGTTCAAGAGACTAGTATTTTTTCTCCAAACTTAATTATGTTAAAAATAATAATATCACAAATGTAGTAATGCTAGACAATATATATAAACAGGACGCTATAGTTTGATTTTGTATTCACAATAATTTTAAAAGGTTTAAAAACATCAAATAATGGTTCAATGTTTTGAAGCCCCCCCTCAAAATAATTTTTGTCCATAATGGCTATGCAGATATCAGGAGATACAAAAAGATATAGAAAATGACCCCACTGCAACAATCTTGGAGATAGTTTAATAAACTGCTGTAACTTTTAAGTTATAAAGTACTTCATACAAAGCTAGTAGATGTGTAGGACCACAAATGTAGTTACCTTGGCCCTTAAATTATGAATTTCAGAGCTTGTTTAAGAGGAGCTAGTTACATATTAAAGTTCTAAGGTATAACAATTATTACTTTAAAACGCTTTTACTCCCCTAAAAATAATCATAGAAACAACAGTAGTCGATGTAAACAGAACACAAAAACGTTTCACCAGCTACAGCAATCTGACATCTTAAATGTATCCTATTACTTGTGAAATCTTATCTATACAAGAATATTTGTTCTCCCATTTTTTTAATTAGAAAGTTCAAACTTAATGCTGGCTTATTTATACTTCTGCTCTTCACGAAGTGTACAGATTGATTTTCACAGTATAAGGTGAGATATGTGGAAAATATGTATATTAAGAGCTTTCAAGATTTTTACTCTTACACTTTCATCACCCGAAATACATTTTTCATGTTTGATAGGAATTAAAAATATACATGTCACTTTTTGAAATGACTTGTAAAGTCAGATATTTTGTTTTCTAGCAGTTTGTCAGCATGGACATTGTTTGATTCAGTTTTGGTCCCAGTTCTACATTAGATGCTTTTTGAAAAACGAAATTATGGCTGTGACTTAAATTTATTACTTGTTCCCTATGCACAGAAGACTCCCACCCTAACTAATATCATATCACAAACTCTAAATTTCAAAAGCAATTTGTCAGACGGCATGAGGCGGGTAGAAACTGCTGCCTAAGAAACACGAGTCCAGAGGCCACTGGATAAATGTGGAACTAGTAATGAGGTTATTTGGATCCTGAACAGTTTCTAAACATCACTTGAGTCCTTGAACCTTTACAGGCTTAAAGATGAGGCGCCACATTTTTATTTTAGCAGAGGTATTTTCCTCCGCATTTTCAGCAACAGTAAAATTGAGAACACAAGATGCCTACAGAAAAGGAGGTAGACTCGGAATAAAAGCAGTGTCTGAGAAAAGAGATTCAAGATGGATGCCTTACAACCCACAATATGAGCTCAGGATTCCCAATCACTCTCTAGACTTGGCCCTTGGTGTCAGTGCTGCAATGTGATATTAGAGCCATTAAAGTCAAATAGTCAAGACACTTGAGAAGCTTATAGTGGCTTGCTGGTGCCAAAAGCACTGCTGAACTTCATTACCAAATTTTGAAAAGAAAGGTTAGATAGGAATGACCAGAGACCATGTCGTAGCCACTTCAAAAATGCATTGTGCATGCTGCTAAAAGATCAGTTTATGCACTAAGCCAAGTATTAAAATACTCCCCACTTCTCTGAATTTTTGAGAGGCGGCGAGGGTATCCTTGTGACAGATTCTACACAACCTTTCCTCCAGAAATTTCTATCTTTTAAAGACTTCTAAAGACTACAGATGATCCATCATGAAAAGTTTCATGTGGGGGTGGTTCATGAGTTCATATGACCCGGAGGAGCAAAAAATGCAGGACATCAAGAAAACTTTACCATGTAAAAAGCTCAATGTCAAACCCTTACAAGAGGAGAAAGCTGCTGAACTAAGTATATTTGAAACTCTTAACTAGGAGGCGGGATAGCTTCTTCAGAACACAAATTGGTGCTGATCTGTGACAATTCCACTATGGTTCAAATTAATCTTGCATAGACAATTACTGTTCACACCAGAAGTAGTGGTTATTCAGGGGGGCAAAATGTGTAAAAGCCATACAGGTCAGTAGGGGCCTGTAAGAGGTCCATGATGAGGTCCATAATATTTAAATGTCAGGACCCAAAAGATGCGTAAATGAAGAAGACCTCAATAAAAGGGTTGCAATGAGCTCAGTGGACAGAAACCCTATATTTACATTTGTTTTAAGTACAGAAATATGTTTTTTTTAAAAACCAATTGAGTTCTTTAGCATGGGAAACATTTCTATTTTGAACCAGAAACTGCTAGTTCAAAATAGAAGCCAACAGATATTTTAAAAGTTTTATCCTTGCTCATTTGTTTTGAAAGGAAGGAATCCATTTTCTGCAGATTTTATTGATTGACAATGATGAGAAACCACAATGAGAGTCAATGCCTATCAGCTTTGATTGTCTGAAAAGCAACTAGCTTCTAAATCAGAGAGCAAAAGTCAAATCCAAATTCTGAAATTCATCCTAGACTGGTTTTGCCCTTTTAGAAATGTTGAGAAACTATTACTTCTCCCTGTTCTGAAGTACTGAAGTTTGTCGTCACAAACTGCCACTGACACACTTTTATCTGAACATTTATTGCCTTAAGCAGCAAGCCTCTAATTAAATAGCAGGAAGGCAAGGGCAGTGGAAGCAGTTTAATCCTTCCATTTTGTGAGATAATCTTCCCTAAATTTGTTTACCTCAATTGGTTTGATAATGTTCTTAGCAAGAGGCTTGTGTGGGGAAGCATCTGATAATGGATTTGATCTGAAAGTAAAGTGTTCTTACAACAACTATGTTTAATACAGAGAAGTAAAATAGATATTGTCATGTTTGAGAAATTAATGCCACAGTAACTTTGCACTATAACCTTGTAATTAGATAATTCAGTTGTGATAATTGGAAAATGTTGATGCAACATATTTTGCCTTATCCATCTAATTATTTGTCCCTATCGATTTTCCCCCCAATCTGAAATAAAAGAATATGTGAGGCACACTGAGATTCCTTTGATAAACCACACTGGTGATTTCATCAATAAAATTACAGAAAGTTAGGCCTCAAGTTAATTTTGCAGACAGCTGTATTGCACAATTTTACCTTAACTTCCCATATTTGAATGCCTCTGACTCCAGATACAGTGAGTCTTCTGTGCTACTACAAAGTAGTAATTTATTAGGACTACCCTTTGATCATGGGGGAAACATATAACACATGAAGAAGTAGTCATGTTGTACACTTGTTATATGGGCTTTTTTTTTAAAGAATAAATGATGCTATGCAAACATGATCAGTTGTGTCTCAGTTACCATTTCACTATAGCTTTGCATGGAAAGGAGTGTTTTTAAATGTAAGCCACACTTGGAAGCTCTTCTGATGCCTCAAAAGGAGCCAAGAAATTCTATTCCACTGTTAAACTTGTACCTGCCAAGGTTGGACAGATCAGGACTGCATGACCACACAACCTAAACAAAGCTCCAGCTATCTAAGTTTGTGCCCTTTTAAAACAGAAAGCCAAAAACTAAGTTGCAATTAGCACTATGCACATTGGTTCACAAGCTCAGCCCTCTTCCTGGCTCAAGCAATAGAACTTTTGCCATGCTTAGTTTCGTTTCCACAATTGCTGGCTTGTTGTTATGCTTGAACTGGGAATTGTGGTTTAAAGCCAAGTTAACTTCAAACCATGCTTTATGATGCTAGCTGGCTTAACTTATCCAGAGTTTCCTTTCAATCATGGCTCTTGGGTCATACATCATGGCGCACCAGAACACTGAAAGCAGCAGCAGAAGTTTTCCCAGCCGTGTGAGAGGAAGAGGAAAGATGAGAGCTTGAGACTTTGTTTAGGCTTGCCCAGGCTCATGCACAAAGTGCTAGACCATGGTTTAAGCATCGCAAGCAAACCTGCTAAATATGTACAGCAGACCCTTGACACACAAAATATTCCAACTTGTAACTTCCCTGCAAAATGCCTTTTTTACCATGTCAGCCCCTCACTGTTTAACCCAAAGGCTCTTTCTCTGGGCTCTGCTTAATTTTAGCCAGAGCTTACCAGGTATCAGCTTTGAGAGCTTTTGTTCAAAGACAGACATTTGAAGGAATACAGTGATAAAGAAAGCAAGCGTAACCAGATCTCACCCAAGGTATGAAGGCAACAACCTTCCCAATCAGAATGGGTGGCTCCCAGGCAAGCCTGAGCCTTGGTGCTTTTAAAAACTAAACCAGAGACAAAGGAAAAAACCCAACAGCTTAACCAGCAAACCTTTGGAGGAGAGAACCTAGGGAAGCTAACAGGAGATTTGGGAGGGAGGGCGAAGGAATGAGATAAAGGGTGTTGCTGAAGAATGGCACTGGCAGCTTATTACAGAGTTTTAAACTATGAGCTGGACCTCCGAAAAAACATTGCAGGATGGAATGTTCCTTTTCAGGGTTTCTGCCACTGACACCCTTTCCTAAACTCCATCCTACCCACCCCAATTTTCTGTTCCGCCACAAATGCAGAGCATTCTGTAGACACTAAGGATGCTACATCCTACTTTAGGTTCCTGTTGCTTTTATTTCTGCAACCCTCCCATCTTGTGCTTGGATGGTGCTAATTTGGCTACCTAAGGATGGACACTTCAGAGAACACTATTAGCAAGGAATCACCCCGCCACTCTCAGGGTAGCTGGAACTCTGAGGGTTTTTTCTAAAACCTGGTTCTAAAACCAGGTTTTTTTTCTAAAACCTGTTGCTTTCAGGAGGCAATCTAACAGTGTTAGAAACTGAGATATGAAAGCTAGGAGCTCAATGGCACCATAAACCTAGGTTATGGGTGCAACAGCGGAATGTCTAGGTGCACTTTTTAATAACAAGAATACAAAGCTGAAAATGAATGAACTGCAGCTAAAATATTATGTTCGCTTTTCACATGGTCTATTCCTTCCCCTGCCCACCTCCCTAATATTCTTAAGAAAGTCTCTTCTACAGTTTTCAGAGAGTAGCTGGAAATGGAGAGGCAGAAAAAGGTCTTCCTTTCATTCCACTCTGCAGTTTTAATCTGAAATCTCAGGTGCGTGCACCCAGAGCTCATAAACTTTTTGCGCTAATGAAATTCCCTTTTGCAAAATGCACCTTGAACAATGGGAGTATCGAGCACTGCAATCTAATCCTTCAAATTCAAGAAGTGGGATCTAATGCAACTCACTTGACCCAAATTCACATGAAACACGTTGGCTGAGATCGTACGAAGATAAATTTACGCAAATGATTACACATGCCGTCATATTCCTATATAAATTTGGCAAAGTGGGAAAGACGGGAGAATAGGCATCATTCCAGGGCTAATAGCATAGGGAACCTATAGAAAATAGCCTTCGTCTGCCTTTTTCCTAATCCCATCTTACCCACCTAATTTTCAGATAAAAGATACTACACATTCCAGACTCTATATGGAATTTACCTGTGAAACTTCTAAAGGCATTCCATGAGGAGGATTACAAGGTTGTTTTGTTCTTGTTCTTTACAGCACCTACTTCTCCACACGCCTTGCAAGACCTGGAGATTGCTGAGGTTAAAGCAATTCTTCAGAAGAGGATCAATAGCGAAACGAAACAAAACGAAACAAAAAAACACCTAACTTGATAGCACAACAGCTCCTGGCGTTACTCTATGTAAAAACCTTTATGCTTCTGAAAGTTATGAAAAAAATATCCCCACATTAAAATTCATTTAAATGACAGTAGGCAGTATAAAAATGCTGTTGACACTTAAGTTACTGAAGTAGGACTCTATATTATGGTCATTATCCCACAAACAAGCTGAAATGTATCGAAAGCTGTTCCCACGAGCAGCAGCTGGACTGAAGTGATCATAACAGCTCTTAACGACAACAAAAGTGTCCTTGGTTCTTTGGTCCCAATTTTGAAATACACCACCCCACCAGCTTCAATAGGGCCATTCGCACAATGTTCAGGCTTCGTATAGGCTCTGTTATCTCTGCCCACAATGAATAGGAAAATTAAGTCTCTGAATTGAGCAGGCATGTAAATAAACCAGAAGTCTGATAGCTCTTCAGAATGAAATTAATCTTTTAAAAATACGACGACAATGTCTCTATTCTTCATGGTATTGCCATCAAGAGAAGACAAGTATCTGCTCTAGTCATTCACAGGCAAGGGGCATTCTCCCATAGCATTTCATATGGTGCATGTTGTGTATTAGTCAGAAATTACACGGCACAATGGGAGCTTTCATACCGCTAGTGTTTACTTTTAGCATGGTTCAATCACTGCTTTTCTACATGCAGCATTGCCCCTAGGTTCCTACACTTTAAGGGGTTTGCATGGATAGCTCAGCTGGTTAGAGCATGGTGCTGATAACACCAAGGTCGCAGGTTCGAGCCCCGTATGGGACAGTTGCATATTCCTGTATTTCAGGGGGTTGGACTAGATGATCCTAAGGGTCCCTTCCACCTCTAGAATTCTACGGTTCTATGTCTGTACCCTGCTATGTTCTGTCCACAACTGTGAACATCACAACAGCCTTCTTAGAGGAGTTGTAACAATGGACCTAAACACACAATTTACGAATGCATTAAAATGCTTGAAAGCAAAAGACTGCATCAACATAAAAGAGTAAAAAACAGCAACCCATGTTGCTAAAATGGCACCAACTGGAAAAGTAACACTGAAGGTGTGCCCATGTGATGTGATGGTAACCTAACTGCACATGTCAAATCTACAGCTCTTGAAATGGATGGAAGAGTAGCATTGTGTTTTAATCTTGTAATTTTTATACTGTGAACTGCTCTGAGATCTATGGAGGAAGGGCGGTATACAAATTTAATAAAAAACGAAGGTATTCTAAGGCTGGAGATTGCTCTGCTGTTTTGCTCCTTCCCCTCCAAAAGTTGGGATTTTGTGAGCTCCGAAAAGGGAAATGGAATAAGTACAGAAAAGGTAGCACGGGCATTTTAATGGCAGGTGCCTGATAAAAAGCGAGTGGGCAAAAAGAGGCAATTCTAGAGTTAACCCTAGTCTGGAAGCACCCAGAGTGGAGGATGAGGAAATATGTGGCAGCTGGATGTGCAGTCAAGCATATGAAAGGCAAGATCAGAGAGTGAGAAGCTTTGTGGGAAATAAGACGGATCAATGAAAAGCCAGGAGATTCTTCCATGGCCTGAGAAGATCACAGCTTGGGAAACAGTTCCATCTGGTGGGGAACAGTAGGAGCAAGAACTTCGTAGAAGCAGGCACCTCTAACAATCCTGTTTGCTCCGACCTTTGTTGAAGCAGGACGTGTTCCTTAGAGCTCCCATTCATTTGCTCTCCTCAGGATTATAATTCATTGGTTTCTTCTTCCTTTCTTCATTATCTTGTCTCTTTATTTCCTCCCCAGCTACCTGTGGCTTTCTTTCTATCTTTTCTGGTGCAATTTAGGTTTTTCTCTCACACAGTTTCTTTCTCCCCTCATCCCTGTTGCAGCTGAATACTTCTCCGGCAATCCTGTCTTTGCTGCAAAATGCAACTTTCTCCCCTTCCCCTGTGGGGGAGAGGAGAAAAGTATGATTTTCAAGCAAAGACAGAGCTCAGGAAAACTCCTGCATTGCCTTTGCTTGCTAAACAATTCTTTCTTCCTCCCCCTGTTTGTCACTTCCATAATCCCTGCATAAGAATTTTGACAAGTGGGCAGGACACTGTCAATTACGTGACATCATAATGATGCGTGACTGACAGGTGAGAAGTCCTACCCAACTGCCAATGTTGGCTCAGAACAAATAAGGTTCCCCACCCATTCAATATTCATTTGCTGCCAAAGAAGGATGGCTAGTCCTGGATGACTTTGCTAGATTTCAAGTTCCAGAACCAGTGGGTCGCTTACAATAAGTTATGGATGCAATCTCTGGCCTCCACCTAGGACTGTATCCAAACACTGTATTTCTTAGTGCCCATAGATTTCAGGAAACATAGCTGCACATCCCCATTCACTGCAATCACAGGAAGTACCTGTAGTTTTCATTTGACCAGAATCATCTTCAATACTGGGCCCTTCCTTTCTACTTGGCTACAGCACTTCAGACCTCCGCACAGAGTATGGTTGCCCTGGTGGCTCACCTCTGCTTCCAGGGCAATCTCCTTATCGGCTGTACCACTGTGACTTGGGCCCTTTGAGACATGGCTTTGACTCCTCCTTGGGTGGAGACCCAGGGATTCCTTGTAAACCTAGGCAAGAATCACTTGTCTCTGATTGGACAGCTGGTCCATCTTGGAATGCTTCTTGAAACCTCCACAGGTATGATGTTGCTCTCTCTAGACTACATTTTGAAGATCAAGGTTCTGGCCTCTTTCAAAAAGGCAGGTGTAATGTTCTTGGAAGAAGTCCTTGACCTCTGAATGCCTGTGGCTCAAATCACAGTCTGGGCCAAACATCACCACTACCGCTTTCAATTAGCACTTCTCTTGTTCCAGTGGGCAACAGCCTATAACAGACATGATCCTGTGCACATTTCCTTGCTGTCTTCTGCTGGCCATGTGTTGGGTGGACCCTGGATTCAAAAGTACAGGTCTCCCTGCCAGGAGTGGCAATTACGTTGGATGCAAGCCTTCAGTGATAGGGTGTGCAATGCTAGGATTAGTATGTTCAAGTCCACTGGTCGTTGGTGAAAGCGACAATGTGCATCAATTTGCTATCCAGTGCTTTGTGCCCTGCCTTCATCAAGCAGACTTTTCAACCCTAAAGACTTTTCCTGCTGGAAAGCCAGAAAAAAAATAAATGCTGCACTCTCAGACAACATAATTGACATGTGAATAAATGAGATGTAAAAGGAAACTCACACATTTGAAACTAGACCTGTATAATTTCGGCATGCATGTGTGTTTGCAATGGCAAAGGAAATTAAATGGTGGACTGCTTTGTGGCAAAAGAACGCTGATTCACTTCCCCGTGGTTTGATGTAGCTTTAGGAGTCCAGAAAGCAGGCAGTACTGCAGTGAGGAGAAGCAAGCAAAAATCCCCCACTTCTTTGCTCAGCCAGTGTGGTGTAGTGGTAGTGGTTAAGAGTGGTAGTCTTGTAATCTGGTGAACCGGGTTCGATTCCCCGCTCCTCCACATGCAGCTGCTGGGTGACCTTGGGCTAGTCACACTTCTCTGAAGTCTCTCAGTCTCACTCACCTCACAGAGTGTTTGTTGTGGGGGAGGAAGGGAAAGGAGATTGTTAGCCGCTTTGAGACTCCTTAGGGTAGTGATAAAGCGGGATAGCAAATCCAAACTCTTCTTCTCTTTTTCTTCTTCAGATAGGGCACAATGCCATTCAGGTTATACACTTTTGATCAAGTTTCAATGCTCTGTTAACTTGAGGCTACTTTGATGCAGACCAAGGATTCTGCCATTTTCTGATAACAAAACAAGTTTGCAAACTGGATTGTGGGAGCTGTCTACTTCTCTGAAGTTCCGCTCCTGTCTTTGTTCCCAAGATGGAGCCATTGCCCAACCAATGACCGTTCTCAGGCCACGGAGAATCACTGTTCAGATGAATACCAGTGGAACGTTTACTGACATAATGGCAAGTCTCATTGAAACTATGTGTGCAACTTCTTGATTTGAGGAGGGAAAAATTATCTTCCAAACCTATAACAACCTAAATAGTTGCTCAAAATTATGTGATCCCAACAGCATTTTGGAAGCAAGCAGATTCATAGATAAAACGCCTCCATGTGCCTTTGTCCTCTTCTTTTTGATCTCTGTATACATTAAAAGGGGGTTAGAAAGCTGATGTAATACAGTAATTTATACCATATCTTTTTTTTTTAATGTCCAGTTTTTAACTGTAGAAAAACTGTGGACTGTAGGAGAACACATTTTAGAACAATGAGGTTTTGTGACCATTTGAGGCAATACATTGATTTGAAAAGCATCTTGCAATGAAAAAGTCACTAAGGCAGGGATAGTAAAAAAAAATGGAGTCAGATGTTACCAAGCGTTCTTTCTGAAAACGTGTACAACCAAATCTTATGATATCTGTGGGTGATTATGAGGGACTATTTTATTATTATTTATTAAATTTGTATACTTCTCTATACCCACAGGTCTCAGAGCAGTTCACAAGAACTGATGGCTTTCTGGTGTTAAAAATGGTTTATTTTATGCCTGTTCAGTCTCCATTATGCATTGTGTTGCTTCTGTGCAAAAAGCCAAATCCATTGAAGCTGTTTAAAATATACCTTGTTTAATTATCCCCTGCTAGAAAACCCTAAGTGAAATACAACAGAAAAGGCAGGAATGTAGCCAGGGCTGTGTGTATTCTGTGTTCATACCCAATAATTAAATAAATTTGAATTTAGGGCAGTATTCAGCATCCTGAGAATTTTAGCATTCATTTTTTTTTTAAACGAACATTTCTGGCCCTTAAGATGTGAAGATAAAAGTGAAAGTATCTGGGCTATGAAATCTCAGCAGCTTTTTATAGTGGGAATAATATGACTTTCCAGAGGTCAGGGGCAATTTGTATCCCACCATTCTTCCAAGGAACTCAAGGGTTCCTTCCGGTCCATTTCATTCTGACAACAACCTTGTGAGGCAGGTGTGGCTGAGAGTGTGACTGGCCCTAGGTAAACTGGTGAGCTTTGTGACTGAGCCAGGATTCAAACTCAGGTCTTCCTTGGCGCTAGGCTAACACTCTCAAGTACTACATCACACTGGGCCTCAGTCTCTCTCAAACCTGCCTCATTTATTTATTTGTTTTGGTCATTGCCCACATTCAGGAAAAGCAGAACTATATATAATGTGGAAGATTATCTAGTTTATATAAACCTCGGAATTCAGTTTTCTTTGAATTTATGTTACTTGGTACAGATGTTTTCATGCTTTTAGCACAGAATGCACACAACCCACGGAACAACCACACCCTTCCAATTTTTAATACTACCATGAACTGAATGGCAAAAAAGTCCTCTTACAAGAAAAATAATTTTAAAAATTCCTTAGTTAAAAATATTTTTGCATACTTTTCTTCCTTTAACTGTTTGCTGAAATGAAAACAAAAGGGCTAAATTGAGCTAGCCTTGTTCAGAAGACCAGTGACCACAGTCAGCAGTAAATAGTTGTGTCTTCACATGAAGAAGGAAAGCGGAACTTGAACCCAAACAATTCCCTAAACAGGAATAACACTAATCACCGAAGTGCACTTAACACCATAGGAGCTACAGTATTCTTTACACATGCACACTTTGTAGGACACTTTGTACATGGAACTAAACAATGGAATATAAATATGCAAGCATCTTCTTTTTAAGTACACAAATTAAAAGTTCATTTACATTCTTTACTTTCCAAGATGCTGATGGAAAAAACCAAGATCTTCCAAATAGGAAGTCCGAAGATGCTCATTAATGCAGCAAAATCTTCTCTCTCTCTCTGTCTCTCACAAACACACACACACACACACACACACACTCCTCTCTGTCTTACACACCCCTCGCATACTTCAGATTACATAGTTGTGTGACTATGACGAGCCTAAGACAGGACACGCTCCTCTCACCAGAAGAGGACGCTGGAATTGTTAACATTAATTCAGTTTCTTCTGCAGGTGATTTCTTCTGTCTTCAGTAGTTTCTGGGCTGAAGTCTGTACAGAAACCGTTAGGAGCAGGACAGGTATCAGTCTCCATTTGATCGGGATATAAATACTCCTCAGCAAAGTTTGGATACATTTCGGCAAACTTGTGGAAATCCTCTAGAAATTAATAAAAGCAAGCATACATTTTAAGTGTTTTACTTACAAAATCAAGAAAGACTGCAAGACAATAAAAGTACTAAGTAGACTACTAGTTACTAAGTCTCCCATGCCAAACTTTAAGAGCATTTTCCAAAGGGTTGAACCCAATTAAATTATATTTAGAGTAGACCCACTGACACAGGATAGTCATTTTCATTAGTTTCAATGGGTTTTCCCTGAGTAACACTAACATTTGCTAACAACTCAAAATGATTTGCAGAACTACACTATGTTCCTCCCCTCCCCACCTCCTTGAGCTTTAAGCAATAGTTTGTTTGTTCGTGTTGGCCTTTTCTTGACAGGTCGGTTTATTACATTAGGTAAAGGTAAAAGGTAAAGGACCCCTGGATGGTTAAGTCCAGTCAAAGGCCACTATAGGGTTGCGACGCTCATCTCGCTTTCAGGCCAAGGGAGCCAGCGTTTGTCCGCAGACAGCTTTCCGGGTCATGTGACCAGAAGGACTAAATTGCTTCTGGTGCAATGGGACACCGTGACAGAAGCCTGAGAGCAAGGAAACGCCGTTTACCTTCTTGCCACAGGTGTAGCTATTTATCTACTTGCACTGGTGTGCTTTCAAACTGGCAGGAGCTGGGACAGAGCAATGGGAGCTCACCCTGTCACGCAGATTCGAACCACCAACCTTCCGATCACCAAGCCCAAGAAGCTCAGTGGTTTAGACCACAGCGCCCAACACTGCAGCATAAGGTCACTGATCATAGAACAGAATGGAACCTTTAGCTACTGGTAACCATAGCATGGAACGCGTTAGTGTGCTGCACTAGGACTGGACTGATCCAAGTTCAAATTTCCATTTGGCTTGGAAGCTCTCTGGATTACTTTGGGCCATGCACTATCTCTCAGGGTTGCTGTAAGGATCAAAGGGGTGAAGGGGGTGCCAACCATACAAGCTGGAGGAAAAGGTATAGCACATAAACAAGAAATAATATACAGACATTCCGTCCCTATATACAGACATTCCAGGAAGCCCATTAATGAGCACAGGAAGCTGTTTCATATTGACCCAGACTATCTAGTACTGACTGGCTTTTCAGGGTTTCTGACAGAGGCATTCCCACTTGGAAATGCTTGGGTTTGAAGCTGGGACTTAAACTCTGAGCTACAGCCCTTCCCATGCAACACAATGGCCAGGAACCTGTCACACTTGCCCCCAGGCAGCTACTCTTTTCCGTGGGACATGCCTGGCCACCACACAAAAGTTCCCCATTGTCTGCGGCTTTCTAAAATCATAGCACGGAACTCACCGTATGTAATTTCCCCCCTTTCATCGACATCTATAGCTCTGAATAGGTTTGACACATTAAGATCTGAAACACCCATGGCAGTCTTTAAAATGCAAGTTAAATCTTCTTCTGTTAGAGCTCCAGTTTCTGACTGATACATCTGTGAAAAATTAAAACGTATGATTTGTTATTGCAGCAGCAGCAAAGAAACACATTCCCAGGGCCTCTGTTTGACACTTTCCTCCCAGCCAAATAAATCTTCCAACTTCCCTATGCCGATTGATACGCCACCTTTTATTTTCCATTTAGAGTTTGCAAATTTTGCTGAAGCCCAAGAGCAAATACATTTATTGATACAGTTTATTAGATACATTAAAGGTAAAGGAACCCCTGACTGTTAGGTCCCGTCACGGACGACTCTGGGGTTGCGGCGCTCATCTCGCTTTACTGGCCGAGGGAGCCGGCGTACAGCTTCCGGGTCAAGTAGCCAGCATGACTAAGCCGCTTCTGGCGAACCAGAGCAGCGCACGGAAACGCTGTTTATCTTCCCGCCGGAGCAGTAGCTATTTATCTACTTGCACTTTGAGGTGCTTTCGAACTGCTAGGTTGGCAGGAGCAGGGACCGAGCAACGGGAGCTCACCCCGTCGCGGGGATTCGAACTGCCGACCTTCTGATCGGCAAGCCCTAGGCTCTGTGGTTTAACCCACAGCGCCACCCCCGTGTCCCTATTAGATACCTTAGGGGCCGCCTATTCCTGTACCAGCCTGCCCAATGTCTAAGATCTGGCAGAGAGGGCATTCACTGTGACCTACCTCTGGTTTATTCAGAAACAGATAAAGAAAGAGAAAAAGGGCCACACTTAGTGGTCACACCCAGGCTATGGAATACCTTGCCCTCTGAGGTTTGTTTGGAGCCCCTTCTTGCCAACATAGGATGCTTTATATAGGACAAGCAATCTTTGGGGTTTTATCTGCTGTGCCTGTTTTTATTTTTAAACTGCTTTGTTTAATATTATTGCTTTTGTGGATGCCGTATTTTAATTGCTGTAAGCTGTTTTGAGTGGTGCAAATGTAGTGCTCGTTTGGGAGGAAGGACGGGATGGAAACTGAATAAACAATAATGATAATAGCAACAACAACAGGCATCCTGGTATTGCAAAGGTGGGGGATTGGCCTCTAGATAAATCAAGGAGCATCTCCACTCCCATCGTTCTGCCCAGACACTGAGGTCCAGCGCTTAGGGCCTTCTGGCAGTTCCCTGTCTGCGAGAAGCCAAGTTAGAGGGAACCAGGCAGAGGGCCTTCTCGGTAGTGGCACCCACCCTGTGGAACATCCTCCCACCAGATGTCAAAGAAAAGAACAACTACCAGACTTTTAGAAGACATCTGAAGGCAGCCCTGTTTAGGGAAGCTTTTAATGTTTAACAGACCACTGTATTTTAATACTTTGTTGGAAGCCGCTCAGAGGGGCTGGGGAAACCCAGCCAGATGGGCGGGGTAGAAATAATTTATTATTATTATTATTATTATTATTATTATTATTATCATCATCATCATCATCAAACATGCAATCGCCTCTCCACTAAAAGTAGTACTCAAGGAAATATAAGGAATTACAGTACATAAAAATACAAAGGCCAACCATGTTACTAAATGCCAGTTAAAATCCCATTCTCTCAAGGTCTGCTGCAGGAAACTGACTAATCATGCATCATCACTGCAACGGATACAGGAGACTTCATTTGTCACCTAAATTCTGCTGAGGCTATAATCTGGTGGGCCAGCATAAGGAAATGCAATCCACAGGTGTGATGCCACAATAGAGTTGGGTGCTGGAGGGATAAGAGAGCATCGGGGAGCTCATATGCTCATACGCCCTTGAGTTCTTTTGATTTACTGCCTCTTTTATTCTGTGGGAACTGTGCATTTTGCCAGTTAGGCAATGTATTGTGTATTGCTAGCTGCCTTGGTGGTCCTGGTGGACAGAAAGGCAGGTCATAAATATTTTGAAATAAAAATAAGACCTAGCCACGTCCAGAGCAGGATCACCCCAGATGTGTTTAGGGTAAGGGGTTGCTCATGCAGGAAAAGGTGGTCTTCAGATATACTGAGCTCAGGAAATCCGGGGCTTTCAAAAGGTACACAAACCTTGGCTTTCACTTACATCACTTGATTTCTCAGTGCTCAATGACTCACAGATGAGTATGTGAATTAACTTTCCTGATAAACATTAAGTTTGAGGTATCATCAAGTGACACTCCCCATTTGTTAGCCCCTCTTTGGCCACAGTTCATAAAATAAAGCATCAATGTACAATAAAACACAATTATCAGAAAGGATGTCTCTGTGGTGTTGTATATGTGATGGCTCACTCACATTTACAAGTTGTCGCTTGATGCTGCTTTCATCAAGTGATGAGCATGCAAGCTACTTTTTTCTTACCCATTTGCCTGCGTAGGCAGCAATTTGCACAGTCTCATGCTCCTGCTTGCTGATTTGGAAAAAAACAAAACAGGGCACAACAGATTGCTGCTGTGTTTTGCGGGTCAAAATGCATGTGAGTGAATATGGCTACTGTTAGATGCTGACTACTGTACAGAACTTTTATAAAGCCAGTAATGACCAGGGATGCAGAGAAGTTGTGGTCAATGTAATGAATTGACCTGTTTTGCCCCCCCAAAAAAGGAAAAGGGAAAAAAGGGCTTTGTTTTTAAAAATGGCTTTCAACAAACCGTCTTAATAAAAGCTGCTACTTGCCTTAAAAGCCAGCTGTATCGTTTGCAAGGTTTTGGATGGCCGGCAGACTACTGACAAAGCGATTACATATTCTCTTAAGTCAATCAGACCACCTTCCTTCTGTAAAAAAAGAAACAAAACTGCATTACCAGTTTCATAGAAAATACCCACTGAAGAAAATAAAATTCTGAAAAGTATACATAAAAAGAGCTCACATGGAGGTTTCAGCACAAAGATTTCTAAACAAAGAAACTAGGGGCGACTAAGTCCTCTGAACTTTTGAAACATCTTATATTTCTCAGTTGTTTTACAACAAGGAACCCTTTCTGGCCAGATCTTTCTCTCCCCAACCCCTGGTGGGCAGGGAGCCCACCTGCCAATCACCTGGCATCATAGTGCTATCAGTTAATGTAACCCTTTGAGGTCTTGATTGTCAAAACCTCAAAAAGAACCACGAGGGTATCAAACAGCCCTTTGTTGTTGTTAAGTCATTTAGTCGTGTCCGACTCTTTGTGACCCCATGGACCAGAGCACGCCAGGCACTCCTGTCTCCCACTGCCTCCCGCAGTTTGGTCAAACTCATGCTGGTAGCTTCGAGAACACTATCCAACCATCTCGTCCTCTGTCGTCCCCTTCTCCTTGTGCCCTCCATCTTTCCCAACATCAGGGGCTTTTCCAGGGAGTCTTCTCTTCTCATGAGGTGGCCAAAGCAATACTTCAGTCTCAGCTTCAGGATCTGTCCTTCCAGTGAGTACTCAGGGCTGATTTCCTTAAGAATGGATAGGTTTGATCTTCTTGCAGTCCATGGGACTCTCAAGAGTCTCCTCCAGCACCATAATTCAAAAGCATCAATTCTTCATCGATCAGCCTTCTTTATGGTCCAGCTCTCACTTTCATACATCACTACTGGGAA
This sequence comes from Podarcis pityusensis, assembly GCF_964106645.2. Taxonomy (NCBI): domain Eukaryota; kingdom Metazoa; phylum Chordata; class Lepidosauria; order Squamata; family Lacertidae; genus Podarcis; species Podarcis pityusensis. The sequence goes on from NC_138031.1 coordinate 81,096,387, forward strand.
AACCATAGCTTTAACTATACAGACCTGGGCTTTCAAATAGTGAAATGTGGGTGTTTAGAGACAGCTTTTCATATGCCACCCCTTCTCTCCTTCAAACTGCAGAGGTCTGAAGAAGCACAGGGTGGTCCACTGATAAGAACTAATTCAATTGCCATTTTGGTATCCTCTCTTTGATGCAACAATACGTTATGCTTGCTATATATGTGTATGTATATAGAAAGCTGTAGTCTAATTTGTAAAATAAGTCATAGTCACCATGTATCCCTTGTGCTACATTTCTCCATGGTAAAAATGATGACCGGCAGCCAATAGGATGCGTAATTTCAGACTACAAATGTTCGCACAGCAGGCAAAAGGCATGCACACAAGATCTTCTGAATTTAGTAATCACTTTTTCGAAACTATTGTTCATAAGTACTTTCTATGTTACAGCTATATTAACCGTACTCACAAATGAAAACTGCATTCCTAACGAAAGAATGCCCAAGGCCTGAATTCAAATAATAAAAGTGGTTATTTAGAAATTTCAAGACTGTCATCTTTCTTACCTCATCAAAAAGTGCAAACATGTTTTCTAATGTGTCAGAAACCGGGACTTCTAGGTATTCCGCAAACTCCTTGAGACTGACCCTTTTGTCTTTCATTCTCTTAGTATTTCCTGAATATGCATCAAGCTCTCTTTCAAGCTTCTCTGGCTTTAATCTAAACATGGGAGGAAAAGAACCAAGGCTGAAATTGTAGACAACCCTCTCTCTTTTTTTCTTACAGGAGTGTTGAGGAGGACAAACCAGGCAGTTTGTAATTTCCTGGCAATCCACTAACAGAAGATTAATGCTAAAAACTTATCCCTGATGTGTGATGTCTTTAGCCTGGTAAAGAGGAGATTGAGAGGAGATATGATAGCTGTCAGGGAACTGCCATCAGAACAGGGGCGGGAAACAGAGGGGCAGTTGTGTTACAGGGAGCCTCCGACAATCTTGCGAAGCAGTTCTTCTTCCGGTGATGAGGAAGAAGTGAAAGGACCAGAGGATGCTGGTAGGAGCCTCAACAACGCTCCTGGCAAAGCTGGTCAGGAGGGAAGCACGCCCATTCCGTTGCCCACCCTGCACAGAAGTCTAAAGTGCAAAGAGGGAAGGGAAAGGCTGGGCGTAACGAGACTTTTATGCTGGGGGAGGTCCAGGAAAGAAGCACTCCCGGATTCTGCTAGTGATTGAGGCAGACATGAACTTCGGGGTTCTGCAATGTAAATAGTTTTGCACCTAAATAAAACCTGTAAAAGACAGGTCGGAGTCCTGCCTGGTTACTCATGAGCAACCACCTAAGCCATCTGACAATAAAAGGTAAAGGTAAAGGGACCCCTGACCATTAGGTCCAGTCGTGACCGACTCTGGGGTTGCGGTGCTCATCTCGCTTTATTGTCCGAGGGAGCCGACGTACAGCTTCCGGGTCATGTGGCCAGAATGACTAAGCTGCTTCTGGTGAACCAGAGCAGCGCATGGAAATGCCGTTTACCTTCCTGCTGGAGTGGTACCTATTTATCTACTTGCACTTTGACGTGCTTTCAAACATGTTAGGTTGGCAGGAGCAGGGACCGAGCAACATAGAGCAAGCTTGTTTTCTCCTCCTCTAGAGGCTAGGACCCAAACCAATGGATTCAAGTTACAAGAAAGGAAGAACTTCCTGACACTAAGAGCTGTTTGACAGTGGAATGATTCCCAAGAGAGGAGTTCGACTCTCCTCCCTTGGAGGATTTTAAGCAGAGGCTGGATGGCCATCTGTCATAGATGCTTTAGTTGTGATTCCTACATTGCAGGGGGGTGGATTAGATAACCCTCAGCTTCCTTTCCAACTCTACAATTCAATGAATCTACACCTTTTCTTCCTGTGGTGGATCATTCAGACATGGATCTCTTCACTCTTCATTCTGAATGACAGAGTTCCAGGAATTCCGTACCACACAATCTGACTATACAGTTTTGCTCTAAAACAACGTGGGAGAGCATTTGGATAAATTCAATTTTCAGAAGAGGAAAGTTCTAATGCAATATCCCGAACTGGAAAAAGTGGCTCCCACTTTATATTTGCAGTTATAGAAAAAGCCCTCCTTTAAAAATATCATCATCATCATCTCAGATTCTCATCTACCACTGACAACCACCAAGCTTCAAGGCAGTGATGAAGCTGGATCTAACAAGGTAAGATTCAATACCATATCAATACTGCATAAACAATGCATCTGTTAAGGATGTGGGGACTTAACAGCTGTAACTTCTTGACATTTTGAAATGTGAGTGAACATGGGAAGTGTCCAATATAACATGTTAAGCTGAAAGGGTGTGTTTTTTTGTTAACAATATAAATTTAAGCAATGCGGACTCTGATTTCTGCAAACCACAACCCTGGCATCTAACTTGTGTTGAGGTGAGGGGGAAGTGATATACAGATGGCTCTTCCTTTCTGTCTCCACCATAAGTTGTAATATGCTAGGTTCACCCAGGAATACAAATTATGACTTTCCTAATTATCAGAACCACAGTCAACTGAAGCCAGGAATGCTCAACTGAATTAAGTGGCAAGAAGCCTATTATAACTAGATCTTGCACAACACTGGCAGATGTCAAATTTGTTAAGCTTTTGAAACCTCTGTGATTCTGGTCTGCTCCTGCAAGATTGCAAAACATTGCCCCCACAACCTCCCAGATCCTTGACTTTTTTTTTTTTAATTGCTTTTAAACCGATTTGTAAAAAAAAAAAAAAAAAGTTGCATGGAAAAAAAATACGAGAGAGAGACATTGCACATACCTTTGTAAATCAAGAAAATATATAATTAAAATACATTTTTTTTAAAAAAACTGCTTTATAAAGTTACAAAGTGATTAAAACATCCCGTCGTACAGTTCCACACTTTTATCAACCTGCTCACCCAAGGCTTCTCACAAGCTTTGCAAATTCTAAGAGGCAGGTGTCTGAAGGGAGACGAAGTTGTCCTTCAGCCAAAGCTAGCTGGCAATCTTCAAAAGTGTAGTCCGTTACTGGAACCCCCAAAGCCCTTGAGGGGAAAAAAGCAGGAATTTACACAACAGCGTCACACTTTATTGATAACAGCAGCCTTATAAAGCAGATGAAATCTAAACGCCACATTTTGACTATGCCGAAGCTCACGATGTGGTCTGGCAAGTCAAGGAAAGAGTAGCTTTCATCAAGAGTACTTCAAATTTAAAAATGGGGATGAAGAGACAAAGAAAAGGGTGGGTGCATTTAAATCTGCCTAAAACCCTTAAACCACTAGACCTTCCCTCCTGCATGTTTCTCAACTGTTTGGTGTACATTTATGTGTGTTTATGCATCTTAAAACCACTATAAAAAACTTTCCCCAGACATGTACCATATTTTTCGCTCTATAAGACTCACTTTTTCCCTCCTAAAAAGTAAGGGGAAATGTGTGTGCGTCTTATGGAGCGAATGCAGGCTGCACAGCTATCCCAGAAGCCAGAAGAGCAAGAGGGATCGCTGCTTTCACTGCGCAGCGGTCCCTCTTGTTGTTCTGGGTTCTGAGATTCAGAATATTTTTTTCCTTGTTTTCCTCCTCCAAAAACTAGGTGCGTCTTGTTATTGGTTTCAGAACTCACAGAGTTAAAGAGTTCTGGTGACGTCTCTTTCCTGAGGCGTGGTTAGAAACACTTAAGGGAGTGGTTTGACGCTAAGTGTTTCAGTCTGCCTCTGGGACGCTATGCGAGAGGGAGAATGTGTCAGTTCTCACCAGGTCTGAATTTATGGTGTTATTCTACATGATTAAAGGCAAGAGAAGATAAGGAATGCCTTGTGTCTGCTCTGAATTATTACACACGTGCTGCAATTTGCTTCTCACCGCTGTGTTTGCTCTGCTACCGGCAAGAGAAAGAGGCAGAGGAGGACTTTTGCATCGGCACGGACAGTTTGCAAGGTGCGAATGGGAAGTGTGCCAGGCTCCATGTTTAGCCTCTGTTTACACTCTTGTCCGGCATAATCCAACACGTCTTATGGTCTGGTGCGTCTTATAGAGCGAAAAATATGGTATTTAAATTGTTCAGTAGCACCTTAGAGACCAAACTAAGTTTGTTATTGGTTTGAGCTTTCATGTGCATGCACACCTCTTCAGATACCTGAAGAATACCTGAAGAAGATATCTGAAGGTATCTGAAGAAGTGTGCATGCACACGAAAACTCATACCAATAACAAACTTACCGTATTTTTCGCTCTATAACACGCACCTGACCATAACACGCACATCGTTTTTAGAGGAGGAAAACAAGGGAAAAAATATTCTGAATGAAACAGTGGACGTATCATTTTTGTGCTTCATGCTGTGGCCACAGACATGTGATCTGATGGTGAATTTGGGGTGACCCAATGCAAAAATCCTGAGAATCCCTGTGGATCCATGCTTTGTAACCACGTTTTTGCACCATTGCAGCCCCAGGCAACAGTGGGTGCGTGATTTTGGGGGGGCAGGCTGTAGCCATGGACATGCTATGTGCTCTGATGGTGAATTTTGGCTGACCCAATGCAAAGATCCTGAGGATCCATGTGGATCCATGCTTTGTAACCACGTTTTTGCACCATTGCAGCCCCAGGCAACAGTGGGTGCGTGATTTTGGGGGGGCAGGCTGTAGCCATGGACATGCTGTGTGCTCTGATGGTGAATTTGGGGTGACCCAATGCAAAGATCCTGAGGATCCATGTGGATCCATGCTTTGTAACCACATTTTAAGTGGGGAGGGAAGGAAAAACACAGAAGGCTAAGAATGCAGGAGAGGGCTATAACGTGAGGAAAGGAAGGCAAAAGTTCCCCCCCACCCACCCACACAAGCCAGCCAGCGCTCTCTCTCTCTCTCTCTCTCTCCCATCTGCATGTTTTCCGGCTGCCTGATATTTATTTTTTTTAATTGCCTTGACAGAAGAAAGCATTTTAACTGCATTAAGAACTATTTAGCAGCGAAACCTAAGCTTTGCCATCCCTTAAGAGGTACAGACACTGTAATCTTCCAGATCGCATGAATTTACAGGCAAAACACTGTTTAAGGATTTCATCCTTTTAAATTGAAGAAAGCATATTTGAATGCTGTGTGTCCCCAAAAACAAAAAGCAGGAAGTCAAATCAGAATTTTAAGCTGAACCTGTAATCTCTCTTCCCTTCACAAACATTGTTCCCTCCGAAGCACAGAGAGGAAAGCAGACACTCTGCTTTCCCCTCTGCTTGCCTGGAGGGGAGGGGCTTTCCCTGCTCTTTGTTCCGTTTCAGCAAACACAGCAACGAAACAGAGTGGGTGGGCAGTAAGACCCTGAGGCAGAATGCAGGAAAGCAGCTGCTTCCTCTTTTCCCCTCTGCTTGCCTGGAGGGGAGGGGCTTTCCCTGCTCTTTGTTCCGTTTCAGCAATCGTGAAGCCCGATTTGATTTTTGTCTGATTTTTCGGCTCCAGGGACCACACATTCGCTCCATAACACGCACAGACATTTCCCCTTCCTTTTCAGGAGAAAAAATCTGCGTGTTATAGAGCGAAAAATACGGTAGTTGGTCTCTAAGGAGCTCCTGGAAGGGATTTTTTAATTTTGTTTCGACTACGGCAGACCAACACGGCTACCTGCCTATAATTAAAATGCTCAGTTACAGTTATTAGCAGCCAGTGCATTCTGGTGGGCAGTGCATTGGGTATATCTCGGGACCTAGAAGCCAAATCCCTTTAAATTGTTTTCTTGCTACTTCTAAACTGCACCTTAATCTACAACCATAATGTATCTGCTTCAATTTTCAGTTTGAATGATAGGTTTGGTTCCCTAGAAATTCGGGTGTTCTTTCCCAGTCAGATATAGAGGATGGTCGCTGGGAATTATGTTGATTTTTCACCTCTTGAAAATTGGTCTATGTAGTCCTACAGGGATTAGTATTGGCACCAATCCTGTTGGTCATCTATATAAAGCCACTGAGAGAGATCGCCCACTGTTTTGGAGTGAGGAAATTTCCCCAAACATCCAGCTACTGTATTGGCCATAAAATCACTGTTTGGAAGTTGTGGGCAGGTAGTTAAGGATTAATAGACTGAAAATGAACCCGGACAAGTCAAAGTTGACACTAGTAGGGACTTGTCAGATCTTAGAAGGAACAGATTTTCTTGTCATTGACGGGGTTGTAATTTCTCCACTAAAAACAGGTTCAGATTCCAGGCCACACTTGTGATGCAGTCAGCTTTTGTTAGGTTTGATATGATTTTTCACCCTGCAATGTCCACAATGTTAGCACACACATTAAAATAAGTAGAATATTTCGGTACAAACATCTAAATAAGCAGAAACCATCACATGGTGCTATTTGGACAGCAGTTCACTTACTGTGCCATGATCCGTCTCACGTTATTTGCATACAGAGATGGGTTTCTCTTTTCTTCTTCAGAGGGTATATACACAGGCAGGAACTGCAAGTAGAAAAAATGGTTTCAGCTCAAACGTGATACCGTATTTCACAGGCAAAAGTATAAACACACACTAATAACGTTGCTTTTAAGTACAGTAACAGGATCAAATGTTCATAAGCAAATACAAAACCAAAAAACCCAACCCTGAATTTTTACACACATCATTAAGGAGTAACAACATTTCAGGTTTTTTTGTTTCCAACCTCCCTCCCTTTATTAATTTGGATTTTTAAAAGGAACCAAATGATATTTATAGTGCAACAAATGAGCAGCTGTGTGGGATACAGATTAGGCATCTTTCTTCTACGTCGTGCTTCCAACTGCGTCAATTATCTCATTTTCCCACTGTTCAGAACAGCAAGTCTAAAAACTGCATTTTTCTCATTAAGAATGGACTGCAGGTATGAAATGTGACTGTGCAAATGTCGTCAGTACTACTGCATACAGACAGTAGCATTATCGGTGATCAGTGACATTAATTCCCCCTCCCAATATGCCCGTAACGTATTGACCTCTATTATTATTCTTTTATTTATTTTATATCACAATAGAAAAAACATAAAACCAGACAGTAAAATAATAGAAAGTTTAAAAAAGCAAGTTGAAAGCAAAAAGAAATTAAAAAAACAAGCATCAATAGACTACTGTGGGAGGTGTACTCTCAATTGTTTTCAGTGGACATTTAAAAGTTGGCACAGAAGGTGCCTCTGAATCTCTTTTGGCAGAGTGTTCCACAGGACTGGTGACACAAAAAGCTTGATTTCTTTTTGTTGTCAAACGAGCCTCAGCAACTCACCCAAGCCACTCCTGCAGATGATCTCAGTAACAGAGCCAGAATTATAAGGGTTCAGGTGATACCTCAGGTATCCTGGACCCAAAGCTGCTCAGGGCTTTGTAAATCAGTATAAGAAGCTTGGCTCAGTAGCAGATGGGCAGCCATGACATGTTCTTGACCAGAAGTTTGCCCCAGAAATCTGGCTGCTGCATTCTGCACCAGCTGGAGTTTCCAAACCAGACCCAAGGGCAGCCCCATGTAGAGCACATTACAGTAGCCTAACTCGAGGTTAACAATGCATGGACTTGTGAAGACCAGTGGAAGCACTTCTTCTATTCCCAGGGTTTTTGTTCAGCTGGAAGTCACCAGAACTCAGTCCTGGCACCTCTCAGGTGGGCACTGTTATGTACTGAAGTTCTCACCCTGGGCCAGCAGGGGGATACTGTAGATAGTTTTCACTCAGGTCCACATATGCAAATAAGGGATTGAAAGTGACGTTCAGTGATTGGATAGTTACAGAAAGTGTTACAGTTGCGTTGTAGTGCAGCTCTATATAAGCAGGCTGGCTGAACCCTTCAGTTCAGTTCAGTTCTGGCCTGTGAATAAAGAGCTGTTTGAAGAATCGCTGTGTCGTCTGATATGTTCACCCACAACTTAACAGGCGCCATTGCCATTGTAAGAGAACAGGGGAGGCGTTCATGGCTGAGTTTCGGTACCTCTCTTTCTAGAAAAATAGCACTGCCTATTCCTTATTGCAAAGTGGGGAAACAAAAAAGAAATAAAATGAAGTTAAGCTTTCCTCCTGCAGTACAGGGCCTTTATTTATTGGGGTACTCTTTTGAAGTCATTGTTCAAGAGCTGAACTATTCACACACATTAAAGGATACCGTTAAAATGGGTTGTAGTTTTTTTTAGTTGTCTCAAGTATGAAAGCATAGGATTGCAGACTAAAACATTGGTAACTTTGTACTAACCTCTATTTCCACAAAATTATGAAACTGACATAAAGTTAGCCACAGAATTTTCAACCTGAAAGAGAAATGAAAAGCTCGTTTTAATTTACAAGATCATTAGTTCCGTAATTAACATCACGAATGCATCCTGAGAAAGAGAAACGAAAATGAACTTTGGGTGAGATCCAGCATTGTACAAACTGGCATCTGCTCATGCAATGGGACTTCTCATTCCTCTCCTCCCCACTGTGCACCCCCAAATATGCTCTAATGGGTTGGGGGACTCTCTGAAGCTGGGGGGGGGGGGGAGTTGGAGGAGCAGGAAGAAAAAGAAGTCCCATTGCACAAATGGATTTATGTTGTGTAAGCAGATGGGCCTCACTCTGTAAAATATGGGAAGCGAACACTACTTGGCAATTAAATATCAAAACTGATGCATAGTAAACTTAAGTACCTTAGCTATGAATGATATTGAAATCAAATATGATTTAACATTATCAAATACTTAATCGATTTGAAATTGTATGAAAAAGCTAAAGAGAAACAAGAAGGCCATTGCTCAGATGCTTCCAAACACTATAGACAAAAGTTATCTATTGGCAGGCTAATCTATTCATTCAAATTAGGAATAGTGTGATTTGGGGTTTGAAGAACTTATTAAACCCTGTTTGATCATAAAAATAATAATTGGCCAGGAAGATAATCTGACGTGTGCCCATTATTTCCCATTATTTAACATACTAGTCCTCAGAAAGAAAAGCAATTCATTAAAGCAATTAGTAAGTCAAATAATACATAGCTGACTTACGCTCCTGGACCCTGCCATGTCCACGTAATTGTATCCTATGCAGCAAAAGAAATGCATTCAAATATTTAAGCAGTCCTATGATGTTAATAGGCTTCACAAAAAAGCACTGCTTTGAAAAATGTGACAGTAGGCTATTTATATCTCATTATCCCTGTAAGGGTTTTGTCTACTACTGCATTTGGCAATATGTAAATCATGAAGGGGGAAATACATTAAATGAAATGCCGATGAATTTATTGTAGGTTCAGGAATTCCTCCAGTTTACAGCATACTGACAAAGGAATTATCAGTGCCCTCTAGCGATACAGAAGCAGCATTTCAGTTAAAGGAATAACAGGACACAAGCTCACTTTTGCTTTCTCATAGGTAGAACTGAGTTTGTTTACCACAATGAGATACTAGCAAACAAATCTTGAATTATGCAGTAATAGATTGAGAGATTAACAGATCATCTATTAGATGAAAAGATGGGCTGTGTACATATCAAATTTACATCTTTCTAGCTACCATAGGAGTAACTTACTATTTTGGGGGATACTTCATGTTCTCCTGTTTGGGGGGGAAATAAGTCAACCCACGCTGCATTTGTCTTGAAACAAATGTACATATCTTAGAAACAACAAGAGGGCAATCGTTGCCCATGTCACCTCCCACCTGATTTACTATCATTCTGCTTTTCAAAAAAAAGTTTGAGAATATACTTCAGACAACTACTTAAGGTTCATATATGTATTTGGCATAGGGATGCGGGTGGTGCTGTGGTCTAAACCACTGAGCCTAGGGCTCGCCGATGAGAAGGTCGGCGGTTCAAATCCCTGTGACGGGGTGAGCTCCCATTGCTCGGTCCCTGCTCCTGCCAACCTAGCAGTTTGAAAGCACACCAGTGCAAGTAGATAAATAGGTACTGCTCCAGCGGGAAGGTAAATGGCTTTTCCGTGCGCTGCTCTGGTTTGCCAGAAGCGGCTTAGTCATGCTGGCCATGTGACCCGGAAGCTGTACGCCGGCTCCCTCGGCTAATAAAGCGAGATGAGCGCTGCAACCCCACAGTTGTCCGCAAGAGGACCTAACGGTCAGGGGTCCTTTAATACCTTTATGTATTTGGCATAAAAGCTTACTCAGAGCTTACCAGTTTGTTTGGATAACGTAAAATCACAGGTTGGACAGGCACTCCAGGGATAAATGCTCCTACAAGATATATGGGATACATATAATTACAATACTTTCTAATTACCACCTATTAATGACACTGTGAGCATTGAAGGTATTGCATGCGCATTTCTGTTATGTAACAGCTGGCTTTTCTGGATGATATGCTCTGAAGTTCCACCTTCCCAAGTAGCCAAAAAAGATGCAACTATAATTTATTTTTAAAGGTTAAGCAACAACTCTCAGCAACATAGTAATTCAAGCATCTAAAGTTAAATAGATTCTGGTTATTCCCTGCCCAAATAATAAATAGTCCAAGCTTCTTCCTGCAAGTGAACATAATGTGCCATCTTCAGAGGTTTACTATTATGGTATACCACTGTGACTTATTCCCAGCAGCTTACTTCCTGAAAAACTTTGTATTACATTGGAAGCATTAGTATGATTCATTCAATTTAATTCCAATCCTTTGATAAGCAGGATATTTCATTCCAGGTAAGATGACACAGGAAGAATGGATAGTTAGTCAAAACAACTAATAGCCAGCAATTTTTCAGAAGTACCTAATTGGAAAGAACTCAGGGCTGTCAAATCCTACGCAACTTTTATTTATATATTTCCAGGAATTTGACAGAAATAGAAAAAATGTTCCACCACAAGGTTTGACTGCCTTCCCTGATGAAGACAAACATTTTCTTTTTAAACAGGAAAATCTGCCTTGTAACCTCTCTCTCATATTATAAGCCAACAAACAGCAACCAATAATAAGGTGTGTGAAAAGAATCTACATTGTTAATGCTAATTCTTCCACTCCTCTGGAGTGGATGAAGACTCTAGAATCAACTCAAATCTCTAACTAGGAACAAGAAAGGAATGATAACTGAAACATTCAACACTTCTGGTCTTGTTTGTTTGCACTTTCATCCACTACCGAAGATGGCAATAAATCAAAATCTTTTCTGGACACCCAGTTCTTTCCCAACTCTATGGTCAGTTTGTGGCTATTTTCACCAACATTTACAAATTTAGATGTCTCCCTTTCCGAAAAGGTTGAACAATTGTGCTTTCTAGATTTTGCAGCCCGGCATATGAATCTCTCTAAGTATGATGATGCACTCTGCCAAGGCTCCAGGGAAAGAGGCCTTTGGGATTTTTGTTTGAAGCCCTGAGCAGCAACCTCTCATTCCACCTCTATCTCCCACAGGTACTGATGATTGTAACTATTGTTTACTCATGGACTAGAGGAACCTGTTGAACCAGAAACCCAGGTCAAGGCTTCTTTCACTAAGGGAGCCCGTAAGGTGTTGGTATTTTTTTTTTTTAAATCCTTGCTCTCTCTATCTTGACATCAGGGAAGGTGACACAAACTTGTATAGTGGTACCTAGGGGTTACAAACGCTTCAGGTTACAGATGCTTCAGGTTACAGACTCCGCCAACCCAGAAATAGTACCTCGGGTTAAGAACTTTGCTTCAGGATGAGAACAGAAATTGTACTCCGGCAGTGCGGCGGCAGCGGGAGGCCCCATTAGCTAAAGTGGTGCTTCAGGTTAAGAACAGTTTCAGGTTAAGAACGGACCTCCGGAACGAATCAAGTTCTTAACCCGAGGTACCACTGTATTTTCTAGGGAAGATCTCTGAAATGAAGATCTCCTATCAAACATACACACCCGGTCACGGAAAACTGGACTAGACATTTACACAATCTGAAGCAATCTTTTCTAGAAGGCCCTGACAGATTAGCACTAGAAGCTCCATTCTACAAACAGCCAAGCTCCAATACTACTGAATATTAGTAGTACATGCTTAAATGCTATTAGGAAAATATATGTTTGGACTCAGACTGAAGGTAGTATTCTCCACATGATTCAAATCTTCACTCATGGATTCTTTTACTCATTATTCTGTTGCACAGCTGTATGCATGGATTCGTACATGTGCCATCAACATGAAATTATTCAGATACAGATCAGGATGATACCCATCTGATTAGAAAACCAGAGGTCATGCAAATACACAGATCCTAGGGAAAAGATTGCAAAGTGCTGCACAACACAAGAGCCATACCAATACATATCTGAGGAAAAGTCCTGGCATCAAATCAGGAATGAAAAGGGCACAAGGTATTACCATAAATCTCTCATTATCCAATATGTTGACTAAACTTTAGAGAATGCAAAATATGGTAAGATAACATTATCTCCTGCAATTTGTGGTACAAGCATGATCATGGATGGAGGATTTGACCTGGCTTGTGTAACAGAGACTTGGTTGGATGAAGCAGATGGGCCTGTTCTTGCCGCTGCTTGTCCACCAGGTTTCTCTTACGCACAGCAACCCAGGCCCTGTGGGCGGGGAGGGGGGGTTGCAGTGATTTTTAGGAAGTCATTAGTTTGCACCAGGCATCCTATTGGGAAGACCCAGTTCTCTGAGTGCATGTTCTGGAAGTTGGGCAATAGGGGCAGTACAGGATTCCTTTTGGTGTACCGACCTCCCCGCTGCACCAAGGATTCCCTGCCCGAGCTGCTTCAGGTCGTGGCGGATGTTCTCCTGGAGACACCTAGTTTGGTTGTCCTAGAGGATTTTAACATCCATGCCGACACGACCTTACAAGGGGCCGCTCGGGACTTCGTGGAAAGCATGGCCTCCATGGGGCTGTCCCTGAATAAGTTTGGCCCAACCCATAGCCACGGATATGCCTTGGACCTGGTGTTTACCTCCATGGATGTTGGTGTTCTGACACTAAGTAAAAGCGAAACAAAAGAAGTGCCATGGTCAGACCACTTCCTGGTGCAACTTGACTTCTCCGCGACCCTTCCCCTCTGCAGGGAGGTGGGACCGATTCGGATGGTCCGCCCCCGCCACTTAATGGATCCAAATGGTTTCCAGAGAGCGGTAGGGGATGCTTTATCCCATGTTGATGGCCTTTCAGCTGATTCCCTGGTGGCCCGCTGGAATGTGGAGTTAACCAGGGCTATTGACTGTTTGGCTCCGAAGCGCCCTCTCCGATTGCATGGAGCCCGGATGGCCCCGTGGTTTTCCACGAATCTGAGGGCAATGAAACAATCGTTGAGACGGCTAGAGCGCCGGTGGCAGATGACCCATTCTGAAGCTGACCGGACACAGGTTAGAGCTCAGTGTCGAGCCTACCAAGTGGCGGTAGCGACGGCGAAGAAGGCTTTCTTCGCCGCCTCTATTGCATCTGCAGAAAACAGCAGCAGGAGACTTTTTCAGGTGGTCCGCAATTTAGCGGAACCACCTGCTACATCGGGGCCCAATACAGGCCACATGATCTCCTGCAATGATTTTGCAAAGTTTTTTGCAGATAAAGTCGCTCAGATTCGGGAAGAGGTAGACGCCACCGTGGGAGCAGGGCCGGGGCGGGGGAGTGCTAGAGTCCTGTCTAGTCAAATTGTGTGGGATCAATTCCAATCTGTTACCTCCGAGGATGTGGACAGGCTGCTTGGACGAGTGAAACCAACCACCTGTCTCCTTGATCCTTGCCCATCCTGGCTTATAAAAGCTAGCCGGGAAGGGCTGGGCGATGGGCTTCGTGGGGTGGTGAATGCTTCCCTCCGTGAGGGAGCCTTCCCAGACCCGCTGAAAGAGGCGGTTATTAAACCGCTTCTTAAAAAACCATCTTTAGATGCGGCCACGATGGCCAACTATCGCCCAGTCTCAAATCTTCCATTCTTGGGCAAGGTGATTGAGCGAGTGGTTGCTGAACAACTCCAGGCACGCCTGGAAGAAGCGGACCATTTGGATCCCTTCCAATCGGGATTCAGGCCTCATCACGGGACTGAAACTGCCTTGGTCGCACTGGTTGATGATCTCCGGCGGGCTAGGGACAAAGGTGAGAGCTGTTTCCTAGTTCTGCTGGATCTCTCAGCGGCGTTTGATACCATCGACCATAACATCCTTCTGGACCGTCTTGAGGGGCTGGGAGCTGGGGGCACTGTCATACAGTGGTTCCGCTCCTTCCTCCTGGGCCGTGTTCAGAAAGTGGTGGTGGGGGATGAGTGTTCAGACCCTTGGGCTCTCACTTGTGGGGTGTCTCAGGGTTCTGTCCTCTCCCCCATGCTTTTTAATATCTATATGAAGCCGCTGGGAGAGATCATCAGGGGGTTTGGACTGGGTGTTCATCAGTATGCAGATGACACCCAGCTCTACCTCTCCTTTAAATCAGAACCAGTGAAGGCGGTGAAGGTCCTGTGTGAGTGTCTGGAGGCGGTTGGAGGATGGATGGCGGCAAACAGATTGAGGTTGAATCCTGACAAGACAGAAGTACTGTTTCTGGGGGACAGGAGGCGGGCAGGTGTGGGGGATTCCCTGGTCCTGAATGGGGTAACCGTGCCCCTGAAGGACCAGGTGCGCAGCCTGGGAGTCATTTTGGACTCACAGCTGTCCATGGAGGCACAGGTTAAATCCGTGTCCAGGGCAGCTGTGTACCAGCTCCATCTGGTACGTAGGTTGAGACCCTATCTGCCCGCGGACTGCCTCGCCAGAGTGGTGCATGCTCTGGTTATCTCCCGCTTGGACTACTGCAATGCGCTCTACGTGGGGCTACCTTTGAAGGTGACCCGGAAACTACAACTAATCCAGAATGCAGCAGCCAGACTGGTGACTGGGAACAGCCGCCGAGACCATATAACACCGGTCTTGAAAGACCTACATTGGCTCCCAGTACGTTTCCGAGCACAATTCAAAGTGTTGGTGCTGACCTTTAAAGCCCTAAACGGCCTCGGTCCAGTATACCTGAAGGAGCGTCTCCACCTCCATCGTTCTACCCGGACACTGAGGTCCAGCACCGAGGGCCTTCTGGCGGTTCCCTCACTGCGAGAAGCCAAGTTACAGGGAACCAGGCAGAGGGCTTTCTCGGTAGTGGCGCCCTCCCTGTGGAACGCCCTCCCACCAGATGTCAAAGAGAACAACAACTACCAGACTTTTAGAAGACATCTGAAGGCAGCCCTGTTTAGGGAAGCTTTTAATGTTTGATGTATCATAGTATTTTAATATTCTTTTGGAAGCCGCCCAGAGTGGCTGGGGAAACCCAGCCAGATGGGCGGGGTATAAATAATAAATTATTATTATTATTATTATTAAGCAAAACACCCCTACCCTTTGTATTTGGCAAAGAGAATAATTTCCATTTACTATTTCTACAATTCTATGAAATAAAGACCACTGAAGCATGGAAGGAACAATCCAATGAGGTCTCTGACTATTACATTAGAAATACAAAAACAACTCGTTCCGATGCCCCTTCACCTACCAAATCAGGGTGCAAAACCATGAGAGTTCCACCTTCTTTTTCTGCAAGGAAGTCTTTCTGAACTTACTTGGAAACATTTTTTGAATTCCATAGGAAACAGTAAGAGAACTGAGCTAATGGCAGTAATCCTCAAAAAAAGAGAGACTATTTTGCTATAGAGAGGTTTTAGGTTTAAACATTCTAGACCACATAATATCCCGAAGGAGCCCTGATGCACACTAGATGAAAGTCAGCAAGTGTCAAGACTGGACAAAATACAGAGAATGATGAACTGACTGAATATCCTATTTCAGGTTCTTGTTTGCTTGTTTGTTTGTTTGTTTGTTTGTCCTGAACTAAATAATTAGATTTGAAGATGGAAACACCTTTATTTGCATTCAGCATTTTCCAGAAAATGGTCAACACATGTTTGCAATGATGCACTTTGATTTCCAGACCTGTGTATGAAGAAGGTACTTCAGATGGGTGGGTTTTTTGCACGTACTTGGATTGCAAGTTACGACAGTTAACTCAACGTTCGAACAGACAGACAATCCTAGGTTTCTTGGCATACCAAAGTTTCAGTAAAGGCAAAGGTTGCCCTTATTGGGGGGTGGGAGGACACACCTCTTGTAACATTTGAAGTGGCCATAGGCAATCATGAGCACCGAATTTCAAAATCTGAAGTTATACTGATGTTACATAGGTAAAGAATAATGTACATCATACCTACCAGGCTTGAAGGTAATTAAGCAGGATCGATTAGTGCATGTTCCTTCCGGGAATATCATAATCTTAAAACAGAAACAGAAAAAAACCCCTCTATTACAAGTTATTTTTGTACATCTTCTGCATCTTTAAGTACATTTCAAGCTCAGAATTTAGAAGCATTCAAATTCGCTTTGCTTTAAACGCTGCTAGCATTTAATAAATAATTCACCACAGGTATCTGATTTCAAGAAGGCATTCAGGTTGCTCCCTAAGGTGTTCTACAAATGGAGTGTGATCTATGAAAGAATGTATGGAACGCAGCCCAGGAATCTTTGAAGCACTCTCCCATTTGGAACTGCAAACACTGAGGGCCAGATACCCTCTCAATGAGGGAGGTAGAAGTTATAATATAATGTTCCTCCACCCCCCCGCCCTTGTGTTCATCACAAGGAGGGTAACTCTTTTCTCCTTTAATCACGCATGAAGCAAACGATGACCTCCTCATCCATTGCCTTTTAAATTACGTAGGCTCCAAGACTTCTGCAGTCTGGATTACACCACTTGTTTTCTTTTTCTAAAACACTTTTTATTGAATTTTACTGTTGCAAATGAAAACGTGTAGATACAGGGGGAAAAACAAGTAAGCAAAAGAGAAAAAGAAAGTAACAGGGTTGTGGAATAAAATAAAAACAGCAAAGCAGTACTGTATAACCAAATTCCAACGATACTTCACTAAATATCAGGTGGTATTTAAATACCTGAACCTTAATGAAGAAAGAGAAGCTGGAAGATACCTCCCTGCTCATATATTCAAAGAAGGGGAACTAATCCACATCGAAATTGCCAGATTCAGCTTT
The DNA here is from genome assembly GCF_964106645.2 of Podarcis pityusensis. Lineage (NCBI taxonomy): Eukaryota > Metazoa > Chordata > Lepidosauria > Squamata > Lacertidae > Podarcis > Podarcis pityusensis. The sequence goes on from NC_138031.1 coordinate 81,113,336, forward strand.
TCCCCAGCTTTACATTACTTTAAAGTTCTATGTTCTTACTGTACTTACCATCAATAAAAGTTGAACAATATTAGTAGTAGGAAACCCTGTTCTTTTAAAATCAAGGCACTAAAGTTTCTCACACATAGCAGCAAAGGGTAGAAGGGGCCACCATGGGGTGTTATTCCTTCACCAGCATGGCGCCCACAAACAAAGAAGAGGTGAAGATTAAGATGATTTCCTCTATGGCAGGAGGAAAACTTATCTATACACAGCTTAAGAGATTCCTAAGCGGCAACGAACTCAGCACTGGAAATTCTTAGGAACAGAACTCAACGTTAAAATACCATTACTCAAATTTATGCTGCGGTGATATTTCGGTATTATGTGACCATTTCTTCTCAAAAGTGCTGTCGCACAATTTGAAAACGCTTCGAAGGGGTAAGCAAATTGCCAAGAGGTGAATTCACTATTCATAAAGGCATTGTTTAGTTGAGGAAAGAAAGGAGAGGTGATTAAGCGGAACGTGATGGATGTTTATATAATCAAAACTCGTCTTGAGAAAGTACTTTCCCCCCTCCCCCATCTTTCACAACTCTATAAGAGAATGACTGACACTAGGCTCAGGACTGAGAAAAGGAAACTGTACTGCTAACAGCTGAGCCTGGAAGAGGGAGATATGTGCAGCCTCTCTCTGGCTGAGCTGACGGTGAGGGAGTTAAGGTGGCACGGGGTCTTCCCACAGGATTGCTTCCTTAATGTATCAGGATTGTTTCACATGTCAAACATAATTAAATTAACAGCAAGTCATGTGTTATGTATTGAAGTTCTCACCCTGGGCCAGCAGGGGGATACTGTAGATAGTTATGCAAATAAGGGATCGAAAGTGACGTCCAGTGATTGGATAGTTTTAGAATATTGTTACAGTTACGTTGTACTGGAGCTCTATATAAGCAGGCTGACTGAACCCTTCAGTTCACTTCTGTTCTGGCCTGTGAATAAACAAGAGCTGTTTGAAGAATCACTGTGTCGTCTGATATGTCTACCCACAACTTAATATCATGGATTTTATCCTCCTTGGCAACAACTAGGGGGGGGGGCTGTCACCTTCATGCCTTCTTTGTGAACACCCATAGATGTTTGGCTGTTAGAAACAGAATAATGGATTAAATGAACCATGGTGTCATCCAACAAAGGATTCCCCCCCACCTTTTCCCGGATGTGGTACCAATCAAGAGGAACAGCTGGAGGAAAACCTGAAGAATTTGAAAGAATTCACAACTCAGGTGAACGTTAGCCCCACAAATAGTAGAAACTGAAACCTGAGGAGTGTGTGTCTACTTTTGAACAGAAATAGCATCTCTTTAGGTGGAAATAGATATTCCTTTACAGAAAACAAATACCTTTAAATCACAAGACGTTCTACCAGTACCTGTGGCCATTTGCCATTTGACTGAGCACGCCGTCTTATCTCCTCAACAGTTTTCCTGCGGGAATCCTGATCTGATCGAGATACAAACACGGGTCGAATGTATTTGATTAGAGCTGGAAAGAAACAGAAATGTCCGTATTCCTAAGTATATTCCTTCATTTTTCTTTAGATTAGCATAAGTGTATGACATGCTATATAGAGAAACAATCAATAGTTTTATGAGCAAACACATTTCATAACAAAATATGCCATATTGGGGGGGGGGGAGTAACCAGCAGAACACATTAAGAAACATTTTAAAATAAAATATAGCCCTGCATTTATTCAGAAATACAGTCACCCACTTATGAATACTTTAAACTGAAAGTGCCCCTTTAAAACATAAACTAAAACTACCTGCCATGCTTTTTCTTATTTCTAAAATTGCCTCAGTTAGCTTGATCCTGTTTGAAGGTAGACAGGACAGTTGCTTATTTCTTACAAATGGGATGGGATATGAGTTTAACACTCGTGTAAAGTTCAAACAAAGAGAGAATCAGAATATCTACGTATTTTTCGCTCTATAAGATGCACCAGACCACAAGACGCACCTGGTTTTTGGAGGAGGAAAACAAGAAAAAAAATATTCTGAATCTCAGAAGCCAGAACAGCAAGAGGGATCGCTGCACAGTGAAAGCAGCAATCCCTCTTGCTGTTCTGGCTTCTGGGATAGCTGCACAGCCTGCATTTGCTCCATAAGACGCACACACATTTCCCCTTACTTTTTAGGAGGGAAAAAGTGAGTCTTATAGAGCAAAAAATACGGTAATACTGAAATAGTGATAAGGAATAATAAAATCCATGCAATGCAATACATCACATTTATAACTTTTATAGCCAGTCTAGAACCATTTTGGCCTGCATTCAAAGGCAATCAAATTATTTGTTCCTTTCAGGAAAAGCTCCTAAGAACAATAACTATCATCACCACTGACAGTCTTGAAATAATGGGAGGGATCTTTTCAAAGGAGACACTGCTAGACGTCTGCTAGGGAGTCTGCATTTCTAGCTCACTTTCCCTGGGGTCATTGTGAACGCTGCTCATCACCTCAAATGCATATGACAAGCTGCGTGTCATCACCTGAGTGTTCTAAATATACACGGTTGTGAGATTACTCTTTCCCCAGCCACATGAATAATCTGACAAGAGCATCTGACTATACTCCTATAGTACCACAGAATCTTGAATTGTGTTGTGCGATTCACACAACTAACAAAAACCAGTTGGCATAAGAGAAGCCCCTGGATTTTAAGTGGAAAGGTTGGGGTTGGAGCAATTCTACCTCTGTCAGATCACTCCTAGCGGTACAAACAGGTTATCCTTAATCACACATCCAACTCCAGATAAGGAAAGTGGTGGGAATGTTGTAGATTTGAGGTTTCAGCCATTTAGAGCTCATTATTACATACTATGTTAGACAGATTGGTGGTATGCTGAAATTTATTGTTGACGTTTATCACTCAGCAGCAGCAATGCCTTACTGCATTGCAATAGTCTTCATGGAAACTATTGCAAACTTTGGAAAACGCTGGAGGGAAGCCGCTAAATTCTCTTTGGACAGCCTGATCTTTGCCACCTGTTGGAGGGTCCGTCTCCCACCCCCAAATAACACTAGTGAAATTATACATGTCACATTTCATAGCACGTGCTCTCCCTGCTTTCAATGATTCCATGCCCCCCAAAGTTTCAAGTGAATTAAATATTCTCTTCTCTCTCTCCCTGCCCCCATCAACAGTGGTAAAAAAATCAAGTCCCACAATCTGCGGCTGAGCTAAATCTCCAGAAAACTTCCAAGTTTATTTAAGACAGATGACCAGCAGACTAAATTCCTATATTTATGTAGGTCATGTACACATGGTTAAAGGGCTGTGTATGCAACTCCCTCAAAGGTACAGAAAAGCAGCAATAGAATGCCAAAATGTTAACAACAAAAGTCATCCCACTGAATTTTAGGTCTAGATGAGAGGAAGACCAAGAGTTCACCCAATGCATAATCCTCCACAGTGATATTCTGCAACACAAGCAGAGTAAAGAATGTCTAGCAATCCATTTATAAATGGGCAAAAGCAGGTTAAATACACCCATTTACACGCACAGCCAGACAAAAATCATACAGACACAAATTCATAAATGCAATAGCTACAAGATGAAAAGCACTACAACCAGGCAAAGTGACCAAAAAATCATTTTCTTTCCCCCCTCAACTTATCCATGTTTTCAAAACACAAATGTAAAAAAATCAAGGAACTAATTATATGCATGTGTGCCCTGATTTTAATTTTTTATTTTTTTGAAGCAGGAGAGGGAAATAAAGAGCAAACAGTTAGTGAGGGACGGGGGTGGGGTGACCTTTTCACTCCATACCCACTCTCTCCCACAGAGGTTTTGCTTTCTTCATTTTAAGATACCACATCATGCTACATAATACACAACGCAATCAGGGGAAAATCTGTGGTTCGTTTTTGCACTTCCTTGTTTTGTAACTACGGAGTTACATTTGAACTAACAAAAACTTTGTAGGCACAGATGAAAGTTCAACCTTTTGCTATTGAACTCCCTTGGATGCTACTGAAATAAATGTAGGGCTACATCATGTTTATCCTCCCCCTTTACACTCCTTCTGATATCGAAATAGAAGTGCTGGCTCCTTAAGAAAGAGTTAGTGGGCCATTGTGCATAGTGCGAGAAAGGAGATCTGGCTGGCACCAACTTTGCTACCATTTTGGCACCATGTAGAAACATTTTTTTATTCTTGCAGACACATCAGCAACTTTGATGACAAGTGTCATCAACCTGAGCTTTCGTGTGTGTTTTTAATTGTTATTTTACTGAAGTTGCACATTGTTTAACATGTTTTGGCATGTTTCATTGTAAACTGCTTTGAGACTTTTAAAAGTGTGCACGCACAAAATTCTCAACTGGATAACCTGGGCAAGTTGCTATCTTTCAATCTGGTTCACCTCACTGTATGACTCCCAAAGATAAAACGGAATAATCTAATGTATGAGAACGCGGTGCTTACTGAAGGAAGGAACATAAAATTAAGAAATGGAAACATTGCGAAAACACCTGGTGGGGTGGCGAAGGGGCATACTGATAGGCACTCTATGTTTAGCTGCTCGTATGCGTGGCCTAGAAGCTGGCACAAGCAGAGAGTGCCATTGGTAGGTTGTTGAGCGATGTGTCAAGCTGCTGTCATGTAGCACCTTTGTTGAAAGAACTGAACTGCCCGCCATCTGGTGCCAAGCCAGGTTTCAGCTTTGATCCAAGCAACTCAGGAGTGGGTTACCCGAGGGAACGGCTTCTCCCATTTGGATCTGTCTGGCCCCTAAGGTCATTACCAGAGGCCCTCCTAGTTTTCTCACATGCTGCAAATATTCCTCTGCCAGCAACCAGGAAGGGGCCCTTTTCTGCGGTGGTTCCCACATTCCCAGAATACGTTCCGTTGCCGAAATAAATCTCCGTGGCCCTTATTTGAAAGTAAAGCTTTCTTTGACTTACTTCCCCAAACAGGAATATCTTTGCTTTCTGCTTTCATGACAATGGAGGCCATGGTCATTGTTACAGGTATAGCATCAAAGTACGAGGAATGTGGAGCCAGAGTCAATATTGCTGCTTCAGTGGGCAAGGCCTGCCTGCCCTTCACATTTATCCAGTGGAATCCCCCAGCAAGCCACATGGTCCTCATGATGGCCTTCAGCATGACATCCACAAACCTGAAAATAATTAGACAGCACAAATGCAGAAGTGTTAATCCTTTTGAACACGATTAACTACATAAGCTATTTCCAAGAAAACCAAGAAATAAGAGTTTCTTTTAAAAAGCACTTTGCTTCCTCATTTTCTGATTGCGTTTTAACACGGTTTTGTTAAGTCAGGGAATTCAAATGTGGTTAAATAGGTTCCAGTTTAACAATCCCATGGCAGATTTTACTTCATCTTACCCCAAAAGGTCGAAGGGAGCATCACTGCAGAAGAGGTACAAACTGTCTCTTTAGAAAGGCAGCCTGTCACCTGTCTATCTTCATCAGTGGAAATCACAGAGGGTGGGCCAAAGCAGGCAAAAACAACAACCCAAAACAAATATATCCACAGAGTGCACTCTCATTTAATAGATGCTCATGCAAAGAACTGGGTGACTATTTTTCTCTGCTCATTCTCCCCCAGCTAGCTGTAGGATAGTTTATAATTATTAAGCTATCATTTCCAATTATGATGATATCCTAAGATGGGTACGCACTCCAACTATAAAGACAATATTGGTTTTCTATAAACTCAAAAGAGTTTTATCCAAGTTATGTTAGGCCCGTTGAAATCAATGGACCAAAGTTAATTATGTCCATTAATTTTAATGGGCACAATCTGAAATGAACTAACTTTGGATGTATACGCCCAACAATTCAGGCAGAGGAAATTTGTTGTTGCTGCTGCTGTTTATTAAATTTGTATACCACCTTTCATCTGAAGATCACAAAGGATGCATAATAAAAACAAAAAGAAACCAATAACCCCCTTCCATTTAAAAGGACATAGAATGTTAATCAGCCAAAGTTCTGGTTAAAGAGAAATGTTTTCGCCTGGTGCCTAAAGATATAAATTTTAGTATTCTGTGAGCTGTTCTATAACCTCCTTGCTACATTTATTTGTAACTTGGAGCTGCAGTGCCTTCAAGCTTTCCTGCCCCACAAAGCATGGCTTGGGTTAAGAGAAAAGGGAACAACATGCTGTAGAAATGCTTGCAACTTCTTTGGCCACAGCTGAAGAAGTATTTACAAACGCTGTGTGGATATCTCTCCAGGGAATACTGGAACAGGCACCTGTCAGGACGAGACATTTAACCAGTTCCCTTCCCCTTTCAGGTACCGTATTTTTCGCTCTATAAGACGCAACAGACCACAAGACGCACCTAGTTTTTGGAGGAGGAAAACAAGGAAAAAAATATTCTGAATCTCAGAAGCCAGAACAGCAAGAGGGATCGCTGCGCAGTGAAAGCAGCAATCCCTCTTGCTGCTCTGGCTTCTGTGATAGATGCGCAGCCTGCATTCGCTCCATAAGACGCACACACATTTCCCCTTACTTTTTAGGAGGGAAAAAGTGAGTCTTATAGAGCAAAAAATACGGTACTTTTCTAAGCTGACAAACCATCCCATGGAGATAACAGGGCACGGTTTTCGATATTGTTGTTTCTCATGACTATTCAGAAAGACAGCATTGCTCAGCAACTCTCTTGTGTTTTTAACCAATCAGATGTACCCTCCGTTAATCCTGGGATTAACATTGCACAGCACAGCACGTAGAGATAATGGAAAATCTTCCAGAAGAAGAAGCACCCTCAAGATCTTGTAAACACTTCCGGCAACTCATCTTTGGGTACCAAATAAAGCAGTTAAGCAGTTTATGCGAATGGGGACGCAGTGAAAAAGAATCAGGACAGACACTGAACTTAACGCACATCAGCCAGGGGAAATAAACTGTTCACATTCACATTGCACCTATTTAAATCCTGATAGCTGCTCTCCGTAGTGAAAACCAGCTTGGGGGGGGGGCGAGCTTCAGCACAGAAGCTGTGAGAGAGGCATGAATGATTAACCCTTTTCCCTCCTGCAAAACCTCACCTACCCATTTCTCCTTGCGAGGTTCCAGAAATGTGCTTCGTCTTAAAAATGCTTGCCCAGAACCTCCAGAGGAAGGTTAGGAAGCAGAGAAGGAAAAGGTTGCAAAAAGGTTAATGCTGCCTCCTCCCCCACCAGCTTACTTCTCTGCTTAATGCCAGCCTCTCTTGAAGATGCTTTTCAGTACAGACAGCTGCCACTGGGGGTTAAATATACAAGTGATTCATCGTTAGGGGGAAACGATGTTTTTATTGTGCAATATGTCAGTTTCACCACTATGAGGAGAAATATATCAAATTAGTAACCCGTGCCAATTTCACTTCTTGAATTACCGTATACTCCAAGTAGATGTTAGCAAACCCAAATGGGCTCAGTGACTTACTTTCGCCACCAGGAGAGGGGTTTTTCTATTTCTCTGTCAGCAGGTCCAATGGATGCGATGAATGCAAAAGGCCAGGCCAGCAACATCATGAAAGCAGCAAAAAACAGCCGGATGGGGAACAGGGTCAGCGTCATGAAGGCAATCTGCAAAAATCCAAGGAATTTGGTTCTTTTAAGATTGGACTGTAGACACAAGGCAAACAACGTTTGTAAACGTGGTTGCTTTTTGCTGATGATCAGGTAAATCTAACACATTATAACAAAGACGACAGCCACCAAAACGGTACCTATATGAAGTAGACACTATTTAAAATTGTGGTTGAAACACTCGTTTTCTTACCAAATCGGGAAAAATGCTTCTTAAGTAAGTAGCAAGAAGATATTGACAGTTCTGGATGTATTCCCAATTCTGGTTTAGTAAAAGCCTGTAGTATTCCCCAGGATGATTTAGTTCATGTGTAGGCAAACTAAGGCCTGGGGGCCGGATCCGGCCCAATCATCTTCTAAATCTGGCCCATGGACGGTCTGGGAATCAGCGTGTTTTTACATGAGTAGAATGTGTCCTTTTATTTAAATGCATCTCTGGGTTATTTGTGGGGCATAGGAATTCGTTCATTCCCCATCCAAAAAAATATAGTCTGCCCCCCCCCAAGGTCTGAGGGACCCCTGATTTAGTTAAGCAGGAATACACAGCCAAACACACATACAACACTCTGCCAAAAGCATTTATCCAGCTGTGGACTAAAAGAGCGAGCAGGAAGTATCACACAAGAACTCTTCCTCCCCCTCCCCCTCCCCGCTCCCACCCCCCACCCACATTCCAAGAGGTCCAGGGCAGGTTGTAAGGGAAAATAAGTTGAAGAAAGAATCTGAAATAACACCTAGAGTGAATAGCTATGCAGCCATGTTTTTCACACCTTAGTTTTTATGGCACCCATTCACCCTGACTCTATCCCTGTCCAAACTGGGAATGAAGAAATCCCAGCAGCAAACACCATTATACTCAAATGAAGCACACAGGGCAGCTGTCAGATTTCAAGATGGGGTTTGCAATGATTTCAAGATGGGGTTTGCATGTGGGGAAATAATTTTTTAGAATCAGATAAACCCCACAGTGGTTGGTGCCACAGTCCACACAGAGTTAAGAGCACAGAGAGCTTTCCTTTAACACAACTGACTTCTGTTGCCTTGCATAGTGACGTTAATAATTGCTTCTTAGAGTAGATCTACTCCAAGTTACTAAGGACCCTGATTTCATTCATTTGTACTAGGAATTATCACTTTGCACAGTGCATAGTTATGGAATTCGCTCTCCCAATACACAGTGATGATCACCAAACAGGATGACTTCTAAAAGAGGATTAGACAAAATGCGTTTTACTTAACAAAATGCATATACTGCCAAGCTGTAAGTGATTTACAAGAAAAATTAAAAATATCAATAAAAAATAAAGATAATTAAAAGTAACAGTAAAATAGATGAAAGCACATCAACACCTACAGGTCTCAATAGGATTGACTAAATAAAAAAAATGCTTTAAGAAGGCATAGACAGTAGTACAACAGAGTCGCCTCCCAGATGTCAATAGACAGGGAGTTCTACAGGGCAGGCCCTGCCACGCTAAAATATGGATTTCTTACAACTGTGGAAATATTACATGGCACCTGTTACAGTTGCCAGTTCTGCAGACTGAAGTGGTTGGGTATGACGTATATGGGCTAAAGTGATCCCACAAGCTTAAAGGGCTTAAAATTCATGGATCATAAAGCTATAAATGGCTACTTAGCAATGGTGACTATATTTTACCTCTACTGTCTTTGGTTTGTGCATTGGGGGGCTTTTCTTATGTTCCTAGTCAACATTTATTAGAACTTTTGGTACAGTTGCTGTAAACTTTGAGAAACCCACTGGAGTGACCAAATCTTAATTTTCAATTTCCTGCCAAAAATCCCTTGGTACACAAGGTATTAGTGTGCTTGTAGCTAATACATAGATTGCAAACACATCTAGTTGCACATCTAGTCTGCTCCAGTAAGCTTCTGCAAGTTTTTAACAAGCAAAGGCATGCACGGTGATATCCAATGTTAGTCATAGTCCAACAGAAATCTGATATTACAAGCCATTGTAATTTCACCTAATTGCATCCTAAGCTCAAACACAACACAGATGAACTAATGCTTCATTGACCTGGAAAGCTATTTGTCTGCTATCCAGGAAGAAGCCTGAATTTGTTTCTAGCTGAGTAAAAGATTGACAATTTGAGAACACATACGGCAGCAACCCACTATGAACGATCTTAATGAAACGCGGCATGAACATGGCATCTTTTAAAACTCTGTTATATAATTAATACAAATAGAAAAGCATTGGCTGTTTTCCCATTACAATTCAGTTACCCTTCCTGTCTCTGTCCGTCCCCATATTATTTACATCACAATACTTGGAACTACATGTAGTAAAGAGATTGTAAGCTATTTTTGGCAGTGGAAGGAAAGACTGTATGATGCAGTCATACAAAACAAGTGAGCTTTAATATAATTTCTACTGATTTCTGCCTATAGATCTGTAGGATTATGCTCTCTGTACCTATGCCACACCAGTAACAACTGCTGGGCTGCAGCCTGGCTAAGATTTAAGTAAACAGAATTTTAAAAAGAGAAATAGCTGCATGGAAAGAGGAAATGAAAGAAAAGCCACCTCTTGCATTGTGACACATCATGTAATGTATGTACTGAGAAACAGCTGTTACATCACTGCCTATGTATCAAACAGAATATGAGGACACCAAGCAACTCACAAGCATATCTTGAAGAGGATGAAGACTACCCATAGTATGGACAAAGGAAAACTCTGACAGACAAAACCAGACTGCGTCTGGGCAAAAGGATAAATGCACAGGTAAAGGGACCCCTGACCATTAGGTCGTGACTGACTCTGGGGTTGCGGTGCTCATCTCGCTTTATTGGCCGAGATTTATTGGCTTCCGGGTCATGTGGCCAGCATGACTAAGCCGCTTCTGGCGAACCAGAGCAGCACACAGAAATGCCGTTTACCTTCCTGCCGGAGTGGTACCTATTTATCTACTTGCACTTTGACGTGCTTTCGAACTGCTAGGTTGGCAGGAGCAGGGACCGAGCAACGGGAGCTCACCCCGTCGCGGGGATTCGAACCGCCGACCTTCTGATCAGCAAGTTTAACCCACAGCGCCACCCGCACACAGACACAGACACAAATCACACACTTCATAAAACCATAGAGTTGGAAGGGACCCTGTGGGTCATCTAGTCCAACCCCCTGCAATGCAGGAATCTCAACTAAAGCATCCATGAAAGATGGCCATCCAATCTCTGCTTAAAAACCTCCAAGGAAGGAGTGTCAACCACCTCCCAAGGGCATCTGTTCCATATGAAATGTTAATACTCAATAACCAATGGAGGAAACCAACACCATACTCCAAACCTGCCTGGAAACTATGGTGCACTGATGCTGGCCTGGGGAGAAGGCAGGCAAATTGGTGTTCCAGTCTGGATTGCGCATGTTGCCATCTAGTGACTGCAAAATGGAGCAGCTTGGGAGCCAGCAGATCCCAGGCTGCCTCAGCCCCTCCCTGGAAGCCCAAGTTTGCAATTCTCTGCAGACTGCTGCTGGCAAGGATCCTGCTATAGTGCCATTTCTGTTCACCTAGTCAGCAGGCAGAACAGGCAGTTCTGTGCTGGCAGAGTGACACCAGATGCTTCTGCCCAATCCAACCCCCTTTAGTGTGGCTGGGGTGTGTGGGTGCTGCTATACTGTAGCTCAAGCCAGTACTGTAGTTTCAATAATACTTGATGTAAATCCTGCCAGTCTCTGCCTGAAGGACTGGAGCGAGTGCAGCTGTATCTTAGGCCATTATGGCATCTTCCACCCCACCCCCCGGCCCCTGCCAAGGCCCCTTTCCATTATTATTTTTTAAAAATTTTAAAGGTTTGTGGGTTGTCATTGTTGCTTTTTGGGGGTTGTGTGGTTGGGGTTTTTTGTGTGTGCGCTTGCTTCTTGTCTTTTATTTGTTTTGGGAGATGGCTATTTTTGAGGGGGTGGCCTTCTGAGCACCAGCAGCTTTCTTCTGTGCAAACTCGGTACTCTGTTAGTGCCCATTAACAGTTTAAGATTATCAAATGTCCCACAGGCCCTAATGAGTTTGTGGCTCCCGTCCTAGGGGGTAGTTACAGACAATGAATTGTGCTGTGTGCTATGGATGGCAGCTGGAAGCATATAGGTATGTGTAGCCATCAATATGGTATAAGATTGTGTTTGTGTGCTTATGGAACTAGATTATGATGTCATCACTGATGCAATTCAGGTATCAGAGAGGCAACTGAGGTCAGGAACTAAGGAAAGACTGTTCTAATTCAGCAATAAGTATACCATGGGGCAACACTGAAGCAAGACCACTAACTTGAAGATGCAGACTACCTGCAACTGTGAAACAAAGCAATTAAGCTCAGTAGCTAGATGCTTAGTGTTTCTGATGGTTTATAGCCCAACTTTGCATGGAAAATGTGTGTTTGGGACTTCTACATATATCTGTGGTGGCCAGAATGGCGTTTCTGGACTGCAGTTCCTCCAGCAAGTCTGTGGTGTCTTGCAATAACTAGGAACAGTGGTAAAAGGCTGAGCACAGAACTGTACACTCCAGTCGTAAGACTGTTAATACCCAAGACAATAGGCCATTAAAGAACAAACAGAAGAAGATTGCTGGCTGAGGCTCCTGGCACGCATCAAACTATTTTTGTAGCATATTCAGCTGAACGGCTTTACATATGTAGTTGCATAATGATAGCACAATTAATTTTAATATTAACTTCTTCCGATTCAAGGCTGCAAGCTTAGACAAAGTGACAGAAATGCAGTCAACTGTTTTTGAGGCTGCAAGCACACCACATATATCTCTAAAGAACATTTGAAGCACATTCTTTCCCTCAAATAATTCTAGGTATTATAGCTTACTCCTCACAGCTACAAATTCCCAGCAACTCCTAGCAAACTACAGAGTCCAGAATTCGGGGGAGAGAGGGAGAGAGGGAGAGAGAGAGAGAGAGAGAGAGAGAGAGAGAGAAAAGTGCTTCAAAGAAATATTGTGTATGCAGCCTTATTCTCTTACAACAGAGGGCACAACATTCATTCACTACAATAGGAGAAGAGGTAATGCACTGGTGGGTTGATGTAAAGAAATTCACACAAACCAGTTCCCAGATACTAAAAGCCACAGGTGAAGCACCTTACCTTACCAATAATGGCATGTATGTTTACAAACACATTCAACCAGAAAGCAGTTGCAGCTGCACAGGATTAAACTTTACAATTAAGGACCTTGATATGAACTGCCTCGGCAACAAATATGTACTCGGTTCAACACAAGATTGCTTTAAAGAAACATCACACTAACAGTGCAATCCTAACCACATCTATTCCAGTCTAAGTCCGATTTAATTCAATGGGGCTTACTCTTAGATAAGTGAGGTCAGGACTGCAGCCTTATTCAGGTACGCAAGAAAGAATTTAGATTATGAGATACTGATCATTAACAAGAATTATCTGACTAAGCTTTCAGAACTGATTTGGGCTTCAGAATTATGTTACCTGAAACGAACAAGGTCAAGGAATCTGTTAACAAACTCCGTTCGTTTCAATATTTATGCCAGAGAACTACCCGAAGGATCAGTTTGCCTGACTGATTAAGTGGCATTAAAATGCTATCTCAGTCGAACAACAGACAAAACCAGCTATCAAAAGGATGAGGGCATGTAAGCTCTTGCAGGTTAAAAAAGGAACGCAAAACAATTCTACTTTCTCCATGCACACTGTCAAAACCACATCATATAATACAACAAAAAATAGAATTTGTATAGCATATATTCTGTAGAAAAGTAACATGGCATGCTGAAGTTATTTATAGCAGCAATAGAAAGTTGTGAAAAATAGGATTACGTCCAGTTGCTTGGAACCAGAAAAATAAATCAACCATCTTCACTCTGAAGCAGTGAGTATGTTCTTTAAGATATATGGGACCTGCAGAGAACCTTTAGAACTATCAGCAATATGCCTCAGCTGCTGTATCTAATACTGCGACACAAACCTTTGATTTTCACACTAGAAAACTAAGCCTTTCACCAAAAGTACAGCTTTTTTTCAGTGCAATGAACGAAATTCCCTAAATTCTGAGTACATTTCTTAACAACTTTTGTTTAAAACCACTTAAGTTGTCTAACCGCCTAAATCTTCCTAGACAGCTATGATGCAGTAAAAAAACAGCTTTTTACCAATAATTCCTGCTAATGGAAGAAATACTAGAGGTCCTTACTGAGTAAGATTTAATGTCAATGCTTTATTCTGTTAAAAGGTTTTGCACTAGCCCTAACTTTTTGTTGTAATCCTCCCCCCCCAAAAAAGTTTATATTTTTACTTTCTGTCCTTGCCAAGTATTCTTCTGACTGGAGAAATTATTGCTTGTAGGGCATGGGTTATATTCAGGGAAACTTCCTTCTTTATAATTTAAAGTCAGGCGAATGCTCCTACAAAACACTCCCACATTTAATATGTAAACAAGAAAAGATTTACACACATGTATACTAGACCTGCTCTCAGATTCTCAGCATATTATACACATCTATTAACCCTGATCACATTATGTTTTTAGACATGGAATAAACTTCCTGAGTGCAGATTTTAAATAGTATATTGCGAAGAAATTCAAAAACAAGAAGTCACCATGCCACTATTAAAACTGGCAGGGACATTAGATACACTTAGAGACTGCAAAATACTTAACAGTCTTTTATTTTAAAAGTGATCTGAGTGATTGCTTCTGCAGCAATAAATGGGTCTTCTTGGAGTAAAATATAAGATCTGGAAATCATTTAAGCATTTAAAACTGAAGGTATAGAAATTATGTTCACCCTTTTTTTTACCTTTAAAAAACCAGGCTCATAAAAACTGCACACTTAAACAAAATAGTCCTAAACAGAATCCTATGTTGCAACAGTTTGAGGAGCACATTGTGAAGGAGCAAGTCATGTAGACTTATCCAGCTTCCCTTGAACTAAGATGGGTTGCCTTTGCTACAGCTGACATAGGATAGTGCAGTTACGACTATGTGCTGAAGACCATTATGGCGTGCTTTTAGAATTTCCCGCAAGAAACTATTAGTATCCTACCCAATGCTTGAATGAGAATGAGTCAGGGGAGGCCCAGTCCACTGAACCTTTCGTGGTGGCTTCCTGAGCTACTGTTTTGCTAGAAACCAATGGGATGGATCACGAAGAGCACCCTTACCTTTCCCTTCTTACCTCATTCAAGCAAGCTTTTCTCCCCTTGGACAAGACTTTTGCACCACTCAACTGTACAGCAGGGGTCCTTCCAAAGCACAGCCATCCAATAATGGCTAAGAGCAAGGTTGACTGTGCAGGAAGGTGCCAACACCCCTTGGCTCTGTGCGCTTGATCCTCTATGATGCTACTATAGAAGAGGATGCATGTGTTCTTACATTGTCTGGGGGTATCTGGACGACCACTGTTGGAAACAGACGCTAGAGTAGATTAAATTTTCTTGAGCAGGGCTGTTCTTAAATGCTGAAACCATGGCCATAACCTAGATTGGATTTACTGAGACCATGCAGCAGAGGCAGGGGTAAGAAATGTTATTTGTGCTTTTGACACCGAAGGAAATTGGCCATATCCTGTTTCCTGCTTGGCAAAGCCCATCTTATGAGGGAGGAACCAAAGAATGAAACATTTTATTATGACCCTGCCCATAAAGTCAGGTTCTCAGAGAAGTCAGCAACGGTACCTTACAAAATAGGAAATATCTAACGTTGTACCTTTAATCTCATCCAAAAACAGAAATAGAATCAATTCAAATGATCAGAGGCCAATTGAGCTAACTTTGGTAGTATGCAAGGCCCTGGAATGGATATCAGAGAAAAGATTAATTAATGATGTGGCAGGAAATTACAAACAGACTGTACTGCAGCATGGGTTCATCACATGTAGAAGGTGCCAAGACTAATTGGATAACTTTGAAAATGGCAGCTGGCTCTCTGGGCAAAATAAATGCCAGATTAATCAGTTTAGGATTCAAATACTTCATGATAAAAATTATTACCTGCACTGAGAAGAGATATTCATCACTACTAGTACAAAGGGAAAACTGAAGAGAAGTAGGCAAAACACCAACGTACTTTGATCTTGTTTTACATGCACCAATAAATGCCAATTGAGTGTGCCTCTGAGAAGAAAATATATGGAGAGACTGAGTTCTTTACATCTGAGGCTGTTATGAGAGATGATCTGAGAACTGGGAAATAGAGACATATTGCATTGCACTGGCTGCCAATACATTGCTGAGCTAAGTTCAAGATATTACTGTTAGGTTTTAAATGACCTAGGACCAGGTTACCTGAAGAACCACTTTGTTCCTTATACACTGGCCAGATCACTGATCACCCAGAGAAACCCTCCTAATTGCTCCACAGTTATCACATAATTGTTTGGTTTCTATGCAAACTAAGGCTTTTAGCCAGGCATCCCCAACCTGCAGCCCTCCAGATGTTTTGGCCTACAACTCCCATGCTCCCTAGCTAACAGGACCAGTGGTCAGGGATGATGAGAATCGTAGTTCAAAACATCTGAAGGGCCGAAGGTTGGGGATGCCTGCTTTTAGCATAGTGGCACTCGTACTTTGAAACACTGCTTCTAATGAATTAAGAAAGAATTTTGACATTTTGTTGCCTGCTGAAAAGGTTTCTGTTTCAACAAGTATTTTCAGATAATTAATTTGATCCAGTCTTAATCATTTGTTCTGGATTTTGTAATGTTTTAATGCTTCTATTGAACACCACCACGGTCATTTTATGATTTGGCAGTAGAGAAACAAGTATATTTCTCTCTCAATTTACATGCATCTATGAACTCCTATGTCAATTTTGCACCTGGGAGTATGTATGGGAATCTAAGAAACTGCAATACCCATTTAACAGGAAACAACTGGGTGAAACTCAGACCCCCAAAACAGGCAACACATCTACACTCCAAGAACACACAAAATACTGTCAAAAAAGGGCAAGTGAGCCACCCTCCCCTACAAAAAAAACCAGGCAAAGTGTCTTCCAAACAAACAAAAGAAAAAGCAGCTGAAATGCAAAAGATAAAGTAGGCAAACCCACAAAAAAGGAAAGAAGAAGAAGAAGATAATAACGCCAACAACTGCCACAAAACGAACCAAAATGGAAGCAAGGCAACCCAACATGGGGCATTCTGGAAGAAAAGAAGTTAAGAGGATGGATGTGGATGAATGCCTGCACTTTCTTTTCCAGCCAGCTCAGCAGCACCCATGGTAAAAGAAACCAGGAAAACTCATTTTATAAGAACGGGGAGGGGCAGTAGGTCTTGGCCAAGGGGCATATCTGAGGGCACCATGGTGCTTAGAGGCACCCCATTACAGATCTAAGGAGTATGTTAAAGAAAACACTACCTGATTTTTTTTTTGGGGGGGGGGCTAATGAACTGGTTTAGTTGGCTATTAGAGGGAACAAGTGGAACTTGCAACAAAGTGCTGCAATGTATTGCTGCCATCCGTCTGTCTCAGAGACAATGGAGTGCTCCTCTGCAGGTGAAGTCAAACCGCTGCGTTAGGAGCACTTAAGCGACCTACTTGGGGCACAAGCCTAGACAGTGTGTATGGAGGTCCTGGACAAACCACCCCAGAAGGAGCACCACCTTTGTTCCTCACCCTGCACTCGGCTCTCACCTCTGGCTCCTGGAAGCTGTTAGCATGCGACAGCGGCCACACCAGGTTTGACTGGCCAGCTAAACCAGGTGAGGGCAGCTGAAAGATCTCAAACCCTCATTGAGGTCCAGGTGGGAGGTTAGAATACATTGCATGTTACACTGCAGAGGTATATGGGGAGGAGTAGTGCCTCTGCAATGTAACATGCAATGTATTCTCACCTCCCACCTGTTAAGGGATGCAGGCAGCCACAACCTCTTCTTGCAGGCAGCCCTTTCCCAGTTTTTAATTTTCATTTTATTTATTTAGAAAATTTATGAAGTGCATGTTCAGCCAAAGTGTGAATCCTGAGTGCTGTACATAAAAATCAAGTTATCAATACAAAAGGCAAAATATAACAAAATCTGAGACATAGTATCTGCTTATAGGGCTTATGGTGAGTGGAGGGTTGCCCCATACTCTGCTGTTTCAAAATTTTGCTTTGTTTGTTGTTATTTCTTGATACTTTCCGGTCCCCCTAATACTTTCCTTTTGTTTCTCAGCGTCCCTCTGTTGGCTCCATTTTGTCAGCACTCAGCAGCCGAACACACTATTTGAGGGAGCGACTATTGTGATAGGAAAATCTCTTTTTTAGAAATCATAACCCACATAAATGACTTAACAAATACTCTACCAAGCACAAGTTTTAGGATCTATTATATTCAGTATTTTTCAGAAATATGGAGGATTAGTGGCTGAAATTTTACAATAGGGGTGAGCGGATTTCAGTAATGTGTGATTTGTTTTTTCCCCTGCACTAGACTCCACACTGTCCACTAATGCATTCTAAATTTACAAATCAAGGCAGCATGCTCGGGATCTCTTATTAGCTAAGGCGTAATGAATCATGTTCGATGAGAAGGAGTAGAGTCTTGCTTAAGCACACAGGATGACCCTAGATCTAGCTATCTAGCATTCTTTGCAAGAATTCCAGAAACCAACAGGTACCAGTTAGTGCACCAGAAGGTTGTGAGCATTGCCAACTGTTATGTGTATAAGGTGCAGCAATGAAGCTAAGATGGAAACTTCCAAGTACACTCCACCTAAAATTAAGGAGGTCAACTATTCCACTATAATGTATAGGTTTTAGGAATACTTAACTGTTGCTGGATAATGCCCCATAAGCGATACCAACGTGCATTTGGAAGCTGGTAATGATTACTTTTCCTGTCTGCTGAGGATTCATCAGCTGGAAACCACAGATGAGAAACATGGTACTTGGGTCTTGGTCACAAGATGACTATGAACCAAAGTGATTCAGCCATGGGAACACAAATAGATCTTTTAAGATGAATAAGATTTGGCAAATGTAGTACTGTACAGAAATCTGAGATAGCCATCCATCTGATACATTCTTATTACACCAACACAAAGAAGGTTCATATCCAGACTAGTTGCCTCTTAACCTGAGTCCAATCTACAGTAACTTTCTCTATGCCTTGGCCACTAGCTTCCATCAACGAACCTGTGTCCAGCTCCACCTCAACCTCTCTCTTCTATACCCTCGCCAAGCCATGGTAGGATTTGGCTGGTGGTAGCTATTAGGTAAGGAGAGACCGTGTTTGAATTTGATCAAACTTTGACTTAATAAGCAAATGTGTGCACAACCTTTGTGCACTTTGAATGAGTGTGGGATAAGTCAACCATAGCTTATATTGAACTGGGAAACTGGTTAATAGCTTCCAAGGAAGTCAGAATGTAAAAACATGGTTTAAAGTTGTCTTCTAGACCCTGGATTCTCCACTCATGGTTTGCTTGAGAGGAACAAACCATGAACGCTAGTTTGTATGTAATGCTAAGCCAGCTTCCCAGCTCTCAAAACTGAACAGCCAAGTGGGCTTGACTGAGCAGCATGCACCAGTACACTACTTGTTTCAGACTATGGCAGCTGCAAGAAAACTGGCCCCACGTTTGTTTGTTTGTTTGTGTGCGCGCACATATACAAAACATACATTCCCAGATATTATAAACACTTTGCAGAGTGGTACATTAATGTGCTTTAATATCAATGATGCACTTCTCCATTTTCTCCTGAGACAGACAGATGCCAACCAAAACCTATTAACCAATTAGTATGCATAACAGTTTAGAAACCACATGAAGTTGCAATGGGAAACCTGGTTTAAACCATGCTTCTTCTTAGTGATTTATATCAATACATCTTGCCTCTATAGATATTCTGAGAATTCCTGTTCTACAATCAGGAAATCAATTCAGTTGAAGCCAGGATGGTTTTAAAAACATTATACACAGTAAACAATTAATTAGTTTGCAAAATGCATCTTTCTTAAACATTGGTTAGGCAACTGGGAAAGGGGCAGAAGATGGGATCCTGATTTCCACTTGCCCCCCCCTCCGTTACTGTGGTCTCATCATTGCATGAAATTTGGGAGAGTGCCCCTAACCCTCAAGAGCAGCTTTTCAGGGGGCTCAGAAGGCTATAGTAGGGGTGCAGACGGGAGAAGGCACTGCTATATGAGTAGAGTTCTGCTTACACTTCTCTAGAGTGGATTATGGTGTAACACAGAAAATATAGTGGTTCTATAAGAACATAAGAACAGCCTGTTGGTTTCATGGTGGCCAACCGGATGCCTATTGGAAACCAAAACTGGGGCATTCACAGAGGTCCGTAAGTTTTTACCTGGCTTATTAGCCAGATGTTTTTGTTGCTGCTTGCACCCATGGCCCAGCCCTCCAGCACATGTGGGGGGTGGGGGGAGGCTTCACTCATTTATGTTGTGACTTAGTCTGCTAATTGCCATCCTCTTCTTGCCCTAGTCCAGGAGTGACAAAGCTCTGGCCTTCCAGATGTTGCGAACTACAATTCCCCCTATCCCTGACCATGCAAGCTGGCTGGAGCTGATGGGAGCCTGAGCCCAGCAATATATGGAGGGACACAGGTTAGTCACCTCTTTCCTAGCCCACATGAGAAGTTGTCAGAGCAACTGCCAGAGCGTTCCTACTGGCGACAAACCTTTTAATTTCATGTGTAATTCTTGTTGCCTTCCAGCAGAATTAGAAAAGGGCACACAGAAAGATAAGATTTTGTATCATTCAAGCAAGTTGTTTTTTTTTTTTAAAAAAACCAAATCAATGGAAAAAAGCACTAATGAAAGAAGTATAGCCAAGAATCAAGGAAAATGTGAATAGAGGGCTATTGCTCAAGTTTTCTCCATCCGACAATAAACTAAGGAATACTTAAGGAAATTTAAAGCGGGTTAAGATGGGGGGAAGTTGCATTTTCATGCAATACAATGTTAGCGTACAAAATTCACTGCCACAAGAGATCAAAAAATAGTCTAAATAGTGCTTTCCAGGTGTCATTCATGGTTATTTCCAAAAAAAGTGGTTGCGCTGTCTGTCTCTGTGTGGGTGTTCAAAACATAGTTAGACATGATTATGAAAGATGCCTGATGCAACATACTACCAAAGTTTAAAAGTGCATCCTCTGGTCAGAGGAAGGCAAATGCCAGAAGCTACGAATGAAGTGATACTGGACAATTCTTTCCTCTCCATGTTCACTTCTGCACTACCATTTTTCATCATTCAGCTGGAAGTGTGGGAAACAGTGCCTAAGAAAAAGTACCAGGTTGCAGGAAAGTTTGCATAGTATAACTGTATGGACTTCGCTGTTCTTTCTGCGAGTGGAGTATGGGTCAAAACAGCAGTCACAACTGGCTTGCAGAAAGTAGGAATCAGTGTGCATAGCACAAACATTGATTAGAAGAGGGGTGAGGAACCCCATGCCAACAAGTCCTAGCAGCTGAGAGGACTGCCAAAATATTGGTCCCATGAGGTGAGAAAAAAGTAAGTTTGGGTGCTATCCTTATGGGGCAAATCTTTTCAGCACTGGTATGCTACTATTGTTCTGGCACAGTAGAATACCATAACTTCTCCTGTGCTCATTTTGGACATTCTATGAACATCTAGTGCTAGGTATTATGGACAGAAGACTAGAATCTAAATGAGGCCAATTTGTTCCAATGTAACAAAAACTTTTAAGATCAGATAGGACTATGATTTATGGTGGCTAGATATCATATTTCATTTTAAAGCCGTATATGGCCCAGGGAAGATTCTGATATGGGCACCTCAATAAAGCGAGGAGAATTTATCAAACCTCATGTCTCTGTTCTTGGACAGTGCAGGAAAATTAAGGGCACTAAAGTGAGGCAGGGGCTGGACACTAATACAGTCCCTATTACAAACAACAACAACAACAACAACAACAACAACAACAACAACACTATTTATACCCTGCCCATCTGGCTGGGTTTCCCCAGCCATTCTGGGTGGCTCCCAACAGAGGTCTAAAAACAGAATAAAACTTCAAACATTAAAAACTTCTGTGAACAGGGCTGCCTTCAGATGTCTTCTAAAAGTAAGATAGTTGTTTATTTCCTTGACACAAATGAGAAGACATGAGATGGTCTTTCTCATCATACAAACAAGGAATAGGAGGTGTGAAGAACACCAGAGCCTCTCTTGAGTCCCAACTCCAGGACTGCTTTTGGACTACTTTGCAATTCTAAGCATGCTTACAAATCAGCTGTGCTGAGAATGAGCCTTATTTCTGAGAACCTTGGTTAGGAGTAGGCTTTAGCAGGCTTCAGCAATTCCCACTTGCCACATTCACTATGACAAAGCATGGTGCTGTCCTGTGGAGACTGTGAGCAGCCAGTCTTCCTCCCAAGGCATGAAGCTGTGGGCAAGGTGGGCGACTGTCTTAGTAACCGCATGACAATCCCTGCCCCACCTCTTCAGCTCCAAAGGTTAGAGGGAGTCTGGGGCTTATTTGGCACCGGCAGCCACATTGACCAAGATGCCTGCACTGCCTAGCCGCATAGGCAAACTTCCCACCATCTGTCTTTCCCACTCCAGACCAATTAAGGCAGACAAGGAAGGGTTGGATGCCACTGGAAGAAAGCACTCTGGGTACCTTCAACAAGTAGCCACAACCTAAGGCACTTCCTACCAGCTCTTCCTTGGGAAAAGGCCATGGGAGGCCATGGGAAGCACTTGCCTATAGAGGGGGCAGAGGTGTACCTGGGGGTTGGCGAAACCGGTCCCGATGGGACCCAGGCCCAGGGGGGCTGCAGAAATCACCTGCCACGCTATGGAGCGTACAGTGTGCAGTACAGTGGTACCTCGGGTTACATATGCTTCAGGTTACATATGCTTCAGGTTATAGACTCCACTAACCCAGAAATAGTACCTCAGGTTAAGAACTTTGCTTCAGGATGAGAACAGAAGTCGTGCAGCGGCGGAATGCCAGCAGCGGGAGGCCCCATTAGCTAAAGTAGTGGTTCAGGTTAAGAACAATTTCAGGTTAAGAAGGGACCTCCAGAATGAATTAAGTACGTAATCAGAGGTACCACTGTATATGTTTGTGGTGATGTGCCGCTGCTGTCATGGCGTCATCGAACACAGAAGCTTCCCATCTTTCTCACACAAAGGCGTGCAAATTTTTTTATCACCCTTCCTCCTCGCCTCGCCACCCACTCTGGACACTTGGAGTAGTTGTAAAACGTAGTAATTTCTAATACGGCTGTTGTGGTAAAGTGACACCCCCCCATATGTGTGTGCCAATACAGCTCCTTGCCAAGGGTGCAAGGAGCACTACATACAGCGGCGGACCTTGGCGCCTCAAATATCAGTGATGCCCCGTGCCATACCATAATCCGACGCGCGCCCCTTGTGTTGGACTTCATAGTTGTGGCAACTGCTGTGGCGCCTCACAAGCTCTGCTGTCCAGTGCGACTGATCCACCCTTGATCCCTAGATCCACCCTTGCTAGGTATGCCTGAGAGAGTCGAGGGTGCCAGTTTACTGCAATCTTTTGGCTCTGCCTGGGAGGCCAAGCCAAAAAAATAAAAATTAAAAAAAATCAGGCCTCAGGGCTTTAGGCACCTGTTGTACTGAGACGCATCAGGAAGAGGCTGAAAGAAAGCGGAGAGGTGAAGGAAAGGCCTCCTCAGAGGCGCAGCCTGATGATGGAGAAGAGGAGGAGGAGGAGGACTTCAAGACCATTTGCGTTAGCGGTTAGGAGACTAGAATTGGTGCGATTTGGTTATTTGGTTGCAGCGTCGCGCGCAAGAGCGCGAGCCCCTCATTCCTTCCCCTCCGCCGGGCGCGCAACTCGGCGTCTCCACGCGTTGTGCAATACAACCCCCCTCGTCGCGTGCGTCTCGCGCACAGACGAGCGGGTCTTGTCTCGCGGGCGCGCGCGGGAGCAGATATACACACATACATGCTTTATTTGGGGGGGGGGTGGAGAGGAAAAGCAGCTCGCGCGCGCGCGCGCACTCCCCTATCTATGTCTACGGGCGGCGGTTTCCTTCGCCCCTTTCGCCTCCAGACAGAAGACATGCCCCGCTTAGCGCGCGCGCGCGCACACCCACCTTGGCTTTCTGCAGGGCGCTGAAGCGCAGGTGGTGCGCGAAGGGGCTCCGCACCGGCGGAGGGGCCGGCCCGGGCGGCTGCTGTGGCTGCTTCTCCTCCCCGCCGCCGCCTCCTCCTCCGTTGCCTCCGCCCGGGGCGCAGCATCCCCGGCCCTTCAGCCTCATGGTGAGGGATGCGAATGGAGGAAAAGCCGAGCGAGAAAATGGGCGCGCTGGGTCAGAAGAGGGAGGGAGGGAGGGGATAACGGAGAGATGAGGAGGAAGGAAGGGATGAGGTGAAGCTGAGGGAAATCCCTCTCCTCTGAAACAAGGAGCCGGGAGCGAGAGGTAGGCAATTTCGGCGCTGCGGTTAATCAACTAGGCCGAGCCGGGCCGGGGCTGGCGAGGGTGTCGGAGCAGCGCTCGGCCGCTTGGTCTCCCTGAGCCGGCAGGGAGGGAAGGAGGCGGATGCGCGGCTGTGTCAGACGCTGCTGTTGCCGCTGCCGCGCCGAGCTCCCGGCTTCAGCCCCGCCCTCCGGAGCGCGCATGCGTCCTGGGCGCAGTGATGGGGGCGGAGGGCGGGAAGCCCCCGGCGCCGCCGCTTGGAGACTCTGAGGGGCGAGTGGGCGCGGGAAGGCAAGGCCTCGGCGGGGCCCAGTGGGGCGACCTCTGGGCGCTCGGTTTCCCTCTCCCCCAGGAAGGCCACCTGCTTGGAAGACTGTAACCCCAACAAACTTGGCATTTATGACCTTTGTTAGGATTGCGAGCAGGAGTCAGTGAACTTGTGAACCTTGCAGAGCGATGCTTCACCCACTCTCTCTTTCTCGGTGTCGATTTCGCCCAGACCTTGGCTTCTCCGTGCAAAGGGATGGGACTCAGTGGAATTAGAATGAAAATGGTGGTCAAAACAGCAACTGGTGGCCAAAACAGAAAATAGGCCCTGCAATTTGCTCACAATCCAGAGCTAGGTACCCACAAGTAAATTAGGTAAAGGTAAAGAGACTCTTGAGAGTCCCATGGACTGCAAGAAGATCCAACCTATCCATTCTGAAGGAAATCAGCCCTGAGTGCTCACTGGAAGGATAGATCCTGAAGCTGAGGCTCCAATACTTTGGCCACCTCATAAGAAGAGAAGACTCCCTGGAAAAGACCCTGATGTTAGGAAAGATGGAGGGCACAAGGAGAAGGGGACGACGGAGGATGAGATGGTTGGACAGTGTTCTTGAAGCTACCAGCATGAGCTTGACCAAACTGCGGGAGGCAGTGGAAGACAGGAGTGCCTGGCGTGCGCTGGTCCATGGGGTCACGAAGAGTCGGACACGACTAAGCAACAACAACAACAAAGGGACAACTCTGGGGTTGCGGCGCTCATCTCGCTTTACTGGCCGAGGGAGCCGGCGTACAGCTTCCAGGTCATGTGGCCAGCAGGACCAAGCTGCTTCTGGCAAACCAGAGCAGCACACGGAAACGCCGTTTACCTTCCTGCTGGAGCGGTACCTATTTATCTACTTGCACTTTGACTTGCTTTCGAACTGCTAGGTTGGCAGGAGCTGGGACCGAGCAACGGGAGCTCACCCCGTCGCAGGGATTCGAACCGTTGACCTTCTGTTTGGCAAGTCCTAGGCTCTGTGGTTTAACCCACAGTGTAAATTTGTTGTTGTTGTTTAGTCGTTTAGTCATGTCCGACTCTTCATGACCCCATGGACCAGAGCACGCCAGGCACTGCTGTCTTCCACTGCCTCCTGCAGTTTGGTCAAACTCATGCTGGTAGCTTCGAGAACACTGTCCAACCATCTTGTCCTCTGTCGTCCCCTTCTCCTTGTGCCCTCCATCTTTCCCAACATCAGGGTCTTTTCCAGGGAGTCTTCTCTTCTCATGAGGTGGCCAAAGTATTGGAGCCTCAGCTTCAGGATCTGTCCTTCTAGTGAGCACTCAGGGCTGATTTCCTTAAGAATGGATAGGTAAATTAGGTTATATTTAAATTGGGATTACTCCTGCAAAAGTGTGCACCAAAAGAGGTGGCTGTTGCTCCCAATTCATATTGGAGATATGAGTGCCAACCCCAGGAGGGTGGTGGTTGATACTTTGGATTGCTTAATCTAGAGTTGGGAAGAGGTTTGAATTATCAATGCCTTGCCTCAGTAATGGACTGAATGAAAGTCAACAAACTGAAGCTCAATTAAGACAGGCGCTGTTAGCGGGCAGTTCCCTCGACTGGATGCCTGGGAGACAGACAGTCGTGTATCCACAGCAGTGACCAGAGGAGGAATGACCGCTGTAACCATAAAACTGGATGCTTTCACCTGCCCCAGCTGCAACAAAACATGTCTCTCCCATATCAGTCTCAACAACCACAGAAGGCACTGTAATGGTTTGACTTTACCCCCAATGGCGCACTCTTCCATTGTCTCCTGAGACAGGTGGATGCCAGCAGTCAATATTCTATATTTATTTATACCATGCCTTGTTCTCTGGTAGCGTACATATAAAATGTAACTCTTCCCCAGTTTAGGGTACGGTTGCTGTATGTCCAGATTTTCCTGGACATACTCAAAATAGTGCAGTCGGCAGCAGTGTCTGGGCAGAAATCAGTCAAATATCCGGGAAAATCCAGGGGTATGACAGCCCATGTAGGCAGTGCCATTTTTATTGTTTTCCCATAAAACTAGCTGGAAAATTGTGGGGTTTTTTGGTTTGTTCCTTTTTTGAGTTTTTGCCCCAAAGCTTTTCTGTCCAGATTTTCACTGTTTGAAATACGGCAAGCCTAGTTTAGGGTGAATTGACACATGCGTGGGAATGACATGCAAGTTCCTGAGAGGAATTCAACCTGGAGTGGGGACAGTTTTTCCCTGGTAGAGGGATGTTTTTGTGGGGCAGCACTCAATCTAGCCCTTGCAAGTTTGAGATATTATAGTTCCTCTCAGCACCATGTGATTTCTGTCCATGTGTAGATTACATCTAAAATGTAACCTTAGGTTTAGCCACCCATATATAGTTTGTGCTAGCCTATCTAACATGTTTAAAGACACCGTAGCTTGAAATATTATACTGTAATTTAAAACAAAGATCCTATTAACTGGATATGTTAAAACTTAACTGGTAGTCAGGCAGTAGCTCTGATATCACCGTGCAGGGCCAGATCATTAGGCTTTCCCCATATCTAATTATTAAGGCCCTTACACAAACAGAAAACTGCATTCAGATCTTAATTATGATTCAAGAACAGGTGATGGGAACATATGGCACTTGAACCTTGAGAAGCAGAAACTGCGCACTTCTGGATGTGAGCACCCTACTCCAGAAGCAAAGTACCACTTACCATAGAGAACAGGGAGTGCTAGAAATCAAAGACAAATCTCCTCCCCTGTGTGTGTACTAGAAACATTTCCTTGTACCCAAACCTACATCAAAGGGAGATTTTTGAGCATGGTGTAGATAGGAATAGCAAAAAACTGCCTATTGAAAATGATAGTTATTATCAATATTTTTTAAAAAAAAAATATTAACAATTTCAACAACAAATTATCAAAACAAATCATCTTCATTATTTCCCCCTCCCCCCTGAGACTTCCCTCAGCTCCTGTCTCTGATTTTTCAACTCATTTTATTCTTTGCATATTGTAAAATTGTATACATCCTATCTGTCTACTGTATTAACCCTCAATAAATTTGTGTATGTTTATTCAAAACCTGCCAAGGAGTCCAGTTCATTTTGTTGTCTTTTTAAATAATTTGTAAAAAGTTCCCATTCTTTAAAGTCACAGTTGTCCTTATCTCACAGTTTACATGTCAGTTTCGCCAGTTCTGCATAGTTCATCAATTTCTCTTGCCATTGTTCTTTTGTCGGGGTTTCCTCATTCTTCCATTCTTGTGCTATCAAGACTCTTGCTGCTGTTGTAACAGATAGTTATTATCAATATTGTATCATGTTTTGTATTAGTTGTACACTACATTGGAGCCCTATCGGGCAGGAAAGCAATCCATATATTTTAGAAGTACAAAGAAACACAGGGGTTGCAAATGACTACTTCACTCTTCTCCTGCTTTCTGCTAAAGATTATTTGAAGAGCTGCTGCAGTTGGAAAATCTCACAGGTTATAGAAAATGGAAAGAATGTACAAAGGCTTCCATATTACCCTTAGATCTTGCTTTTCCCATTGCTGTTAGGCACACATTCTGACATTCACGGTCTAATCTTAGGCATGTCTGCATTTCCCCAATTTTATCCTCAACACAATGTTTTGAGTTGCTTTGGCCGAGATATTGTGAATGTGCCTGGGCCTGACAACTATTTCTGTGTGTATTTCAATCCAACCTTCCCAGCCCAGCCCTGTACCTTAATGCAGGGGTTAGGGACAATGGACACATCTGGAATACTGAGAAGGTTTTGTGGGCACCAGTCACAAATACAGCTGCCATGAAGGTGTGGCATAACACAAAATGATTGCCACATCTATTAACCACAGAAAAAAAAGACAGGTCCTCAAGATGGTGTGGGCATGTTCGCCATCAATGAGAAAGAAGACATCTATATCACCTGCCGTGATGTTCCCTGACAGAGCTCTTTGCACCTCTCCTGAGCAAGAGGGTAAGGGTAAAGGGACCCCTGACCATTAGGTCCAGTCATGGCTGACTCGGGTTGCGGCACTCATCTCGCTTTATTAGCTGAGGGAGCCGGCGTACAGCTTCCGGGTCATGTGGCCACCATGACTAAGCCGCTTCTGACGAACTAGAGCAGCACACAGAAACGCTGTTTACCTTCCCGCCAGAGCGGTACCTATTTATCTACTTACACTTTGACGTGCTTTCGAACTGCTAGGTTGGCAGGAGCAGGGACCGAGCAACGGGAGCTCACCCCGTCGCGGGGATTCGAACCACCGACCTTCTGATCGGCAAGTCCTAGGCTCTGTGGTTTAACCCACAGCCCCACCCGCGTCCCAGGGGAAGAGGGTAGGTGGGTGGAAAAAAGAGTCAATTGAAGCCAAGTTGTGTAGCACATGCTAGTGGCTGGAGGGGAATGCAACCCTCCATATTTACAAAATCCATCTTCAGATGTAGAAGCCATCTTCCTCTGGATGTAGATTCCATTCTGAATGTCTGGATTCAGTATTCCCCAAAGCATATAAAAAGCAAAAGGTAGTTAGTGTTGGCATCAGGAGGGAAATCCCCTCCGAACTCCACAGTTGGCTTTATTGGAACCAATCAAAATGCCACGAAAAGTAGCTGACTTGTTACTTCTATAGAATAGGAGAAAACCAACCAAGCAGGAAACAGGTCTTAAAACAATGTGGTACTAAAAATATTTGCCTGAGTTTAGTATCTAAAATTACTTTGTTACACTTTCTGAGTTTGTACGGTTTTGTTGTTATTTTGCTGCCTGATAAGGAAAACTATGTTACCTTGTATGTTTCCATGTTGGTGCTGGTGGCCAGGGCATTGAGAGCTACATTTATGGCTCAACTCTGGGCGCCCCAATTCTTTTTGTTATGGCTTATTGCCAAATAATAGTATTACTATCACTGTGATACTAACAACCTACAAATGTACCTCCCAGTGATTCTGCTTATGTACATAAGGCACCCAAATGAATGTGTGAATTAGAATACTTTTGCTGTTGCTTCCCACTCACGAGAGCAAAGACAGCCACAGTAATTGTCTTATTTTCACTGAAAATTCTGTTTTCTGTTGATTTTACCATTGTCCATGATATTTCCATGACTGGAATAGAAACTGGTTCCACGCATTCTTAAAATAGCACTATAAAATTGACAATGTGATAATGCTCGCAACTTATGAATGGATTGCTTACAGACGTAGACTTTGTTCAGATAAATGTAACAATATTTGGAATGGGTTTATACAAAATGTAGTAGGCTATTAATATTTACATATGTATAAGGTTAAATCAAACTTTAAAAAGAATGTATGGGTTAGGGCATTTATCGTATTGTGTGTGTGTGTGTTCTCTATACATTTTTGTGCCTTTTGTATTTTTCTTCCTTTTTTTCTTTGTCTCACTTTTTTCTTTATAATTGTAAACGTTTCAATAAAATATTACTACCAAAAATAAAATATATATTAAGGAATGGCTGTTACTGCCTCCTCCTCTCAAACATAGTGATGTTACTTAAAACGCATGCTTTCCTCTAAAATTGCAGCGGGCCTTTACTGACAATTTCAGCGAAGTCAATGCTGTTCTGAAAGCACACTTCAGCAAATCAAGTAAATTCTCTTCCAGGTAAATTAAAGGAGAAGAAATGTCAACTTGGAAACTTCTGGATTCTCTCATTCTTTGGTCCTAATAGTCAATCAAGAAAGCTATTTGAAAAAGTAAACACTTAAAGTGGTTAGCACACTTAAATATCCTTTAGTCGCTGTTGCTCCAAGGTGTTCTCAATATGTCTGCCTTTTTTCTGCTGATAAGGAAGACTGTAAAGATCACTGAAGAACAAAGCACAGTGATTCTGGTCTCGTTTTATTAGCTTCGCAGTTCTTGCTTCTCAGGTCTGCAGTATCTATATGGCTGCAACCCATTCTTGCCAGAAGAAATCAGAAACAATCTGAGAACCAGTTAAAAGGTCACCAAGAAGTAACCAGAAATACAGGTGTGGGACTCATATAGATTTTATCTGCCAAAATCATTGGAGATAAGTGAGATCTGCAAGTCCCAATTTTAAAATTGCTTTGTAAAAAAAAAAAAAAAAGCATTTATATATAGCTTAATGTTTCAGAAATCTCTAATGAATGGATTTTTTTTAAAAAAGAATTCATTTAATAGAAATACACCATTCCTCCATACTGCCTTCCCCTCCATCATCAGCACCCTCCTCTTTCCATCTTACCTGCAAACACAGTCCTTATGAGATCCAGTCTTAAAAGTAAACAACAAACCATATAATACATAACAATAACTCACAGTTGTCATGGTAAAATCAGATGGGCCAAATATTACGTCGAGATGCCATAAAAGAGGGAAAACAAAGACAGAAAAGAATTTCCTTTTTAATTTTATTGACTGATAAATTAATAAAAATAACATTAAAAGTTGATTACTCAATAATTTGAATGAATAAATCATGGGTACCTCAATCCTGCATGCATTCAAGTGTTAATGAGCAGTGATTCTATAAACATGACCTGGACTCTATAGATCCAGAAGCTCACCTATGTTTTTAAATTTATCTGGATTCCTCAGTCTCACAAGGGCTACATCTTTGCCACCTATTTATCATATTATGGTGCAGGTTTACAACTTCCAAGGGCAGAGAAATATGCATTTAGCAATTGAAACTCCCACAAAAGCCAGGACAGCTTCCAGTTTGTTGGACTACTAACCTCTCTGCGATGAAAGCATTAAGGACTATATTTACTGAAGAAATTATTTCTGTCCTCCAAAATGGCTAACAACTGGACAGATCCAAATTAGGTGTATTAAGAAGCCCCCTGGAGCCCCTCGTTTCCAAAAGTCGTTGTTGACAATTGCCCTTTTTCATCTCCCTGTGGTTCTAGCCAATGTCTGTAAGGCACAGGTTTGTACTTTGAATTACATTAGCAATACATTTAACTTGCTTTGAATTGTATAGTAAATGTCTGGCTTGGTGAAACTGCTGTCTGTAACAACAGATTCCTCCTCTGCTCTGCAAACATTCTCCTCCCACAGGATATATATCACATTCATCTGAATATTAAAAAGCTTTTCCACATTCAATATATCTACTGTTAGTCATCCCAGACCAATTTATTTCAAAGGGCCTAATCTGAGTATGACTAACGTTGACTATTCCTCTAATATTTTATTAGGTTGGCTTGATCTAGTCTTAGACAGCCCAATTGGGGTGGCCCGGTGCAAAAGAGAACAGGGCACCTTTAATTTTATGCATGAAGTCCAACCTTAAAAATATAAACAAAACGATAACAAACCTAGTGAGACTTTTATGTGTGGGAAAAGGTGAGACCGCCACATTTACTGAACTCAGTTCAGAAAATCAGTGAGCCCCCATGCACCCACCTATACCTTAACACACACTTTGCAGGGGTGCTTTGATTCCTCAATGGCCAGACTATAAATGGAGAGTTGGAGGAGGAGGAGGAAAGAGACCAGAGTCATTGTTTTACTTCAGGTGGATGCAGAGCTCTTGCCCTTTAACTTGTCCCACAAAGATGCTGTCTTCTGCTCAGGCACTTTCCCCCAGTGATTAGGGTATCAGTTGCTCAAGACTCCTTCATTTACACTCTGTGTTACCTTGGCCACAGACTGTCAGC
This sequence comes from Podarcis pityusensis, assembly GCF_964106645.2. Classification (NCBI taxonomy): domain Eukaryota; kingdom Metazoa; phylum Chordata; class Lepidosauria; order Squamata; family Lacertidae; genus Podarcis; species Podarcis pityusensis. Next base: position 81,145,224 of record NC_138031.1, read on the forward strand.
ACATGTTCAAGTAGGTAGACGTTATAGGAATTCTAAGGTCTTAAATACAGAATACAGTGGTACCTCGGGTTACAGAAGCTTCGGGTTACAGATGCGTCAGGTTACAGAAATAGTACCTCGGGTTAAGAACTTTGCTTCAGGATGAGAACAGAAATCGTGTGGCGGCGGCAGGAGGCCCCATGAACAAAAGTGGTACCTCAGGTTAAGCACAGTTTCAGGTTAAGAACGGACCTCCAGAACGAAAGAAGTTCTCAACCTGAGGTACCACTGTAAATGTTGATAATTGCACAAAGTAAATGTACATACCTAAGTATATAAACCACATGTCTCAAATAGTACAGGAGAGCAATCCAAAAACCATCTTGGCTCCCCTAAATACTCTAAAATATTTCCTTTGCCTCCTCAATCCCCCTTGTCTGAGAACAGGTAGGCAGATAGCAATCAGGGGAAGTTCCTGAAGGGATTCCTCTCCTATATCTACGAACTTCCTTTGTATTAATTGTCATTGTTTGCCCAGAAGCTCTGCACTGAGGGATGTCTTGACGGGCATCTGGATTGTCTGTGTCTAAGAGACTCTCTTATCAAATGCTAATTCTTTGTGTGAACTGTATCTGGAACTATGTGAAACTTGCTAAATCCCCAGGAATATCACACCTTGGCTTGCCTGTAACCCCCACCTTATGTGTGATGTAATTTCTGACTGTTTGCAGAGGGGATGTCCTTCTCCATGCCAAAATGCCAACCATTAAAAGAGATGTTTCTTCTTGGTTCGGGGTCTCTCTTGCCTCCTTGGTAGGATGGGTGGGAACAGAAAAATAAAGATCAGCCTTGCTTTCACTGCATCTTGCCTCCATCCATTCATCTCTGACCGATCATGGACTTGGTGGACTCAGTCCCTTGGGGAGTTGGGCAGCAAAAGCCAACCACCCCTATTTTTTTCCTATATCATAGACGTTAAATCCTATAAAACAGAAGACAGAGTCCGTGTTGATCTTGGGGTGTCCCTCCAGACTGAGGTCACACTTACAGAGGTCCTGCACAGTTCCTTGTAGTTCTAAAGAGGCACATCTGACTTTGAAATGCTGGCCATGAAGGCCTCAGAAGAGCCCTGCTGGACCAGGTCAATGGCCCATCTAGTTCTCATAGTGGCCAACAGCATAGTGGCTCATGAGAAGCTTGCAATCAGAACCTGAGTGCAACAGCACTTTCCCAGCTTGCGATTTCCAGCACATTTTGTGATTCCCAGAAAACATTGCCTGTTGCTTCTTTCCTGGTAGCAGAAGGTTATTTTCTAAGCTAATGCCATTCGCTCATGCCATTTCACAAGTGACTCCTATTACCCCGAGGGCATTTTGTCTGAGAAAACTAAAGCTGCAAAATTGCTAAAATTGTAGAGGCAGTTTATACAGACGCAATATGGAGTGTTTATACTCAGAAGCCTGACTGGAGACATTAAAGGCCGAACATAAAGGAAGAACACACACATCGTCATAGAAAGAACACACAGGAGTGCATGCATCATGAAAACATACTGAAATAAAAAAATTAAGGGCTTATATATATAATAAATGTTCATAAATGTACCAACCAAGCACGTATATAGATATGTGGACCACATGTCTGGAGCAGCACTGGAAGACCATCCTGAAACCATTTTTACTCCCAAACTGACCAAATGTTTTCTCTGCAAGGAGGGAGGGGGTGAGGGAACCTTCCCATTGTCTCAGGGATTGGGAAATCACTATCTCAAAGGAATGGCCAGACTACCAGGAAAGGCAATCAGATAAGGCATTATCAGATAACCTGACAGACAGGAAAAACAACAACATTCAAATTTCTGTTGTAGACCACCTTTTCTGTGATGTAGGTATGATGTTTGTGGGTGGTGGTCTTGGGTTACACCCCTTCTGTGATGTATGTATGATGTATGGAGGGGTAGTCTTGAGCTCCAGGGCAGGGAATTTAAAATGTCTATATAAGGGCAGGCACACCTTGGTTCTGGGACCTCCTCCTTTCCTGCGTGTAAGGGGAGCACCCTGTTGCAACAGATCCATAAAGATCAGGCTTACTAGCTGCTTTGCTTCTCAGTATTCTCTGGTTTGCCTCTGCTATTTTCTCCTACCAATAGGGAACCCATGTAAGGACTCTTGGATACCCCATAAGGGAAAAAGGGCAGATTTTGTTTACAACACAGTGGAAAGGTGCAATACAAACCTAGTGGAGTAGCACAGCCATGGCTGCATCCATAGCCCAGTGGTTAATGATGGCAGCCATAGCAGAAGGTGGTAGTGGGGAGGACGATTGGGTCGGACTCCTGTGTCACCCTCTAACTGGCTCAGCAGTTGAGTCCAGCTGCCTGAAGGCTGCCTCAGCTGAGTGGGCTCCCTCACTCAAGCGCCCCCTCACCCTGCATGGTGTAAGGAGTGTGTGTTGGGATGATCTGTAACGTCTTAAAATGTGAAGCCTTAATTGCTGTGCAGAAGAGGAAATTTCAGCAAGTGTATGCAAGCACCCTTCTCCTGCTTTACATCTGACCCTGGTTACAGGGAGCTTACAGTGTGTTCCCTGTCCCTTGGTATGTTCCTTTAGCTACTAATCGCAGATGTGTTTGCTAAGAGACTCTCTTACATAAAACTTCATACTTCTTCTAACCACTTGCACCTTCTTCTTCTTTAAAGTAGCCGGACTCTAGCTGCTAGAGGAACAGACTAGATTGGTAGCTCTTGTGCAAGAGTTCCTAAAAACACAAACTATTTATTTAAGTTTTAAGGTTACAATCCAATGGACACTTTCTTGGAAGTCAGCCCCATTGAAACCAGCAAGACTTATTGCTGAGCAGACATGCGTAGGAAATGTGTTAGGATTGTTCCACAAAATTCTCTGACTGGTTTGAATTATATATCATTAAATGGATTAGCTGCAATGTCACTGTGTTGGTTTTACACAGTTTTTGGTATTAAGTGACAGGTAGATCCAAGGGCTTCTTGTACATATCTCTAGCAAACAGTCGTATTGCTGTTATTATTCCTTCCTGCTTAAATGGGACAATATAGAATGGTTCAGGACTGTGGTACAACTTATCCTGTCATGCAGGAACAAGCCAAAATTGTTGCTGAACAAGAAGATATTTTTCTGATAAATTTTATTTTTGACCCCCTTCTCGAAAGAGAGGATCATTTTTGTGTGTGGTAGCCGCTAGCAACCATTTCTCCCCCCAACCCATAATGGCCTGGAACAGTGCTCCGTCATTTTAGGAGTTGCAGTTGGTGGCCAGGCTGCCAATACAGTTCCTGCTCAGGACAGGGAGAAAGAAGCGAATTTTCACTGCCTCAGAATTCTGGGAGGCTATTTTTGCTCCCCTTTATGGGCAAACGGAACACATACAGCATCTTAATTATAGGTAAAGGTAAAGGGACCCCTGACCATTAGGTCCAGTCGTGGCCGACTCTGGGGTTGTGGCGCTCATCTCGCTTTATTGGCCGAGGGAGCCGGCGTACAGCTTCCGGGTCATGTGGCCAGTATGACTAAGCCGCTTCTGGCGAACCACATCAGCTCATGGAAACGCCACCCGCGTCGCTTAATTATAGAATATTGTAAAATGATGGAAGATCTCACCTAGAAGGTGAAGGCCACCCCAGAAAATGCCCTGCACCTAGTGGTTGTCACTGTGCTTCATATGAGTGAACAAACCCAAGCAAGGCTTCAAATGTTGAGTAGAACATGCAGAGAGGAATATATGGAATAAGGTGGTCCTAAATGTACCCAGGGGAAGCGGGTGGCACTGTGGGTTAAACCACTGAGCCTAGGACTTGCCGATCAGAAGGTCGGCGGTTCGAATCCCCGCGACAGGGTGAGCTCCTGTTGCTTGGTCCCTGCTCCTGCCAACCTAGCAGTTTGAAAGCACGTCAAAGTAAAAGTAGATAAATAGGTACCGCTCCGGCAGGAAGGTAAATGGCATTTCCGTGTGCTGCTCTGGTTCGCCCGAAGAGGCTTAGTCATGCTGGCCACATGACCCGGAAGCTGTACGCCGGCTCCCTCAACCAATGAAGTGAGATGAGCGCCGCAACCCCAGAGTCGGCCACAACTGGACCTAATGGTCAGGAGCCCCTTTACCTTTACCTTAAATGTACCCAGGTCTCAAGCTGAATGTACTGCTGTGCCCTAAGTGGATTAAACCATGGGCATCAGAACTTGTTCTCATCTCTCCCATTCTTCCTCCTCCTCCCGCTTTCTCTTTGTCCTCCTTCTTTTTGAATAAATTTTATTAGAGTTTATAAAGAGAGATACAAAACTATTTGGTATTAATATCTTTTTCTTAATTCAACATTAATCTAAATAAAATAAAAACATAATGAAAGAGGGAAAAAGGGAAAGGAGAAGAGAGAGAAAATGAGAGAAAACAATAAGAAAAAGAGATAGAAAAGAACATAAAAGATAAAATACAGAAATTAAAGAATTTATGATTCTTCATCTGCCCACTATAGTTAAACAATAGTTACTTCATCCACCCCAATATAACACCCAACAAAACCACTTTCTATAAACCAACACTATCTTCAATCCCCAAATGCATATACCATTTCATTATCTTTTTCACACAGAAAGACTATAAGAGTTTTCCAATCTTTAGTAAATGTTTGCTCTTCTTAATTCTTCCAGATTCGTCTCTCTCACTGTCAACATTTAGATCTTATGCTCCCTGAGGAAGAGACCCGTCTTTTTTCCTTGTGGTGCTCTGTGTGCCACCCATATACATTGGTGATGAAATTGGCCTAAACATAGCTCTCTTCCACCTACATCTCCTGCCCATGTTTAGAGCTCAACCCTTCTCCTGATTTATTTTTTAATTTCTGACACACCATTCCTGCCCTAAGTCTGAGACCCAAGAAAGTAAGCCACTATCGTTCTGCTTCAGGGTGAGTCACTGCTCAACTCTATGAACCAGTCAGGTTGCTCCTATCTTGGAAAATAATTTGTGCCAATTAGTGTGCATGGACAACTGACTTTTGTGGGGTGTGGGTGAAGAAATGTTAGACATCTGTACCTCCAGAGCATCCCTAACATGTCCCCTGTCAGAGTGATTCTATGCGGGAAATACATAGGAATCATCCATGTTTAGTAAGCGGTACATCCCAGCAACTGGTACTATGAGAGAAGGAGAAAAGAATCTCTTTCTGCACTATTCATAATTTTGTAAAACCTCTGATAGGTTTACAACATGACAGAGATTTGCAAAACTGTTTGAAAATTATAGCTATGTACATATATTCACAAGGACGCGGGTGGCGCTGTGGGTTAAACCACAGAGCCTAGGACTTGCCGATCAGAAGGTCGGCAGTTTGAATCCCTGTGATGGGATGAGCTCCCGTTGCTTGGTCCCTGCTCCTGCCAACCTAGCAGTTCGAAAGCACGTCAAAGTGCAAGTAGATAAATAGGTACCGCTCCCGCGGGAAGGTAAACGGCATTTCCGCGCGCTGCTCTGGTTCACCAGAAGCGGCTTAGTCATGCTGGCCACATGACCCGGAAGCTGTACACCAGCTCCCTCGGCCAATAAAGCGAGATGAGCGCCGCAACCCCAGAGTCGGTCACGACTGGACCAAATGATCAGAGGTCCCTTTACCTTTACCTTACATATATTCACATGTAGAAGAAAACCCCCCAAAAGACTATTAAGGACAACTTAGTAAACAAATCAGAACATTAATTAGAAAAAATGATGGAAATAATGGGAAAAGTACAATGCACACATGTTTGGAAAGGGTTATTTACGGAATTAGTTTATAAACTTTCAGGATTGCTGGCAATTCTCTTCGGACAATCATGGACAATTGCTAACATAACAGAAGAATGAATGAAAGAAAAAGTAGTATTGATTTTTTAAAAATAAGAATGAGGACACAGGGAGCTTTGCAAATTGCCATCTTCCCCAAATCTAATTTTCCTCGTAATAGAATAAAAGAACAGAAAGCAGAGGAAATGACATGGAACTACCCAGAGTATAATAGGAACACAAACCACAGGCAATATAGGATTCTTAACAAACATTGTCTCATCCCCCCCCCCCCCCCACATGGAAGGCTTACACAGGGTGATTCTTTTAAAAGAGGCCCTGTGGAACATGTGTACTCTGTATCCACTGGGCCTCTTTTAAAGGACTCACTTTGTATAAGAATACGAAGGAGGGCTAGGAATGCCCAGTCTTGGGTTATGCTATTTCCGAATTAAATCGCTGATACTTCTCATTAGAGGCAGAGTGAATATTCCATGGGTACAGATAGAAAGCAACTACACAATACCATCAGCTGCGCTTCTTGCAGCTCTCTTGCATGGAACTAGGAAAGGAGGCTAACCAATTCTTAAAAGCAACATTGATGGTGGGGTGGAATTCGAACTCAGTACTGGCTCCTAAGCCTTCACCGCTGATGCCTTTGTTAGATCGCTTTCATCTTTGCTACTAGATCCTCTTCTGAGATTGCTTTGCCCCTTACAAACAGAAGCCAGTACTGAGCTCCAGTTCCACCACGCCATCAATGTTGCTTTTAAGAACTGGTGGAACAATGGGCAAATCTTGAGATAAAACATGGATGCACACAGTATTAACTGGATGATTCATTCAGTAATACATTTAACTCTGGAGGCTTAGCTTATACGCTTCCAGAGTTAATGCTAAATGCATTACTTCTGGAAAATGAGCCACCATAGTCACTAGACTCATCTACCCATGCGTGCCGATCACACAGGATCCCCGGACGTTTGACGGTCTATTGATCCCTGTGCCACCACTATGATCACTTCCCTGCTGCCACCAACCCGTTTCTCTCGGGTACACACTGAGTCCAGACAGTTGTTAACATTAAAACCAAATAATCAAGTTTATTTAAAAGCATGAACAAGTTTATGGTTTCAGATAATTTTTCTTGTCAGTTTCTTAATCTTAGTTTCTATACCGGCCTATACCTTTCCTAATAACTGCTAACTGATTATCCCAACTGTCTATCTGACTCCTCCTATCAGTTTCTCTCACTCACTCATAACACAACTCAACCAACCCACAGACTTATCCTCTCTCTTCCTTCTCCAACTCCCAACTGACTTCCCAACAACTCCAACTCTAACTCTAACTCCTCCCCTTGGGTCCTCACTGGCCAATCACTTCACACTCATTTAACCCTTTCCTTATGACCCACCTAGGAGGGCAAACGCCACACCATGTACTATCTGAAACCAAAGGGATGTGTCGGTTGCCAGATGTGAAATATGCTGGCATTATTTTCAGCTCTCCTACTCCTCTACTTCACCTTCTCTTCAGTTGATCTGGGCATCTAATCAAACTGGCTGCAACTGAGGACTGGTTGACACATGCCTGTTCATTGCTTGTTTGGTGAAGCATCAACAGTTGACTTGCCTGTGTGACTGAGTCATTGCAGGTTCATCATAGATATAATTTTTGCAGCTCCCAAGGACTGCTCAGAGTCAATCTGCATGACTGTACGATGTGTAATACTCTTCAATGGAGCCAGCTCACTCATTCAGCCAAGAGCAGTCAAATATAGCATCATCCAGGGATGAGAGGTGAAGCTGGGATGAACAGATTTGCTCCATTTTATTCCATTATTGATCAGTGAGTCGGCTCAACTTCATTATTTTAACTTGCCTTCCTTCAGCTTTAAATGTGGGGTTTCCATTTCCATTCTAATGTTCTTATGCAGTCGTACCTTGGTTGCTGAACGCCTTGGAACTTGTACGTTTTGGCTCCCAAACGATCAAAAACTGGAAGTGATTGTTCCGGTTTTCTAATGATTTTTGGAAGCTGAATGTCCGGTGCGGCTTCTGCGGTTTCTGATTGGCTGCAGGACGCTCCTGCAGCCAATTGGAAGCTGTGTCTTGGTTTTTGAACAGTTTCAGAAGTTGAACGGACTCCCTGAACACATTCTGTCCGAGAACCAAGGTACTGCCTTTCAGCAGCCCTCTGAAAGTGGTTCACAAAATAAGTTCTTCACAAAATAAGTTCTTCACAAAAACACACTGAGAGGTAAAATATAAAGATCCAAACTAAAAACAATTCATTTCTAAACCCAGTAGTAAAATAGCAACAGCAGTAATCAGCCAAATGTAGGTTGAAACGTTTATGCAGTTGGACCCACTTTCAGTTTCTTCTGACCTCTTTTTTTCTGCTAGGTTTCCAACGTGCACAAAGTTCTGTGCACATAGATGAAAGATGTTGCAGAAAGGTATCTTGATGTGATTGTGGTTACTGTCACATCAGGATTCTTTTTTGTGTTACTTCATCCATGTGCCCAGGAACTTACTTACATTGGTATCCTAGGGAAAGATGCAAATGAACATTGGGAAATGAAAGCGGAGCAAACTGCACAGCAGTTTGAAATTGTGCAACTGGCTTCAGTACCAAACAACTGGATGTAACAGCAATGTAACACCATTTTTAAAAAAAAGAGATTAAGAGGGACTCAGGAAATTACAGGCTAGTTAACTTAATGTCTGTTCCTGGAAAACACATTATTAAAGATAAAATTATCAAGCGCATAAAAGAATATGCCATGCTGAAGAAGAATTAACACAGGTTCAGAAAAGGTAATTTCTGACTCACTAAACTTTGCAAGTTAGTTGAGAGCATAAGAGCCAACTTCTATGGGCTGTGGGGGCTTCAGCCCCCCCATAAAATATTTCAGGGGGCTGCCTCCCCCAAAAAGTTGATGGGCATTGCCATTCAAATGGTGTGTGTGTGCACTGTGTAATGTGATCAAATATGTGGGGCAGGGCTTGTTAGTTTCTGTTTGCCCCTGAGCAGCTGCTTAGAGTCACAAGGCTCTGTTTACATTCCAGAGACATTCTAGGCTATTGGAAGTCTCACGGGAGAGGAGACGGATGTGATGTTACTGGTTTCCTGTTCCTTTGTTCCTTTGTTTCAATTGCTCTCTGCTTTCATAGAGAGAGGATGTATATTTCTTTACTGTCTGCGTAGTAAGAAATAAAGCATAGCGATGTAGCCATAAATCTCATCACTTTCTGCTGCTTTGGAAACTCTGCTGAATGGGGGAATGTGCCTTGGAGCCTCATCAAAGGCTCAGGTCGTTAATTATTTGTCGGAGGGCGATTCCGAAGGACTTGGCCAGAAGATGAGCTTTATCAGCTTGGCCAAGTGGAGATTCCAACAGGGCTTACCTGGGACCCCTCAATATTTTATTCAAGTTGGCACCCCTGTTTGAGAGTGTCAAGAAGCCTGTTGTCATGGGCTTCGCTAAAGAGAATTCATTAATGTATGAAACCCTATTAAAACACAACAAAAAATTACTATCTAAAATGTCTAACCTTTTGCTAGATCTGAACATGACTGACGAGGAAGTGAAAGAGACAATGATTAAATGGGTGCAAGACTTCGGCCATACAATATATTTAGAGCAATGGGAGAAACTTTGGCAGGAAGATATAAGATTTGCAGCCTGTAGTACAATAAAAGAAAATTTCATCAAAATGTTCTACAGGTGGCATTTAACACCAGTCAAACTAGCAAAAATCTATAAACTGAAATCCAGCCTCTGCTGGAAATGCAACAAGGAAGCTGGAACAACAATGCATATGTGGTGGAACTGAACCCCGATTAAGTACTAGGGAGAAATACATGAGGAGTTGAAAAAACTGCTTAAAATCCCATTAACAAAAAAACCAGAGGCTTACTTACTAGGCCTATTAGGAAAAGAAATACCGAAATCGAAAAAAAGAATTTTTTTATATGCAACCGGCGCAGCTAGGATAGTAATAGCATCTAAATGGAAAGCTAAAGAACTACCTCCCAAGGAGGAATGGATTCTCAAATTAAATGAATATTTAAAATTGGCTAAATTAACAGCATCTATACGACAGCAGTCAAATCAAAAACTAAAAAATGAATGGCAATGCTTTGAAGACTATATGACAAAATACTGGTCTAAAAAAGACATGCTGATATGCTTAGACAAAGAATGTAAATGCATCAAAACAATAATCTATCAAAGAGATATACCGTATTTTTTGCTCTATAGGACGCACCCGACCATAGGTCACACCTTGTTTTAGAGGGGGAGAACAAGAAAAAATAAATACGGTATATGTATATAGAGAAAATAAAAACAATCAGAATGCAATGATAAGGGTAAAATTGATTCTAGAGAAGACGAGTAGTGGTGGAGGGAAGCTAAACAGGGTGGTGGGTTTATTTTATTTTGTTTATATTTTGTTCTTTTGGGATATTGTATAATGATTTAATGTATAATGATTTAATGTTTCTTTTCTGTTATGTATTATTTCTCTTTCTCTTTTGAACTGTATGATGGAAAATCCAAATAAAATTTAAATAAATGAAAGGAAGAAGAAGCCTGTTGTCATGGTGCCAGCCAGCAATAAATCACACGGAATACATAAGGACTTTTGAATGAAAGTTTGTGAAACATGTAAGTTGCCCCTGAGAGTGCATAGACCTTGAGGAAGGCCGGAATACATGGCTTCTGGGTTGCATTCCAAAACAAGATGGCAACCAAAACATAGACTTCCTTCAAAATTCACACACATCTGAAATTTATGATGCTGTTCTCCAACCAAACAATGTTTTAAAAAATGCTCATGTTTTTGGGGAAATGTGCATAAGAATGAATACATTGGTGGAAATACGGTAACCTGCAAAAAAGCATTATGGTAGGAGAAATGGATTGCAAAAATGGGCACATTTTTAGAAAATATTTTTATTAGGCTACTGTAATGCTAAAATAGGGACGCGGGTGGTGCTGTGGGTTAAACCACAGAGCCTAGGACTTGCTGATCAGAAGGTCGGCAGTTCGAATCCCCACGATGGGGTGAGCTCCCATTGCTCGGTCCCAGCTCCTGCCAACCTAGCAGTTCGAAAGCATGTTAAAGTGCAAGTAGATAAATAGGTACCGCTCCGGCGGGAAGGTAAACAGCGTTTCCGTGCGCTGCTCTGGTCTGCCAGAAGTGGCTTAGTCATGCTGGCCACATGACCTGGAAGCTGTACACCGGCTCCCTCAGCCAATAAAGCAAGATGAGTGCTGCAACCCCAGAGTTGGCCACGACTAGACCTAATGGTCAGGGGCCCCTTTACCTTTTAATGCTAAAATGCTGAAGGATTTTCATGAGGATTTGTTCAAAACAAATGAGCAAATTGCTGAAGAAATGCAGAGAACATCATTTAAGATTGGAAATATGAGAAACTGAGAGAACTGACTTCAGTCTCATTGCTTTTAATGAGTCTGTTTACCATGTCTGGATCCAACCCTTTGATAAATATATGACTACAGCAAGCTGTGAACTGTATTCTTTTTTAAAGTGCTACTTGCAAAAACCTGATTAAAAAGATGGAATGGATGCCTAACTTAGCAGTTTTCACATGACAGATATTCCTGGCTCAGGCCATGAATTTGTATAATGAATTAATTCACTTCCGCACTGGGTGAAATATTCAAATACTATAAAGTGAGTGATTTGTAATATTTTGTAAACATTGCAATAAACAGAGTGAATTTGTCACTTTAACAACAGAAAAAGGTTGTAGATGGATGGCAATATAATTTAATCATTTTTAATGCACACACACACACAGAAATAATCAGACTTGCCCTCTCTGGCCTTTTGAGAAGCAAGAACCAGTGTATCTAATTATCTGAACCCCAAGAACACAAAAGAATAACAAGTAGTGGACTCATAAATCTGTTGGAACAACTCCATGTTTTCTGATTAAACTCTATTCCTGGTGGCGCCCAGCAATCATGTTCGCCCTGTGTTCATAGTAATTGCATGTGTCAAAGCTGAGGCCTTGTGTAAACTGTACCAAATGAATTACAATTTTAATTTAGAGAGAGATAACTGTATTTGCCCCTGCAGGCAGATTGCATCAGGTCACTATTATACAACTGAGTAAGAAAGAGGGGGGAGGGGAGCTCCTTCAGGGCTCTCTAGGTTAATAGTAAGTGGGAAATGTAATGGAGCCCACATCACAAAAGGTTCCCCTCCTTTTAACAAGAGAATAATTTACAAACATGAAATACGCTGCACAAATTGTATGCTCTCTCTGTGTAAGTGTCCAGATGTACACGCTTTAAAATTCTTCAGTGTAGCTGAGGGTGGCCTAATGAGAACTCATGGAAATTAAAGTTGCAAAGAGAATACAGGAACCATTCAAAACACACGCAGATTCAAATATAATAGCACAGAATGGTTGTTACTGAACTGGTAACAAGCTACTACTCTAAACATTTTCTCATGGGCAACTAGTTGCATGTGACATGTGGTGGCCTTGGACAGGAGGAGGCGCAATGCTACATGTATCAAAAAACCACATCGAACCACCTTGGGCCAAGATGAGCATCACAAAGAAGGTCCAAGCGCACAGTTCAGAGTGAATGTGCATCTGTTTCAGCTGCGCACATATGCACGGTTGCTTGTGCGTGCAGAACTGCCTTGGTGGATCGGGGAAATCTATTTCGGATTAAAGTTCTATTGACTTCAGCAGAACTCACTTTCATTCATATAATGAGCTTCACCATTTATTTAATTCTCTTTTGCTTTCAGATACATGCACGCAGCAGTAAAGGACTCATCCACACAGCGCCATTGCTTTGAATTAATCGTGGAAGCTTTTAAAAAGATTATTCCATAACACATACAGAAGTCGGGGCAAACGTTAACAGAATTAAGCCCATCGCACTCCCTGCTTCAAAGGGATATGAGTTGTGAAGGCCGTGAGGCAGCAGACTGCAAGGGGGAGCTGGATAGGAATCTGCTTATAGACCTCATCACCAGCTTCAGCCATATTCTTCAGAAGAACGGCTCAGGACGGCTGTTTTGCTCAGGACGGCTTTCGATCTGTTAAGGCTGCTGTGGCCTGGCTTGTGGTTTAAAGTACGATCTATTTTTATTGTTCCATTGTTTTAAAATGCTTTCCATGTATTGATCGTTAGCCAATATTAATTTCATAAAGAATGAATGAACACACAAGTTGATAAAAATGACACATGAGGCAATGAATAGGGTAACCTAGAAGGTCTACAGCAGGGCTGGATTTAGGTTTGATGAGATCCTAAGCTACTGAAGATAATGGGGCCCTTTATATGTCCAGCTGTCCTTTGTCAACCACAAATTGTCACTGTTTTTGTGTTGAATATACAGTGGTACCTCGGTTTATGAACTTAATCTGTTCCGGAAGTTTGTTCTTAAACCAAATCCGTTCTTAAACTGAGGCGTACTTTCCCTAATGAGGCCTCCTGCCACCAGTGCCCTTCCACCGTTCGGCTTCCGTTCTTAAACCAAGGTAGAGTTCACCAACTGGAACACTACCGGTTTTGCAAAGTTCGTAAACTGAATAGTTCGTAAACAGGACTGTTTGTAAACCGAGGTACCACTGTATGCTATATGGTAATTTATGGACCTAATAGGTATCTAAAGCCATTTGCACATGTTGCCATGAAACCAGTCCATGCAAAATGTAGGCACCCTATATATAAAGGTAAAGGTACCCCTGACCATTAGGTCCAGTCGCGGACGACTCTGGGGTTGCGGCGCTCATCTCGTTCTATAGGCCGAGGGCGCCGGCGTTTGTCCGCAGACAGCTTCCGGGTCATGTGGCGAGCATGACTAAGCCGCTTCTGGCGAACCAGAGCAGCGCATGGAAACGCAGTTTACCTTCCTGCCGGAGCAGTACCTATTTATCTACTTGCACTTGACGTGCTTTCGAACTGCTAAGTGGGACTGAACAATGGGAGCTCACCCCGTTGCAGAGATTCAAACTGCTGAAGTTCTGATCAGCAAGCCCTAGGCTCTGTGGTTTAGACCACAGCGCCACCTGTGTCTCCCTACCCTATCTATAGAAATGAGCAAACCAGTGATAGTTTAGGGAACAGGCTAGTAGGTGGGGCCCATTACTTGCATCATAGGAGCCTACACAACACTATTGCTGTATGTAGGTTTTATTTTATTTGTTGTTTCTCTTATATTTTGGAAATGTACATCCAGTTTTTTCCCCTTTAATTTTTTGGGGGGGCCCCACTCGGGCCCTAACTATAGCTTGTTTAGCTTATACGTAAATCCGGCACTAGTCTATGGCACCTTGTGCCTCCCCAGAGACAAGCAGAAGCTCAGCTTGATATTGGACTGCTCCTTCTGTCCGTTACTTCTTTTCCGAATCTCCTTTTCGCGTAGCTCCTGCCCTCACTTCTCTCGTTCTACGCAGCTGCTTCTGGCCTTTGAGGTCAGGATAGGGTTGCTCGCAGCTGTGCTACAGTTGGCAATCCTAAACGCAAGTAGTAATTTACTACCAGACTGCTGCACTCATTACTTATCTGACCCACCATGCATGGAATCTGATGGTCATCTGGCCTAAAGAATCCCAGGCAAGTCGGTGACGTTACTCCAGATTTACACCGGCAGGCCTGCCAGGGGATTTGGTTCCTTTCTTCTCTAGACTAATCAGATAAACTCCCATCCCTGCTTCATCCTGCTTAATCCTACTTTGTTTTAGGGATATTAAAGAACTTGCTTGCTGCCTATTAATTGCTGCTTTCTAAAGTGTATCAGTCAAGAGAGATAGGCATCATTCCTCGGAGGCCTACTGGCATATCCCACTTTAATTATGGCTCTTAAGAAGTTAAACAAATATTAGATCCTCTTTCAAAGCCGTTCCAGTGCTTCCACATGATTACATGCCATCGATCTCCCCACGTTGCTTCCCTGTTTTACATGCCTATTTTCTCTCTCAAATGTATTATTATAGTGCTCCCAGCATCACATTTATGTACAGAACTGTTGATATTGATTGTTTCCTAAATGTGACTGTAACCCAGTGATGAGAGCATTTCTTTAGATTCATTAAATCTAATTTGATTCCCTCCATTTTTTAAACAAGGAAAACATTATTTAAATACAACAGTCTTGCGGCACTTTAAAGATGAACACATTCTTTATAACATAAGCTTTCGTGGCATAGGATCTCTTTCCTAAGTTCTTCAGCTGCAGGTATGGATACACTTCGTGCAACTGATGAAGTGGACTGTAATCAGCCTTGCATTTAAGCACTGGCCTGGTAGCCACAGGCAAGAAGATGAACTTGCATGCAGGCAAGTGGACCTAGCGCAGAAATCAGGTGGGATATTAGAGAAGATAAGCCCTATCCTGAGCATAGAAATTATGTGGACTGTTGCAGGAAGAAAGAAGCATCCCATTCCTTCTCCTGATAGCATCTCTCTCCTATAGGTTAGTTGTTTTTGTGTTAGCAGACTAGTGGGCTTATTTATAAGGCTGCTGTAGTCCATGAAAGCTTATGCTATACAGATGTATAATCTGTTGTTAGAATGGTTTACTAAAGATGAGGAAGTGAAAAAAGTTATGATAAAACGGGCTTTAGATTTTGGGTATAATATTGAGTTTGATTCATGGATAAGATTATGGAACGAAAATATGAAATTTACAGCATGTATGGCTTTGAAAGAAAATGTAATAACTAGGATGTATAGATGGTATTTGACACCTGTAAAGCTAGCCAAAATGTATAGGATGAGAGATCAAGCATGCTGGAAATGCAAAAATTCAGACAGTGACTTCTATCATATGTGGTGGACTTGTGATAAAGTAAAAGTATTTTGGGAGATGATCTACAACGAATTAAAGAAGATGTTTAGATATACTTTCCCCAAAAATCCGGAAGCATTTTTGCTAGGTTTGATGGGAAATGAGATTGTGAAGGTGGATCAAAGATTATTTATGTATGCCACAGTCACAGCGATGACTTTGCTGGCCCAAAAATGGAAATTAGAAGAAATACCTACTATTGCGGAGTGGCAGGCGAAGATGATGGACTTTGCAGAGTTGGTCAAACTGACTTGCAGGATCCAAGACCAGGACGATCAGAAATTCCAAAGAGACTGGAGTAAGTTTATTGTATATTTGAATGATAATTGCAAAAATCTGAAGACACTAGCAGGATTGAAATAAATCCTACAATATGGACATATAGCAAAGACTTACAGTAAATTGCACACATGGATGTGATATGGGATACCTGTTGAAGGGAAGGAGGGAAGTCGCAAACTCGGCAGAGCAAAAAGGTTGTTTTGTGTTTTTTACTGTAATATTGGAAATGTTGTTTCAAGGAAAATAATAAAAATTTATGAGGGGGAACAGAAAGCTTATGCTATACAGAATTTGTCTTTAAGTTGCCAAAGGATTCTGTTGTTTCTGCTAACACAGGCTAACCTATCAATCTGGAAATTATCGTTTAAAAATAATAAATTAACGCTAACATGATTATTATTATTTTGGAAAGTAAATTTCATATGAGCAAGAAAATTTGGGACAAAGGCTATACCTGATCCCTGTTGAATTCAGGAATCAAACCTGTGCCTTGCCTACCCCCGCCCCCCCAATAGCCTCATTCTCACCACTGTTTGTTTCTTGGTCTCTGTAACAGACTGGCTTTTCTGTAAAAACATTTAGGCCTATTTCTCATTTAGGCTGTGTACACACCATACATTTAAATCACAGGACTTCCCCCCAAGAATAATGGGAATTGTGGTTTGCTAAGGTTACTGGGAATTTTCGTTCTGGGAGGGATACAATTTCATTAGAGTGTTTCTCCCAGGGATTATTTTTTTTTAAGCAAACATTTATTAATCATAAAGGACATTATATTTAGTCATCAAACTAAAGAAACTAAAGCTTAACAAATCTTATTTTTTTTAATTAACAACTAAACTTTAGTTTAAAAACACAAACTTAAAAAATGAGAGACAACACCAGATTTTTGCTGCAATGATAACCAAGTGTATACAAACTTATAGCCAATAATCTTTATCTTTAACTGGATATGTGGGGAAATCTGCAGTCAGAATGACAATTATGTTTGCTAAATAGGCCTATAAAGGGGTTAAGACTCACAGAGTTCCTATATTCCTAGAAAAGACAGATTATAGCCTCTACTTCCTGCGGTGGAAAATAGGTCAAAGGATATTAATCTTTTCTCCTTCCTCTTTGCCTCAGTCTCTGTTCCTTTCAACCCAATAAAGTGAGCAGACATACATGCCTGGGCTGTGCTCAGAGCTCAAACTCCATTTTGGAAACTAATTTTGTATTTCGTAACTAAGAAGTATTTCTACCTGCATACTACTTTGATAATAATAATAATAATAATAATAATAATAATAATGATAATAATAATAATAATAATAATAATAATAATAATAATTTATTTATACCCCGCCCATCTGGTCTGCTAAACATTAAAAGCTTCTCTAAACATGATATATTTGCTGCCTGCATTGAAATGTAAGTAAACCTTTTGCTTTTACTAAAACATGTGGTTCATTCTTAACAAGGGGACAGAGAGGGGAAAAGTAAAGCAGACATGGATAAAAGTGTAATTGCCTAATCTTCCAGTAAGCTGCAAAAATGCATAAGTGTTTTTACTCTGCTAAAAGGGCTTCACAGCTTGTTTACTCTCATATTTCTCCCAAACATGTGGGGCAGGAGGTTTAAATTTTAAATTACAGATTTACCGTAATCCTCAATCCATCTCCATCAATATAATGAGCTAACCTAAACTGACAAGAACAAATTAAGGTTTCTTCATCTTTCTGTCCTAGAGAATGAGACCTCACCACATTTGAGCAAAAGATGGTGGACAGAGGAAGAGCCATGAGACAGAGAAAGACTCAAGCAGAAGAAAAAGGCTGGAATGGATCTGCTGAATGGATCTGTTGCTTCCAGAGACAGATGCAGGCAGAAGCTGGTGTCCCATTCTAGAGCCATGCCAGCCTTTTTCTTCTGCCTGTATCTCTGTCTGCTTTCCACCTCCTCCCTTTGTCTCCCTCCAACCCCATTTCCCCATGGGTTGTGGCAGCTGAAGGAGCCAGGGTGCTGCTCCATACTCTCTCCTCCTTGCCATGACCTTCCCTTAAAAAACAGCAACATTATGGTATGGCTGGGCATACCCTGTGTGCATGCATGTGTTCCCAGGATTCTTTGGGGAAGTCACATGCTTTGGATGAATGATGTGTACACAGCCTGAGAGGTAAACCTGCATCTGGGCTGACTCTAGTCTTCAACTGGGACCTGCGCTGCAACTTTGATGGTGGCAAGGGCACCCAGTACTGTAGGGTAGTCTTGATGGGCTAATGGGATCAAACTGGTGATGGGCCCTTCTGTAGGAAGAACAGAACACTCTGTCCTTCCTAGGCCAAGCCCCAGATGGCGAGTAATATATATATATATATGGAAGTAAGAGCTGGACCATAAAGAAGGCTGATCGCCGAAGAATTGATGCTTTTGAATTATGGTGCTGGAGGAGACTCTTGAGAGTCCCATGGACTGCAAGATGATCAAACTTCTCCATTCTTAAGGAAATCAGCCCTGAGTGCTCACTGGAAGAACAGATCCTGAAGCTGAGGCTCCAATACTTTGGCCACCTCATGAGAAGAGAAGACTCCCTGGAAAAGACCCTGATGTTGGGAAAGATAGAGGGCACAAGGAGAAGGGGATGACAGAGGACGAGATGGTTGGACAGTGTTCTCGAAGCTAACAGCATGAGTTTGACTAAACTGTGGAAGGCAGTGGAAGACAGGAGTGCCTGGCGTGCTCTGGTCCAGGGGGTCACGAAGAGTCGGACACAACTAAACGACTAAACAACAACTATATATATATATATATTTGCAGGCTGGTCACTTCGTGGACGGGCTTACTGGGCTGCACTGTAAATAAAGACAGGAAGCAAAATCTACGCAAAAGATGCCTTAATAATTTATAATATTTAGACGAAAGGTTGCAATGTACAGAACAGAATGCTTCTCTCTAATAGCATGTGGAAATATGAAGGGTGTGATCCCCCAAAGTTTACATTTCATATGCTTTCTGTTTCTTTGGGCTGTAGCCTGCCCCCGCTAAGTCGCCTCAGGAAATGGAACTCCACAAATGGTTTTAATGAACACGCAAAGAGAGAGAGAGAAATCCAATCTAGGTCAAATGACATTTGTTTCAGATGCCGTGTTTCTCAGGTTAAATTCTTTAGTAAGCCATTGGTGTTTATTGCACTGCCGAATTGATTGGGTCATGTAGGGCAGCCTGTACAAATAACGGCATCATTCACAAAAGGGACCACAATTTGTTTCAACATGTATTGAACTCCTACCAGTCCTTCAAGCTCTAGTGGAAGAGAAACAGGAGAGATTATCAACCACCCAAAACCTAAACCTCTTCCTGTTTTCTTTCCTATATACCTTAAATAAGCCCTTAGGCTAATATCCACCTGACTGACAGCTTGCCTTGAGTTGTTTGAGCTGTGTGTGTGTGTGTGTGTGTGTGTGTGTGTGTGTGTATAATCAAAACTGTACAGTTATATGTCAATGCTGTATGGGAAATGCTTACACAATACTATTAACCATTTCAAGACAGGGAGTTCATATGCACCTGTTGTTATTTCTATATTAAAAAAGCAAGATAGCAATAATCTTTATGCCCCCCAAAACGATCAAACCACCTTTCGTATTTGCCTTGCTAATTCCCAGTGAGCCACTAGGGATCTGTTACACTGGTACACTGGTTCTGGAGGTCTGTACTTAACCTGAAACTGTTCTTAACCTGAAGCACCACTTTAGCTAATGGGGCCTCCTGCTGCTGCCGTGCTGCCGGAGCACAATTTCTGTTCTCATCCTGAAGCAAAGTTCTTAACCTGAAGCACTATTTCTGAGTTAGCGGAGTCTGTAACCTGAAGCATATGTAACCTGAAGCGTATGTAACCCGAGGTACCACTGTAGTGTGCTTCAGGAAATAAAGCAATGACATTATTTAAAACTCCTGTGAGCCCAAAGTATTGACTTGCAGAAGAGATGATCTCTGCTGTGTCTCTGCATGAGTCAGTGCTTTGGCTATGCCTCCTTCCAGTCAACATCGGATGGGGACAGGCCATTTTGCGCACCTGATGGGATGACCGCCATGCTCTTCAACATCTACTTGAAACCACTGATACTTGGATTGAGGACATTCAGGTAGTTGGGTTGGGTTGCCACCAATATACACCTGTCATCCTAATCAAGCGAGCAAGTGAGTGTTATCTACCGTAAATTAGTACTTTAAGCAGTCATTAGGATGGATGAGGCCCCGTAAAAGAAAAGGAGGTGGTACTATATTGTTGGTGTGTGGTTTGTCTGCTCAGTTCAGAGGTTTTCATTCTATTCTGGAGGTGGATGGACTTTTCCTAAACAGGATCAGGCTCCCAGTTTCAGGATACTCTCATTCTAACTACAGGCACAGATGACAATTATAGCTTTGAGCGCCTTCCATCAGTTTAGCCTGGCTTCACCCACCTGGGGCACATGCTGACTGGGGCTGATGGGCATTGTAGTCCAAAACATCTGGAGGGCAACAGGTTAGTGAAGCTCCTATGCCAAGTTTGACCTTACTGGGACAGAGACAACACACTGGGAACTTACTGCAGATATTAGTACGATGTGCTTTTGTATGTGGAGCTGCCTCTGAAAATGATTCAGAGGAAAAGCTAAAGGGTTTGGGGAAATGATACATAATGAAATGAAAAAGATGTTAAAATTGGTTCTTCTCCCCCAACCCCAAAGCTTTTCTTTTAGAGATAATAATAATAATAATAATAATAATAATATTTGTACCCCACCCATCTGACTGGGTTGCCCTAGCCATTCTGGGCGCCTGCCAACATATAACAAAACCATAATAAAATATTAAACATTAAAAACTTCCCTATACAGTGGTACCTCAGGTTACATACACCTCAGGTTACATACACTTCAGGTTACAGACTCCGCTAACCCAGAAATAGTGCTTCAGGTTAAGAACTTTGCTTCAGGATGAGAACAGAAATCGTGGTGCGACGGCAGCAGGAGGCCCCATTAGCTAAAGTGGTGCTTCAGGGTAAGAACAGTTTCAGGTTAAGAACGGACCTCCGGAATGAATTAAGTACTTAACCCGAGGTACCACTGTACAGGGTTACCTTCAAATGTCTTCGGAAGGTTGTATAGTTTCTTATCTCCTTGACATCAGATGGGAGGGCTTTCCACAGGATGGGTGCTACTACCAAGAAGGCCCTTTGCCTGGTTCCCTGTAAACTCACTTTTCACAGAGAGGGAACCTCCAGAAGGCCCTCAGAGCTGGACCTCAGTATCCAGACTGGATGGAGGGGAGACGCCCCTTCAGGATAATAGGGACAGATGTCCCAAAGAAGACAGTAAAATCATTTATGTACGCAAAAACAGCAGTTAGAACTTTATATGCACAGAAATGGAAAGAAAGAGAAGTTCCAGCTAAGTAAGAACAGATATTAAAACTAATAGAGTTTGCAGAAATGGCAAAGCTGACAGCAACAGTTAAGAGATCAAAGCAAAGAGCGGAAACCCATTATGAACTATCTGAGAAAATATCACAGTCAGATGGAGTCGCGATCAGGATTCGAAGTATGAGCAGCCGAAACAAAATGATGATAAATGTAAGAAAGGTTATGTATTGGATAAATGTATGATGTCTAATGCAGTAGGTGTGGGAATGTTCAGGGTGGCAGGAGAGGATATATTGTTTATTAATATCCTTCCTAAACTTAGCAGAGTTTACATTCCCCTTTTTACATGCACATCAGATAGCTGGTTGCATGCTTGTGTGAGCCTCTCACTATTATACAATTCAGTCTGTCTCAGATTGAATTGTACATTCCTGGTAAGTTCCCTTGAATCCCTCTTAAAAGAAGGAAGACACCACAATCTTATTCAAAGTCAATAAAAGAAGTTTACTCACATCAGTTCACAGTTGGATTCCTGAAGGCAGACTTAGCTACAAATATGTACATGTGGATCTACCCCATATGGGGGAATAATCCCAGTGCTTCTGCAGTCCTACCTAAAAGCTGGTCCAACAAAGAAGGAAGTCAAAAGGAGGGAAGTGTGCTGCATGACTCATCCTTTTGTTACCTGGACAGATTAGGTCACGCCCATCTTTCATCACATGCAAAAGGAAGGATGCTCCAGCCAGGAGGAACTGGAAGTTTTGACTGGCTGGACCAAACATTCCCTCGCATGTCTTTTCTAGCATTACAAGGAATGTTGTACTTGACTGCCCCTCATGGATCACATCCCACAGTAGGAATAAGCATGGGAACAAAAACACCATGGAGGTAAGGGTGGGAAATCAAAATGTCAAAGGGAATTAATATTGGAGTTGAAGTTAATATGTAAAAACTTTTGAAATTCAAGAAAATATTAAATTGGGAAACAGAGGAGGGAAATGATTCAGAAACATCAATTAGTCCAGAATCGAGATGCAAGACTGTGAACTGGGACTGGGCAATTTGATTTTTGTAAAACCAAAGGAGTCTCTCTCCCCCCCCCCCCCGCCTTTTGTGTGTCCACGTCAAATCTTGCCCCTTTCTAAAATTTATTTACTGGGGTGTGTTTTTCTTTTTATAAATTTGCCAAAGAATAAAATGAAATAAAATTGGAATTAAGATATATTTGTATGGAGGTGGGGGCGGCACTTGCCCTTCTTCTGATAGGAAATGCTCTGCAGGGAGGAGCGGGGACAAAAATGGGGGGGTTTGAGAAGGGTCAGTTTGCAGGGCATGAGAAATGTCCCTATTTTCATCTCAAGACTGTTGACGTCTCTCCCAGCTGCTTTTCAGTCCTTCTGAGCTTGCCACAACCACAGGTTGTAAACCTTTGGGTTCAACGAAGAAGGGCATAACCACACGAACATCTTAGTTGTATACCCACAACTGTTGTTGTTGTGTTGATGAGAATATACTGGTCTTTGCTCAGTAGTAAAGGAATAACGATGCAGAGAGGAGGGGAAATTTACTTGTTGAGATCTAGCAGCTTGGGATTTCAACTTGCCTGGAATTTCCCTCACCAGATAAAAGCAGGTGTGTACAAGCCATTTCCTTTCCACGTGGCAATCGTGCTTTGCTTGACCAGACTGCGACATTACAGTTGGCAATGATCAGAATGACCGACTTGTGCAACACATCCATTTCTTTTTCAAACCCTTACCCAAACATTTTAATAGGGAATCTCAAAGATTACTATTATTTGAGCTGGATTCCACCCACTTTTAAATCAGAAAACACTCCCTGCTCTATAAAATGCAGTTACATTAAATGTTGAAACTTGCAGCCTGTAGTATAATAAAGGGCTGTTGGAGCTTGCAGAACTTTGAAGGATGGCGGTTGACAGCTGTCTGCAGTTTCATCAACCAAACACTACTTTATCTGACAAGAAGCCACGTCCCTTGAGCCTTTTGATAAAGGACTTTGCAGCATGTTAGAGAGCATCAAATCAGCTGTAGAGGGAAAAGCTCAAGGACTTGGCTCTGATGGGGGGCTTAAGGAGGTTAAGAGGTGATTTGGTTGTTTGTTTATCCTAACAAGGGGAAGCGTTTTATTTATTCTGAGCGCAGAATGCACTTCTAGTTAGTTCAGAATTTGGAACCATTTGGAGCACAGCCAGAGGCAAACCCCCCCCCCAGGTTTTCTAAACTTTGAAATGTATTGGAAGTTGGGGTGCAAGGTTATATTAGCTGAACTGATAGCTTCGCAGTGCAGTCCTGTACATCTTTGCTAAGAAATAAGTCCCACCCACTATGCTCAATGGGTGCTACTCACTATTAAGTGAGTTTAGGAGTGCAGATTTAGTGAGATTGTAAGACACAAAGCAACACAGAGGCCTGTCTTGCTCAATGCCACATCCTAATATCCATTTGCCTTGGAGTAAGCCCTCTTGAAATCAGTGGGGCTTTTGAGTAGGCAAGGAGGGCTTGAGCTGTAAGTTAATTTATTTCATAGGCTTTTAGCATGCCCATTTCTGTGCTGGATTGTGGCTTTTATCTTTTGATCTGAAGCCTTTGCAACCACAAAAGAATAATATCACAGGTGACATTTCCTAAATTGTTGTAATGAATGCTAGCTTTTGTGTATTAAATTTGTAGGATCTCACACTCTCTTCAGTGGCCTCAGAAATGTCTAAATTGAACTTTCATAGATGTGTGAATTTACTTAAAAATAAGTGGATCAATCCGTTATGAGGGAGATGATCAGCTAGATAACCAATTAACAACTCTACATTGAGACAGTCATGTTAATTCCTGGTATGCCTCTTAGCTGTTAAGACAGTAACTCCCTTATAACTACTAAAAGGAACATGGACTACCCATGTGTGGATATGGTAACACTTAGGGCCTGGACTGGGAAATGAGATCTAATGCAGAATATAACATACCTTTTGATGTAGAAAACAATGGAGAACACAAATGTTTCCCGAGTTCCTACAGCTGACCACATGTGGTTGTAAATGTCTAACAGCACAATCCTGCACCTGTCTACTCAGAATTAGGTCCCACTGAGTTCAATAGGGCTTATTCTCAGGTAAACTGTTAAGTTGTGGGTGAACATATCAGACGACACAGCAATTCTTCAAACAGCTCTTGTTTATTCACAGGCCAGAACAGAACTGAACTGAAGGGTTCAGCCAGCCTGCTTATATAGAGCTCCACTAGAACGCAACAGTAACCATTTTCTGTAACTATCCAATCACTGAACGTCACTTTCAATCCCTTATTTTCATATGTGGACCTGAGTGAAAACTATCTACAGTATCCCCCTGCTGGCCCAGGGTGAGAACTTCAGTACATAACATAAACGGAGAACAGGGTTATGGACCAATTATGGACCAGTTTAAAAGGTAATCCATGGTTTTAGCTTCATGCAGAAACTGGCATTTCAGACCCCACATCTCCAACATTAGCATTTGCCAACATGGTATTAATCCAAATGAACATACAACATTTAACAAGAATTTAAAACAACCCCACCCTCCAAACAAAACAGCACCCACCCAGGTTAAAACCTCATCCCCGTTAAAACCATCCCACCCAGCTTGGTCACCTGAGCTGGCAACGTGCTGTAAATTTAGCTGGCAAAAATGATGGTGTAACTTACACCAGCTTTCTAAGCACAGGACTGCTCCCTAAATGTCCCATAATGACACACTTAAAATGTCTGAAATGTTTAGGACCAGATAAAGGCATCCTTCCTCTTTGGCTGGCTTTGCCAGCGGTAGCCCTGCTGTGACAGAGTTTGGATCTGGTGTAATTTTAACTTAACACATGCTTGCTTTTTGATGGCTTCTTGTGTATAGGATTACTCCCTCGGAAATTTCAAACTCTGCGTATGCCAGCAAAGTTATAATATCTGCTACAAAAGCAAGAAAACGTAGGTACCTTATTTAAGACATAGAGACAGTATGTGTGGAGGAACCATAGCCCAGGGGCTAAGTAAATTGGCACATGCAACCAATTAAAAGCATCAGCTTACAGATGCTGGGAAATGCCTTTCTTTGCCTCAGACCCTAGAGAATCATCTAGGCTAGACAACGCTGGCCTAACTGGACAAATAACCTGACCTTGCAGAAGGCCTAGGTAGCTATTGTGTGTTTTGTAAATAGAAAGCCAGGGTTGTGGGCAACTTAGTTTTAGTCAGCATTAACCCACTGACATTAACAGACTTAATGCTGCAGGAATTTCAGATATGCCTATCCAAATCCATAGTATTTGCTTGGAAATACTTGGTCAATCAGCTTAGCATAAGTTTTAAAAGTCTGGGGTGTCTGAAAAATGGAGTTTGATAACATTCATCAGTAGGTGAAAAAGGGGGGAGTTCTTTCAAAATGCCTGAGCAACTTTTGTGGAACATCTTATGGCTGAGTTCAGGAATAGGCTATGCTTATGAACTTCAGATACAACAAACTAAACCCAAAACAAGTGACATAGGGAGGTTAGAGTTAGAGTTAGGGTTACAGTTAGCAGTGCCCAACCTGGTGACAACAGAATAAATGATGCAAGGAAGGAGCTACAGCCCAAGATAGGCGATGTGGTAAGGGAACACCTAGCTGCCTTAAATGAATTCAAATCTCCAGGGCCTGATGAGCTGGACCCAAGGGTACTAAAGGAGCTTGCACATGTAATATAAGACCTTCTGTCTATAATATTTGAGAATTTGTGGAGAACAGGTGAGGTCCCTGCAAACTGGAGATGGAAAAATGTTCCCATCTTCAAAAAGAGGAAAAAAGCATATCCAGTTAACTAGCAACTGGTCGGCTTGACATCCAGGGCCGTCTTATCCGACGCCGTGGTGCAAAGATCCCTCCGGTGCCCCCCCCCCGGTTTCCCAGAGTTGTCGACCTTTTTAAGGGGTGGGGACCCCAAAGTTGTTGACTTTTTTAAGGTCCCCCAGAGTTGTTGACCTGACCTGAACTTGGGAATTCAACAAGATTTCACTACAGGGAAGGAGAGGCAAGAGCTGGGGGTGTGTGTGGGGGAACCTACCCCTTCCTTTACTGGATAAAAAGAGAGAGAAAAAGTGGGAGAGAGGAAAGCAGGAAGGAGAGGGCATTTAACCCACCAACGGAGAGGAGAGGAGGGGGGTGGTCAGGAAGCTGAGCTGGGCAGTAATAGCGTCGCTCCTCCCGCCCACGCAGTCTTCCCTGATCCCCTCAAAGTGAGTGAGTGGGTGGGTGGGTGGGTGCGGTGCGACAGCAGCAGATTGTCCTTGCTCACTACACACACGCAGTGTATGGGGTGTGTGTGTGTGTGTGTGTGTGCAGCCCGCTGCATTTCGCAACACTACTTAAAGGGAGAAATAAAAGGGCACTTGGGCACAGCTAAGGACGGGTCTGTGTGTGTGGGGGGGGGGGAGCCAAACGCCTTGGGCAGTCCCCATGAAATAATTATTTCGGTCAGAGTTCAGCTTGGTTTCCAGAAAAGAGCATGGATTGAGTCGCAGGGGCAGCAGCCAAAGCAGCTCTTTCGGCTCCTGAGTGAAGAGGAGGAGAGTCCTGGAGAGACCTGTCAGGAGTAAGCATGGACCAATGGTACGAAATAGTATGGGAACCAGCCCTACTAGAAAAAATAACCAACAAACTGAAACTGACACGGGGACAAACAGAAGAAGACGCCTTCACCCTGGTATGGCTCCCCTTTATCACATACACAGCTCGACAAGACAATGACAATAATCCACCAACAGCATGCAAATCAATATGGCTAACCTGATCCAAAACACCCACCCACCCCACTCACACACGAAAACAAAGATCACCACAGCCCATCACAACCAACTAACCCCAACCTCTCTCACCACCAAAGGAACACAAATGAACAGCACGAGCAACGCTGACACCAAACCCTACATACATTAAGCAAAATAGAAACATCGCAACCTGACCCCACCCCCACCCATCTTCCCCCCTCCACCCCTTTTTTTCTCCCCCTAATGTCTCAACAAATGAAACGGATTTGTAAAAATGTTACATGGAAGAAATAGAAGAGACATTACACATACTTCTGTAAAACAAGAAAATCTTTAATTAAAAAAAAAAAAGAGAGGAGGAGGGTCTTTGCAAATGCCTTGGAGTTCCCTTCTCCTCGCTTGCTGGTGGGGAACTTTGACAGGGAGCTGCTGGGAGGGGCTCCAGCTTCCCCGTCAAAACTGTTCCCACCCGCCTCTTTGGGGCTCTCAAGTCAAGTCAAGTAAACTTTATTGGCATCAAATAAGAACATTCAGAATACATTCAGAAGAGATAGGCCAGTGCGATCTCGTTGCCACCCCAACAGCACAGTCACCCGCCAAAGGGTAGAAGAGGCAAGCAATCCACCTCATCTCTGTGGGTTTCCAGGAAGGGCAGGATCCTGTAGCATACTTCGGTGACAAAAAATCAAATAGAGGAACTTAGCTACTGGTTCGGAGCTCTCATCCCGCGCTCCTGCCATGCAGAGGAGGCTTGGGAGGCAAGCTGCAAGCCCGGGCGTGCAGGGAAAGGGGAGGCCGCCGGCAAAGCCGCACAGCTCCCCCACTCGCTGGGGCACCCCTGAGAAGGTGGTGCTGTGGCCCAGCGCGCAACTAAGCTCTATGAGAAAGACGGCTCTGTTGACATCAATACCACGAAGGCTCCTGGAACAGGTAATTTGACAGTCGGTCTGTGAGCACTTAGAAAAGGATGCTGTGATTACTAAGACCCAGCATGGGTTTCTCAAAAACAAGTCATGCCAGATGAATCTCATTTCTCTCCCCCCCCCCCTTTTGATAGAGTTACAAGTTTGGTGGATCAGGGGAACGTTGTGGACATAGTGTATCTTGATTTCAGTAAGGCTTTTGACAAAGTCCCCCATGATCTTCTTGCAGAGAAGCCGGTAAAATGTGGATTGGACAAGGTAACTGCTAGGAAGATTTGTCGTTGGTTGACTGACCAAACCCATGGAGTGCTTGCTAATGGTTCCTCATCATTGAATTAATTTTATAATGAATGATTTTAGAGTGTTGTGTTGTACTGTTGTACGGTTTTATTGTTGTTAGCCGCCCTGAGCCCGGCTTCGGCTGGGGAGGGCGGGATATAAATAAAATTTATTATTATTATTATTATTATTATTATTATTATTATTATTATCCTGGGGAAAAGTAGCAAGTGGGGTGCCACGGGGTTCTGTCCTGAGCCTGTTGTTGTTCGACATCTTTATACATGA
Source organism: Podarcis pityusensis (assembly GCF_964106645.2). NCBI lineage: Eukaryota > Metazoa > Chordata > Lepidosauria > Squamata > Lacertidae > Podarcis > Podarcis pityusensis. The sequence goes on from NC_138031.1 coordinate 81,173,796, forward strand.
CTTGGATGAAGGAATTGAAGGGAAGTTCATCAAATTTGCAGATGATGCCAAACTGGGAGGGGTAGCTAATGCCGCAGAAGGCAGAATTTGGGTTCAAAACGACCATAACAGATTGGAGAACTGGGCCAAAATGAATGGGTTATTTGCCTGTAGAACTAGACTCTGAGGGCCAAGCAAGACATGGTGTTAAATGCATCTTTGTGTTTAACCTTCAGGTTTTAAAGAAAATGAAAATAGCATCAGCTTGGGAGTAGGGTGAGCAGATTATCAAAATTGCCGCATGCACAAGAGGGATGCTTCTTTATGATACAAACAACTTTCATAGGTGGGTTTTTCCCCAGGGCTTTTGGCAGGAAGGAGATTAAATTCCCTCCTCTACCCCTGCTGTGATCCTGAAGCTGAAGGATTCTTGAGGTGCAGTTGCTGTCTTTGAAGATCTGGTACAGGATAAGCAGCTGTGCTACTTATAGAAGTGTTTGTTTGCCTCCATTTTAAGGATGGTGGCAGAAATCTCCACAAGTGGACTGAGCTTTGAGCTGGACTGTAGTGCATTTGTTCACTCTCTTTGCAAAAAGGTCTTGTTTGCAGTGACTTTCTGCAGAATTCCCTGAGAGTGTCTTTTTATTTTTAAAACATATTTGTTATGATAAAATTTAGTCAGTTGCTATCATCACCGATGTTTCATCTTAACTGTTTGCTAACTAAGTACTGCTGAAATGTTGTGTTAGCTTTGGTCTCATTGATTTGCTGTTAAGGTGATTATTAGCCGTTAACCACCATTAACATCCATTGTTTAATTGTTGTTTAATTGTTGACCTCTTTATCTTCTCTTTTTTGCTCCCTGTGATTTAGCCAAACACACAGAAAGTGAAGCCGTTGGGACTTAATGTGAATCTATGATATTTATTAATGTAACCGAAAAATGGAACGTTTGAGTGTTAAAATGTGCAGCTGATGCATATATTTTTGTAATAACACTATTACATTATTTATTGCATTATAATAAACAGTTCATTTTCCTATCACCCTGTTCATATTTATTACTTTTCTTGATTGATCCATGCAAAAACACATTTTTTTTCTTTTTTCTGGAGAAAGTGTTTGGGAAGGGGGCGGAATCATAAGCACATGCCTTGAATCCCATATGAACTCGGTTGTGTGGGTGTGTGGTGGGTCACTCATTTTCTTGACTACTAATAAGAAAAAAATGACAAACAGCAGCAGCTCCAAGGGTGGTGATGGGGTTCTTACCCTCACTTGAACAGATAGTAACCCTAAGGCAAGGTGCATACTTCAATTGACAATTTCTGGCTCCTTGAGTTTTCAGCCAGTTCCAAAATCATCATAAAAAAGTAAACAATAATGTTCATAAAGGTAAAGGGACCCCTGACCATTAGGTCCAGTCGTGACCGACTCTGGGGTTGCGGCGCTCACCTCGCTTTATTGGCCGAGGGAGCCGGCGTACAGCTTCCGGGTCATGTGGCCAGCATGACTAAGCTGCTTCTGGTGAACCAGAGCAGTGCATGGAAATACCGTTTACCTTCCCGCTGGAGCGGTACCTATTTATCTACTTGCACTTTGACGTGCTTTCAAACTGCTAGGTTGGCAGGAGCAGGGACCAAGCAATGGGAGCTCACCCCGTTGCGGGGATTCGAACCACCAACCTTCTGATCGGCAAGTCCTAGGCTCTGTGGTTTAACTCACAGCACCACCCGCATCCCTAATAACGTTCATAGAATCATAGAATTGTTGAGTTGGAAGGGACACTGAGAGTCATCTAGTCCAACCCCCTGCAATGCAGGAATCTTAACTAAAGCACCCATGACAGATAGCCATCCGAGCTCTGCTTAAAAACCTCCAAAGATGGAGAGCCCACCACCTTGGGAGTCGGTTCCACTGTCAAACAGCTCTTACCACCAGAAAGGTCTTCTGTGATTTTTGAAAAGCTAAAGGACCACCAGAACAGAAAGAGTTAAAAATAGTGATCAATCCCTTGAATCATAATGATGGTATTTTACCATTGTACTGTTGAGAATATATTAACTTATGGTCTCTATGTGTGGTTTGGGAGCTGCACGGTCAGGGAGAAAACAATGCTGTCCAGGGTTCTAAAGACTGCGGAGAGAATAATTGGGTGCACTCTTCCCACCTTGGATCAAATCTATGCTTCCAGGTGCCATAAGAAAGCTGCAGAGACAGCGCAGGATAGTGCGCACCCCAGAAATGATCTCTTTCAAGCTTCTGCCTTCTGGAAGAAGGTACAGGGTTATTAAGACTAGGACTAGCCGCCTGAGAAACAGCTTCTATCCAAATGAGATTTTGATTTTAAACACAGTGTAAGGAGTCTCTATGGGAGTATATTGTATTTAAAAATGGGGTATCAGAGTTTTTAGGAGCTAACCAGGTTGGGATAGCAGGCTTGTTGGTTTTTGAATGTCTTATGTAGATTTTTTCAATTTCGTTGTTCTGTATGGGACAATGACAATAAAGATTATTGTATCGTATCTGCATTGCGACCAACGAAAGAATTACATCACCATTCCATTTACCTTTTTGTACTTCTGTAAAAGCAGTAAGTGGCGCTGTGGGTAAAAGCCTCAGCGCCTAGGGCTTGCTGATCGAAAGGTCGGCGGTTCGAATCCCCGCGGCGGGGTGCGCTCCCGCTGCTCGGTCCCAGCACCTGCCAACCTAGCAGTTCGAAAGCACCCCTGGGTGCAAGTAGATAAATAGGGACTGCTTACTAGCGGGAAGGTAAATGGCGTTTCCGTGTGCAGCTCTGGCTCGCCAGAGCAGTGATGTCACGCTGGCCACGTGACCCGGAAGTGTCTCCGGACAGCGCTGGCCCCCGGCCTCTTAAGTGAGATGGGCGCACAACCCTAGAGTCTGTCAAGACTGGCCCGTACGGGCAGGGGTACCTTTACCTTTACCTTTAAAAGCAGTAAACATTGGAAAGACACTTTCAGCACCCAATGCAATAGTCCTATCCCTTGAATTTCTCACTACCTAGGGAAGCAGAGAAGCATATAATACTCTCTTAGCCCATGGCAAGTAGCAGAATATCAATAGAAATAACAGCAAATGTCGTTCTGAAGTGCGCTTTTTCTTCTTCTGTGGTTTGATGCACTGTAAATTCTGCATTGTTCTTCACAAACAAAGGGTGGAGCTGTTGCTTTGAGAATTGATTGTAATGCACGTTCTGCTGGAACCAATGCAAAGGACGGACTGAGTAGAGCACATACTGTGGAGCGGAAAGAGAGAGCACAGCTCTGTTGGAAAGCCTTCCCAAAAATACAGCCTGCTTTGGGCACGCATCAGCAGTCGATCCCACTGCAAGCCCCTTTACAATCAATGGGAGAAGTGCAAGAACATGAATGCTCTGTTGTGGCAGCCATTCATTGGAACGGTGCTTGGGCTGGAGGACTTCCTGCTAGATTGTGTCTTAGAAGGAGAATGATGTGCTCTGTGGAATATAGGAAAATGTTGAAAACGTTCCCATGATAGCTCCGTGGCGTAGATTCATTTCATGGGTCTGACAAACAGCATTTTAAGAGAATGTCAACACCGGCACTCATCACTGCCTGCAGCTGAATGAACATATATACTGAAGAAGAAAACTCCCCTCAGCAAATAGGACTTAACTTCTTGGCAAATGTGTTCAGGATTGGAAACTTGCAGTATGCTTGCTCAGCAGTAAGTTGCGCTGATGTCTAAGGAGCCTACTTGCAAATAAGGTTGTAACCTTAAATACTCATGTATATAGAAGTAACCAGTGCTATTTTTTGTTGTTGTTTTTTTAGAAAATGAGGTTCTGGAGCTCACCATGAACTTCTCCCTCATTCTCTGAGAATGGCAACGGCACCCACCAGAGAGGTACCAGAGCTGAGCTCCTGTGAGCTCCAGCTGGAAAAAAAAATGCCTTGGGAGTAGCTCTCATATTCACCTATATAGGAGTAGCTCACAATGTAGAATCCAGGTTATGCATTGGATGAGGAACTTACATGAGTTTAGGAGGCTCCTTGCTCCAGAAGTTCACCATTCAGTTTCTGAGCAGTGACAGGGAGACAGAGCAAGCACACTCATCCCTATTCCTCCTCCTCATATCTTAAGACTAATGCCTTAATAGGGTCCCTTATCCATTGACCCTGAGATTTCAAGGGTTCTGTACAAGAACTACTTTAAACTTCACCTAAAGCTAATACAGCAGGCTCATTGTATGTTCTTATGAAAATACAGTGCAAAGTGGGTCATTCTTTAAACAAAAAATGGGGATCTTGGGGGATCTTGGCCAAAACGGTTGATAACTTCTTTTAGAAGTTTCTCCTTGGGATAGGTCTTCCATTTTTCACTATGAACGCTCAATATACACGACCTTCAGACAATCATGTCTTCACCCTGTGCAAAATGCTAATTGTAACTGGGAGGGAAATTGGATAGCCATTTTAATTGCAGGGAACAGTTTGGTGTGGTCCAATAGTTCATTAAAGCCTGTGCTGCCTTACAAGCAACAATAATGTGTGTATTTCTTTGGCAGGTCTTTTCCTCCACAGCTCATACTAAGTAACAGATTCATTCCCCAAGTTTTGAAGCTAGTAACATTTCTTGATGGAATTGATGTGGGCTTGAAAGTCTTCTTCTCCACTACGGCACATCTGACATGGACGTAGTTTCAACAAACTGGAAACAGAACAAAAATGAATCCTCAGTGAGGTTATAAGTGAATCCAGGTAGGGAACATAGCTGGACCACCAGTATAACTCTTCTGTGGATTGGTAGGGATGATTTGCACATTTTCTGTTGTGCATGGTGTGTCTAGATCGTTCATCTGCCAGCTTCATCTGCCAGCTTCTTGCAGTTTTCTATTATTGTGCTAAAGGTCTCCTCACTAAGTTCCCCATGTTGTTCCAGCATTCTCAGCAACTCTCATATATGTGCTTTCATTTCCATTACATCTCACATCATAGTTTGCAGACTCCAGCATCAAATAATATTTCCTTCTGATTCCAAGAGAAACAGTAAAAGCTGATATCTGCAATGCACACAACAAGTGGTCCAAAAGCTGTCTTTGCCATCATTTCCCTTGATCCAGCTAATTGCATCAGTTGTGAGATGATACATCTGTACTTTTTTTTTTGCAAACACATGGATGTTCTTGTATTTTTGAGTCCACCATGTTCCACATAGCATTGACATGTTGGATATTAGATGTTGTGTTTGGACAGTCTCATGGAAAAAAGGGTGACAGTTTTAATTGTGCCAACTGTACACCACACATCATCTACACTGTTCAGATCATTTACAGTGAGATTAAGTCTATGGGATGAGCCGCAGACAAAGGTTGCCTGAGGATAGAATGCCCTCATTTGTGCTTGAACCCCACCTTGTTTTCTGGCCATAGCTGAACAACCATTGTATCCTCATCCAACTGATTTATTGAAATCTACTCCAAAATCAGAACAAGCAGATAAAATTGTGTTGGCAGTTTAGTCTGAGATTGAAATGAACCCAAGGAATTCCTCATATACCCGTCAGCTTCTTCCACAAATCTTACACCTAGAAGCAGTTATTCTATGCCAGAATTATCTGCTGTTTCATCTGCAAAATCCGAGAATCTCATGGAGGCATCAGCTTTCAACATTATCTTCCCTCAAAATTTGGCCACGCAACATTATCCACTCATTCTGCCTTCTTGAAGAAGTATACTTTGCATTGTGTGCCTCAATATTTCATCCCCTGCCTCAACGTGAAACTGTAAGAGGTCTATCATTTTACCTGTGGCGTCAATGAAGCACAAGGTCATGTGACTCACACCAAACAATGGTTGATATCACAGAGTACAGTTTTTGTTGTATTTTCCTCTACAGCTCCTGCATATGACTTCTTCTGTCCAACTGACACTTCTTTCCTGTTGAAGACATAAAGGAAGTTCAAAGCACCATCCTGTGAACTCACCGCTCTGTGAGAGCTTCTCTTGCAGCTTCTTTGAAGTCTTTGTGCTCGATACAACTTTGGTAATGAAAGTGCCTTGTAACTGCAGTGCTACTGGCTGGAGAAATAAAATGCAATAATGGCATACACATCCTTTCAAAGCAGCAGAGAATACTAACCAAGGACAATAGTCAGAAGGCACCACATCTAATGAAGTAGTGTCTTCAGTATACAGTATGTCTGGGGCTCACTAACTCTTCTCTGCTTTTTGAAGGGGCTGTGGGCAACCAGAGCTAAGCAAATAGAAGCAGCTCTGATTCTTTGCTTTCTCCCTCTAACAACCTTCTACAGACCCTCCAAGCGTTCCTATTTTCCAGGGACAGTCCCAGACTCACAGAAGCCCTCCCACTTTCTGACTGGATCCAATAATGTCCCACTTTTCCTTAGGATGTCCCTATTTTCATGGGAGAAATGTTGGAGGATATGGAGTTATGTGACCTCAAAGACAAAGAGGTAAGTAACTATACAACCTGTGCACTGCCCTGAGTCCTGTGGGTATAGAGCGGTATATAAATTCTAACAACAGCAGCAGCAGCAGCAGCAACCATTAGAAAACATCTGAAGGCAGCCCTGTATTAGAAAGTTTTTTTAATGTTTTATTATGTTTTCATATAAGTTGGAAGCTGCCTAGAGTGGCTGGGGCAACCCAGTCAGACAGACAGGTGGGGTATATTATTATTATTATTATTATTATTATTATTATTATTATTATAAATGTTGTCCCTATTTTCATTGGAAAAATGTTGTAGGGTATGCTTATATAGAAAAGCTTTGTGCCTTTATCTCAGTCTTCACCCAATCAAATCACTAGTACAGTGGACGCTTGGGTTGCAAACATGATCCGTGCGGGATGCATGTTTGCAACTGGCAGCGTCCGCAACCCGCAGCAGCGCATCTGCACACGCACGGGTTGCGATTCAGTGCAGCTGTGCATGCACAAAGCATGATTTAGCGCTTCTGTGCATGCGTGGCCGCCGAAACCTGGAAGTAACCTGTTCTGGTACTTCCGCGTTTTGGCGTTCCGCAACCCGAAAAAACGCAACCTGAAGCGTCTGTAACCCAAAGTATGACTGTACTAAGGTTTTGTTTCTGAAGGGAACCTTTTCATCACTTTCAGTTTCTGTTCCACTGGGTTACTTTTGGTTTCTATTCTTCACCACCCCTTTACCTGCCCATCAAAAGAGGAGGTGTAAGTCCAGCATCACCCCCTAAGCTCATCTCCTGATCATAGAAAGGCACCACAATTCTGTTGGGAGGTTGTTGTTGTTGTTGTTGTTGTTTTACAAGCAAGTGAAATAAATAAATAAGGAAATCCTGTTGAATGCCTCTCTGGAATTACAGGATGAGCTTCTGAAACTATGAGAAACAGCTCATGCCTTTTCCGGTTCAGACTGGGCCATTTATCATCTGAGGAGTACCTAGTGAAGAAGGTGGGGAGCACATGCCTATTAGAACACCACCCATTTACATCCCCAGCAAATTCTGGTTGTTATCGTCAGACCCTGCTTGGGGATATAATGGCTCACTTAAACCCTGGGCTCTTCGAGATGAACTTGGGAGCTCTCCCAAGTCCTGCAGCAATGAGCAAGATCCAAAATAGCAGTCCCCAATCAATGTTGTTCTTTTGTAGCCTCTGGAAACATTCCAGGGTGGTGGTGATAGATTTGCTTATATTAATGCTTCCCGTTGAGAATGAACTTCCAGGGTTATTTCAAGACATTTTAAAGCATTTCAGCAAATCCTATAAATGTTGTTTTCACTGTCTGCTTTTCCCAAGGAAAAAAATCGTGCCGTTTACAGCCATAGAAAGACTACTGGATTTTTCATTCTTTTAATCTTTGTGGCATGTTGGGCAGACCACCAGCAGCTGCTTATCAGCTGGCTGACATCAGGTAAAGAGCCAGCCCTATATGTTTTATTTACATTTTAAAAAATAGGATGTGGAATATCTCAGCAAGTTCCTGAGAGACCCACGAAACGTATACCATGGGTTATAGAAGCACATCTAATTAGATTTGACAGTATAACCTTCCTGTAGCATGCCTAGGGTATCCCCTCAAGAAATAGCTGGTTTCAAGATCAGCATCCTTGAATGCACTTCTGCATAAGGCATTTCTCTCCCCCAACCCCCACAAGTGTTTGGTTTTTTTTGTAGTGTGTGTGTGTTTGTGTGTGTGTAAACCTAGACAGCATCTTAAAAAGCAGAGACATCACCTTGCCAACAAAGGTCCGCATAGTTAAAGCTATAGTTTTCCCAGTAGTGATGTATGGAAGTGAGAGCCGGACCATAAAGAAGGCTGATCGCCGAAGAATTGATGCTTTTGAATTATGGTGCTGGAGGAGACTCTTGAGAGTCCCATGGACTGCAAGAAGATCAAACCTCTCCATTCTGAAGGAAATCAGCCCTGAGTGCTCACTGGAAGGACAGATCCTGAAGCTGAGGCTCCAGTACTTTGGCCACCTCATGAGAAGAGAAGACTCCCTGGAAAAGACCTTGATGTTGGGAAAGATGGAGGGTACAAGGAGAAGGGGACAGCAGAGGACAAGATGGTTGGACAGTGTTCTCGAAGCTACCAGCATGAGTTTGACCAAACTGCGGGAGGCAGTGGAAGACAGGAGTGCCTGGTGTGCTCTGGTCCATGGGGTCACGAAGAGTCGGACATGACTAAATGAATAAACATCAACAACAAACCAAAACAAAGAGTGTTGGATTTGACCAGAGGAGCTCCAGGTTCAAATCTCTGCTCCGTCACAAAGCTCGTGCCAGGAAAGTCATTGCAGCCTAACTCACCTTTATGGAGGATTCAAAAAAAGAACCGAAAAGCCTTTTGTGTGCACTTCAGATGACTATAGGCTTCATACAAGGGAGAAAGAGACAAGCCACTCTTCAGTTTGCAAGAGCAGTATATACATTGGTTGAAAGGTTGGGCTGTCAATGGAAGCAATGGCATGGAAAGCTATCAGCTACAGACTGGTGGGTCCTTTCAGTACAGCAATTTTTATTTTTTTAGTTAAAGCATTTCCTCTCATCTGTTCCAACAGCTCAAAGCAACCAAAATCAGAATAAAACCCTGAGTTTTATATATTTTAAAACACCCACTATTATTTTTCAGTGAGGGGGCTTGGATGAGGCAGGGGTGTCTCTCCTCTTAGTTCAATCTGACTGTGCTGGACTCTGCAGCTGCAGTTTCTTGCTTCACCAATCAAAAGTGTGGATGGGCAGATGCAGATATTGTTATGTACTGAAGTTCTCACCCTGGGCCAGCAGGGGGATACTGTAGATAGTTTTCACTCAGGTCCGCATATCCAAATAAGGAATTGAAATTGACATTCAGTGATTGGATAGTTACAGAAAGTTGTTACTGTTGCTTTGTAGTTGAGCTCTATATAAGCAGGTTGGCTGAACCCTTCAGTTCAGTTCTGTTCTGGCCTGTGAATAAACAATAGCTGTCTGAAGAATCGCTGTGTCATCTGATATGTTCACCCACAACTTAACACACATGATTTGCTGCAACAATGCAAATATATCAGGCATTCCCAGAACACCCACTGGACCAATCCTGCAAAAGCTGCACCTGTCTTCCCACGAACATAGGAAGCTGCCACATAATGGGCAAAGTCGTTGGCCCATCTACCTCTGTTCTGTCTACTGACTAAGGTCTCGAGACACAAGCCTGTTACCTAAGATCATTTTAACTGAATATGCCAGGGATTGAATTTAGGAATTTCTGCATTCGAAGTACGCAGGTTTTGCCCATGACATTTTGGCACCTGGGGCGAAATCACAACATGGCAACACCCTCCCCCAACAGGGAAGAAGGGGGAGGGGAGTGAAGATCTACATCAGGAACAAAGGGGGAATAAAAATTTACATTGGGGTCTGCTGCCCCTGTGGATCCTGCCGCCTGAAGTGGTCCCCTCACTATGTCTCATGGGTGGGCCGGCCCTGAAAGCATGGACCCTGCCCACTGAGCTATATCTGAAAGTTGGACTTCACCGCAGCATCAGCCTAATTATGTTAGTAAACCTAGCAAATGCACAATCACTGAATTAGATACATATACAGCCTGATACTTCACTGGCACCAAAGACCAACACTGGAATTCTGCACTTGTGAACTGATTATGGTGGAAGAGCCACAAAACCAGAGAATTGTATGGGGTTGTCTGTGAACTGTGAATTCGTCTGCCCGGGGAGAATCATCCTGAGATGGTCTCTCTGCTAATCATCAATCTCCCTCTGCAAGCAACGTTTCTGTTTAATAGCTGATAGAGCATCTCAGAGGGGACTTCCCTTCCGTCCCCCTTTGTTTAAAATGAAATATAATGGACCTGGACTTATCAGTGTCTCTAAATGCATTTTCTGCGCTTTATCCCTGCTAAGGGATTTGGTCTATCCTAGTGAGTACGTGCAGAATGGAATCTGAGCTTGGTATAATTTGATCCATCAATTTAACATTAGATTAATATGCAGAGAGGTCTCTTTTGTGGATTAAGGAAAAAACCCAGAAGGGGAAACACTTATTAATTTAAAATGGACTTGAGAAATGGAATGGAGCTCCTCCTATTAGTATCTGCCATAGAGCTCAATCGTTGCTTTGAGCATAGCCTTGCAACAATTAGGTGGGTATTAAAGCAGATCTACAGTTATCCAGAGAAGAGACAGTCTTGACCATCTCCAGGTTTCATGGAAGAATGTAGCCATTCCAAAGTGAGACTTCCCAGGACTTCTGAAAATTTATGGGGAGATGAAACCGATTGCTCTATGTTAACCAGATTTTAGTTAAAAGGTATGCTGGGACACAGCTCATGTTTTCAAAATCACACTGATCAGAATCTTCCAAGGATAGATAGATAGGATATTTAAGCCATGACAGCTCAGGTGTTTTGCTTTTTAAATAAAAACACTGAAAGCAATACAAGGGATATTCAAAAGCTTGAGAGCGGTACTCTTGTATGCTTAGAACTTTGGACTGCTGGCATTTTGTGTCAAGTTATAAAACCAATTTGCTGGTTTTTATGCCTGAGACTGAGGGACACGGGGGGCGCTGTGGGTTAAACCACAGAGCCTAGGACTTGCTGATCAGAAGGTCGGCGGTACAAATTGCCGCGATGGGGTGAGTTCCCGTTGCTTGGTCCCTGCTCCTGCCAACCTAGCAGTTCGAAAGCACGTCAAAGTGCAAGTAGATAAATAGGTACTGCTCCAGTGGGAAGTTAAAAGGCGTTTCCGTGCGCTGCTCTGGTTCGCCAGAAGCGGTTTAGTCACGCCGACCACATGACCTGGAAGCTGTATGCCGGCTCCCTCAGCCAATAAAGCGAGATGAGCGCCGCAACCCCAGAGTCGGCCACAACTGGAACTAATGGTCAGGGGTCCCTTTACCCTTTACCTTTATGCCTGAGACCAGTACTTATTTAGACAATGTACAGGACGCTCTAAAGAGGCATAAAAGAAAGGAAAGGAAAGGAAAGGAAAAGAAAAGAAAAGAAAAGAAAAGAAAAGAAAAGGGAGAAAGGTTATTGCCCCAAGAAGTTTACAATCTGAATTTTGACAGGGCTGAGGGGAGAGGTGCAACAGAGGGTGATGAGAGGCAAAGGGGACTATGAGCATGTGCAGTGTGCGTACATAAACTTTGTTTCAGCTGGGGATGGAGACTAAGGAGGTAACTCAAAGCCTGTTTAAAACTTAATCCAACCCATCAGAATCCATCCAACAAATTTTAACCTCATGGCACAGATTCCTCAACTCAAATGTTCACATCCAAGCACATTATAATAAGCTATTATGGGGTTCACTGGAAGGACAGATCCTGAAGCTGAGACTCCAATGCTTTGGCCACCTCATGAGAAGAGAAGACTCCCTGGAAAAGACCCTGATGTTGGGAAAGATGGAGGGCACAAGGAGAAGGGGACAGCAGAGGACGAGATGGTTGGACAGTGTTCTTGAAGCTACCAGCATGAGCTTGGCCAAACTGCGGGAGGCAGTGGAAGACAGGAGTGCCTGGCGTGCTCTGGTCCATGGGGTCACGAAGAGTCGGACATGACTAAACGACTAAACAACACAACAACAACATTATGGGGCTCAAGAAGACCTTCCATGCTACTTTCTCCCCACTTTTCTCTTTTCGCCAAATGCCACCTTCAACATTCAATGTCTCAGCTACGCTCAGCTGCAGGCTTAACTGACCCAGATCTGAACACAATCTGCTCCACTGCCAATTCCGTAGTGCTTTCCCCCTGCCTGGTGTGGAAGTGACAACTGCCTACAGAAACCAATGGAGAACCTCTGGGTGCAAGTGTTGCTGTGGTTGGGCAGGAGATTCTTCCATGCCCACCAGAACAGGAAGTAGCAGTACAGAAGGGAGTTCCTGGCCATTCCATGAACCCCCATTTGAAGCACGTTGGCGTCCACAGTCAACAAACATTTAGCACTCTCAAAGCTATGCCGCACTGCCTCTGAAATAAGGGGGAAATAAAAACATTAAAAACATTAAGTGTAAAGGCTGGAAGAGAAAAGGCAGAATATGAATATACTGTGGGAGAAATATGGTTTCTGAGAGATAGTCCTGGCTGTGAAGAGATGGGTCCAGAGTCGTCCCCATATTACCATATTTTTCACTCTATAGGACGCACCCGACCATAGGACGCACCTTGTTTTAGAGGGGGAGAACAAGAAAAAAAATTCTCCCCCTCTCTGCTCAGCGCCCCTTCAGTGAAGCGTCTGGAGAAACGGAGCCCCTTCCATTTCTCCTCCCGCTTCGCTGAAGGGGCGCTGCGCAGCTCTCCCTCTCTGCTGAAGCCAGGAGAGTCTTGCTCTCCCGGCTTCAGCAAAAGGAACCTGAAGCCTTCAGAGCGCAGCGCGAGTTCCCACTGCGCTCCAGGTTCCTTTTGCTGAAGCCAGGAGTCGCTGTGCACTGAACCCTCTCGCTCTCCAGGCTTCAGCGAAAGCAACCCGAAGCCTCCGGAGCATGGAGGGAGCGCTCCCTCTGCGCTTTGGAGGCTTCGCGTTGCTGTCGCTGAAGCCAAGGAGCCTGCATTCGCTCCATAGGACGCACACACATTTCCCCTTAATTTTTGGAGGGGAAAAAGTGCGTCCTATAGAGCAAAAAATATGGTACTTTCACTGAGTGAATAGGCTGCGGTGGTATCAGGACATTGATCTGCATTCAGTCTGCATACAGCCTTTGAAATTGAAGCTTGTACTCTGCAGTCTTAAGAGGCTTTTGGACTCTAAATGGGTCTTTTGCTACCTCTGCAGGTATTGTTGTGTATGGAGGCAATTACATGAAACATAACTTCTCCCCACTTTATTCCCTTGCCTTTCCTAATAACCTGTATTTTAATTAAAAACAGCAATTTACAGTGCAGTTCATTTATAACAACATAATCCATGGTAATCGCAACGCAATAAATTTATGTTTTAAGTAAAATTTTAATGCTCCGAGCAGCTGGGTCTCTGAAGTGTGGAAATAGCTAACATTTTTCACTTGGTGCGATGCATCCCGTAGAAAGCCCCAGACTTTAATTACAGAGACACCACAGCCAAGGGATGGAGAATTGAGTGATTATAATAGTAAAATGAGAAATGATTTGTTTGCAACTTGCAGTAAATCTAGAAAATATCTAAATAACATGGAGCGACAATTTGCAATGAGCTGGACAAAAACACATAGGTTGATCATTCAGAAAGGTAAACTGCTGAATAAGGTACATGAGAATAACGATGGATTTCATCCCCCAAAAATGTGTAAGACACATCAAATTATAAACTTGCATAGTTGGTCAAATTTTTATGGCTGAGTGTTCTGATTTCCTCTTTATGTATGAAAAAAATCAATAACCTTATTCCAGTTGAACCAGAATCCAATTTTATAATTCACATCTGGCTGGTAAAGAACGTAAGAACCGGCTTGCTGAGCCAAACCAAAGGTCCACCTAGAATCCCATGCCCCACCTAGAACCCTGTGTCCCAGTCAGATGTTCACTGAAGGGGTCACATTCAATTATTTGTTTCCAACATTTTGTAATTAAAAATACAGTAGTACCTCGGGTTACATAGGCTTCAGGTTACATACGTGTAGTGGTTCTAGGGGTTGCTCGTGCGTAAGCAGGTGTCTATCTCCCCGGCTGGGTGCAAACACCTTGCTGGGTTGCCAAAGTGAACCTTTTCTGTCCGGACAGCCACTCACCCGTGGCTGACTCAATCGCTGGCAGAATCTGTCAGTGGGCGTTTCTTAAACTTCTTCCAGCAAAGAAGCTCTTTGACGCCTAGTCTCCTCCTCTGCGCGAAAGCCTTCTGCGCAAGGAGGGCATAGGCAACGGAGGACCCCTACTCTCCCCGCTGGTCCCAGGCAAGGAGTCATGGGACCACCTCGCCGCTTCCCCCATCTGCCCCCCTTCTCCACTGGTGCTACGCTGATTCTCTTCCCCAGAAGATGGGCTGCTTCTCCCGATCCCTGGACGCTCTCTGGAATCCCTCTGGCTTTTGCTCTCTCCCTCCAGTACTGATGGCAGTTCCCCGACAATACGTTTCAGGTTACAGACTCTGCTAACCCAGAAATATTACCTCGGGTTAAGAACTTTGCTTCAGGATGAGAACAGAAATTGTGCTCCGGTGGCGCAGCAGCAGTGGGAGGCCCCATTAGCTAAAGTGGTGCTTCAGGTTAAGAACAGTTTCAGGTTAAGAACAGACCTCCGGAACGAATTTAGTACTTAACCCAAGGTACCACTGTATACTACCTCTGTACCCTAAAATGTCATTTTTAGCTAGCATGACTATTACCTACTGATAGCTCATCCACCATGAATTGATCTATTCCTTCTAAAAACACCTTCTGTACTAATGGCTGTCAATGGATTATACAGGGGTCAGCAAACTTTTCCAGCAGGGGGCCGGTCCACTGTCCCTCAGACCTTGTGGGGGGGGCTGGACTATATTTTGAAAAAAATAATAATGAACGAATTCCTGTGCGCCACAAATAACCCAGAGATGCATTTTAAATAAAAGCACACATTCTTCTCATATAAAAACACCAGGCAGGCCCCACAAATAACCCAGAGATGCATTTTAAATAAAAGCACACATTCTACTCATGTAAAAACATGCTGATTCCCGGACCGTCCGCGGGCCAGATTTAGAAGGCGATTGGGCTGGATCCAGCCCCCGGGCTTTAGTTTGCCTACCCTTGGATTAAGATAATCAGATGCTGAACAAGAAGTGATTGTGTACCCTATAGCAAGAAAGTGAAAAAGGATTCATAAATGAGTGCCTGGGCCTGAGCAAAGAGATAGACAGCCAGAGATCTGCAGGAATCTGTACATCATTTTAAGGGCTAAGTATCTATGAGAAATGATTTTTTAAAAAAATAATAAAAAAATTAACCCTTCACCCTGCAGATAAACACATTGGACTTGGGATCTTAATGTGACTAACCAGGAATGTAACAATCAAATATGGGGATTAGAAGCAGATAATAAAACCTGATCACTATATCCAATTAAATAAATGAATATTTGCTCAGTTCTTTCACTGGGCATGTTCCCTTCTCAAGCATTTATTCCATTTAGACATGGATCTATAGAATATGTGATAACAAATATCACAAAGATAACACCTCAGTTCAGTATTGAAACAAAGAGAAGGGAGAGTGATAGAAAGTAAATAGGTGAATGTGAAATAGCTGAGGATGCTATTTCTCTAGAGCAGGACTGGAGAAAACTATCATAGAATCGTAGAGTTGGAAGGGGTCCTGAGGGTCATCTAGTCCAACCCCCTGCAATGCAGGAATCTCAACTAAAGCATCCATGGCAGATGGCCATCCATCCTCTGCTTAAAAACCTCCATGGCATGGGAAGAAAGTCTATCATGTTCCGAGGGAGCCCATTCCACTGTTGAACAGCTCTTACTGAGAAAGTTCTTCCTGATGTTTAGTTGGAATCTCCTTTCTTGTAACTAGAATCCACTGGTTTGAGTCCTACCCTCCGGAGCAGGAGAAAACAAGCTTGTTCCATCTTCCTTGTGACAGCCCTTTAAATATTTGAATATGGCTATCAATCATCCTCTTATCCAGGCTAAACATACCCAAGTCCCTCAACCATTCCTCATAAGGCTTAGTTTCCACACCCTTTATCATCTTGGTCGCCCTCCTCTGCACACATGCCAGCTTATTACTATCCTTCTTAAATTGTGGTGCTCGGAACTGGACACAGTACTCTAAGTGTGGTTTGACCTAGGCAGAATAGAGCGGGACAATTACTTCTCTTGAGCTGGACAATAGACATCTGTTGATGCAGCCTAGAATAGCATTAGCTTCTCTTTTTCTTTGTCAGTGCGTCACACTGTTGATTCATGTTAAGCTTGTGGTCTACTAAGACCCCTTAGATCAGGCATAGGCAAACTCGGCCCTCCATATGTTTTGAGACTACAATTCCCATCATCCCTGACCACTGGTCCTGTTAGCTAGGGATGATGGGAGTTGTAGTCTCAAAACATCTGGAGGGCGAGTTTGCCTATGTCTGCCGTAGATCCTTTTCACATGTACTACAGGCAATCCAGGTGTCCCCCATCTTATATTTGTGCAGCTGTTTCTTCCCGCCTAAGTGCAGATCCTTCCATTTTTCCACATTGAAATTCATTTTGTTAGTTTTGGCCCACTTCTCCAATCTGTTATGGTCACTTTGAATCCCAATTTGGTCTTTTGCAGCATTGGCTACCCCTCCCAGTTTGGTGTCATCTGTAGATTTGATGAACATCCCCTCAATTCCTTTGCCCACGTTGTTTATAAAGATGTTGACTAACAATGATCCCAGGACAGAAGTCTGCAGTGCTCCACTGGTCACTTTTTTCAGGATGACCAAGAACAGGGGTCAGCAACCTTTTTCAGCCATGGGCCGGTCCACTGTCCCTCAGACCATGTGGTAGGCCGGACTATATTTTTTTTTAAAAAATAATGAACGAATTCCTATGCCCCACAAATAACCCAGAGATGCATTTTAAATAAAAGCACACATTCTACTCATGTAAAAACATACTGATTCTTGGACTGTCTGCGGGCTGGATTGAGAAGGTGATTGGGCTGGATCTGGCCCCCAGGCCTTAGGTTGCCTACCCCTGATCAAGAACCATTAGTGAGGCTCAGTCTATGGGTTCAATCAGTCAACCTGCTACAAGTCCACAGTTACCTCATCCAGCCCACATTTACCAACTTCTCGGCAACAATATCATGGGGGAATTTGTCTAACTGAAACCTATGACACTCCAGCTGATGTCGCACAATCAGTCCCATCATTCCTGACCATTGGCCATGGTGGATGAGGCGGATGGGAGACCGAGTCCAGCAATGTCTGCTCAATGCCTCCATCCAGCAGCAAGTTTCCCCAGTCGCCATTTCCTAAGAAGTATCTCTTATGCCATTCCTTGTCCCCCAAAATATTCTACACCCATTAATCTTACTCCTATTATACTTCCCTTCTCTATATCTGAGATCAACATGTTGGTTTCCAAATGCAAAGTGTGGACACAGACTTTACATTGCTGTAATGTTTCTCCTTTGCACCTTGTGGTTTTCTACCACTTAAACACAGATCTATTGATCCCTTACCCTAGACTAGGGATGGGGAACCTGTGGCCCTCCAGGTACTGCTTGACCACAATTTCCATCAGCCTCAGCATGGTGAATGGGCAGGCATGGTGAAAGATGTAGTCTTGTAACATCTGGAGGACCAGAGGTTCCCCATCCCTGTGGCCAAACCATAGCTGATGATCTAATAATTGCCTCCATGCCTGTACTAAACTCTACACTGATTTTGCCAGCCTGTCTCTGCTGCTTTCTCTGCTTGTTCTAAAAGTATCATTTGTAGAGCAAAAATCATATATGACAAGTATGACACAAATCCACACTTCTGACTAATTCCAATATCATCGACACCTTTCCTAATCCATATATGTGGCAGAAGGAAAACTGTGAGTGGCTATAGCTGCTTCCGATTTTCTTTCCTCATGACACAAATCTCAAAATCAGTCCATGTCAATATGACATTTCAGTAGTTAGAAGCATGGCAATTTTTTTGGTCAAAATTCACTATATGGAATGGGTTCAGGAAACCGGATGCCCTGCTACTGTCTCTGTAACGAAACTGACATGAAATTGGCATTTGGATGATACCTTAGAGCCTATAGCACTACTGATATTCTTTGTTTCCTATCCTGCTGTGATTTCTAGCTGAATTATTCTGTAGATTTCTGAATTAGCGCAAAACCCTACTAAACCTTTCTTGCCAGAGAGCATAGTGGGCTAGAGGGGGGAATGAATACAAAGCACCCCCAAGGTTGGAAGGAAGACTAGGACTGATCTTGTAACACTTTTCAGAGGGGGGGAATTAGGTATTTCCTTACTTATCATATTATTGAAATTCAACTTCCACTCCAATGATTTTCTTAAACCAATATCATGGCTGCCATATCCTTTGCACCCTTAACTTACCAATAACTCTGGTAACTGTGGAATATAGACATGGTCCAAAGCTGGGCAGATGTCATTGCTACATTTATCAAATATATTTATTTATTACAAGATTAATTTGTGGACACTGGCCTTGTATTGACTCCACTCCAGTTTCGCCTCACCAACACTGTAACCAGGGACTTTGGTTGAAGCCTCTGTTTCAGCCCTTGCTGACTTATTGAAGGTCTCTTTTTGATGGGCTGTTCTGGAATATTCCTCCTACCAGGTGCCAGAGCCTAGCATTACGCAAACCACCTCTCACTTTTTCCTCCTCAGTGATGTAGACTGGTTATCTCCTTGACTCTTCAGCCTGAGCTGGCAAGACCTCAGTCAACAAGCCACTCTGAAGCACTTCCTCTCAGTGGGCATCTTCTTTCTTCTTCCACAATCCTTTTCTTCCATGGTCTTCTTCTTCTGGCTCTATAGCACAAACACCAACCAATGCGTGCTGATGCTGACTTACCAGCCCCCATCAGTCAATCACAGTGTCTAAGAATTCTAAACCTGCAGCCACCAATCAGAGTTGTGCATAAAACCCCTCCTCAACTATCAGTTAAGGTCCTCCAGTGAAAGTTGAACCAACTTTCACTGGACCAAACAGAAGACTTCCCACACCAAATACTTACAATGTACATTAAGGTAGAAGGTAAAGGACCCCTGGACGGTTAAGTCCAGTCAATGGCGACTATGGGGTTGTGGCGCTCATCTTGCTTTCAGGCCAAGGGAGCCGGCGTCATGTGGATAGCATGACTAAACCGCTTCTGGTGCAACCGTGACAGAAGCCAGAGCACATGGAAACGCCGTTTACCTTCCCGCCGAAGCAGTACCTATTTATCTACTTGCACTGGCATGCTTTCGAACTGCTAGGTTGGCAGGAGCTGGGACAGAGCAATGGGAGCTCACCCCATCACAGGGATTCAAATCACTGATCGGCAAGCCCAAGAGGCTCAGTGGTTTAGACCACAGCGCCACCAGCATCCCACAATGTACATTATAATACAAATGGCAGAATACACAATGACTGTTGAAACACAGTTTATGAGAACTGGATTTGTTTGCAGTGATGACATGCTTAGCATGGCAAATGCAGTAAGCAGAATTGTGCAGATCATTTATTGGAGGAATCTACTGACTGTTTCCCCACCAAAACATAACAGGTAGCTTAGAAAAGCTACGAGCAATAAAACAAGTTGCAAACAGTAATAAAAGCAATGGTGCCATACTAAAGTAAACAGCACCGAAATATGGGGTGGGGGAGGGGGAGAAACCCTGCAGATTTTAAATTTTCATGCAGCGCAAAATGTATGCATAAAAATCAGTAAGAAGACTGATTGCAACAGCTTGTATGAACAAAGAGCCTTTGCTCTCTCTTAGAGAAAGGGAGGGGGCCATCAAAGAAGGGGATTAGATGGGAGAAGGAAGTCCTGCGGCTTTTCTGGTCCTAAAACATATACAGCATGAAAGGCCATCACCAGCCTTTTAAGACAAATGGGGAGCCAATGCAGTACTGAAACCAAGTTTCAGAAATTCAACTGAACGTTTAAAAGAGTGTAAACTGAGGCAGGCTTTTGTGAAGCCGTACACTCTCTTGGACAGTTTGATCATCGGAAGCACAAAGAGATGAGTCTGCGAGAGAGGCAGAGGGATCTGAGTGGAGTTGAGCATGTGCGCATTCCTCCCATTGAAACCAACAGGCCTCTTGGTGCAACCTTTTGCCCCTCACCACGGTATTGATCCAAACTGATCCCTAACCTGCTAGAGAAGAAAGCCTGCAGCCTAAAGCTTTCTGCTCTCAGTTGAGCTTACAGTAAGCCCACAACTTACCTGGGGGTTACGTTATGGGGATTGCGCCTAAAGCCAAAATTTCGAACAATCAAAACACATGAGGTGCAATGGCGGGTGGGATTGCCAAATACTTTCCCCCCAGACACCTGTCCCCTCTCTTCCCCCTTTTCTTTTTTTCTTTTTGCCAAGCACATAAAGCTGAATGCACACAAGTTAAATGCATGTAAGTTGCAGGCTTACGGTACTTAAACTTAAACAGACGTAAGATTTCAGCCTTAAGCACATCCTTGATTTCCTCTTTGAAATCAATGGGTCATCAGTGATTAAATATTTGGCTGGGTGGTGCCAATTACTGTTGTGGTATAACTAGCCTGAAATATCTAGTTCTGCAGCACGTGGTTTGCTTGAAGCTGACTTTCCTTGGGAGAAGATCGGGGCCTTTCAACATTAGCATGCGCCCTTTATTCAAATGAAAAGATACCGTCTCCGGGAATCTCCGCTTTTGTGCCTGGGTGGGGGAGGAAGCATTTGGTTCTTTTATATTATTACTCCTTTTTCCATTTTTCCATTTGTCATTGATATATGTGGCGCAAAAGTAAAAAAAATGCAAACATTACATAAAGGCTGAGTAAATATACATTAAGGAGGACTAAGCCATCAAGTGATTTTACTCTTATCTGCATTTGCAGGTTGGTTAGATTCATCAATGTATGTGCAGCCAAACTCCATAATTCAATTCCTTTGGTGGAAGGGAAAGCAGAGAAGGCAGCTTGGAGGTGACATCCTGTATACTGTACTGTAAAATCTTGCAAAGTTTTTTTTTTTAAAAAAACTATTATTATTTTCAAATATCTGTTTAGCCATTGGGGCAAAGTAGCGGAACTAATTTTAAGGACATTTCCCAAACATTTATTTAGATAAAAGATTGATAACAGTAAAAACTCTAAAACCGGCAGCTAGATAACTAGCTTTTATTAATGACCTGCCATACACCGTGGCCGGGTAATTAAAGTTTTTTTTATTTTCCTTTTTATACCCCAAAGGAAGAGAGTGGACAAATTTATTTGATAGTTTGATAACCACGGGACACTGGTTGAAAACTATTGATATAATCAGAGCTCATTCGATTTGCTCGCGACAGACACTCCTATCAGTTAATTTCACCTGTGAATAGTTAATTATTCCCTGGATGCATATGGTTGATCCATTAATAAAATTTGACTATGTCATAGGTTTTCCTTTCTTTTGTTGCCCTCATGTGCATTTTTATCTATGGGAATCTCTCCCCTTTTTCTTGCAGTGGAAGACAGATGTTAGTGGTGTGGATATTTCAGCAGGGCCGCATTATAAATGGCATGCACTGGGGATGAGGAACGCTCTCCTCGCCTGAAAACGACTGGGCCTGGGTACATAATGAAGGCTCCGAAGCATGAATGATAAACATTTTTCATTTGCAAGCCCTGCTTATGGGGCTGCACTTCCCATTACCTTAAGCGAGGGGAAAGGGGGTCTCATTTTGGCAGGGGCACAAAATACTTTAGAGACAGGAAGGAACATTCACAGAGTCGACCCTTAGCTTCCAGTTTAATTCTACTTTCTCAATCTATATTTGTTAAAATTATTGCACTTAGCTTTGCAGTTGAGAGAGCCCCGATGTTGTAAAAAATTGCTTTGGTGTGTGGGTGTGGGTGGGTGTGGGTATATATATATCACATTAATTTGTTGTTGTTGTTTAATTGTTTAGTCGTCTCCGACTCTTCGTGACCCCATGGACCAGAGCACGCCAGGCACTCCTGTCTTCCATTGCCTCCCGCAGTTTGGTCAAACTCATGTTAGTAGCTTCAAGAACACTGTCCAACCATCTCGTCCTCTGTCGTCCCCTTTTCATTGTGCCCTCAATCTTTCCCAAACTCAGGGTCTTTTCCAGGGAGTCTTCTCTTCTCATGAGGTGGCCAAAGTATTGGAGCCTCGGCTTCAGGATCTGTCCTTCCAGTGAGCACTCAAGGCTGATTTCCTTAAGAAATCAGTACATTTCCAAGCACAATTCAAAGTGTTGGTGCTGACCTTTAAAGCCCTAAATGGCCTCGGTCCAGTATATCTGAAGGAGCGTCTCCACCCCCTTCGTTCTACCCGGACACTGAGGTCCAACGCCGAGGGCCTTCTGGCGGTTCCTTCACTGTGAGAAGCCAAATTACAGAGAACCAGGCAGAGGGCCTTCTCGGTAGTGGCGCCCGCCCTGTGGAACGCCCTCCCATCAGATGTCAAAGAGAACAACAACTACCAAACTTTTAGAAGACATCTGAAGGCAGCCCTGTTTAGGGAAGCTTTTAATGTTTGATATATTAGTGTATTTTAATATCTGGTTGGAAGCCGCCCAGAGTGGCTGGGGAAGCCCAGCCAGATGGGCGGGGTATAAATAATAAATTATTATTATTATTGGAAAGTTTTGATCAAGAGTCTCCTGCAGCGTCATAATTCATTAACATTAATACCTTACATTTCCCCCATCAGTGTATATGTGTTTCCCAAGGGCTCATCCATCCAAGCACCGATCAGACATGCTTAGCTTCAGAAAGGTACCAGTACAATGCAACGTATTTGTTTAAAATCATAGGTTTTAAAACAAATAAAAAACTGACAATATCCAACAATATCCAACAGGGATGTCGTATTTGAAGAATTGGACTTTTCCAAATCTGTTATGAAGTGACCTGATCTATACCTCCAGCTAGAACCTAGTTAACCCTTGGTTTTTCCACTTCCCAAATATTACAATTCAGTTGAAATCTTTGGCAGGCTTTGAATAACTCTACCAATGTTACCAAGACTTTGGATATTTTGGGTGACTATAATTTGGATGAACTACAATATGCAGTTGATTATGATATTTAAATGACCCATGGAGGGAAGGAGGGAAGTCATAAGATTCGGAAGAATCTTGTTTTATTTTGAAATTTAATTGTGTTAAATGTGTGATTTATTTTGTAAAGCCAATCATTTTTTTAAAGCAACATGAATCATTCCCAAAATATAATTATGAATGAGCTTCTTACATATGTGCCTTAATAGTGTGTGAGCTTGCTTTTGCTGGGTAATCTGATTTATATTAGGTCTAATTTGAGACAAGCAAACTCTCATCTCCTCATCAACACAAAGAAGCCTTTCTCTTTTCAGATTTGTCAGAGTTGAAAATCCCTGTTCATGACAATGTCATGGGGAACTGCAGAAGCCTAGCAATCTTCTGGTTGTACATATGTCCATACTACACTGAAATAGTTAAATGTTTCTTTGATTGTCTTTGAATTCTTCCTGCCACACTTGCCATCCTCTCCGGACACAGTAGTGTGGTGCATCGCACCCTTTGAGAACCACTGCAATAGTAATAATTTAGAATAATAATAATAATTTATTATTTATACCCCGCCCATCAGGCGGCTTCCAACAGAAGATTAAAAAGTACAATAAAACATCAAACATAAAAAAACTTCCCTAAACAGGGCTGCCTTCAGATGTCTTCTAAAAGTCGGATAGTTGTTTATTTCTTTGACATCTGATGGGAGGGCGTTCCACAAGGCAGGCACCACTACCGAGAAGGCCCTCTGCCAGGTTCCCTGTAACCTCACGTCTCGCAGTGAGGGAACCGCCAGAAGGCCCTCGGCGCTGGACTTCAGTGTCTGGGCTGAATGATGGGGGTGGAGATGCTCCTTCAGGTATACTAGTCCGAGGCCCAGGTGGTTAGGAAACTGCCGCTGCCAGATCTCTCACTGGCACTATCTGGTTTAAGAGCCCCCAATTATCAGGATGTTGGGTGTGTGATATGCCTGGGTGAGGGGTGATGAATCTGCTGAATCCAAAGTTATTCACTTTCCCAGTTAAATAGCCTAGAGGTGGGGTAGGGAAAATGCTCTCCTTCCTCTCTGGAATCCTCTCAAAAGGAAATCCTCAGATAATTTCTCAGAATCTATTTTTTCTGAGAAATTTCCAATCAGCCCAATAATTCCTCTATATATACCAGGCTTCCCAAACTATGTGTTACTTAAAGCATACAATTCCAGTACAGTGGTACCTCAGGTTAAGTACAGAAGGTGTTTTTAGAAGGAATAGATCAATTCATGGTGGATGAGCTATCAGTAGGTAATAGTCATGCTAGCTAAAAATGACATTTTAGGGTACAGAGGTAGTATACAGTGGTACCTTGGGTTAAGTACTAAATTCGTTCCGGAGGTCCATTCTTAACCTGAAACTGTTCTTAACCTGAAGCACCACTTTAGCTAATGGAGCCTTCTGCTGCCGCAGTGCCGCCAGAGCACGATTTCTGTTCTCATCCTGAAGCAAAGTTCTTAACCTGAGGTACTATTTCTGGGTTAGCGGAGTATGTAACCTGAAGTGTATGTAACCTGAAGTGAATGTAACCCGAGGTACCACTGTATGCCAAACTGCAGGTTTCCTGTGGTTGTTTTCTTTTTCTTTTTTGGTAATTTGTTAATTATGTGTATATTCTACATTTTCTCCGAAGGAGTTCAGGACAGCATTTTATCGCACTTCTCTCCCATCACCCATCCTCAACCCAGCGAAATAGATTAATCAATCTATTTATTTCAAACTTTTAAACTGGCCCTTAAGCTCCCAGAGCGGAGAATACATAAAACAAAACAATGCACTGAAAAGGATATTTCACTGGCAATACAATTCTTCATAAAAATCATGAAATGGCAAAACCACCAGGGACCAGCAGCAATTCCATGCGCTTGGCTTCCTCTTCAGATACTGAGGTTTTCCCTCCTTTTCCTGGGATCTTAGCTGGGATTTACCCCACCTCTTCACATTATTTTAAATGATACACAGTCACTCCTAACACATTGAAAGTGGTTATAGAAAAAAAAAACATTTAAGAGCATGTCTGTTGTTTTAAATCTTAAAATATCAAACCCCTAAAGCTTTGTTAAGCTGGCTTTATATCCTCCCACCTTTTAGAAGATTCTGCCTCTTTTTTTCTCATTAGAGCCAGGGTGGTATAGTGGTTGGACCCTTGACTTTGTGACTCCTTGCTTCTTGATCCTCGGGCTTCTGACTTTGTGACTTCTTGATCCTTGGACCCTTTACTTCATGACTCCTTGCTTCCTGACCCTTGGACTCTTGGCTTCTTGACTCCCGGCTCTCTAACCCTTGGACTCTTGGCTTCCTGACTCCTGGCTCCTGAGAGCCAGTGTGGTGTAGTGGTTAAGAGCGATGGTCTCGTAATCTGGGGGACCGGGTTCGCTTCCCCGCTCCTCCACATGCAGCTGCTGGGTGACCTTGGGCTAGTCATACTTCTTTGAAGTCTCTCAGCCTCATTCACCTCACAGAGTGCTTGTTGTGGGGGAGGAAGGGAAAAGGAGATTGTTAGCCACTTTGAGACTCCTTAAGGGGAGTGAAAGGCGGGATATCAAGTCCAAACTCCTCCTCCTCCTCCTCCTCTTCTTCTAGATTGCAGCAGCACCCCTGAAATTTAGCTCATTTATGATTTGCATGCTCCCTAAGGACTTCTGGTGTTGCAGCTGCAGGTGGACTGCGGTTTGGGGTATCTCCAGACTTTCTCCTTTTGTGTTCCTGAACAACAAGTATATGTAAGACTCCCAGATGCGGCAGTATCTCTTGCCTCACAACATTGCCTCACAGTTTGTTGGACTTGAGCACTTGAGTGAAATGAATGGTCCACAGACAATGTTTCACCACCATCTATATAGGACTTGGAAATTAATCTCCCAGATGGCAGTACTTTTGAGGTCTCTTCTGGAATTCTTTTGGGCAACCTTGACCCACCGCCATTTTGGTCAGTTCCAGGGACAACCGCTCTTTCTCTGAGTCAATATTTTGGGTCACAGGCTGCATATTATTTTCCAGAATTTCTCCTTTTTTGAAGAAATGATCATTAATCATGGGGATCAGTTGGATGCTGTTGGGACGGCTCTAACTTGGAAATTAAACAAGCTATTTATTTACTCCTTTGTTATCAAGGAGTTCTCTGGAATTCCTTCAGCTTGCTTCAACAGTTCTGTTTTGGTGCTGCCCCCTAGTGGGGAGATTCTTATCATGCCTATGCAAAAAGATCTGGAACATACAGGGATGGATAAATTGGGCAGCTTGGATTTCTCATTTTTTAGTTTTTCCCGTCTTTGTTTGTTTTGTCCCACTTCCACATCAGTTTTCGATTGAAAA
Organism: Podarcis pityusensis; assembly: GCF_964106645.2. Lineage (NCBI taxonomy): Eukaryota > Metazoa > Chordata > Lepidosauria > Squamata > Lacertidae > Podarcis > Podarcis pityusensis. The sequence continues at coordinate 81,200,263 of NC_138031.1, forward strand.
ATTAAATATACACTTCAATGCACATTTCTCCTAATATGTACATTTTGGTTTATACAACTTTGCATAAGTGAAGCAATTTTCACGAGTATACAGTTAATGCGTTTCTGCACATGGTTTTCGCAACATTCAGAAAAGTAGGAATTTCAAAGGACAGCTGTGTTTCAGCTTCTATTTTTGGTTCAGGAAGTGCAAATTTAGTAAAGGTGGTGAACATGGTAGAGGAATAACTAACCTCCTGATCAATGAACAGTCTAAGCGTCTGGGTTTATCGTAAAATATAAAGTTACAATCCTAATATTTGATTCGTGGTCCTGGAAGGGATTAGAATTAATGAAAGGTGTCCTTCTGCTTTGCTCTGCTTGCTAGGGCTCTTCTGCCTGTTTCTCCTGGTGATATCCAGTGTGCCCTGAAAGGGGTTGTTGGGGGTGGGGGCAGAAATAGAGTAGGACTGTCCAAGTTTCCACTGAAACCTAAAATGGTCCATTTGAGGCCCCTCAGCTGTGGAAAAAAAACTGGTTATGCCTTTCTCCTTGACTGGGCCAATTAGGAGTAGGATTGCTCTGCTTGGAATTGACTAACAATGTACCTGTTTCTATACATGCCTACTCAATTAAGCCCCAGGAAGCTGAGTGGGACTCCCCCCCCCCCCAGCCACCCAGGTAAGTGGATAAGAAAGGACCTTGTCTGTAGCTTTACAATCTTAAAAAGAAAACTTACAGACGTACTAATGTTGGTTAGCTGTATTTTAGTTTGGTTCTTTGGATGCTGCAATTTAGATTTTTGTGAGCTACCTTGATTTTTTTTAATAGGAGGAGGAAAAGAAAGAAAGAAAGAAAGAAAGAAAGAAAGAAAGGGATTTTAGTAGTAGTGAACTGGCTACACAATACAGCTACGCGGGTGGTGCTGTGGTCTGCGACAGGGCGAGCTCCTGTTGCTCTGTCCCAGCTCCTGCCAACCTAGCAGTTCGAAAGCACACCAGTGTAAGTAGATAAACAGGTACCATGGCTGCGGGAAGGTAAATGGTGTTTCCATGTGCTCTGGTTTCCGTCACAGTACTTCCGTTGCTCCAGAAGTGGTTTAGTTATGCCGGCCACAACCCGGAAAGCTGTCTGTGGACAAATGTCGGCTCCCTCAGCCTGAAAGCAAGATGAGCACCACAACCCCATAGTCGACTTTGACTGGACTTAACCGTCCTGGGTCCTTTACTTTTTCTTTTCCTCCCTTTTTTAACTTTTTAATACATGTATAAGAGGAGGCGAGAGAAAAGTCTACTAATGTTAATGGCTCTTTAAAGAGTGGTGTAACAAGAATAATTGGCCACTGCTTGGTAAAGCTGGGATACTGCTGTGATTTCAGAGCTGAGCTCCTGGACCAGTCAATGATTTTCCAGATGTATATCTAGTCGTTCCAAAGAGCATTGCCTGCCAGAGGCAATGGAATATATTTTTATTTATAAAAAAATATTTATATACTGCCATATCATTAAATATATTAAAGCAGTTTGCAATAACATCTCCATTTAATTAAAAACAAAAACAATTAAATTTTAAAAGCAGAGACCATCAACTAACTATTATGTAAAGATGTATTCTTAAGTGCCTGCTTAAGCCTGTCAAGGAATGTTTTTGATGGGGGTTTATAGGTTGAGACAAAAGGTGCTTGCTGCATCTCTGCTGGTGGAGTATTCTACAGGACTTCTTCCAAAAGAATGCTGCAGTCCTGTTCAGTTTCAAATAGGTAACCTATTTCTACATCACTGGCAAGGAAATGCAGTAAACTGCCATCTTTATTTGTTTACTAGAGAATGATGTTCTTCAAAAAAACCCTCCCTGCCTTCTCAATGGCTGCCATTTATTCACTATTCCAAGAGCAACATCTCACTCCCCATATCAGGATTGGGGTAAATCGCCTCTCCCTTTAACCACCTAGTAGTCCCCATCTATCTTGGTCCCTGCAAGGCTACCAGGGGGGGAAAATGTAAGCACACAAAGACCACTCATGGGATTTGCATCACACCTGGTTTGGTCCTTAGGAAGCAGTTTGGAGTACAATTTGTTGTTGTTGTTTGGTCGTTTAGTCGTGTCCGACTCTTCGTGACCCCATGGACCAGAGCACGCCAGGCACTCCTGTCTTCCACCGCCTCCCACAGTTTGGTCAAACTCATGTTGGTAGCTTCGAGAACACTGTCCAACCATCTCGTCCTCTGTCGTCCCCTTCTCCTTGTGCCCTCCATCTTCCCCAACATCAGGGTCTTTTCCAGGGAGTCTTCTCTTCTCATGAGGTGGCCAAAGTATTGGAGCCTCAGCTTCACAATCTGTCCTTCAAGTGAGCCCTCAGGGCTGATTTCCTTCAGAATGGATAGGTTTGATCTTCTTGCAGTCCATGGGACTCTTAAGAGTCTCCTCCAGCGCCATAATTCAAAAGCATCAATTCTTCGGCGATCAGCCTTCTTTATGGTCCAGCTCTCACTTCCATACGTCACTACTGGGAAAACCATGGCTTTAACTATACGGACCTTTGTTGGCAAGGTGATGTCTCTGCTTTTTAAGATGCTGTCTAGGTTTGTCATTGCTTTTCTCCCAAGAAGCAGGTGTCTTTTAATTTCGTGACTGCTGTCACCATCTGCAGTGATCATGGAGCCCAAGAAAGTAAAATCTCTCACTGCCTCCATTTCTTCCCCTTCTATTTGCCAGGAGGTGATGGGCCCAGTGGCCATGATCTTAGTTTATTTGATGTTGAGCTTTAGACCATATTTTGCGCTCTCCTCTTTCACCCTCATTGGAGCGCAATAAAGCAAACTACATAACTGATGGTTTGGTGTCCTTTAACTGGAGCACAATTAAAGGACACCAAACCATCAGTTAGGTAGTTTGCTTTATTTCCGCCGTTGAATTAACCCATTTATTGTGATCACAGACCGATAGAATGTGATAATATATGTAAAAGAATACAGATAAATTCCCAGAAGCACCAAAAGGCAGCCTTTCCTTTGCCATTGGCTTCCCAGTTTGTGTTCAAGTTAAAAGGAATTTAGCTCCCTTACCAGTAGCATAAATAGAGTCATCAATTAAACAGGAAGATCCTCTAGATTGAGTTATTCATAAAGAGTGGCACAGCCAGCCAAAGTATCTTGGGTCCCCTCTGCATCAGGGATGTGGTGATGGGGTCCGGAGGCTCTCGTAGCCATAGCTTGGATCTACACAATAAGTGCTTTTAAATGTTGATGGCCAGGAAAGGATCCCTTTTGGCAGAATCCCTGTGGCAAACGTTACATTGATTTTTTCCCCAGGTTGTAAGGGTGGAGCATAGTAACATGTGCTCCAGCCTTAATTGTCTGAAAAATCAATGCTTGATAGAACAGATAGTGTGCGCTCTCGCTCTCTCTCTCACTCTCCATTTTATTCTCTCTGTCTTTTCTCAATCACAGTTGGGTGTTTGTAAATAAAGCACAGAAAACCCATTAAGCATAATAGATTGGTAAAAAAAAAAATCACATTGCAAATTAACCCGTGAGATCTTGGTGGTTGGAAGGTGCGTGGAAACCTGGCTATAAAGATGAATTATAGCTGTTGGGGAAGATGAGTGCTCAGCCCAATGTCCCTTTCTACCCTTTCTCTGCCCTGGCTTCCCTTCTCTTGGACCCTGCTTCCTGTCTTTTTTTCTTTTTTTAATCTTTTGGGATCCTTTCCTGTGCCGAGGTGCTATTATATTTCCAGAAACTGCTGGTTGTTGTTCACCTTTGAATGCACACGGTCAGTCTAACCCATTTGCTTTCAAGACAAGCACGGCCGTGCCTGTGTTTGCTCCTTTCCGGAGTGCAAGATTTCTTGACTGCTGGCATGCAAATAGGTGTGAGATGACCAGGAGGATTGGGATATTGACTACTGATGTCACAATGGTACTGATGCATTACAGTGGTATCTCGGGTTAAGTACTTAATTCGTTCCAGAGGTCCGTACTTAACCTGAAACTGTTCTTAACCTGAAGCACCACTTTAGCTAATGGGGGCCTCCTGCTGCTGCCGCGCCGCCGGAGCATGATTTCTGTTCTCATCCTGAAGCAAAGTTCTTAACCTGAAGCGCTATTTCTGGGTTAGCGGAGTCTGTAACCTGAAGCGTATGTAACCCGAGGTACCACTGTATTTGGAAAGAGTATAGGAAGATTTGCAGAGATCTGGGACATTTTTCGAGAAGTATGCATTTTTTATAAATGGTTTAACAGGCATCAACATGGGATGGCCTTTGGTAAAGCGTGTCCTCCCTCAAAGAGGGCATGTGTTGCGGTGAGACCTGGAGACTGACCTCCTGGTTGTGGGTGGGTAGACTGGACAGCCACAACACCCAATTGGTAGGTCCCTCGTTGCTGGCTTTAATCTGGCCAATGGGGTGCAGTCTAAACAGATCGAGGGAGCTATATATACCCAGGCACATGAGCCAGAGCATCCTCTTTTGGCTTGTGCCTTTGGAACACCCGCCCACCTCTCCCTAAATTTAGGGCATTTTGCGATTGATCTTGCTATGCCGTCATGTGTCATCTGTCATTGGGACAGGGGCATGGCAGGAATTTTCCCCACTTAGCAGATTGGCTGTTGCCATTTGGGTTTCGCCTGCTGTGTAGCAAATCGTCACAACTTGTAAGGTTGCAGATAGGCACTGGTTTAGGTGATAGGGATGGGAGAACGGTCTTGCCATCCCTATGTGAAGGGTATTCCGTTAAAGGAATCCAGGGACTCAACTTGGTTTGGTCAACCCCTGAGAGGGGGTTGTGCCCATGCCTGAGTCCAGGGGAGCATCTGGGGAGTGGACATAGTCTGTTCCCAGGCTTTCCATCTACATCAGGTGTTCACCTTTGGCTGACCTATGACAGAGTTCTGGGTCAGCGCTGCCTGCAAGGGTGCAGGGAGCTAGTCGAACCAGAGCCTATGCAACCACTCTCTTTCTGTAATCAATAAAGTTGTGGCCTAAATTCTGCCAAAACCAAAATTAAAATTTGAGTCAAGTGTGAGTTTATTTAGAGGGGAGGTCTCTGGGTCTGAACACGCAACACATACTGTAAGCAGCTGACCATTACAGGTTACCATCAGCTTCCTTTGGTACTGCCCAGAATAAAAGCTACTGCCTGACATTTAGGTATCAGTCCTATAGCAACCTTCAGTCCCAGAAGGCTCCCCCCCGGCCATGGAAAAGACTGATGTAAGTGAGCAGGTTGTTAAGAGATTGGGATCTTCCGTTTCTCTACAAGATGTATTAACCTCTGCTGTAACTTCCTGTTCTGGTACAATTCTTCTTTTGATCTATTAGCAGAATATCCATCAAGCCGATATATCGTACGGAAAAGGTGGGGACACATTAATCCTGGCCCTTGTCATTAGGCATTTAAGTGCAACGTTATCCATCCCGCGTGTGTTTTGTCAGACAGCCTTGATTCAGGATACACAGGTTCATTCTCTACTTATCACTCAGGGTAACTATCATTATCATTCAGCCCACCGCTTCTTGTTCTTGAACTGCAAACCTGACCTAAACACTCAGTATAATCTCCCTGTGTAAAGATAGCAGGAATTTCCTGTGCTCGGACAACGGGAGCCTGACGCTTGGGGTCAACTTGCACTCTTAACCAGTTCTCAAGATTGGGGAGGAGAGAGAGAAAGTTTTCAGATTCAAACAGGGTGTCGAAGAAAGCGATGACAGAGACTTCTGAACTCCAAAGCCTACCCTAATGGAAAAGTGAGCGGGCCATTAAGAGTAACATTGCCACCGGTCTGAAAGTCACGATATCCTTCAGCGCCGCTGCTATTAGTAAACTGCCTGAAATGCATTTTTCCACAACAGGAAACTTTTATTTTGGAAACGAAAAATCGCAAAACAATAGAAATCCCATTATCTGGCTTATTGAAAACTACCAGCCAGCTACTTTTGCTGTGGCCTCGCTGGGTCATCACAAGGGTGTTTTTGCTCATGACAGATCCCCCCTCCCTTTTGCTTTATTTATTTATTTATGTTTCTGCGCCATTTCCCCACATGAAGCTGTCTTATACTGGATCAGACCATGGAGCTACAGCCCTTTCCCTCCAAGGATCTCAGAGTAGCTCATCTGTGGTTTCCAGCCCTGCTTAGCACCGGCAGTTGTGCATGATTATGTGCCTTCAAATCCTTCTCTTGGTAAGACACAAGCCAGAGCTTCAATGGTTAGAATGCGCAGCTGATTTTAAGATGACTCTCGGTTCCATATCGGCAACATCCATATACGGTAAATGTGGATATGTGACACGAGGCAAAACACTTCCTGTGTATCAAGACCTGGGACAGTTACGAATATTATTTACCACGGTGACATGGCAGAGGTAGCCCAGGGAGGCAGAATCGGTTTTGTGTGGGAATGTTCAGGGTGGCAGGAGAGGATATATTGTGACAGGGAACCAGGCACAGGGCCTTCTTGGTAGTGGCACCTGCCCTGTGGAACGCCCTCCCATCAGATGTCAAAGCGATAAACAACTACCTGACATTCAGAAGACATCTGAAGGCAGCCCTGTTCAGGGAAGTTTTTAATGTGTGATATTTTAGTGTATTTTTGGTTTCTATGGAAGCCGCCCAGAGTGGCTGGGGAAACCCAGCCAGATGGGCGGGGTACAAATAATAAATTATTATTATTATTATTATTATTATTATTATTATTATTATTATTTTGTTACCTGGACAGGTAAGGTCACACCCACCTCTAGTCATATGCAAAGGAAGGATGCTCCAGCCCAGGAGGAACAGGAAGTTTCGACTGGCTGGACCAAACATCTCCTTGCATGTCCACTCTAGGAAAACAAGGAATGTTGTATTTGACTGCCTCTCATGGATCACATCCTACAGTTTGCATGTGATTGTATGTGATTTGGGAAGTGGCTGCCATCTTATTTCCTTTCAGGAAGAGAGTCACCCTACTAGGGCAGCCATTTTCATTGTAAAAAAAAAAAAAGAGGACATGCATCATAAAAAAGAGAACAAAAGATCACAGAGTTTTGCACATGCTACTTTGCACATGCAAACTTATACGCTATTATAGAAATGCAACACACCTGGTTAAGAGTGTGTGCTCAGGCACTGTTGAGTGGGAATTTCATGACCCTTCTGCTTTCCCTTCTTATGGTTATCTTTAAACTGGACTTAAACCAGACAGCCCTTCAGATGCAAGACTGACCCTATGTAAAGTAGGACATGTGGTCACCAAATAAGTAATAGCTAACAGAATGCTCCTTGAGCCAAGATTCAACATCTGAAAGTTCCCTGATTGGATAACCTGACATTTTTAGGCTCAGCTAGCTATGGAGAGCATTGCTCAATTTAACATGAGACGAGGAATGAAGGTGAGGTTGAAGATAAATGTTAGATGCATATATGCTTGTCACTGCTGAAAATGGAACAATCGACGATGGAAGTAGCTCTGATCCAGCAAGACAACCCTTACATTCTTGAGGTCTTAGATTCTTGATACAGAAATTGTGTGTGTGTGTGTGTGTGTGTGAATACAGGCATACCACAACACCATTCATGATTCTTATAATGGGTGGCATAGATTTCCTCCCATTAAACTTATAAACATCCCCACAGAGTGTTGGTTGGACTAAGTAAATTTTGTTGGTATAATTCCCTTTAGTCCCATATCAGTAATCTGCACTTGGCAGTTTATGGAACTTTGATGGCTGTACCAAATTTTGTGTTCAATAAAAGATAACACGAGAGATCATTAGAGCAGCTATGTCAGATTAAATGTATTTTCTTGTACAGGAGTGAAGTCCCTTCAGTAACCTTTGCAATTTACTGTAGTCTCACAGAGAACAATATTTTCCCAGCAGACCTCAACACAAAGGGCCATTACAAAATGTGATTCATATTTCATACGTTCAGAAACGTTCCACACAAATTACAAATGGAGGCTTTATTGCAGTATTTATGTTCTGTTACCAACAAGGTATGTATAAGTAATATTATGCATCCCAGGGTGCCTGGCCTACACTGCTTGCATTTATTAGTTACTTATACTTTGCGGTTAAATACCAGGAAACTTATGTTACTTTATCTGGAAGCACACAAAAATGAATCAGCAAAACCCCACCATGATGGTTCTGAGATTTCCTGAACGGATAGGAAAGAAGTAGTCTGCCTAGTTATTTCAGTGATGGGGCCTCTCAAAACATCTCCCTCTTCTAAGCCTCATTGTGGTCCACATAGGAAGGAATGTTTATTCTTACTCCAGAGTAAGAGTAGGACTTGGTCACTTTCCATGAGCCCATGGTTAGGCTTATCTGCTAATATGGAATGCTGTGGTTACGATGGAGACTATAGGATTGCCAATCCTGAATCCAAATATTCAAGAATCTGACTGGGACTTGGGGACCTTTCTGATCCTGGGGCACAGCATGTTTGGGAGGGAGTGCCAACAGTGCACCCTTATTGTGTGGATGAGGCCATATTGGGTGCATCTGGAGAGGAGCCCAGCACAAAGCCCATCTATTCATGGTGTATGGCATAAAAATAATAATAAAACAGCCAAGAGATGGTGGTGGGGTACTTGTGGAGGAAACGGCCTTGCTTCTTGTGTTTCTTTCAGCTGGCCCAAAAGCAACAATGGAGGGCCAGACCATTTATTTTCTGGCTAGTTAGAAACTCAGGCACAATACCAACTTAATCAGACTGTGTTCTATGGCAATAATATTCAAATTTTCAGCTTTCTATGGGGAACACTTTTTCATGTTTACTTTGTCAGTTTGCATTTCTGAGTACAGAAAGTATTGATCTGATGCATAGAGATCTTTCCTATTCTACTTAATTCAAGAGGGTTCCGGAAGCTTCTCTGTGTGAAAGAAACTTCAGGATGTTTGGATTATTCCTTCAGAGAAGCTGAGTACAGCTGGTTTAAACTGGTTCTGTTATCTCTTATTCAAGGTCATGCTGACTATAACAAGAGGTCAGAAGGAGCCTGGGTCTCCCACTTTTTCTTTCTATCTCTTTTCCTTCTGGTGTGGTGTTCTGTATATAGTGCTAAAGTTTAGTCTTATTTGTTGCTTTTTTCCGAAAAAAATGTTTAGGGGTACTCTCATTTTCCTACACATATTGAAGTACTGCCCCTCAATGAGGCCAAACTTAAATTCACAAAATGTTTAGGGGTATGTGCCCCCCTGTGCCCCCCCAGAAAAAAGCACTGGCCTTATTATATGTTATTGTAAGTTTAAGTTAAGTCTGCTGCAACTGGATTTCTTATGGTCAGTGCCAATCCTGAATGTGCTGGATTTGTGACCATTATGCTCATTTGTCTTCAGTAGCAGAAAAGCTCTGCTGAATGAAATACAATTGCCTCTGGTCTATTTTTTGGGAATCCTGCAATGTGTTAAAGTTGTTACTCTGCATTGGAATCGGTACTCTGGATCAATACTGAGTAGAATTTCAATGACATACTTGCCTGTGGAGGAACCTCGAAGCTGCTGTCACCACCGAATTCTTGCACACTGCAGAGGATTCTGGGACATGTTCTTGTTGGTTATTTGCAGATTAGTTGGGCTGCAGAAGGCGTTCTGGGGAGACCACACATTCAAGAAACGCAAAAGTAACTTTTGCTTGGTTTAATAACAAATAACAAAAACAAAAACTCCTTTTACACTAAATTACATTATATCAATAAGTGTGACCCATCCACCAGGGTACTGAGCGAGCTACTTGCTGCTCTTTATATACTATACCCAACAGCTTAATCAACATAACTTAACAGCACCTGCTATACTGCTTCACAGCTGTAAAACTAGGTCATGTTATTTGCCCTTAAAGACATACAGTGGTGCCCCGCAAGACGAATGCCTCGCAAGACAAAAAACTCGCAAGACGAAAGGGTTTTGCGGTTTTTGAGGTGCTTCGTAAGACGAATTTCCCTATGGGCTTGCTTCGCAAGACGTTTCGTCTTGCAAGTTTGTTTCCTTTTGAAGCGGGAACTGGGCTGGCAGGGAGCGAGCGAGGGAGCGACCTACCTTTTCCAGAGGGATCCTCTTCTGGAAAGGGCACAGAGGAGGCAGGTGGGCTGGGATCCAGCGGATCTGGCTGGGTCTCTGCACCGCCGCCGCCGCCTCTGCCTCTCTCTCTCTCTCCCCCTCCCCACGTGGCTGCTCCATTTTGCCCTAACTGCGCGAAGGCAGGAGGAGGCGGGACAAAGGAGGAGGAGGAGGAGGCATCCACTGTGCTTGGGCCGCCGCGAAGGTGCCTTTGCGGGGGTGGGAAGAAGCCGGGAGCAGCTGCCGAGACTGTGGGGAGCCCGGCGGCGTGGCGCAAGGTAACGGGGGGAGCAAGGGAGAGTCTGCGCCGGGCGCTTCGTGCGTCCGCCCTCGGTTCCTGGGCTCGAACTTCCTTTGGCACCTCGTGGAGAGAGAGGGAGAGGAGCGGGCTGGGGCTTTGATGTGGGACGCGGTTTGGCGGAGCGAAGACACGGCAAGGCTTGGCAACAGAAGAAGGGGGGCTGTTTTCGTGGGGAGGTGGAAGGGGGTGTCTTTGCCTCTTCCCGGCAACAGATCCTCCAGGCTGGGGAAACTCCTCCTGCTGGGGAGCGACCCGCTTTGTGCTTTGCCTGCTATCCCATTATAATACAGTACCAGGGTGCATCCGTGCTTCGCAAGACGAAAAAATCCGCAAGACGAAGAAACTTGCAGAACGGATTAATTTCGTCTTGCGAGGCACCACTGTACGCATCTTGTGGAACAATAATGAAACCTAAAATTTAAAGAAACCATTCAACAGCTGTATATTACACACTCTAGCATGCCCTCTAACATTCCTCAGATGAAAATGGGGACATTTCTCACACACTCCCCTCTGGCCAATTGACGCTCCTTGACCCCCCCATTCCCCAGCCCTCTGCAGAGCATGCCCTATCAGGAGTAGGGTTCGTGGCCCCCACCACCACACCAACAGCACACATCCCCTCCACCATCCTGAGAAAACCTCTGAATCCTGATTTTATTTTACACACGCACACAAAATGCACACCAATTGTGCTCCACTCTGCTCCCCGTTTCTTTCTGCCCAGGGCAACCGTGCCCCATGCCTGCCTCTCAGAGCTGACATGTCTCACAGGGCTGGGTCTCCAGGGCTGGGTGCTGTCCAGCAACTGCTACAAGCTTCCCAAGAGGGGAGGCTGGCAGTGGAGCCCATGGAAAGGCCATGGAAAGGCAATAAGATGTTCCCTCGGGGAAAGCACTGGCTCATCCTCCTTCTTAAGCTAATCCAGAATGTGGCAGCTAGACTGGTGACTGGGAGCGGCCACCGAGACCACATAACACTGGTCTTGAAAGACCTACATTGGCTCCCAGTACGTTTCCGAGCACAATTCAAAGTGTTGGTGCTGACCTTTAAAGCCCTAAATGACCTCTGCCCAGTATACCTGAAGGAGCGTCTCCACCCCCATCGTTCTGCCCAGACACTGAGGTCCAGCGCCGAGGGCCTTCTGGCGGTTCCCTCACTGTGAGAAGCCAAGTTACAGGGAACCAGGCAGAGGGCCCTCTCAGTAGTGGCGCCTGCCCTGTGGAACACCCTCCCACCAGATGTCAAAGAGAAAAACAACTACCTGACATTCAGAAGACATCTGAAGGCAACCCTGTTTAGGGAAGCTTTTAATATTTAATAGATTATTGTATTTTAATATTCTGTTGGAAGCTGCCCAGAGTGGCTGGGGAGACCCGGCCAGATGGGTGGGGTATAAGTAATAAATTATTATTATTATTATTAGTGGCAGCAGCACCGGTGGGGAAAATGGAGACTTTCTGGGATCAAATCAGAAGCCAGGACGGCTTCCATAATTCCAGGACTGTCCCTGGAAAATCGGGACAGTTGGAGGGTATGCGCTAGTCATGTGCATGGCTTCATGAGCCTCACGATGAATTGCAAGTATACCCAAGAAAACTTCCAAGGACTGCTGCAGTGCCTCAGAAAGGCATTGTCTGAAAGCTGGTGGGCTGTGATAATAATTGGCAAAGCCCCCCTCCCAACAATGAGCTGTGTTTTTTTTAAAAAAAAGATATTCATTTAGGTTTCAGTATTCCAAACCGTCTTGGGTAAATTGTGGGTTGTGAACGATGGACAGGGCAAGAATGGAAGTTAAGCAGAGCTGACTCAGTGACAACTGTGATCATATGCTTTCCCTGCAAAGCAATTATAAATTCAGCCAAGCAGACATCTGATGCTGCAATATTAATTTCAGCTCACATTCACCAGTGAGTCCTGTCACAGTATTTTTCCTTTATGCAGGTAAATCACCTGTCAAGAACCACAGTGATGCCATCTTTCTCAGGATGAACTCATTAGTGGTACTGAAGAAAGGGAACAACAGACTGTGGCTTTGTGTGTATCTCGACTCGAACACACTTCAGAAACAAAAGTGAAGAATGAACATGCTCAGCAGGGGTCAGGGTCATGCTCACCAGCACCTTAGTGCATCCATCAGAATTTCTGTGTGGCTTCTATGTGCCTAAACCCCATACACACCTAGTCTCTTGTGATTTGTACTTCTGTTTCCGTAGTTCTGATGAACATGCAGGGATTGGAGTCAGAGTCAAGATCCTGACCCTCTACCAATATAAGCTGCTTTGTCATCTGAATAGGGTAGGCCTGCCATGTTGTTGTTTAGTCATTTAGTAATGTCTGACTCTTCGTGACCCCATGGACCAGAGCACGCCAGGCACTCCTGTCTTCCACTGCCTCCCGCAGTTTGGTCAAACTCATGCTGGTAGCTTCGAGAACACTATCTAACCATCTCGTCCTTGTCCCCCTTCTCCTTGTGCCCTCCATCTTTCCCAACATCAGGGTCTTTTCCAAGTGATACATTATACCACAGTCTAGCATGGCCTGTGTTTTCTGAATTTATCCCTTGAATGTATTACCTTCCCGCCGGAGCGGTACCTATTTATCTACTTGCACTTTGGCGTGCTTTCGAACTGCTAGGTTGGCAGGAGCAGGGACCGAGCAATGGGAGCTCACCCTGTCGCGGGGATTCGAACCGCCGACCTTCTGATCAGCAAGTCCTAGGCTCTGTGGTTTAGACCACAGTGCCACCTGCGTGTCATGGACATTAGAAGGCGGCTAAAACAAAAATCTGTAAAAATGCAATAGGGCAATCCAAATTCCTCATTAAATTTAACCGAAAAACAATAATCCCAGTCAAAAATAACAACAATAGCAGGGGAGAGCAGCACGCCACAGCTTGTCAGCTATGAGGCAAGATCTTTTTAAAGGCTGTTGATGAAAACCTGGGCTTGTTGCTGAATCTCTCCCAGGAAGAAGGTTTCTCCTGATGCTTCTCTGGCTGGAGCGGCTTCCATGAAGCTGCAAAAGGGGAAGCAAAGACCACAGAGGAGGAGGCAATGGAAGAGGCCATGGACAAAGGTACGAGGGGGCAGGGCGAGTGGGGGCAGGGTGAGGAAGGGGTTGGTGGCAGGGAGGGGGAAAGCAGGCGGGCGACAGGATCGGTGGGATGGTGGTGGGGTGCCCCAATTTGCCCTCCTTAAATGTTGGGGGGTGGGTATGGCCGCTGCTTCCATTGCCAGGAGTTTCCTCCTTCCCTCCATGTCCTACCATGCAGCTTTTGTGTATTCTTCTCTGATGCTACATTTCTTATGCACATATACCAGGGGTAGGTAACCAAAGGCCTGGGGCTGGATGCGGCCCAATCGCGACCCATTTTGGGTGCCTGGTGGGGGCGGAGGCAGAAACCTAGTGGTGACAGTAGGAGGGAGAAAGTGACAAGAGCAGCCAGCGGCAAAATGGAGGAAAGGAAATATGATAGAAACGTGTGTAAGTATAACCATGGTGATTGGGGCTGAGGCTGGAGAGTACCTTGTCCAAGTCTCTGTCAAAAATGGTAGCACATCAGATCTTAAAGAGGTCTCTTCCAGACCAGGGTTTACTGTGGCTGTATTGCAAGGACGCAATAAAAGTGCATTAAAGGTAAAGGTAAAGGTACCCCTGACTGTTAGGTCCAGTCGCGGACGACTCTGGGGTTGCGGCGCTCATCTCGCTCTATAGGCCGAGGGAGCCGGCGTTTGTCTGCAGACAGCTTCCGGGTCATGTGGCCAGCATGACTAAGCCGCTTCTGGCAAACCAGAGCAGCGCACAGAAACACCGTTTACCTTGCCGCCGGAGCGGTACCTATTTATCTACTTGCACTTTGATGTGCTTTCGAACTGCTAGGTTGGCAGGAGCAGGGACTGAGCAATGGGAGCTCACCCCATCGCAGGGATTCGAACCGCCAACCTTCTGATTGGCAAGTCCTAGGCTCTGTGGTTTAGACCACAGCGCCACCCGCGTCCCAAAAAGTGCATTAATGGTGGGTTTATTCTGCTTTATTAGTTGTTCTGCAATCTTTCCCCAAAGCTACCAGATTATAGCTGTCCGGAGGGGTTCTAGTTTAGGGAATTTTTAATGTTTGATGTTTTATCACTTTTTTATTATTACTAATAATATTCTGTTGAGAGGTGTCCAGAGTGGGGGTATAAATTATTATTATTATTATTATTATTATTATTATTATTATTATTTTATTTTAGGTCAATGAAAGTAGGACAACCTGAACCCTAGATATTTGTGATGAGACAAGTTACAGGATTTCAGCAGGAAGCTATAGGATAGGCACTGACTGGAAATGAAGTGATACAGCCAGCCTCAAACCTTTGCAGGTAAAGGAACATCTGTACACACCTGCATCGCTCAGCAAACCTACTTTTCATCTCCAACAGTCTGGCCAGTGAATGCAAAGGCACCAGGATAATTGACAAAAACCAGACACTATTTTTAAAAATGTTAATATAATTAATAATACAAATAAATATGCAAAATGAATGCATTTGCTTTTGGTTCCAACAAACACACAGCAGGCACCTTTAGGCTCTCTCGCTACAGAATTTCTCTGGCTATGGATCTTGGAAATCTACGTTAATGTAGCAATAGAGCCTTGTGGCCTGTAATGGATTTCTCATAAATCTGGACTGACCATGAATGTCAACGCCCGTAGGCATGGCATTATGTCCACTATCTACAGTATATCAAGGAAAGATATCACCCCATTTGGGATAATCACGGCAATCATCATCTCCAGCGTGTTAACCGCTCCCGTAATGAATAGCGCTGTTTTAAAAGCTTTGGAAATAAATGGAAGTCTTTTGTTTCCGAGTCCAGGTAAGTGGTGGTTAGCCAACGGTATGTGATACTTCATCACAAAGACATGTGGGAACAGAATGCATGCCAACACGTCTGTCGTGCATTATGAAGCCTGGCCTCCTGCCAGCCTGAAGCCATTTACTTTGTAGTCCTTGAGTCATTTGAATGGGAATACTCGAGAGTAACTCACTCAAGGGCTGAAGCTATGGATCGAACCATTCACGAAAACAACTGCTTAGTTAAATATTTATCTTTAACAGCAACTAAATGATCATGAAGGCAAAACAGTTTTGACTTGCAAAAATTGCTTTCCCTCCACCTCTCTAACCCAACAGACTTTCTTGTAGTGTATCCTTCTTGTAGTGTATACCTGAAGGAGCATCTCCACCCCCATCGCTCTGCCTGGACACTAAGGACCAGCTCTGAGGGCCTTCTGGCGGTTCCCTCACTGTGAGAAGCCAAGTTACAGAGAACCAGGCAGACGGCCTTCTCTGTAGTGGCACCCGCCCTATAGAACACCCTTCCATCAGATGTCAAAGAGATAAACAACTATCTGATGTTTAGAAGACATCTGAAGGCAGCCCTGTTTAGTTTTTAATGACTGATGTTTTATTGTATTTTAATCTTTGTTGGAAGCCGCCCAGAGTGGTTGGGGAAACCCAGCCAGATGGGTGGGGTATAAATAAATTATTATTATTATTAGTAGTAGTAGTAGTAGTAGTAGTAGTAGTACAGTGGTACCTCGGGTTACATACGCTTCAGGTTACAGACTCCGCTAACCCAGAAATAGTACCTTGGGTTAAGAACTTTGCTTCAGGATGAGAACAGAAATCGTGCTCTGGCGGCACGGTGGCAGCAGGAGACCCCATTAGCTAAAGTGGTGCTTCAGGTTAAGAACAGTTTCAGGTTGGGGGGCCACCAGGGGCGCATTGGAAGATGGCCGACAATACCATCTCTCCGGCTCACACGGGGTAATTAAGAGGCTGATATGGGAGTATGCAGCCTCCCTTGTTACCCCAGGGAATGGGGAAACACTGCCTCACCTGCTGTTGCCATAAATCACCCCTGAGTTCGAAAGAAGGGGGTGAAGGCACTAGGTGCTTAGCCCCCGTGGGGGCCGGCTCTCCTGGACGCTGTCTCTGATCGCGCGAACTGGCTGCAAGAGCTCGAAATAAACAATTAGAGAGAAGCAAATGCACATATTTCAAGTGAAGAACGGGAGTGAAAACTGCTAATTGACGTGACCTCTGTGAAGTAGAGCGACGGGTTGGATTTAACAGGAATATATCATGAAGAAGATACATCAAAGGGTCGGTATGTCGGAACAGGACTGGGTGGGAGGGGGGAAAACATTTTTTCTTTTCTTCTATGTGATTACCCAATAACCCCTCCCCAAGAAAGAACTGTCGCATAACTGACCTAAGCGGGATGATTAAAAACTGTGTGGAAATGAATTATTAACCAAAAGATTGGCTTATGGAGATCTGGAAAAGAACAAGGGCTCTTGGAATGATGCAGCAATAAAAAGAGAATCGCCATGTTGGCAGGTTTTGTCGAAAGATTGATGATTGAGGAGGAGGAAGGTATGGATTTGTTTTCATATTGGATTCCTGGCAGAACCTCCTCAGAACACTGAGAAAGGGAGTGACAGACCTGTGAAGATTAAGGATCAGACAGTAAGAGTGTTTTTCTTTATGGAAGCGATGAAAAGCGGCAGCCGTCTGAATATGACTCTTGGATGAATGGAAAAACCCACACAGGATTACAATTTGTTTCAACTCGCTTGCGGAGACTATCAGAGGTCACAAAGAGAAAGGAAAAATATATGAAAATAACAAGAAGAGATGTGGAAAACAACAAGAAAGGATTGGATAGAATTGTGAACATCATTTGGACAGATTTGTGGACATTAAAGCAGCAGCAACAAGATGATTGGATCCCTTTCGGAACTTGAAATATGGGTACCCCCAACAAAAATTTAAAATTTGGCTTTGTAATTTGGAACTAATGTGATTTGATTTGATTGGTCTGTTAATAAAAATTATTAAAAAAAAAAAAAGAAGAACAGTTTCAGGTTAAGTACGGACCTCCGGAACGAATTAAGTACTTAACCCAAGGTACCACTGTAGTAGTACAGTGGTGCCCCGCAAGACGAATGCCTCGCAAGACGAAAAACTCGCTAGACGAAAGGGTTTTCTGTTTTTTGAGTCGTTCCGCAAGACGAATTTCCCTATGGGCTTGCTTTGCAAGACGAAACGTCTTGCGAGTTCTTGCGAGTTTGTTTCCTTTTTCTTAAAGCCGCTAAGCCGTTAATAGCCGCTAAGCCGCTAAGCCGTTAATAGCCGCTAAGCCGCTAAGCCGCTAAGCCGCTAATAGCCGTGCTTCGCAAGACGAAAAAACCGCAAGACGAAGAGACTCGCGGAACGGATTAATTTCGTCTTGCGAGGCACCACTGTACAGTCATACCTCGGGTTACAGCCGCTTCAGGTTGCATTTTTTGGGGTTACGCAGCGGCGTAGCGTGAGTTGTCAGCACCCGGGGCAAGGCAAGTAATTTGCGCCCCCTAACCCGGGGCAAGGCAAGTAATTTGCGCCCCCCCAACCCCTAACCTGCCGATCTGAGTCGAGTTGCTGCTGGCGCTGCCGCCCAAACCACGCCGCTTGCCCGGAGGAGGAGGGGGGCAGAGAGGCGAGGAAAATGCAACATGGCCCAGCAGCTGCAGCAGCAGCAGCGGAGGCGGGGCTGTGAGGAGGGGCTGCCTGGCACGTCCTCCGCGGCCCTGACGCGCGGGGCTGAGAGCCGCTGCCTGCCGGACGCCTTCAGCCCGGGCGCGCGCACAGCTCGTCGGTTCCACGAGACATGGGGCTCTGCTACAGCCTGCGCCCGAGGCTCTTCGGCGACTCCGGAGGCAGCGAGCGCGCCCCCCCAGATGTTGCGCCCGGTGCGGCCGGCCCCCCTGGCACCCCCCACGCTACGCCACTGGGGTTACGTGCCCGCCGAAACCCGGAAGTACTGGAACGGGTTACTTCCGGGTTTTGTCGCTTGTGCATGCACAGAAGCGCTAAATTGCACTTTGCGCATGTGCAAAAGCACCGAATAGCAACCCCCACGTGCGCAGATGCAGGTTGCAAACGTGCATCCCGCACGGGTCACGTTCGCATCCTGAGCGTCCACTATAGTAGTATCCCTCCTCCTCCTGAATATGTTATGTATGATTACTACTATTTATTGTAATTTTATACCGCTGTTTATCCGAAGATCACAGGGTGGTTCACATCAGAAAAATACAAAACGAGAACACAAAATACATAATAAATCAAAAACAAACCAATGACCCCTCCCCTCTCACGCACATTTAAAAAGCCATAGACTATCAATCAGCCAAACACCTGGGTGAAGAGAAACCTTTTTGCCTGTCACCTAAAGATATGGAACAGTGTTGCCCGGCGAGCCTCCCTGGGGAGAGCATTCCACAAACAGGGAGCCACTGCAGAAAAGGCCTGGTCTTGCGTTACAACCTTCAGGAAGGTCGCCCATTGCAGAGATGAACCTCTGGAGGTATGGTGCTGTTCCATCAGTCCACTCAGCTCTGTCGAGAAACTCTGCATCTCGAAGTGTGACTTAGGTGGGCCTCAAGTTGCTCTACCTTTTCTCCCAGTGAGGCAACCAGATTCCACTGCCCACAAGTGTACTTTTGCATGTTCTCCGACATGAAGACAAACATGGCACAGGTGTTGCAGGTCACAGCAGCAGCTCCCTTCACCCGCCATGTCTCTTGGTCCTACGCACATTGTGAAACGGGCCTCTGGGACTCCCCCTCAAGCTCCTTCACTAAACCCCCTTGCAAACGCCCCTGTTTGTGAGTCCTATGTGCAAGCTCATGGTCAAGAGCTCCCAGAAGCTTCAATGAGCTAAGTTTGACTGCTGCTGGCTGCTAACCCCTCCCTCAGCCCCCTACCCTGAACCACTGTGACTGAGTCCTCTCTTGCCCTCCCTCCCCAGCTCTCCTGGGTCAGGTGCCTGAGCTTTTGCAGCAGGAGAAAGTCTGGGCCCCGCCTTCCTAGGCCAGGTGGTAGAGGCCTGCAAGGCAGGGAGCAGGTGGCCCACGACTCACAACCAATAAAGTATTTGGCCTTCTCAGCAGCAGCAGCTTTTGTAGCACCACCCTCTGCCACACGCTCCCTTAAATAAATGAACATATAAAATACTATATTGTAATAAGCAATAAAATAAAGATGACTCTGAGCATGTACAGAGCACCTTCCCCTAACGGACTGCAGATGATGTCGGAACTTGCCTTCGGCAGAGCTGCTCCTCCGGTCGAGTCCTCCAATGGTGATTAACAACCTGAGCTTTGATGAGGCTCCAGGCACGTTCTCTCATTACTCAGAGTGTCCAAGCAGCAGCGAAGGACGAGAAATATGAGCTACATTGCTAAGAGTTTCATTTCTAACTATGCAGACAGAAAAGAAATATACATCCTCTCTCTGTGGAAGTAGAGAGGCAACTGGTACAAAGAAACAGGAAACCAGTAATATCAATATCCGTCTGTCTCCCGTGAGACTTCCAGCAGTCTGGAATCTCTGAAATGTAAACAGAGTCTTGTGACTCCAAGCACTGCACAGTGGCAACAACAGAAACCTAACAACAGACTGTCCTTACCCTTGAAGAAAGTCACCTCTCTATTTAGATATTGGGGTCTCCCTATGACAACATTCCGGAGCCGCCATCCAAACATCATGTATGAGGATAATACCTTTTGGTGGTGCCCCACTAATCTTTTGACATTACCCAATATTTGACTGTCTGTACCCACAATAAAATAAAGCCAGCATCTTCTCTGCTAACGGTATGCAGGTGCAGAAGTTTGAAATTTATGTGTGTCAGGGAATCACAATTGTGCCCTATTTCACATTGTACTTACACGTATACAGGCTGCTTCGCAAAGGAGAAATCCAACATTTGAAAGGCGACTGGTGCCAGGCAGGGGTGGGGCAGATCCACGGTTGCACATTCGTTCCAAACATCAGCCTAGGGCTTTTGTCACAAAGACAAATTTCTCCAATATGTATTTGTGCGTGGTGAGTGTGCTCTTAATTTGAAAGAAGCTCGTCCCTTCCCCCTTTAAGATCCAACTGGCGTTGTGTTCAGACAACATCAGGTACGTGCAATATTTATTGGTTTTCCATTTGCAACAAAACATATGCAACATTTCTCTTTTATGTTCAAAGGAAATGGGAATAATTACATCTTCCCCTCTCGCTCCACTGCTAACGATTTCCTGAATTGCAACTTGGGTCAATTAGAAGCAAACTTAGCAGAAAGCACACCTCCAATGGACATTGCGAAGTAGCAAGACATTTCCTCATACCCCATTTCCATTTGTAACTTTAGAGTCCTCTGAGTCTAAAAAAATCCCTTCCTTTTCCTATATGCAGTAGTCTAAATGAAGTCCAACATAACGCCGCAGATGCAAATTTAATGCCAGTTTGGAAAAAATATGTGTTTTACTTATAAGTAATTAATCTTTATGCACAAGTTTTTACAATTGTAGGCAGAAATCAAAACTATGTGACTTGTTAATTTTTAATTGAGCAATATTTAGATTCAAAAAGTGCATTAGTCACTTTGACTGTGTTTAATATTTTACAGGATGTTGTTCTGCAAAGAAACAAATCATTGCTAATGAAAAACAATGTGCTGCTTGTAACTACTTACTGTGCCCACTTTTGAAACATACAACCTTTCCCCCCCTCCTTTAGCTTCTGAACATCACTAGAAGTTCTACCACTTTTATTCATGAAAGATACAAGGGAATGTTGACAATTACAGTATTAATTAAATTATTGTGGTATGGTTAGAGAGACATAAAATTAGTGTGTTCGTTTTATCTTCAGAATTAATTGGAGCAGCAGGTCTTTTAAATAACAAGTTAACTGGGTCAAATCATCATCGGCAGTGTTTGCACTACACAATAAACCATGGGTAGGCAAACTAAGGCCCGGGGGATAGATCCGGCCCAATCGCCTTCTCAATCCAGCCCGTGAACGGTCCAGGAATCAGCGTGTTTTTACATGAGTACAGTGGTGCCTCGCAAGACGAAATTAATCCGTTCCGCAAGTATCTTCGTCTAGCGGTTTTTTCGTCTTGCGAAGCAACCCTATTAGCGGCTTAGCGGATTAGCGCTATTAGCGGTTTAGCGGCTATTAAAGGCTTAGCGGCTTAGCGGATTAGCTGCTAAAAGGCTATTAAAGGCTTAGCGGCTTAGAAAAAGGGGGGGGGAGCGAAAAAAAAATCTCAAGACTCGCAAGACATTTTCGTCTTGCGAAGCAAGCCCATAGGGAAATTCGTCCTGCGAAGCGCATTGAAAACGGAAAACCCTTTCGTCTAGCGGGTTTTCCGTCTTGCGAGGCATTCGTCTTGCGGGGCACCACTGTAGAATGTGTCCTTTTATTTAAAATGCATCTCTGGGTTATTTGTGGGGCATAGGAATTCATTCATTTCCCCCCCAAAATATAGTCCGGCCCCCCACAAGGTCTGAGGGACAGTGGACCAGCCCCCTGCTGAAAAAGTTTGCTGACCCCTGCATAAACTATAGTTCACACATCAAAGTAAACTACAGTGAGTGGTTTGCTGTGAATGCACAGAAGGCTACTACTCCGATCCTCACTTCTAACAAGAAAGTATAGCTGTTTTGATGTTATTTTTGCGCTTTTGATGTTATTTTTAAGAAAGAAAAGCTTTGGATGTCAAGAAGATGCATTCTGTGCCTGCTACAACTTTATGTGCTTTTCTTGAACTTGCACAGAACACACACCACTTTGAGGGCCAAACTACCTGTGATGGTGTGTGCTTAAGCGTAGGAGCACCCCAATTACATAGCGAGAAGTGTGAATGAACCATTTTTGCACCCACCGCTTACCTCACCCGGCTATGGTAATTTCACATATTGAAGCTCAGCTCTGAGAGACAGGGGAAACCCAAGACATTTTGATGCCTGAAGCGGAAACAGCAAGCGGTGCCCCATCGTGTCAAAGGTTACATCGTATCTGAGACTGGACAAGTTATTTTGGAACCTGAGGCAGAAAATTCCACAAGCACCTCTCCCTGGTAGGAGAGATTGTTGTTGTTTAGTCGTTTAGTCGTGTCCGACTCTTCGTGACCCCATGGACCAGAGCACGCCAGGCACTCCTGTCTTCCATTGCCTCCCGCAGTTTGGTCAAACTCATGCTGGTAGCTTCGAGAACACTATCCAACCATCTCGTCATCTGTCGTCCCCTTCTCCTTGTGCCCTCCATCTTTCCCAACATCAGGGTCTTTTCCAGGGAGTCTTCTCTTCTCATGAGGTGGCCAAAGTATTGGAGCCTCAGCTTCCGGATCTGTCCTTCCAGTGAACACTCAGGGCTGATTTCCTTAAGAATGGACAGGTTTGATCTTCTTGCAGTCCATGGCACTCTCAAGAGTCTCCTCTAGCACCATAATTCAAAAGCATCAATTCTTCAGCCTTCTTTATGGTCCAGCTTTCACTTCCATACATCACTACTGGGAAAACCATAGCTTTAACTATACGGACCTTTGTTGGCAAGGCGATGTCTCTGCTTTTTAAGATGCTGTCTAGGTTTGTCATTGCTTTTCTCCCAAGAAGCAGGCGTCTTTTAATTTCGTGACTGCTGTCACCATCTGCAGTGATCATGGAGCCCAAGAAAGTAAAATCTCTCACTGCCTCCATTTCTTCCCCTTCTATTTGCCAGGAGGTGATGGTAGGAGAGATACAACCATAATATTAAAGAATTATTGTTTTGCTGTCTTTTCATACCATCCAGCAGGGCTGGTGCTGCTGGGAAGGAAGTTTTAGGGAGATAAGTCATGGAGCTGGGATACAGTGTTCTGCACATCCCTTTTAATGTTAGCATTTGACCCCTTTCGTCTCCACTTTCAGTGTGACTGGAGTAGACTTGCTTTTAAAAATGTGGAAATTCTGTCACGGGCACTTCTAGACAGGGGCTGGAACATGGCGACTGAAATGTGCCTTGGAAAATTAATGCTTTCTGAGGGAGGCTTAATTTGCAAATGGGTTATTGAGATACTGCAAACGAGTCTCCGGCATCAAGGCTTTTTCTTCTTCTTCTTATCTAATTTTCTTCTGTGTGGGAAATTGCAGTCAAATATAAGTAGCAAGCTTAGGGCTAGCTAATGTAGGAAGGGGTTAAGACAAGCTTCCTCAACTTCAGCCCTCCATATGTCCTGAGACTACAATTCCCATCATCCCTGACCACTGGTCCTGCTAGCTAGGGATCATGGGAGTTGTAGGCCAAAAACATTTGGAGGGTCGAAGTTGAGGAAGCCTGAGTTAAGACCACAAAACTATATTTATCGGAAGTGGGGAAATATATACCCCGGAAATGATGCTGAGGAGCATGGGTTATGTACTTATTCCTCTCAAAAAGAGAAATGGGCAAAACACCTGGAGATGCTACAGAGCCAAGACTTAAGAACACATTAACAGGAGTTCTGTAATAGTGTACTTTCCTCTACCATTTTTCTCCTGTCTCTTACTGAGGGAGATGGGGGAAAGGAAGTTCAACCATATCCCTTTCAGTCATTTTCCTGCTGAAAATCGCCCATGACAAGCTGTTTTTTCACTCATGATGGGGAAACATCATGAGCATATCCTTCCTTCTGCTGAGGATACTTTCCCTCTCTGGTGAGCAGGCCTGAACAAGGGAAGAAATGGCAAGGTACAGTGGTACCCATTACAGACGCTTCAGGTTACAGATGCTTCAGGTTACAGACTCCACTAACCCAGAAATAGTACCTCAGGTTAAGAACTTTGCTTCAGGATGAGAACCGAAATCGTGCGGCAGCAGCAGGAGGCCCCATTAGCTAAAGTGGTACCTCAGGTTAAGAACCGTTTCAGGTTAAGAACAGACCTCCAGAACATATTAAGTTCTTAACCCGAGGTACCACTGTATTAGGGTTGCCATATTTTGAAGAGTGAAAAAGAGGACACATTTGCCAACTTCTGCTTTTAACTATGGATCGCTATGATGACTCTACCCATGAAAAAGAAGATGTGTTCTGGAGAAACAGGGCAGATGGGAGCCCTGAAGGTATAGGGGTAGTTTATATTCCTCGTCTGCTGTCTTTGTCCATGGAGTTTTCTTGGCAGGGATACTGGAGTGGCTTGCCAGTTCCTCCTCCAGGTGGCTGATCGCTGGTGGTTCCTCCTCCAGAAGAATTGATGCTTTTGAATTATGGTGCTGGAGGAGACTCTTGAGAGTCCCATGGACTGCAAGAAGATCAAACCTCTCCATTCTGAAGGAAATCAGCCCTGAGTGCTCACTGGAAGGACAGATCCTGAAGCTGAGGCTCCAATACTTTGGCAACCTCATGAGAAGAGAAGACTCCCTGGAAAAGACCCTGATGTTGGGAAAGATGGAGGGCACAAGGAGAAGGGGACGACAGAGGACGAGATGGCTGGATAGTGTTTGCGAAGCTACCAGCATGAGTTTGGCCAAACTGCAGGAGGCAGTGGAGGACAGAAGTGCCTGGCGTGCTCTGGTCCATGGGGTCACGAAGAGTCGGACACGACTAAACAACAACATATTCCTCATCGGCTTTAGACTCTTGCAGTGCCCTTCAGATAAGAAAGTTAAGTTGGGCTCTTGATATACAATACTCTTTTCACATAAGGTAAGACTGTGATTACACATTGCTTATTAGTAATGTTATGGAATAAACAAGATGGCAGTTGCTTAACAGTTATCCAAAACTAATCAGCAGTGGCCTACTCCCACTTCTCATTATACCTGGCATGTATCATAAATGGAAGGAAAGGTGTGGGGTTTTTAATACTAAACGCCATACTAAAGTATACAAATAGCAAACATTAACCAAGAAACATTGCGCCATCTGAAGATTAACTAAGGGAATATTGCTGACCATGCTGGCAGTTAAGACCTTTTCAACCGAGAATAATTCCTCTCTCTCTTGAGACAGAGGTGCAAGATAACCTAATTCTCTTGAGTTGTAGATGGAGGAAGGCCAGACACTCCTTCACAATTTATTACTCGTGATGCTCTCAGAGTCTGCTGTCTACAGGACCACACATTTGCTCAAAGAAAGCTCAGGGGAATTGGTGTGTAGAGAAGAAGGTAGAGTTTGATTTAAAACCTTGGCGGCCTCAGGCAGAATCAAATTGGAGGCCCTTGAGCATATGTAGCCCCCTCCCTAACTCTCTCACCGACCCCCAACCCCCCACCCCATATGATGAACCGGCAACTTTTAATAA
The DNA here is from genome assembly GCF_964106645.2 of Podarcis pityusensis. Taxonomy (NCBI): domain Eukaryota; kingdom Metazoa; phylum Chordata; class Lepidosauria; order Squamata; family Lacertidae; genus Podarcis; species Podarcis pityusensis. The sequence goes on from NC_138031.1 coordinate 81,225,730, forward strand.
GCTTTGTTTTAACTTTGCACCCTGGCCCTTTTAGCAGGTAACTAATCCCATCTAACATCCCATAAAATTAAGTTTGAAAATGTAGCCTGGGCTGCTTGGCTAAGCAAGGGCTCTCTGCAAGCCATTTTCTGCACCAAGGAATTCAGCGAGGAAACAAATTTCTTACAATTCTCTGGATCTGGATGCGATTGTCACCATATTGCCTAGCCTCCGGGATAATATTGGCTGCCACAGCGAGCCATGTACCTGGCGAGAACAAAGTTATTGTAATTATCATTCTTATTCATTTCATTTCAATACCACTTTATATTTTTAAGAGGGGGGGGGAATCTCAAAGTGGCTTGCAAACTACATTAAATCATCAAATAAAACCATCGGGGGGGGATTAAGTCAAATATAAAGTATACATTCAAAGCAACATGATTAACAGGAAACTAAAATATTAATAAAACGTTGCACGGGAGGTCAACTACAGAATGCACATTTAATGCAGCAAAGTTAACAACAACAACAACAACAACCCCTTTATCTTAATCATTTGAAAAGAAAACATTTCTAAAGGCTTTCCCTTTACAACTACAGGACAGCTTAGTTAGCATTGCTCCCAGAAGAGTATCATCTCTTTGTCCAACCAGTTAAGAGTTCAGGGATGGAACTGTGATGCTTGGCTGTGGTGGTCTGAAGATGATGATTTCAGTTACCTTACAGTGATGCTTCTCAGATTCACACACAGCAATCTGCGTCATTATCTCCTGGGATAATGTTATTAGCAAAGCACTGGCAGAAACTCTTAGGGTCTCTCCTCTGTGATGGGCACAGAAGGATGGATTCATCTACCACAGCATCTCAGGGTGTTTCCACATGGGTGCTGATTGCAGGATGGGTGCTCCTTACGCATCCTACACACCACCGTTGGCATCAAAAAGCCACCCTGTGTGGTCTCCCCATTTCATCCAGATTTAACATTGCTGCAGGAAATCTGATATGTAAGAACAGAAACAAAAACCTGTTGTCAACGACCCATTTGCAATGTCTCGGCAACTTGGGCACCATTAATTTTCCAAGGTATGCTTGACCCACCACATCAGATGGCTATCGGTGGATTAGTAGAACCATCCTAAAGGTAAAGGGACCCCTGACCATTAGGTCCAGCGTACAGCTTTCTGGGTCATGTGGCCAGCATGACTAAGCCGCTTCTGGCGAACCAGAGCAGCGCATGGAAACGCCGTTTACCTTCCCGCCGGAGCGGTACCTATTTATCTACTTGCACTTTGATGTGCTTTCGAACTGCTAGGTTGGCAGGAGCAGGGACCGAGCAATGGGAGCTCACCCTGTCACAGGGATTCGCACCACCGACCTTCAGATTGGCAAGTCCTAGGCTCTGTGGTTTAACCCACAGTGCCACCTGCATCCTAGAACCATCCTACATTTGGTAAAAATGGGCTTCACAGCTGGATTCAAGCAGAAAACCTTTGTTTTCAAAGGGTCGTCGTTACTATGCTATTTCTAAAGCATCTAAAATCACCAAGCCCAGTGTACAATCAACTTTAAAAAGCCAATTTCCCATCCACAGGCTCTTACTGTAATCAAAAACTGAATGAGTTGCTAGGAAAGACCAAGGAATGGATAGAAAAAATGGGAGGAAAAGGGAAGGAAACCAAAGGAGAATAGATTCTAAACCAATAACTGTAACTGCATAGAAAATGAAAAATTGGTATTGTTACAAAAGCCAGGTGCCTGCCCCTATCTATCAGCTGCCATAGGGTCTGTATCCCTTTGGAGAATGGAAGACATGGCGGAGACTGTTGGGTCTTTAAGAAATATTCTTTATTCACCTATTTACACCTTCAGTCAGCATGGGGGGGGGGAGTCCAGATCCCCTCCAAAGATGGATCTCCGCCCTTCTTCTTCTTCTTCTTCTTCTTCTTCTTCTTCTTCTTCTTCTTCCTCCTCCTCTTCCTCCTCCTCCTCCTCTTCCTCCCCCCCCCGCCCCAGAACTACTGTTCAAATATTCCACATCACCTTGGTAACAGCTTACTCTTCAGGCTAAAAGATTCCTCTCCCCAATGGCCCATCAACACATTTTGTCATGTTAACAGGTTTGTTCTTCACTAAGCCAGCCAGGCTGGTTTGCATAAACCAGTCCAGAAATCCCCTGCAGTTTGTGCTTTAATCCATATCCCAATTAATCAGAATCCTAGTATTAATTTCTAGGGTTTACCTTCAATCTATAACAGCATTAAATTTTCCAGGTCAGGAAAATGGAGGTCCTGCAAGTGGTATGCAGGGAACAGACATGCGTCTGATAGGCATCAATACTGGCGTAGCCAGGATTTTTGTTGAGGGAGGCAGGACTTGTGGGGGAAGGCAGGACTTTTGTTTGGGGGGGGGCAGAACCATCGTGATTGGTCTGTTAGCTAAGTATTTCTATTGTTTTACTTTATCTGGGTGGGGTAGCTACCCCCCCATGGCTACTTCCATGGGCATCAATAATTTGGCTGAATTGCAGAAAACAGATCTTTCAAGTAGAGATTGGGGGGGAGAGAAATTTGTTTCAGTTTGAATTTAAAAAGGCACTTACCTAATTTACACTTTCAAAACAGTATGGAAGCTGAAATACAGCCATCCTTCGAAATTCACAGCTCTCAAAAGTTTGCAGTGTGGCTCTCCAACCAAGTAATGTGTGCAGAATGCGTATTTGCTGGGGTAAAATGTACACAAAAAATGCAGCTATTGGCAAAAATAACATACAACAGGAAAAACTGCTTTGCAATATTCACACTAAAATGCTGAATGAATTTTCATGAGGATTTTATTTTATTTAAAAAGCAAACTAATGTAGAAATGTGGATTAGAAAATTAAGAAACTGAGGAAAACTGAAATAGACACATTTGCCCATCCCTACTTTAAAGACCCTAGGAAGTTGATGGTTCATTCTGATTTCAACTGAGTCTCAATAGTGCCTCTTCTACTTTTTGTATCTATCTTTCTCAGGCTCCGTCTGTTACTGAGAAGTGCCTTTGTCCTGGAGGCACCTTCTTGCCTCTACATGGTCTCTTCCCAGGTGTTAGGAATCTGTCCTGCATTGGCCTGTCAGGTGTGCGTGCAGTAGCCAGGCCCTGTGACCAATAGGACTTTGCAGGACTAGGTCCTTCCTAAGTTTGTTCTGAAGAGGCAAGGCATGGCTGAACAGGTGAGGCCAATTGGTCACTCACAGCACTTGGTGGCAAGAGCCGGGAAGAGATATAAGGTCAGCATTTCCCTTCAGCTCTTTGCCACAGCAACATATTCCCTGCCTTGCTGCGTTTGGCTCCTTGGCTTCTTGATCCTTGGACCTTTGACTTTGTGACTCCTTGCTTCTTGATCCTCGGGCCCCTGACTTTGTGGCTTCTTGATCCTCGGACCCTTGACTTCATGACTCCTTGCTTCCTGATCCTTGGACTCTTGGCTTCTTGACTCCCGGCTCTCTAACCCTTGGACTCTTGGCTTCCTGACTCCTGGCTCCTGAGAGCCAGTGTGGTGTAGTGGTTAAGAGTGATAGTCTCATAATCCGGGGAACTGGGTTCGCGTCTCCGCTCCTCCACATGCAGCTGCTGAGTGACCTTGGGCCAGTCACACTTCTCTGAGGTCTCTCAGCCCCACTCACCTCACAGAGTGTTTGTTGTGGGGGAGGAAGGGAAAGGAGAATGTTAGCCGCTTTGAGACTCCCTAGGGTAGTGATAAAGCGGGATATCAAATCCAAACTCTTCTTCTTCTTCTTCTGGCTTCTGGGCCCCCGTTCCTGCTCCCACCCTGCCATCTTGCTCCTAGTCCCAACGTCTCCAGCCGAGACTTTGATCACCCATGAACTGGACCGTGACATGGCCAGAAGGCTCATGCACTGAGCATGTCAGCTTCTCAGTGGAATTGGGCTTGAGGGCTACAGTCTCTGAGAGCCCAGGCTTGGGAGTCTCAGTTCAGGAGACCAGGTGTCAGGGTCTCTGAGTGTTGGGCTTGGGTTTGGGTTTGGTTCTCTTCCTCAGTGTAGGCCATCAGTTTCCCACCTTCTCGGTCCAGGTTGCAGATGGCGGTCGAGCTCATGAGAGGGAAAAGGCAAGGTAAAAGCCTGAAAAGAAGACAATGTCAGAGAAAAAGGATAAGAGGAGAAATCAAAGGGGAGAAGAGATAGGAAGGAATAAGAACATGAAGAGGAAGAAATTTGAAATGACCACAGAAAGGAATAGGTAATCACAGGAGAGAACAATAAAGATGTGGTACATGATCAGAAGAATGAGAGAAGAAAAGAAGTTAAGTAACAGAACTGAGCACAGCAATAAGAGGAGAAAGATGGGAAACTGGGAGACCAATAAAGAGAATATTGGCATAATCAAAACTTTAACTGGAGTCTTACCAGATGAATCTTTGAGATACTGCTTTGAACAATAGAGGAAGCAGCAAAATAAGTAATATTGACAATAAACAGCAGTAGAATACCAGTAAAAGATTTTGCAGAAAATGTGATAAATTGAGTTTTGTACATTTCAGTTTCCGATTGTGTTGTGACATCCAAGATGAGATTGCTGTTAGTCAGTTAGTAGTAATATTGCCAAGAATAGAAGAAGCTATCACTGGAGCAGAAAAAAATAAATTTGAATATCATCAGCATAAATATGGTAATTCAAACCAAAGGAGTGAATCAGATGGACAAGCAAAGGAATATTCAAAGGAAATGGGCCTCTCAAACAATGAAAACTGTGAAGAGAGACAAACAGAAACACAAAAGGAGTGAATGGAAAGATAAAGAAACCAAGAAATAATTTGTATCCTAAAATCCAATGGAAGAGATTTTTCCTGGAGGCAAGCACGTATTCCAGAAGAAATGGACCAACGTAGACACAACTTCAAATGTTGAGATACAGAGTTTGTGTTGGATGTGGGTAGGATGGGAATTTAATGTTTGACAAGAAGTGCCACATTGTCTGAGTTGTGAATGATTTTGGATACAAGTCAGAGAGGTGACAAGGGAAAGACAGAGAGGGCTGTAATAATGTGCTATCTATGGGACGCGGGTGGCGCAGTGGGTTAAACCACAGAGCCTAGGACTTGCCGATCAGAAGGTCGGCAGTTCGAATCCCCGTGACAGGGGTGAGCTCCTGTTGCTTGGTCCAGCTCCTGCCAACCTAGCAGTTCGAAAGCACGTCAAAGTGCAAGTAGATAAATAGGTACCACTCCAGCGGGAAGGTAAACGGCGTTTCTGTGCGCTGCTCTGGTTCGCCAGAAGCGGCTTAGTCATGCTGGCCACATTATCCCTCGGCCAATAAAGTGAGATGAGCGCCGCAACCCCAGAGTCGGCCACGATTGGACCCAATGGTCAGGGGTCCCTTTACCTTTACCTATGGGCCATGTGGTCTTCACATGGGTTCTAGTTTAGCACAAAGCACTAGTCTGGAAATGCAAATGTGACCTTAGAAAGCCCTGTGCTTATTAAGCTTTCAGATGTGCCATGGGAATATATGTATATATGCCTGTTCTGGGAGCATTTTGAATTTTGAAAATGGAGCATTTTATTCTTCAAAGGAAGTGTTTAACTTTCAAAACAAAAAAATGAAACACAGATAAAACACAGACACACTGAACTGAAAATAGTAGAGGAAAAAGTTGGAAACCTGGACAATGAGGCATGAAATGAAATATGCCGGATGCCACCACAGAAACAGTCAGAAGCATTAAGCTGAGCTTGAGGGACATCTTTGAAAACAAAGAAATGAAAGCGGTGATAGGAAAACATGTCAGAGGAAGAGAATAAAGATGCACACACATCGAGTGTGCATGAATTTGATTTGAGTTGTAAAGCCAACTATTTGAAAGTTGAGTTGTGCCAGATCCTGCTCACTGCTAATGACCTTTTAATTCCATCGCTAGTGACTAACCAGTGCAGTCTGAAGTGGCAGATTTGTGACTGAATTTTACTGACTGGTAATTCAGGTAATTCAGTTCTCTGCGAAACAGCCTCCTGCTCCCCTATACCCCACCCCCATAAATCCCTGCTAGAAAACTTAGCATGCCAAGGTAAAGGCTACACTAGAACCTTCTCCTTGGCATTTAGTTTTCCACAAGGAGAAGCATTTCATGGTGAGATACCACCTGCAGTCTGTAGGTGGTGGGGAGGTCTACGTGAACAGGGCCAGGGCCAGGGCCAGCCCAAGACATTTTGTCCCAATATGGCGCCCTTCTCCTATCAGAGAAGAAGTAGGGAATAAAGATCTACATCAGGAACAAGTGAGGAATAGAAATACCGTACTTTTCGCTCCATAAGACACACTTTTTTCTTCCTAAAAGGTAAGGGGAAATGTCTGTGCATCTTATGGAGTGAATGTGTGGTCCCTGGAGCTGAATTGCCCAGGGGCAAAAAGCAGATCATGCTTTTTTTTTTGAAAGAGGGAAGTGGGTGTTGAAACAAAGCCACTGATCGCTTGCCGATTGGGGAGAGAGATAAGGGATGCTAGAGATAAAGGAGGCTGCCTGGGAGGGGGGAGGTAAAGACAGCAAACTTGCAAAGGGGGTAAACAGGAAGACTAAAGCAATAAGGAGAGAAATTAGAAGAAAAGGAGAAGCAAAAAAACTGCTCCACTAAGGAAAAGACACTAAGGCAAACAAGAAGGATGGGAGTGTTGAAAGGAAGCAGATGACTGGTGGGATCGGGAGAGAGACACTAGCGGAGGCTGCCTGGGAGGGGGGAGGTAAAAGCCCATGGATCCTCAGGATTTTTGCATTGGATCACCCCAAATTCACCATCAGATCACATGTCTGTGGCCACAGCAAGAACCACAAAAATCATACATCCACTGTTTCCTTCAAAATATTTTTTTTATTGTTTTCCTCCTCTAAAAACCAGGTGCGTCTTATGGTCAGGTGCATCTTATGGGGCGAAAAATACGGTATACACCAGGATTTGCTGCCTCTGTAGATCCTGATGCCTGAGACAGTCTTCTCACCTTGCCTCACGGGTGGGCCAGCCCTGAAAGGGGGCGTATGAAGGGAGGGTGTGAAATCTGTTCCATTCCCCAACTTACAACTGCTGTGCTTCCTTGGTTTAAGGAGTTTTCTCACAACTCAGCTCTAATATGGAAGCAAAACACCTGGGAGTAAACTATGTAGAGACTGGAGTGCAGTAAGAAGGCAGGAGCGTGTTTTCATGTAAAGAACGGACACTCTCTCACACCTTATTTGGAGTAAAAAAGGTAAAGGTACCCCTGACCATTCGGTCCAATTGCGGACGACTCTGGGGTTGCGCGCTCATCTCGCTCTATAGGCCAAGGGAGCCGGTGTTTGTCCACAGACAGCTTCCGGGTCATGTGGCCAGCATGACTAAGCCGCTTCTGGCGAACCAGAGCAGCATATGGAAACACCATTTACCTTCCCGCTGGAGTGGTACCTATTTATCTACTTGCACTATGACGTGCTTTCGAACTGCTAGGTGGGCAGGAGCTGGGACTGAACAACGGGAGCTCACCCCGTTGCGGGGATTCGAACCGCCGACCTTCTGATCAGCAAGCCCTAGGCTCTGTGGTTGAGACCATAGCACCACCCGCGTCCCTTTATTTATTTATTTATTTATTTATTTGGCATAGGAATGGTAAAATACGTGTGGTTGTTGTGTCTTCTCTAGTTTGGCATGGAGAACTGGAATCCTGTAGGGAAAATGCAGCAGTATTGCATGCCCTAAGACCTCCCTCCATCCTTTAGCATGAAGCACCCAAAAAATGGAAGAGGGAGCATGTAAAAGGTCTTCCTTTACTTCCACAGCTTCTTTATATCAAGGATGCCTTGTCCTCAGGCTTTTCGAATAAGCCAGTACTTATGCAGAACCACCAAATACGGGATTCCGTAGGGATAGAATCCAAGGTCTGGGCTTCAGATGTTTGGAACTCTTTCGGCCTATTTAAAGCAAGTGCCATCCCAGTGAGCGAAGTCATGTTCTGTCTGAAGGTTTTCAGAAAGAAGACAAAATTAGGACGCATGGTGAAATAAAGTGTTTTCAAGCCACTGAAATGCAGAGTATTCTATAAAAAACAATTAAAAATTAAATGAACGAAATGTGTGCTGCTAACTGAATGCATTTCTTCGTTCATCCTGGAGCAGGGAGGATGTTTCTGTTGTGAATGACAAGCTTTTTTTAAAGGGGGAACTGCAGTGGCAAGAGAAAATAGATGCCACGGACTTGTAATCACACTCGTCAGACACAATGTGCCATTTCTTCTTTTCTTTGCGGCAGGAACGGTAAGGAAATAGTATACAGTGGGCTCAGCAAATTGTTTTTCGTGACAGAAGTTAATTCTAAACTAAGTATTCCCTGAAACAGGAACAGAGAAAACATTTTTACATGCCTATCATTTGTCCTTAGAGGACACGAAACAAATATGTTTTATAAAGCTTGACACTGGTATTATTCTGCGTGGCCTCCGGCTATGTGCTTTTCTTTCCTGGTTTGTAGAATTGAAGGGAGTAAGAAAACAGCTTCGCATTAAGAGGAACACAGTGCACAGGTTAATCATACCATGCAGAAATCAAAATGTTGCCAACGGAAGAATGGAGCATGAACAGCCAGGGAGCAAAGAATAAAATAAAATAGAAAGGTGTTGGTGAGGGAAGCTGTGGGATGCTAATATCTCTGTTGCATTTCAGACATACACTTCTCCGTGAATCACTGAAGTGGCTGTATAAGGAAGTTTTTTTTACTACTGTTGACAACAGAAAACACTTGTAATAATCCCACTGACTGAAAAGTGAATTTCAGCATTTCTTAATCAAGAGATCCACTAACTGGGGCTGGAAGTGAAACTGAAGATGTTTAAGTTTTAAAAAGGAAACCAGTTAAAGGCAGAAAATATGTACCGTATTTTTCGCCCTATAGGACGCACTTTTCCCCCTCCAAAAATGAAGGGGAAATCTGTGTGCGTCCTATGGGGCGAATACAGGCTTTCGCTGAAGCTTGGAGAGCGAGAGGGGTCGGTGCGCACCGACCCCTCTCGCTCTCCAGGCTTCAGGAAGCTATCAGCAAGCCTGGGGAGCCCGCAGGAGTTCCCGCAGGGCTCCCTAGGCTGCAGATAGCAGCCTGCTGCATGGAGCTCGGCCAGCCCCACAAGCTCGGGGGGCAGCGGGGAGGCACAGCGCCGCCATCCCGCTGTTCCCCGACCTGATTTTTTGGGGGAAATAAAGGAAATTCCCCCCCCCTTTATTTCCCCCCCCAAAAAACTAGGTGTGTCCTATGGGACGGAGCGTCCTATGGGACGAAAAATACGGTAATTTTCACATTATCATCTGCAGCAGGTATAAATCAAGGTTAAACTTAGCTTTCTGTTCAAAATACAGAGAGCAGTATGGTACAGATCTTCTACTGCTTGGGTACCCATTCATTAGTCAATTAGTCTCTTCACTGCAGCCTTAAAGGTGTCAAAGGTTGAAAATTTGTTCATACAATCTCAGACCTTACTCTTCTAAGAAGATCCCTGCTGGGATTCCCTTCCTATGCTACTCTGCCCTTCTGAACAAATTTAGTATTATCAATATGTGAAGTTCTTGTTTTGAACAGTATTTGTTTATGGAGGTGTTTCTATTCTGCCTATTCTGTTCTGCCTTTTTGCAGCAAATGTTTCACGAAACAAAACATACAACTGAAATATGAGGGAGAAATCTGTTCTGTTGCAGAATGATGGCATGGTCTTCAGTACTCTAGACTTTACTAAGGTTTGTGTATTCTCTGGACTGCCATTTAAATTACCACGCATGTCATAGTGGGTCTTATCTCTACTGAGCAGGGTAGTATCATTGTCCACCTGGCCTTAGAAATGGTGGATCCTGTCAATACAGCCCAAGAATAAATTCGCTTTTTGTGCCACAGCATCACATTGTCAGTTCATGTTCAGTGTCTTATTCACTATAACACCTAAATAGTTATCTGAAGCGTTTATATGTGCTGCCTATTACTAGTATCAACCAATCACTACTGTTGAAACCATGAGTTCTGGACACTTCAAAGCCTCAATCTAAGCCCAAAACAGTTGCACAAAACCATAATACATCTTCATGTGTATAGCCTACATTGCTCAAATCTACTTCAAAATACCTAGTAACCCTTCCACAATCTTATGAAGTACACTTGTGTGAATGTTGCTTTTTTTGTTGGCATCTATGTGTCTCGAGAAACAATGGAGTACAGTGGTACCTCGGGTTAAGTACTTAATTCGTTCCGGAGGTCCGTTCTTAACCTGAAACTGTTCTTAACCTGAAGCACCACTTTAGCTAATGGGGCCTCCCACTGCTGCCACACCGCTGCCACACGATTTCTGTTCTCATCCTGAAGCAAAGTTCTTAACCCGAGGTACTATTTCTGGGTTAGCGGAGTCTGTAACCTGAAGCGTATGTAACCTGAGGTACCACTGTATGTCTCTGGGGGTGAAGTCCATCCACTGCGTTAGCAGCACAGAAGTGACCTCCCAGGGCACCGTATATGGAAGTCCTCAGCTGCCCAGATAACAAGACCCCCTTCTTAGCCTTGTTGATGTGGTCCAAAGGAGAGCAGAGCAATATGTCTGGCACCAGCTTGGCTGCAGGAGTTGCCGGAAGGAGATGTTCAAGGCACCATCCAACTGTCTCAGGGACTCCACTCCAGATCTGTGTAGGGTTTACTCCTTAGTCTTTTCTTCTCCCAAACATATCCTGCAATGATGACTTATATGATAATCCATAGATTTCAGATGTGAGCTCAAGCTGAGGTTTGCTTCCTTAGGCCTCCTTTTGAGTTCGTGAATTTAAGCTGTGGATTTTCTAGTTTGCAGTTCATGCTCTCAACCACGACAGCTCCATCAACTAGAATTGTAACTAGAGGCTTCAACACTCTGATCCACCACCACTAACTCAGTAATAATATTGAATTGCCTTCTAATGGAGTCCCTGGCTGATTTCAGTCTTTTTTTACCTTCTTTCCTCCTGGAATTTGGAGGAGACCCAGAATTGCATAGCCCTGCCCTGTATACTGTTTCTTTGTCATATTAGAGTGTGATGAGCCCAAGAACACATACACGTACAATGAATGCATTTGCTTTCACACTAACCTTGGCAAAATCACAGCAGACGCTTAGCAACACCTCTCCAGTGTTTGCCCTTCCAATTCACTGGGGAATAAACTACTGCTGCTCCTCTCTGCTTTTGTCCCCAGGTCAAGAAGAAAAGCACAGGTTAGCTCATGCACAGGTGACGCTGCCTTTGAAAAGGGCACTCAGTTATTTTGTTTAAGAGCACAATCACAGTTGTACTTCATTTCCAAATTATTCATTTTATCTCATTTAATCAAGTATTGGGAGACAGCAGTAAATTACTGTTGAGTCTTCTAGAGTAATTTAGCCTGAAACTACTCCGGACTATTCAGACATTATTCCTGCAGTAAAGCGCATGCATTTAGCCAATAAATTATTGTTTCCAAGATGCCACTGTGATATTCTGACCAGAGATGTGCTAAACATATTGGTGGGGTAGATTTGTCCTTCTTCTTGAGAACACTTAGCCTGTGCAAACGTTTATACTTTTAAAATACTGTTCCCTGGCTCCAACTTCTTCCTGCTTCCAGGATCAATCACAAATGCGATCCCACCCAATCTAGGATGACATAAGCCCTCGTCACACATTAATCACATGGAGTTCCAGGCATAGAAAGGAACTCAACACTGAAATCTCCAAACCAGTTATCTTGACACGATGGTCGTGTGCAGACCTTTTTCGCCTGATCATTTTTGTGCACAAGACATTCCAGAACTAGATTGAACTATGACATTTGGGGTTTTATTTAATGAGCAATGTTTAAAAAATATGTACCTATTTGTTGCAGAAAATAAAACGTCTTGAGCTTCACCTAGCAGGGAATGAATGCATTCTGAAAAGATGAGTTCCTGCTTTACCAGATTCAGCTTACTTATTAATAGAAAGGGCTCTGAAGGTAGCAATTTATGAGTGCCTAGGCACAGCTTTGTGTGTAGAAAAGCAGCCTGGTGGGTTAATACATCCACCTATAAATAAAAGCAGTGACAGCTCTCCTGTCAGTACACACTGATGGACGGTTCCTTTTTCTGCCATTATAACCTTGTGAATGTGGGAAAATTAATTTAAGTGGTAGTTAATTTCTAATGAATTCCATTCAACCGGTTAATATGGTCCCTTGATGTTATGGTAACCTTCATGGATCATTGCATTATGTAAATATATTCTACATATATATATATATGAATGTTGAGTTTTGTCAAACCAGGCACTTATACATACACATACAGACACACGCATACATATATACACACAGAACTAGGAAAAATTAACTATCACTGAAAACTAGGTTATTTAATATATTTAATAGCTAATTAAACTTCCTTAAAATGGCTCTACGAGGCAAAGTCATTCGTCATTAATTCTTGCCACCACTATTCATCTTTCTGCAAAGTGTGTCACCATTACTTTTACTTGGGGCCCAATTATAAACTTGCACTCAAAGAACATGTGCAACAGACTCCCTAACAACGTGATTTTACACGTGTTTGTTCAGAGTTACACCAGAGGAAGTGTGCATAGCACTGCAGCCCTGATTTCAACAACTGTGGAACAATAATATGACTCAGCATTTATGAAAGTATTTTGTCTCTTTCCAAAGGGAACACAGCAGACAAGGCATTTGCACAGCTTGTTTCCTTTTTATGAGTTTTGGTCTTTCCCCCCTCCAATTCTCCCTCTCCACTTCCTCCCCCCCCCCTCCCCCCCCACTTTCTACTGGGGATAAATTTATAAAAATAAAATAGAAAAGGAATATGCAGTTATAGGGATACAATAAACAGCTTTGAACTGAGTCAGACTATTGGTAATACTTCTCCAAGGTCTTGGGCAAAGATATCAGGGACTGGCATTGAATTATTGAATTATTTTTCAAATTGTTGTCTTCTTAATCGTTATCACCATATTTTGAGCATTTAAAATGCTTTGCACACACAAGCTCCCCACAATATGGCTGGATGGGGCTCATCCAAAACTTCTGGAGGGCAACAGTTTGGTGAAACTGCTCTAAATTATGCTGAACTGTTTGGTCCACTAGTACATCTAACCTACTGACATATCAGCTTTATACCAGTTTAAATGCGGCAAGCTTTTTCTTTAAAAATCTGTTGCATTAGTGGCACAGTGTAGCTTAGTTTCGCCGTTATTGTTTTTTCCATGAAGCATCAATGTATTATGCTAAAACACCTCGAGTTTGCCATGAATAACTGCAGGTTATGCAGCAGAAGCCCATTTGGCAAGAAACCCCCCAAGTTTTACAAATGAACAGAGGATGAATCATTACTGAGCTATAGGTAGAGCTGCAGCACATCTGTATTTGAAGATGGGAGATTTGAAGACTAATTTGGATACCCTATTCAAGTGTACGTGAGATGCATTTTTAAAAAATGCATCTTACTTTGCCTGCTGTCCTCCACCCCACTTCTTTATAAAACAATACTTTGAGAAAAATTGGTTTGGATCTTGCCACAGATGGGGACAACTAGTCACCTGCAAAAGCCCGTGGCCCTGGAAGTGGGTCTCCATTTGTGTGTGTATGTAGAATATTAATCCATTTATATGCTATCTTTCCTCCACTGGGCATATATGAGAGCGCCAGTCATTCTTCCCTGCTAGTACTGATCAGATGTAGACTTGGGTAGCTTTAGTAAGGTTTTGCATCATTTGTCTTCTGACTACAACCTGAGCCCAGCCATCAGATGCACATCCATGCTGGAGCAATTGTATTTTCCATCACTGAGCAATAAGACTACTTCTACGTGCATCTAAAAAGCATTGTACAAAAGGCATGCATTCCCTCCCTAGAAATTATCTTTCTAGCCCTGCTTGATTTTAACATGCTAAACAAAGGGAAGGAACTAAACACTTTGCAATGCATAGCAATGGCTGGGGCCAGGTGTCTAGAAAGACGTCATCTGTCAGTTAGCTAACCTCAGTGTATCCCCCGCTGATCCAGTCAGACAGAGCTCCCCAAGCAGTAAGGTTCAGACAGATTTTCCCCTCACCTGTCATTATTAAAAAGACATTGTCCTTACTTCAGCAACTAGAGCGGTGTTTCTTATGCACTCTGCTGCAGTCTAAGCCTTATACTCATTAATATACATAAGCTGCAAGATTCTTTCAGTTGACCTAGTTACATATCCACCTGTTGAAGGGCAGAAAGTTGGAAGGGGGGGGAAGCTTTCTTTCTTTCCTTCCTTTCTTAACCACCTATTTTATCTGAGTTTCTGCATAATTATACTACACAGGCCAAGAAACGCTATTTGTTTCAAGTTTGCAATACATAACATTACAGTGGTACCTCGGTTTAAGAACTTATGCTGGAGGTCCGTTCTTAACCTGAAACTGTTCTTAACCTGAGGTACCACTTTAGCTAATGGGGCCTCCCGCTGCCGCGCGATTTCTGTTCTCATCCTGAGGTAAAGTTCTTAACCTGAGGTACTGTTTCTGGGTTAGCAAAGTCTGTAACCTGAAGCGTCTGTAACCTTAAGTGTCTGTAACCCTAGGTACCACTGTATAATGATTTACATTACCGTTTTTAAAGCACTAGCTGCAAAACTGAAAGCTGAAATAGTTTTGGACAGTTTCTGTTCCAGACTTTGTCTCAAGCTGTTTTTTACACACACAAAACCCCAGAGAATTATTCTCTCCTCTCCCCCACCTGCTGGTCATAGTCCCAGATTTCAGAGACTCCCAGTGATATCAGGAGTACATTGAACTCAGAATGCCTCTTCCAATACCAGCATGCCTATGAATCATTGAACCATACCTTTCCATTTACTTGGTGGTCGGAATATTGCATTTTAGATACTGATGAGAGGCCTCTGCTCCTCTCCTGGCACTAATTATCCTTGGTGTGTGGTTTTCCAGGGCACTTATGGCTGTGAGGTACCCAGAAAACACCCTTCTCCCAGAGCAACTTGGGCTTGGAATGCTAACCATGTTCACAATGGTGTCCCCGGCTGCAAGAAATCAAGGGATGTGTAGTCTCTATGGTGCCTTATATCCACTGTAAATACTCTGGTACCTGGAAAACTTGTGTTTCCCACTATCGCTTGTTGAATTACAAGCACCATTATCCCTGACCATTGACCATGCTGGCTGATGGGAAAATAGAAACCTAGAGTGCCACAGGCTAGGTGCCCCCCGCTTTAGAAGTGACCAGCTTTACTACACAAAGAAACAAATACTTCCAACAGGGATTACAAGTTTAAGCATCACAGAAGTTATTTGTCCAATCTCAACATGTATTTAGAGGGCTTTCAATAGGTCATTACAAAAAAATAATAATCTTATGATATATTGTACCTTGCTAGATATTTTTCTGTGTATCAGCCTCATTGCATTTATAGAGCAACGTTAACTTTCACCCATATGAAGCAGAATAGCCAGGTTAATGTAGTCAAGAGATACAAGAACTAGTTTGACTTTATATAAATCAGTTAGATCAAGCTTGCAGATTGCCACGATCTTGGTTGCTTATGACAAGAACGGACTCCAGACACTAAAGTCTTTGACACAGTTCCAGAGAACTGTTCTCTTTTTAGACCATTAGGTGTCAAAAACAACTGAGGTATGAAGTTTACGGCATATAATGTCCCAAGAGAGAATATTATGAAAATGATATACAGGTGGTACATGACCCCAGTCAAGCTTGCAAAAATCTATCATTTGCCCGACAATAAATGTTGGAAATGTAAAAAAACTGAAGGTACATTCTTTCACCTTTGGTGGACGTGCCCAAGGATTAAGGCCTTCTGGGAAATGATATATAATGAACTGAAAAAGGTATTTAAACATACCTTCTTGAAGAAACCAGAGGCCTTTCTCCTGGGCATAGTCGGCCAATTGGTGCCAAAGAAGGACAGAACTTTTTTTATGTATGCCACAACAGCAGCAAGAATACTCATTGCAAAGTATTGGAAGACACAAGATTTACCCACTGTGGAAGAATGGCAGATGAAGCTGATGGACTATATGGAACTGGCAGAAATGACTGGCAGAATCTGAGACCAGGGGGAAGAGTTGGTGGAAGAAGATTGGAAGAAATTCAAAGATTATCTACAGAAATATTGTAAAATTAATGAATGTTAGAATGATGTTGGATAGTAATTAAGTGGTTTCCAGCTGTAATGCTTTAAGGGAATATGAAAAAAGGGTTATAAATAGGTAAAAATTTAGTATTATTACTTTTAAAGGATTTGCTGAACCAACAGATTGAAGTGGAATACAAAAAAGGGAGGTATGAGGAGGTCCGGGAAATAAGTCAAAGGAAAATAAGTAATGGAAAATCTGTGTGTTTTTAACTATTTTTATTTTGTATTTTTGTCATCTTTTTCCCCCCACTTTTATTGTAATATTTTAAAAAATCTTAATAAATATCTTATTTAAAAAAACCAAACAACTGAGGTTGTAATCCTGTACACACTTCCTCAAGCCCGATTAAACATAATGGAAAGTAATTCTAAGTAGATATAATGGAGATTAATTCTGAGTAGACATGCACCCAAGATATGGGGGAAAGGCAAATGAAACAGACTGGTTCCTCTGACTCTTGGGCATTTGTGACATCTGCCAGTATGATGGCTGGTTTACTTGCTTTCACTGGCTGAGCCCATGGCCACAATTTAAAGTGCATGTCCAGACTGACTGTGTGGTCAAGTGTCATCCCTGTTCTAACCACAGATACATTATTTTTAAAAGAGAAACAGAAAGCAGAACATAAGATTATAATCCTGCCATGGCTGATTGTGATGGGGTAGATTAAAAAAAAAACCACCACGTGAAAAGTCTCCTAGCTTTGTTTGATTTGTGACCTTTGTTAGGATGTACTGAATTCTTGAAATAAGCATCACTGTGATCAATAAGACTTAACTTCAATATAGGATGGTAACTACTTTATAGTTTGTTGAACTAAGACATCTTTGACACAGTTTAATTATAATTATACTATAATTTTGAAACAGTTTTTGAAGTAAGCAACACTTTTAAGTGATTTTATTCGTCAAAGCTGGTTGGCTTAAAACCGCTATGGCTTACAACTGGACCAGGTTTCCTATAAAAGACAATCTTTTTTGTATGCAGGATAATCAGAATTGTCCAGTGAAGACTTGTGCTCACAAATTTCTTCCATCCGCTAGTAGTCTTACAACTTTCTCTGCTTGTGCCTCGGATGCGTTTTACAGTACACATACAAATGGCCACGCCTGCGGACAATGAAACAGTCCTTGCAACGCCTTCTGAGGACTGCCTTGCACTTTATGCCAGCGACTGGCTGCAAGCTGAGGGGCGGGCAACCGGTGAGAAAGGGCAGCAGATCCACATGACACGGTCTGGCGGCAGGTAAGGTCTGCAATGGGCTGGCAGTCTTTGAGCGTCCCACCAGCCAGGAGGAGAATAAGCGGGAGGCTGTGCCGCAGCTCAGGAACCTGGCAGAAGTCACCGAAGCAGCCATCACATTCCGCAAGAGCAAGGAGGCCATTGTGCCCAAGCTTAGGAAAAGAAGGGAGGAATTAAAACATCAACAACACATCCTTCAACTAAAGGATGCAATCCAACACACAAAGTCCTTTGCACTCTTGCCTGGAAGTAAAGTCTCAATGTGGTTTACTTTCGGAGAAAGGACCTTAAGGTCCATATATAGCAACACCCTAGAGGTCCTGGGCCCTAAGGAAATTAGATTAGCCTCAACCAGAGCCAGGGCCTTCTCAACACTGGCTCCGGCCTGGTGGAACGCTCTGTCTCATGAGACCAGGGCCCTGCGGGATCTGATTTCTTTCCACAGGGCCTGTAAGACAGAGTTGTTCCACCTGGCCTTTGGCTTAGAATCAGTTTGATTCCCTCCCCCTCTTTCTTTTTCCTTTCTCCTCCTGTGAAGAGGCTGCATCCTAATGTTTTAATGTTGCATTTTAATCTTTTTTAAATTGTATTTTAATCAACTTGTTTTTATTATTGGCTGTTAGCCGCCCTGAGCCCGGTTTTGGCTGGGGAGGGCGGGGTATAAATAAAAAAATATTATTATTATTAAACGTAAATAGGATTACATATCGTAGAATAGTAGAGTTGGAAGGGACCCCCCAGGGGTGGTCTTGTCCAACTCCCTGCAATGCAGGAATCCTGCCCGCAGCCGTGCCTGGGCGGGCTCGAACCACCAACCTTGACCCCACTGCAGGTAATATTGCAGCAACGCTGTGCATCCCCAAAGTGGGAGGAAATGAAGCCAAAGGTTCTTCCTCCCCTACACACAACGCACAGGGTAGAGCTGCAAACCTCACTCGTCGCTTTGCATCTACCTTGGAAAAAGGGCGACCCAGCAACCACTTGGGAGTCCAAACTGGCTGGACTTCACTGCGCGATAACGAAAGGCGAGAGTACACAAGACCCTTCCCGCGCATGCGCAGCCTCCTGCGCCCTCCTCCCCCTGCGAACCTGCCGCGCACGCGCAGAGCTTCCTTTCTCCTTCAGCGCCTTGGAAGCCCACAGCGCATGCGCGAACCGAAGCCTCCGCTTCCAGTCAGGCCGGGTAAGAAAAATATTTCAGCTTCATTCTCCGTAAAAGCTAATCCAAGAACCCTTTACCCGGGGGCGGAGACGGTCCGCACTACGTACCGGACGAAGAGCAACGCCGCCGGCCTCTAGCCTTCCGGGAAGAGGACGAAAATGACGAAGGCGCACGTGACTCCTTCTCTCCCCGCCCCTTTTTTTTTTTACGTCCTTACGTTTCCCTCCGCCTCGCGCAGGGGTGTTTACGTCAGACGCTCGCGAGCCTCCAGGGGGCGTGGCTTTGGTTTCGCCGCGCGTGCGCAGTGCGCGCTCTGTGCGTGAGGCGGAGGAGGAGGAGGGGCGTCGCCGACATGGCGGGTCTGTCTGTGTCCTTGGGAGGAGCGTCCCGGGCGGGCTTGGCTTTGGCGAGGGGCGTCGCGGCTCTCCCCTCCCTGCGGCCCGCCTTTGGGAGAAGCTACGGCGCGGGGACGTCCCCGACCGGCGAGAAAGTGACGCACACGGGACAGGTGAGTGTTCAGATAGAGTGCCTCTGAGCCTGGAGGCTCCACTCGGCTCCCTTGCAGTGGGTGCTCAGCGTTTATAAGCCCCCAGTCCCTGCCTTCTCATTCCAAAGAGGCTCAGAATAAACTTAATTATTTAATAATAATAATAATAATAATAATTTATTATTTATACCCCGCCCATCTGACTGGGCTTCCCCAGCCACTCTGGGCAGCTTCCAACAAAATATTAAAATTCATTAACATTAAAAGCTTCCCTAAACAGGGCTGCCTTCAGATGTCTTCTAAAAGTCTGGTAGTTGTTTTTCTCTTTGACATCTGGTGGGAGGGCGTTCCACAGGGTGGGTGGTTAAATGTATTAAAGTTTTGATTTATTTATGTTTATATAATCTTTAAAAATTCAAACAACTAATCATTCAGCAATTTGGAGATTTACTATTTTCATTGCTCTCAAAGATGTCATGAACGTAACTATTTTTTAAAAGGGCGAAATGCGTCCCTATTATTAACTTTAAAATAAGCTTTTATTTATTTGAAGTATTCGTTGGTTTTGCGTATAATAATAATAATTTATTTATACCCCGCCCATCTGGTATAAATGGTATACTGCCCTTCACCCGAAGGCCTCAGGGAGGTACACTGCATCAAAACAAGAAGAAGTCCTGATTTTGACCTATAAAAATCCTTAAGTGGCTCAGGAAATGCAATACTTCAAGGGCTGCCTCTCCCCAAACAAAAAGAGCCTTTTCTGTAGTGGCTCCCTGCATGTGGGATCTCTGGCGCCTTCATTGCAGGCGAAAGCATTCCTTTTCAACCAGAGCTTGAACAATCTGGCATTTTAACTGTGTTTGTGGGCAGGGGTCATTGGGGTTTTGTTTCATTTTGATTTTTTGATAGGTGTTTTGTGTTTTCATTTTGTATTTTTTATTCTGTAAACTGCCTTGAGACCTTCGGACATTGAGCAGTTTGTAAATTTAATTAATAATAACAAATAAAATAAAAGATATAGAAGCCAAAAAAAGGCGTATCTCTCTCTCTCAGGTTGTTGGTTCCTGCAGGAGCTTGTGGCATGAATTCCCCCTGCGGCCTAGGCTTTCCTCTCTTGTTTTTGTTCTAATTGCTGCTGTATCTATTTTATAAAATGTATTTTGTATATAACTATCTTGATCATGCCCTTAAGTGTTAAAACATTTGAAAGCCTCATTTTGTGCAGTGGTAAAATTAACACAGCTCCTTGCATCCACTTTGCAGAGCTCTGGATTTAAGAGTTTTTTTTATGGACCGGCATTATTTCCTTTTCTTTGCACATGCTTGAACATTTCCAGTGGGAAGTCAGAGGTGCTTAACTTTGATTAGATTAACTTAGTTGGTCTCTAAGGTGCTACTGGAAGGATTTTTAAATTTTTTTATTCTATTTTGTTTAGATCGCATCAGTTGTACTTTAACCTTTTTAATTTAGGTGTTCAAGGACTTATATGCCACTCCAGTTTGCAATATTCTCTAGGTGGCTAACAAGTAAAGGTAAAACAGCTGTAGAAAAATTGGCATTTAAAATAAATACATTTTAATGTTATCATATAAGCTGACTAGACGATTTGGCTGGGTAAATGAAAAGACAAGACATGAGATTTAGTGCCAGGCAATTCTTCCTTAAGAGGGCATTCTAATATGGGATGCAGCAGCTAAGAAAGCCCTTTCAACAGTCACCACCTGCCTGGCTTCAGAAGGTTGGAGGTGTCAAAGGAAGGCGATTGCACATTTACTAGCAAGGAAGCCCTACTGAACTCATGTTGCAATCCTGTGCTCTGTTACCTAGATGTAAGCCCTGTTGAACTGAATGGCAATTACTTCTGAGTGTTTGGCTATCAGCAAATGGGTTTAGGAGCCTTCCCCGGTGTTTTGAAATTATCAGCCTCTTGCAACCAAGTGAAAATGCCTGGGCACCAGGATCGGTCCTGACCATAGCTGTCAACCTTTCCCTTTTCTTGTGAGGAATCCTATTCGGAATAAGGGAATTTCCCTTAAAAAAAGGGAAACGTTGACAGCTATGGTCCTGACATCTCCACCAGCTGGAAGTGCATGCCTGCGGATCATTGGATCTTAACTGTTTCCACACACATACTACCACATCCTAGAGAATTCTATCAGTTACATTTTATCTGCACAATCAGAATGAATTTCAGGAACCAAAATCCTTTTTCTGTGCAGCCTGAGCAGGAGCAGCGAACAGCGTTATAGGTAGTTGTTGTAGCTTGTTTTCACTTACCCCATCGCCCTGCTCACAGTTGTGAATAATATTCCTACGTTATAAATGGTCCATGTCACCATTAAGAAAAACAGATCAGAATAGGCCAATATATATATAGACTGTCCCTGGTTAAAGTGACTTTTCTTTTAAGTTCCCAAAGTTCTTAACCTAGTTCAGGGTAGTCATCTGAACTAGTCATATGTTTAACTCGTAATCAGTCAGTCAGTTCATCATTTGACAAATTAGACTTTAGAGCCATCTTGCCCCAAAATGGCAACTAGATATTCAACTTTGGTTTAAGGAGCCATTTGGCACCTAGCTTATGTATCTTAGTTTCTAGCACTGGCTTCCTGGACATGAAACCATGGGTTTTTTTTGTATTCTAAAGCGCCGGCCCCCCCATTTCTCCACAAAGCTATTTGTATTTTCATAATTATAATTTTGTAAGAAATATGTTAATTTCACATAACAGCAATGCTCCGTGTTACCAATCAGAAAGTAAAGAAGCATCCGTCTTTTACCAATAACTTGACATGCCCACCTTTGCTGTCATTAGGGGCCCCAATTTTGGGATTAACACTAGATCCTTCAAAAAGCATTAAAAAATTACTTTAGAATCATTGGATAAGCAGTACCCTGTATTTTCTTCATTTGTGCCGACAATCAGCTTCCCAAACCCTCTAATTCGCAGGCAAGCCAAAAGGATATGATAAACGTCCGTGGGCGAGTTGGAAAAATGCTCTAGGCAATGCAGAGAAATGCCAACAAAAAGTCTTGTTTTGAGCTGTAAATTTGGCTTAATCTATGAGAAGGAAGTTGCCAGTGAGAATTAATTTTATGGAAATTTTCATTATCAACTAGAATTGATTCAGCTGAAACAGTCTTCCAAATCCAGCACTATTGGATGAAATCCATTGTCCAACAGCGGAACAGACACCATTGATAGAATGGATTTCCCTTCTCCTCTAAACCCCCGCCCCCAAAATCTCCATCTGAAGCAGATTAGGGGGAACACAGGAGGCTGTTGAGAGGAGGGGAAATCCCACTGCATTCAACTTTAGATGTTGCTCATTATTCCATAGAAAATAATAATTAAGAATCTCTCCTATCTAGTATTGAATATATTTCATTTCCCGGCAAATGTTAGACACTCCCCACAGTCACCAGCAACATCAAAGTGTATGGAAATTTTGTTTCTATACTTATTGTTCCTTATTGTTAATCCCTTTTCAACCACACTGCACATTCCTTGAGTTTAGAATTCTAAGTTTTCTCCTTACGTATTTATTATATTCCTATCTTATTTCAGGTTTTTGAGGAAGCTGACTACAGGCGGGCTCGGTTTTCTGGTCGACAGAAAGAGGTAAAATTCAAGTTAGGAAGTGTTTGCCTTGATTCTGTGCTTTTACACATTTACCAACACAATGTTCATTGACTTCAGCTGTGAAAGAACAATCCAGCTTAAAAGCTTGGACTGTTTCAACTTCCACCAAATTAAAATAGATTTCTAGAACTTAAGTCACATACCTCAGCTAAAATCTTTTATTGGTTGTGGGGGTGGGTTGAAACTTACTTGGAAACTTTGGAGAACATCCTGATGTTGCTTGGGTGTTTGAAACTTATAGTTTCTGCACTAAGGCCCGGTTAAACGCAGCATTGAACATGTTCTTTTTTAAAAAAACCACAAACTCTTACCTGTGTGACATTTGTCCCATAGGTGTCCCATTTTAAAGCAGGGTTCCTTGGCTATATGTGAAGTATTAGTGTGGCCAAAGATCCACAGTCCAGACAGGTTCTGTGTTATGTTGATGTGTGAAGCAGTTACATTAAATGCTACATGGATACATGTATTTTAGGCATCCTGTTTAAATGGGGTCTATTCTGTATACAAAAATAGGGTAATGTTTAGTGTTGCACCTGAATAAGGGAAATTGCCCATGCCCTCCTCCCAACTGCTGCCCTCTGACAAGCCTCTGGGTTGGAAAGGCCTGGGATTTGGGGCAGTGGACTGCAGTGGGAGTGGAGCATCAGGTGCAAATGGGCAAACATCGTTTCTGCTGCAACGGAATCTAAAAGCTGCGCAACATTTTTTAAGGTGACTTCCTTAAAAATGTAGTGAGCACTGAGTAGCATGCCAGCCTCCCCTTAGTCACTGCTTTTAGCGCTTTTGACTTTACCTGGCTGTTACAATAATAGCATACCCTTTTACCTGGCTGGTACAATAATAGCATGCCCTTTTATTTGTTGCCACAGTGGAAAAGATTCTGTAGCAAATAAACTAGATGCAGCGGTAATACAGTGGTACCTTGGTTCCCAAACAAATCGGTTCCCGAACGCCGCAAACCCGAAAGTAAGTGATTCGGTTTGCAAACGCTTTTCGGAATCTGAACGTCTGATGCAGCTTCCATTTGAGTGCAGGAAGCTCCTGCAGCCAATCGGAAGCTGTGCCTTGGTTTTCGAACAGTTTCAGGAGTCGTACGGTCTCCGGAACAGATTAAATTCAAGAACCAAGGTTCCACTATACAGTGGTTGACGTGAACAATGGACTTTCATCTTCAGCAGGCACTAGATCCATTCAGTCTTGGCACTGTTTATGTTTGTATTTCAGATCTGTTTTAAAGTACAGAATCTGGCTGTGTGCATTTATTCACTTGCATGTTTATATTCTGCTTTTTAAGGCAAGTCTTTGCAAAGCAGCTTACAGTAATGGAACAAGTAGCTTGTGGCTTAATCATTACTTCTAGGATGTGGTCAGGATCTTACCGCACTGCTGATAATGCAGCAGCCCTGATTGTGGCTAAAAAGTTACACAAAATGTTCATGAGGGCAGGGAGGAGAAGGTTCAAAAGGAACTCTCAGCTCGCCATAAGTACACCGATGAGGAAGAAGAGACAGCCAATTAGTTCTGCCCTGTTTCAGGCACAGGACTTTGCAGTACCTCTGGTAGCAAAAGCCGCAGCCTGTGTGCCCATGCCACTAAAGCAAATGTATAGTTGGAGCTGTCTGGCACTGAAAACCTTTCCTTCGCTATAATAGGTGAATGAAAGCTTTGCAATCGATTTGATCGCTCAGCAGCCTGTGAGTGAAGTTGAAACCAGAGTGATATCCTGCGATGGTGGCGGCGGAGCTCTGGGACACCCTAAAGTGTATATAAACTTGGTAATGTAATCTAACCTTTCCTTTGTGATCCCATCCACTGTTTTCCATCATCATCATCATTATTATTATTATTTTGAGAGGAAGATATGCGTACAACTGAGACTGACCAGTGTATTTCATCAGCGGTGTGGCAGTCTAGAAAGATCCTTGGTATATCTACTTCACTTGTTTCCTATTGCGAACTGCAATGTTAAGAATTGCCTACTACAGGGCAGGCCACAATTAAGAGCTGATAGGTTGCATTCAGTTTTATGACTCGCCAGTTGTGCAGGCCTCGTTTAAGGGATAAGTGTTAATGATTCCCTCCGTTGCAATTTTTATGGGTATTTTCAAGGTATAGTCATGTGTGTATCCTAAAGATTGTCTTTTCCTGTCCTTCGTTCATTCTCCATGTTGCAGCAACCATTAATGTCAGTCTCTCTTCTGATTGTTTCATTTTAATTATTGCTTATTAAAGCAGCTTGCCAGTAAGTTCAGATGTATTCTTGAGTAGATTGCTTCATTTTAATAGCTTATATCTTGTTAGCTGCCTAAGACAGAAGAAGGAAAGGCTTTGCTAATCTGAAGCCTTTGTCAGTTTTTATGGTTTAATTGCATTCTTCAAAATGGGTAGAAGGAAGTGTAGGCAAACAGATAAAAATATTTTGAAATTGATAGTTGAGGGGGCTGAGTTGGGCAATTGTTATAGCTGTGCCTCAGTCATATCAGCCCCTTTGTAGAGGAAAATCAAAATTATTTTAGCTCACATAGAAAACTGTATATTTCAGATGAAGGTGGATTCTTTCCCTAGCTAATCTTTCAGGAGTATTTATTCATCATTGTAATGATTTGAATAATCTTACCCACCCATCCCCATTTGGCAGTCAGATACTTGTTGAATTTGTAAGCACTGAATTATGAAGAGAGGGACAGTAACTATTAAGATTTGTAACTAAAATGATGTGTGAGTTGCTCATGAAATCCATTTTGTACAATGCATCCATCCATGCTTAGAAGCTTACTTTTGAATCAACATGAATAGGATTAAGCTGAATTCCAACCTTTAGAGTAGAACTGCATTGGGGGCGGGGCGGTATGTGAACAGAATTGTTTTAAATAGAAGTGTTTGCACTAGAGCTATTTTATGTGGAACTGTATTTACAGCACTAAGGTAAAATTATAATTTTATTCCACCCCATCCCTCAATTTTCCCATTTGCAGGACAAAGATACAAAAACGGGAACATGTGGCTACTGTGGACTCCAGTTTAAGCAGCAGCACCATCACTGAAAATTGTCTTTATTATACTATGTTATAGTATTAAATATATATTTAAAAGACTGTCGTGAGTGATATTCTTTTTTTTAAAAAAAAAATCCAGTGTTCTTCTTAGAATGGAATGCCCACAACTATACTGTAAAGTACTTTGTTCTTTCTCAGCTTTCTACATATAGCATATATACCTTATAATTTTTTGAACAAAGGATTCTATCAAAACCACCATAAAATCATAGCATGCTTGATGGTGTTGGGTTCATGTATAATTATATAAATGCAAGATAATCCATTTTAATTTTACTGGATACAAATTTTACCCAGGCGTCACGGAAAAGTAAAGTATGTGTATTTGCATGCACCGATACACAATTTATGTCTAGTGGGGTGAGGTGACCCCTGGGGAAAGGGAAGAGAAACAAACAAGATGATACCCATAATACTTAGAATTTGAAATGTTTCCACAGGGCCAAACAGGTAGGCCACTGCTATCATCTGAACAAGTTCATTAAGGCTGCAATCCTAACCCATTTACTTAATGGGTTGGACTTCTGAACAAACATGATTAGGATTGTGCTGTAAATTGCATATTCCAGATTCTTAAGCTTTTGTTCGTCTTGTGATGCCCCTAGGAATGTAAACTAGTTAAGGGCTGCTTTAAACTTCCAACCTACACACAGCCCTTTCCTGTCGACTTTGGCACCAATGAACTCTTACTCATCTGCCACAGAAATCCTGCAGGGCATAGAGGATTCTGGGGTACATTATAGGTTCACACACAGTTTTCTTAAGACACCCAGTCAGGCTTAGCATAGAAACAATCCCTTGTGGCTCTTTTTTCAGAAGATCTGTTTATGTTCTTTCGGTGTATAGGAACACAGTTTGAAAACCATTGTACTAATGAGTATAGTATAAGAATATTTTTAAAAAGCAATGTTGGCATATTGGTAACTTCGTGTTTGCAGGGGGAGATATTGGCCATAACCTTCCTCTAGAAGAGTTGCTGCAAACAGTTATTGTCCATGCTCTGCTGCTCTCTGCTTTGAGGCATAGGGAATTTTAAATATTTTATAGAATTAGATTTTTTAGAGTACTTTACAGCATTTTTGATTAGCCCTTGCTGCTCTTCAATATAACAGAAATAAGAATTTTATCTTAATCTTACCACACCGATCCAAAATCTTACTATTTCAGTTGCACGGTTACAGCATCTGCAATCTAGGAATGATACATGCAGTCACACAGCAACCAATGATCAGTTTAGCTTCTTGCTGTATATGTGGGTGAAGCTGGCTTTGTATAAACAAGGGAAGTACCATCGTTAGTGGGAAGGGAATTCCCCCAGCAACACAACACTTGGGAGTAAATTCCTCCATCTTAGTAAGATTAGTAAATCGCAATAAGGACCTCAGTTCAGATTTTGCATTGCAGTGTATTCTGATTAGTGCTTACCTTGTTACAAACATATTGGCAATATACGTACCAAGTTTCACTGTTAACAACTTAGTGCTCAGGGGAGATAATATACTAGGGTGTGCCTTACATATTTCCTCTGCCTCTTGGGATCATGTGTAGTGAACGTGGAACTGTAGATTTGCGTCCTGTATATGCATGCGACATTACATTTAGATGCTTCAGTGCTCAAAGGTGGTATATTATGTTACAAAAAAATACATAGTGAGAAAGAATGTGGAATAGGC